>NC_140938.1:248636-848636 GCF_014529385.1 Adiantum capillus-veneris
GTCCAAGCTTATCTCTATTGAAACATAGAGAGAAAGCAAAGGTCCCCTACTTGTCGAAGCTGGGAGAACATGGAGAGAACGATGCTCCAACCATTTGTCAAAGCTAAGTCTATCTTGAAACCTGGGGGGTTTACGTTCAAGTGTCCCACCACTTGTCAAGCTATTATCGCTAGTAGCATGAGTTGGTTTTGTCTCAAAATTCACCACATTTTTCACTCTATGGTCATTATATTAAGAAGTATTTGGGTGTTAAGTTCCACCACTTGTCCAACCTATAAACTATATTTTAAATGTTATTCTTTTCTAACCACTTGGAGTGAGCATGATAGGTTTTACATGGGGGTTTGAGTTCCAAGGTCCACCCTTGTTCAAGCAAACTCTATTGAAACATAGAGAGAAGCAAAGGTCCACCACTTGTCCAAGCTAGGGTCCATTGAAACATGGAGAGAAGGATGCTCCACCATTTGTCCAAGATAGCTCCATCGGAAAATGAAGAGAAGCAAGCTGCACCATGTCTCCAAGGTGCTAGGCTTCATCGAAATACCTTAAACTCATGATATTTGTACATGGGGGGTTTACATTCAAGGCCGATACTTGTCCAAGCAATTATCGCTAGTAGCATGAGTGGTTTGGTCTCAAGATTCACCACTTTTCCACTCTATGTCATTATATTAAGAATATGTGGGTGTTAAGGTCCACCACTTGTCCAACCTATAAGTCTATACCTTAAAGGTTTATTCTTTCTCACCACTTGAGTGACCATGATAGGTTTTACATGGGGGTTTGGTTCCAAGCTCCACCACTTGTCCAAGAAAACTCTATTGAAAACAGAGAGAGAAGCAAAGGTCCACCACTTGTCCAAGCTAGGCTCCATTGAAACATGGAGAGAAGGATGCTCCACCATTTGTCCAAGATACGCTCCATTGAAACATGAAGAGAAGCAAGCTACACCATGTCTCCAAAATGCAAACTCCATTGAAATACCTTAACCCATGATATTTCGTACATGGGGGGTTACATTCAAGGTCCACCACTTGTCCAACCTATTATCTCTATAGCATGAGTGGTTTGGTCTCAAGATTCACCACTTTTTCCACTCTATGTCATTATATTAAGAATATTCTGGGTGCTAAGGTCCACCACTTGTCCAACCTATAAGGCTATATCTTAAACTTTATTCTTTCTCTCACCACTTGGAGTTACCATGATAGGTTTTACATGGAGACTTTGGTTTACAAGCCCACCACTTGTCCAAGCTAAATCTATTGAAACATAGAGAGAAGCAAGGTCCACACTTGTCCAAGCTAGGCTCCATTGAAAACATGAGAGAAGATGCTCCAACCATTTGTCGAAGCTAACTCATTGAAACATATGGGGGGTTTACGTTCAAGGTCCACCACTTTTCCAAGCTATTACCGCTAGTAGCATGAGTGGTTTTGTCTCAAGATTCACCACTTTTTCACTCTATGTCATTATGTTAAAAACATTTGGGTTTTAAGGTCCACCACTTGTCCAACCTATAGGACTATATCATTAAGGTTATTCTTTCTCACGACTTGGAGTGACCATGATAGGTTTTACATTGGGGTTCATTGAAACATAGAGAGAATCAAACATCCACCACTTGTCCAAGCTAGGGTCCATTGAAACATGGAGAGAAGCAAGGTGCACCATGTCTCCAAGATGCTAGGCTCCATCTAAATACCATAAACCCACCATATTTCGTAGATGGGGGGTTTACATTCAAGGTCCACCACTTGTCCAACCTATAAGTCTATATCTTAAAGGTTATTCTTTATTACCACTAGGAGTGACCATGATAGGTTTTATATGGGGGTTTGGTTCCAAGCTCCACCACTTGTCCAAGCTAACTCTATTAAAACAGAGAGAGAAGCAAAGGTCCACCACTTGTCCAAGCTAGGCTCCATTGAAACATGGAAAGAAGGATGCTCCACCATTTGTCCAAGATAGGCTCCATTGAAACATGACGAGAAGCAAGCTGCACCATGTCTCCAAGATGCTAGGCTCCATCGAAAAACATTAAACCCATGATATGTCATAGATGAGGGGTTTACATTCAAGGTCCAACACTTGTACAAGCTATTATTGGTAGTAGCCTGAGTGGTTTGGTCTCAAGATTCACCACTTTTCCACTCTATGTCATTATATTAAGAATATGTGGGTGTTAAGGTCCACCACTTGTACAACCTATAAGGTTACATCTTAAAGGTAATTCTTTCTTACCACTTGGAGTGACCATGATAGGTTTTACATGGGGGTTTGGTTTCAAATTCCACCACTTGTCCAAGCTAACTCTATTGAATTATAGAGAGAAGCAAAGGTTCACCACTTCTCTAAGCTACGCTCCATTGAAACATGGAGAGAAGGATGCTCCATCATTTCTCGAAGCTAACTCTATTGAAACATGGGGGGTTTACGTTCAAGGTCCACCACTTGTCCAAGCTATTACCGCTAGTAGCATGAGTGGTTTTGTCTCAAGATTCACCACTTAATCACTCTATGTCATTCTATTAAGGATATCTGGGTGTTAAGGTCCACCACTTGTCCAACCTATAAGGCTACATCTTAAAAGTTATTCTTTCTCACGACTTGGAGTGACCATGATAGGTTTAACATGGGGGTTTGGTTCCAAGGTCCACCACTTGTCCAAGCTAACTCTATTGAAACATAGAGAGAAGCAAAGGTCCACCACTTGTGCAAGCTAGGGTCCATTGAAACATGGAGAGAAGATGCTCCACCATTTTTTCCAAGATAGGCTCCATTGAAACATGAAGAGAAGCAAGGTGCACCATGTCTCCAAGCTGCTAGGCTCCATCAAAATACCTAAAACCCACGATATTTCGTAGATGGGGGTTTACATTCAAGGTCCACCACTTGTCCAACCTATTATGGCTAGTAGCATGAGTAGTTTGCTCTCAAGATTCACACACTTTTCCACTCTATGCCATTATATTAAGAATATCTGGGTGTTAAGGTCCACCACTTGCCAACCTATAAGGATATATCATTAAGGTAATTCTTTCTCACCACTTGGAGTGAACATGATAGGTTTTACATGGGGGTTTGGTTCCAAGGTCCACCACTTGTCCAAGCTAACTCTATTGAAACATAGAGAGAGACAAATGTCCACCTACTTGTCCAAGCTAGGCTCCATTGAAAGATAGAGAGAACGATGCTCCACCATTTGTCGAAGCTAAGTCTATTGAAACATGGGGGTTTACGTTCAAGTTCCACCACTTGTCCAAGCTATTATCGCTAGTAGCATGAGTGGTTTTGTCTCAAAATTCACCACTTTTTCACTCTATGTCATTATATTAAGAATATTTGGGTTTAAGGTCCACCACTTGTCCAACCTATAAGGCTATATTTTAAGGTTATTCTTTCTCACCACTTGGAGTGACCATGATAGGTTTTACATGGGGTTTGAGTTCCAAGGTCCACCACTTGTCCAAGCAAACTCTATTGAATCATAGAGAGAAGCAAAGGTACACCACTAGTCCAAGCTAGGGTCCATTGAAACATGGAGAGAAGGATGCTCCACCATTTCTCCAAGATAGGCTCCATCCAAAAATAAAGAGAAGCAAGCTGCACCATGTCTCCAAGATGCTATGCTTCATCAAAATACCTTAAACCCACGATATTTTGTAGATGGGGGGTTTACATTCAAGGGCCGATACTTGTCCAAGATATTATCGCTAGTAGCATGAGTGGCTTTGTCTCAACATTCACCACTTTTCCACTCTATGTCATTATATTAAGAATATGTGGGTGTTAAGATCCACCACTTGTCCAACCTAAAGGTCTATATCTTAAAGGTTATTCTTTCTTACCACTTGAAGTAACCATGATAGGTTTTACATGGGGGTTTGGTTCCAAGCTCCACCACTTGTCCAAGCTAACATTATGGAAACAGAGAGAGAAGCAAAGGTCCACCAATTGTCCAAGCTAGGCTCCAATGAAACATGGAGAGAAGGATGCTCCACCATTTGTCCAAGATAGGCTGCATTGAAACATGACCAGAAGCTAGCTTTACCATGTCTCCAAGATGCTAGGCTCCATCGAAAAACATTAAACTCACGATATGTCGTAGATGAGGGGTTTACATTCAACGTCCAACACTTGTCCAAGCTATTATTGGTAGTAGCCTGAGTGGTTTGGTCTTAAGATTCACCACTTTTCCACTCTATGTCATTATATTAAGAATATGTGGGTGTTAAGGTCCACCACTTGTCCAACCTATAAGGCTACATCTTAAAGGTTATTCTTTCTCACCACTTGGAGTGACCATGATAGGTTTTACATGGGGGTTTGGTTCCAAGGTCCACCACTTGTCGAAGCTAACTCTATTGAAACATAGAGAGAAACAAAGGTCCACCACTTGTCCAAGCTAGGCTCCATTCAAACATGGAAAGAAGGATGGTCCACCATTTGTTCAAGATAGGCTCCATTGAAACATGACGAGAAGCAAGCTCCACCATGTCTCCAAGATGCTAGGCTCCATCGAAATACATTAAACCCACGATATTTCGTAGATGAAGGGTTTACATTCAAGGTCCACCACTTGTCCAACCCATTAACGCTAGTAGCATGAGTGGTTTGGTCTCAAGATTCACCACTTTTATTAAGAATATGTGGGTGCTAAGGTCCACCACTTGTCCAACCTATAAGGCTACATCTTAAAGGTTATTCTTTATTACCACTTGGAGTGACCATGATAGGTTTTACATGGGGGTTTGGTTCCAAGGTCCACCACTTGTCCAAGCTAACTCTATTGAAACATAGAGAGAAACAAAGGTCCACCACTTGTCCAAGCTAGGGTCCATTGAAACATGGAGAGAAGGATGCTCCACCATTTGTCCAAGATAGGCTCCATTGAAACATGACGAGAAGCAAGCTGCACCATGTCTCCAAGATGCTAGGCTCCATCGAAATACATTAAACCCACGATATTTCGTAGATGAGGGGTTTACATTCAAGGTCCACCACTTGTCCAAGCTATTATTGCTAGTAGCCTGAGTCATTTGGTCTCAAGATTCACCACTTTTATTAAGAATATGTGGGTGTTAAGTTCCACCACTTGTCCAACCTATAAGGCTACATCTTAAAGGTTATTCTTTCTTACTACTTGGAGTGACCATGATAGTTTTACATGGGGGTTGGGTTCCAAGGTCCACCACTTGTCCAAGCTAACTCTATTGAAACATAAGAGAAGCAAAGGTTCACCACCCCTAAGCTAGGGTCCATTGAAACATGGAGAGAAGGATGCTCCACCATTTGTCCAAGGTAGGCTCCCAAACAACATGAGGAGAAACAAGGTGCACCCATGTCTCCAAGATGCTAGGCTCCATCGAAATACATTAAACCCACGATATTTCGTAGATGAGGGGTTTACATTCAAGGTCCACCAGTTGTCCAAGCTATTATTGCTAGTAGCCTGAGTGGTTTGGTCTCAAGATTCACCACTTTTATTCAGAATATGTGGGTGTTAAGGTCCACCACTTGTCCAACCTATAAGGATACATCTTAAAGGTTATTCTTTCTTACTACTTGGAGTGACCATGATAGGTTTTACATGGGGGTTTGGTTCCAAGGTCCACCACTTGTCCAAGCTAACTCTATTGAAACATAGAGAGAAACAAAGGTCCACCACTTGTCCAAGCTAGGCTCCATTGAAACATGGAGACTTTGATGCTCCACCATTTGTCCAAGCTAAGTCTATTGAAACATGGGGGGTTTACGTTCAAGGTCCACCACTTGTCCAAGCTATTATCACTAGTAGCATGAGTGATTTTGTCTCAAGATTCACCACTTTTTCACTCTATGTCATTATATTAAGAATATTTGGGTGTTAAGGTCCACCACTTGTCCAACCTATAAGGCTATATCTTAAAGGTTATTCTTCTCACCACTTGGAGTGACCATGATAGGTTTTACATTGGGCTTTGGTTCCAAGGTCCACCACTTTTCCAAGCTAACTCTATTGAATCATAGAGAGAAGCAAAGGTCCACCAGTTGTCCAAGCTAACTCTATTGAATCATAGAGAGAAGCAAAGGTCCACCAATTGTCCAAGCTAGGCTCCATTGAAACATGGAGAGTTTGATGCTCCACCATTTGTCCAAGCTAAGTCTATTGAAACATGGGGGGTTTACGTTCAAGGTCCACCACTTGTCCAAGCTATTATCACTAGTAGCATGAGTGCTTTTGTCTCAAGATTCACCACTTTTTCACTCTATGTCATTATATGAAGAATATTAGGGTGTTAAGGTCCACCACTTGTCCAACCTATAAGGCTATATCTTAAAGGTAATTCTTTCTCACCACTTGGAGTGACCATGACAGGTTTTACATGGGGGCTTGGTTCAAGGTCCACCACTTGTCCAAGCTAAATCTATTGAATAATAGAGAGAAGCAAAGGTCCACCACTTGTCCAAGCTAGGGTCCATTGAAACATGGAGAGAAGGATGCTCCACTATTTGTCCAAGATAGGCTCCATTGAAACATGAAGAGAAGCAAGATGCACGATGTCTCCAAGATGCTAGGCTCCATCGAAATACCTTAAACCCACGATATTTCATAGATGGGTGGTTTACTTTCAAGGTCCACCACTTGTCCAAGCTATTATCGCTAGTAGCATGGTTTGGTCTCAAGATTCACCAGTTTTCCACTCTATGTCATTATATGTAGAATATCTGGGTGTTAAGGTCCACCACTTGTCCAACCTATAAGGCTATATCTTAAATGATATTTTTTCTCACCACTTGGAATGTGCATGATATGTTTTACAAGGGGTTTTGTTCCAAGGTCCACCACTTGTCCAAGCTAGATCTATTACATATATATTATACATACAATATTCAACTAGATTCTCTACCTATCATGTCCAGTAGCATGGATGCTCTGGCTTTAAGGTCCACCACTTGTCCAACCTATACTCTCTTATGTAAGGGAGATCTCGCTATAAATTCAAAACCTTCCCGCCTAAATTTAAAATATCCCTCCCAAATTTTAAATATCCCGCCTAAATTTTAAAATATCCCGCCCAAATTTTAAAATTCAAACTTTTTTATAAAATCTAAATTTTACCACTTAAATTTAAAATATTCTACGCGAAATTGATTTTAAATTCAAGTTTACCACAAAAAGATATCATTATACCACCTAAATTCAAATATGCAAACCTCAAATCATTATATTGTACATAAATTCAAACAAATTCAAATTAACAAGCCTAAACTGATATTAGTTTGCATAGATATGAATTTATCACACCTAAATTATGTCACCATGTTAGAGAGAGTGGTTAGAGAATTTGAACAAGGTCCACACACTTGTCCAACCTAGATACCAAGAAGGATTGAGTGTACAAGGTATTGTTTGGAGGTCCTTATAGTCCACTGGTCTCAAGGTCCACCACTTGTGGTAAGGGTCACCAAAAAGTGTATATATTCATCCAAAGAATACACGTATTTTTGGTCTACATGTCCTAGTTTCAACCATTTATGTCCATTAGGTGTATCACTAAACAACACTACTATTTTTTGAGAAACAGAAGTTACAATCATATCTACAAATGGATTAGAGGAAAATCAGCTCAGCATACATCCAGAACTCGCTACAAGAATTGACTTTAACAGATCACGCAAGTAAGTCTTCTCATTCAATTTTACTAGTATTACAATGTGTTAGTTATTTGTGATATTTATGTATGTATATATACTATGTGTGCATATCGTAATTAAGTGTAATTGTGTATCTGCATTATGTATGAGTATTACAATGAAATAACACAAATATACATACATACACATAGATAACACAGACGCACACATACATGAGCATGTATTTTCAAGAGAGAGATAGCAAGATACAGAGATAGATAGATAGATAGAGAAGAGAGAGAGAGATAAATATCTGTTTTTTTAGAGAGAGAAGAGAAAAGATAACAGATTTCACTGTGTTTATATGTATGGAAGAGAGGAAGACGATGTATGGGAATATGTGCATGTATTTTCAAGAGAGAGACAACAAGATAACAGATTTCATTGTGGTTATGTATGTGGAAGTGAGGAAGACGATGTGTGGGAATATGTGCATGTATTTTCAAGAGAGAGACAACAAGATAACAGATTTCACTGTGGTTATGTATGTGGAAGAGAGGAAGACGATGTGTAGGAATATGTGTATGTGTGCGGGGATACTTTTAAACTATGTATCTCTGTCTTTTGACGAGAGAGTGTGTGTGCAAGAAGAGTTACAGAGAACCATCTTCTCTATATGGAGAAAGACAGAGAGTGAGAGAGAGAGAAATACCTGTTTTTTCTCTATTCGTGAGGTGTGCAATGTCTCCTGAGAAGAACCTATGCCCGATCCTGCCCTTCTGGAAAGCGTTGTGTACGCTGCTGTTTCTTTATCTTGTGCGCGAACTTTCAATCCTGTGCACTCCACCTGTGTGTTGTGTACGATGAGGAGCTTGCTCCTCTACGCGCGCGTATACTCCAACTGTGTGCGATCAGTGTGCGCTTTCTGTGTGTTTGCTGCTCGCCTGCTTTCTCTGTGTGCGTTGCTCGTGCGCTCTCTGTGTGCCTAATCTTGATAGGGTTTGTTAGAATGCCACGGATGCTACAAGTCCATGTTTTATCATAGGATTAAAAAAAACAAAAGCAATATAAAACATTAACCAATTCACACGGCCAAAATTAAAGAAATCATGGTTGAAAATATGAAAAACATGCGTAACTCTATACTAGGAATTCACTTTTAAAAAAAAATCTTTGGGCGCTGCACCCCTAGCCCCGGTTTAGGGTTTAGGGTTTAGTGTCCATTGAAATACCTTAAACCCATGATATTTCGTACATGGGGGGTTTACATTCAAGGTCCACCACTTGTCCAACCTATTATCTCTAGTAGCATGAGTGGTTTGGTCTCAAGATTCACCACTTTTCCACTCTATGTCATTATATTAAGAATATCTGGGTGCTAAGGTCCACCACTTGTCCAACCTATAAGGCTATATCTTAAACTTTATTCTTTCTCACCACTTGGAGTTACCATGATAGGTTTTACATGGGAGTTTGGTTACAAGGCCCACCACTTGTCCAAGCTAAATCTATTGAAACATAGAGAGAAGCAAAGGTCCACCACTTGTCCAAGCTAGGGTCCATTGAAACATGGAGAGAAGGATGCTCCACCATTTGTCAAAGGTAGGCTCCATTGAAACATGAAGAGAATGAAGCTGCACCATGTCTCCAAGATGCTAGGCTCCATTGAAATACCTTAAACCCATGATATTTCGTACATGGGGGTATACATTCAAGGTCCACCACTTGTCCAACCTATTATCCTTAGTAGCATGAGTGGTTTGGTCTCAAGATTCACCACTTTTCCACTCTATGTTGTTATATTAAGAAGATCTAGGTTTTAAGGTCGACCACTTGTCCAACCTATAAGGCTAGATCTTAAAGGGTATTATTTATCACCACTTGGAATGACCATGATATGTTTTACATGGGGGTTTGGTTCCAAGGTCCACCACTTGTCCAAGCTAACTCTATGGAAACATAGAGAGAAGCAAAGGTCCACCACTTGTCCAAGCTAGGCTCCATTGAGACATTTAGAATAGGATGATCCCCCATTGGTAGAAGATAGGCTCCAACGAAACATGAAGAGAAGCAAGCTGCACCATGTCTCCAAGATGCTAGGCTTCATCGAAATACCTTAAACCCAGGATATTTTGTACATGGGGGGTTTACATTCAAGGGCCACCACTTGTCCAAGCTATTATCGCTAGTAGCATGAGTGGTTTTGTCTCAAGATTCACCACTTTTCCACTCTATGTCATTATATTAAGAATATGTGGGTGTTAAGGTCCACTACTTGTCCAACCTATAAGTTTATATCTTAATGGTTATTCTTACTTACCACTTGGAGTGACCATGATAGGTTTTATATGGGGGTTTGGTTCCAAGCTCCACCACTTGTCCAAGCTAACTCTATTGAAACAGAGAGAGGATCAAAGGTCCACCACTTGTCCAAGCTAGGCTCCATTAAAACATGGAGAGAAGGATGCTCCACCATTTGTCCAAGATAGGCTCCATTGAAACATGACGAGAAGCAAGCTGCACCATGTCTCCAAGATGCTAGGCTCCAAACAAAAACATTAAACCCATGATATGTCGTAGATGAGGGGTTTACATTCAAGGTCCAAAACTTGTCCAAGCTATTATTGGTAGTAGCCTGAGTGGTTTGGTCTCAAGATTCACCAGTTTTCCACTCTATGTCATTATATTAAGAATATGTGGGTGTTAAGGTCCACCACTTGTCCAACCTATAAGGCTACATCTTAAAGGTTATTCTTTCGTACCACTTGGAGTGACCATGATAGGTTTTACATGGGGATTTGGTTCCAAGGTCCACCACTTGTTCAAGCTAACTCTATTGAATCATAGAGAGAAGCAAAGGTCCACCACTTGTCCAAGCTAGGCTCCATTGAAACATGGAGAGAAGGATGATCCACCATTTGTCGAAGCTAACTCTATTGAAACATGGGGGGTTTACGTTCAAGGTCCACCACTTTTCCAAGATATTACCGCTAGTAGCATGAGTGGTTTTGTCTCAAGATTCACCACTTTTTCACTCTATGTCATTATGTTAAGAACATTTGGGTGTTAAGGTCCACCACTTGTCCAACCTATAAGACTATATCTTAAAGGTTATTCTTTCTCACGACTTGGAGTGACAATGATAGGTTTTACATTGGGGTTTGGTTCCAAGGTCCACCACTTGTCCAAGATAACTCTATTGAAACATAGAGAGAAGCAAACGTCCACCACTTGTCCAAGCTAGGGTCCATTGAAACATGGAGAGAAGGATGCTCCACCATTTGTCCAAGATAGGCTCCATTGAAACATGAAGAGAAGCAAGGTGCACCATGTCTCCAAGATGCTAGGTTCCATCTAAATACCATAAACCCACCATATTTCATAGATGGGGGGTTTACATTCAAGGTCCACCACTTGTCCAACCTATAAGTCTATATCTTAAAGGTTATTCTTTATTACCACTTGGAGTGACCATGATAGGTTTTATATGGGGGTTTGGTTGCAAGCTCCACACTTGTCCAAGCAAACTCTATTGAAACAGAGAGAGCATCAAAGGTCCACCACTTGTCCAAGCTAGGCTCCATTGAAACATGGAGAGAAGGATGCTCCACCATTTGTCCAAGATAGGCTCCATTGAAATATGACGAGAAGCAAGCTGCACCATGTCTCCAAGATGCTAGGCTCCAACCAAAAACATTAAACCCATGATATGTCGTAGATGAGGGGTTTACATTCAAGGTCCAAAACTTGTCCAAGCTATTATTGCTAGTAGCCTGAGTGGTTTGGTCTCAAGATTCACCACTTTTCCACTCTATGTCATTATATTAAGAATATGTGGGTGTTAAGGTCCACCACTTGTCCAACCTATAAGGCTACATCTTAAAGGTTATTCTTTCGTACCACTTGGAGTGACCATGATAGGTTTTACATGGGGATTTGGTTCCAAGGTCCACCACTTGTCCAAGCTAACTCTATTGAATCATAGAAGCCAAACAAGACTGGAGCACCGAGATGATCCAGATGAAGGATGCTAAAGGGAAGTCCATATTCTACGACATGAGGACTGGAAATCAGCGCAATATGATCTTGGAGGCTTCAGAAGACGAGTCCACCAGCGACTCCTCGTCTACCTCAGGAGAAGACACAACCACCACTGATGGGAGTGACAGTAGCATTGAAGTAATGGGAGTCATTCTTAAAGACCCAAACAGCTTAACACAATCTAAAGCAACCTCAGCAAACCAAGAGGGACCATCAGGTAAGCAGTCATTGGAGGATGCAAGTAAGCTACAAAAAATTATCTCAAATGAGTTAACCAATGAAGAAAGGAAGGAGTATGTCTCCATGTTAGGCAACTTCACTACTTTGTTCATTGATGGCTATGATAAGATCACAGGAATTACAGTAGTGCAACACCACATAAAGCTCAAGGAAGGTAGTAAACCCGTAGTACAGAAGCTCAGAAGACTTGGAGTAATTCAACAAGAGGAATTGCTTAAATAAGTAAGGAGTTTGCTACAAGCAGGTTTCATCTACCCTGTCAAAGACTCAGAATGGGTCTCCCCAGTAGTAGTTACACCAAAAACAAATGGTAAATGGAGAGTCTGTGTGGATTATAAACTGCTCAATGCAGCCACGAAGAGGGACCATTTTCCCCTCCCATTCCAGGATGAAATATTCAATGAAGTGGCACGTCACGAATGCTACACAGTATGCGATAGCTACTCAGGATACTTCCAGATTAGCATTACGGAGGAGGATCAGAATAAAACAACCTTCATCACACCTTGGGGATGTTTTGCCTACAGAGTGATGCTATTTGGCCTCACCAACGCCCCAGCCACATTTCAACGCTATGTGACATTTGTTTTCCAACCCTACTTTGGAACATCAATACGGGTTTTCATAGATGATTTTTGCATCTATAGCTCACGAGCCCTTCATCTAAGCAAATTCTATGATGGCTTAACCAGGCTACAAACCCTAGGTGGCCAACTCAACGTGGACAAGTGTCACATTGGTGAGAGCAAGGTCACTCTCATTGGTCATGTAATTTCAGCAAAAGGAATCGAGGCTGAACCTAGCAAAATTCAGGCTCTGATATCTTTATCATCTCCCACCACCGCCAAGCAGTTGGTTTCTTTCCTTCAAAAGGTAAGATATTTAAGTAGGTTCATTCACTTGCTATCTCAAGTAGTCCTTCCCCTAGAACAACTCACCCGAAGGGATGTTTTCTCATGGAGTGAAGAGAATGAGCAGCAGTTCACTGAGGTAAAGCAAGTCCTATCTAAGCTTCCCACTATTTCACCTCTTAAGTGGGACGAGCCAATATATGTAAACCCTAGTGTGGGAAATGATACTTTGGGAGGAGTGCTAATGCAAAAGGATCCCAAAACTTCTTTCATGCGCCCTATTTACTTCTCTAGTCGAGTCATGACCCCATCAGAAAAGGGATTCACCGAAGTAGAACACATAGTTCTAGCACTAATGTTTGCTACCACGAAATTCCTCTCCTATCTCTTGCCTAGACCATTTGTAATCCTGACAATGGAAGAAGTTTTCCCTTATGTAATGCGACACATGGATGTCTCCTCAAGGATCTCAAAGTGGCTAATTAGACTACAAGAGTTTGATTACACCATGCAAGTAGAAAATTCCACCAGGGCTAGTCCAGTAGGAATTCTCACTCATCGCCACTACGAGAAGAAGCTGAAGGTCAACACGGAAGCAAAGGAAGGAATACCAGATAAAGAGAGCCCTAAGCTTGAGAGATCTCACTCTCTCTTCTTTGATGGAGCATACAAGAGAACAATGGATCAGCCTGCAGCAGGCATGGTCATTTTCAATGAACAACAGGAAAGAGTATTCTCCATGGGGCAGTTATTACACTCCCACTCTAACAATGAGCCAGAATATGCAGCCCTAATCCTTGGGCTGGAACAATGTATTTCACAAAAAATTCAGCGCTTAAATGTGTTCGGCGACGCTTTGCTTTTGATTAGGTAGATAAATGGCACCTAGGAGTGCAAAAATCAGGTTTTACTTGGTCAACTTCGCCAAGTTAAGGACCTTCTGAAGAAGTTTGAAGCAGTAAATATCTTCCATATTCCTAGAGCAGAAAATCAAGAGGCAGATGCACTAGCTAAAGAAAGAATACAAGATGTTTCCATACGAGCAATCAAATTAAAGCTACCTCTCTTCCAAGGCAGTGACGCTATGCCTGATATCATCAGCTTTATGAATACAAGGGAATGTCCAACAGGACACACTAAAGGCCAAAAACAATGGCTGGTAAGGAAGGCTACTAGGTACCGCCTTATAGACGACCACTTGTATTGTAAGGGCAAGGATCAAATTCTCAGGCGGGTGCCAACCTCCAGTGAAATCACAGAGGTAATTTCAAGCTGCCATGATGGCGTCTGCGGTGGTCACTTTGCTCTAGATATCACCAGTAGGAAGATTCTACAAGCAGGATACTTTTGGCCTAGTTTGAACAGAGATGTGCACCATTGGTGTAAAACATGTAGGGCTTGTCAAGTGGCCAGTGATCGTACGCTAACCTACGAGCCACAAACCCCTATCATTTCATATGGTCCGTTTGAGAAATGGGGAATAAATGCAATTGGTCCCTTACCAAGGGTCCAATCAGGTAAACTGTACATCATAGTGGGTGTAGACTACATGACACGATGGACAGAAGCAACGGACACCACCCGCATTACAGCCCAAGAGGTGGCAAAGTTCATTTTTGAGCATATCGTTTGCCGTTTTGGCACTCCTCTTGAGATAATATCAAATAGAGGACCAGGATTCAGAGGTGATGTGGTAGGGGAACTGATGAAGAAGTTAGGCATCACACGTCGGCATTCCACACCATACTATCCACAATGCAATGGTCTGGTAGAGAAGGTGAATGGAATGATTTGCAAGATCATCACAAAACAGGTGAACAACTATACAGGAGATTGGGATAAACATCTCATGGCAGCTCTTTAGGCCTACAGAACAACATTCCGAACATCACTAGGTTTCACCCCTTTCCATCTAGTTTATGGGAAGGAGGCAATTCTACCCATTGAGGTACAAATAGCCAGTTTACGAGTCTTGGCCAGCCAGACCCACCGTCCAATAATAAACCTTAGAAACCACATCTTGGATCTAGAGAGACTCCAACTGGATAGGGAAGAAGCAATCAATCACTATGCAGCACAGGCAGAACGACGCCGACTCACTTTTAATCAAGGGCTTAAAGAGAAAGGACTGGAAAAAGGCATTCTAGTACTGTGATACGACAACATATTTGATACCAGGAAGGATAAGAAATTTCAACCCAGATGGGAAGGGCCATTCATCATCAAGAAGCGCTATGACAACGGCAACTATAAGCTGATGGAAGCAGATGGGAGAATTCACAAGACTAGAGTCAATGGATGGAGACTGAAGAGGTATTTCCTTAGGTTTGACCCAGAATTTGTGCTAGACATTCCAGAAGAGGGAGAACCCTCTAACTCTACAGCTGAAGAAACTGAAGAAGGACTAGAAGCATGAATGCCTCTAGACAAAAGAGAGAGGGCTAATGATAGCCAACTTTCGGAAATCAAAGAAAAAAAAAAACTCATTTCACCCCCCCCCCCCCCCCCCCCCCACTCTCGGTGCCCCCCCACCGTAACGTATTTTTCCCCCCTCCCGCCCCACAAGCATCGGATAAAACCCTCGCACTCTCTTCCCCCCATTTTCCTTACATACCCCCTTTTCCTAATATCTCTCTCCCCCCGATTTACCATCCCCGACCTGGCAGAAACTCAGAGAAGAAAACCCCAACCCCTCTCTCGTGCTCCCTCGGTGCGAGCCGCGTGAGAACCCCCCCCCCCCCTCACTCTTACACTTACCCACCCCCCCCCCCCTCTTTGGCCCACCAATATTCCCTCCTCCCTCTTCCCCACCCGCTCACCTCACCCTCCTTCGGCTCATTCACACCCCCCTCAGCCTCATTCCCCCCCCCTCTTGGCCCGCGGATATATTCCCTTACACCCCACCCATTGACTACCCCCCCCCCCCCCCCCCCCCCCCCCCCCCCCCCCCCCCCCCCCCCCCCCCCCCCCCCCCCCCCCCCTTGGTCCTTAAGCCCCATGCACAAACAACACCCCCCCGCCTCTCCCTCTCACCCACACAACCCATGCCCCGCCATACCCCCTCTCCCCTCACTCTCC
The DNA here is from genome assembly GCF_014529385.1 of Adiantum capillus-veneris. Taxonomy (NCBI): domain Eukaryota; kingdom Viridiplantae; phylum Streptophyta; class Polypodiopsida; order Polypodiales; family Pteridaceae; genus Adiantum; species Adiantum capillus-veneris. Next base: position 264,467 of record NC_140938.1, read on the forward strand.
CTCACACACTCTCTCTATCTCTTATCCCCTTACCCCTCTCCCCTCCCCCTCTCCCCTCCCCCTCTCCTTCACTCTCCCTCACATGGCAGTGCCAAAGGCCCTCTCTCTCTCTCATCCGGATGCTGCCACAGCACGCCAAAGCTTGCTCTCTCTCCCATGCGGGCAGCGCTGCACCACACACAACACACACACACACACACACTCCCTCACATACACACACACGCCCCTCTCTCTCTCTCTTCCCATGCGTTGTGCGCCGCGTTGCATCCCATACACACACACACACCCTCTCTCCTCACGCGCAGTCCGCAGTCGACACACACACAGACACGCCCTCGCGGCAGTAGCATGAAAAAAACACACACACACACACCTACACACCCCCCTATCCTACCCCCCCCCCCCCCCCCCCCCCCCCCCCCCCCTCCCCCCCTCTCCTTCCGCCATGCGCAGTAGAACAAGCCGCCGGCATCAGAGAAGAAAAAATAAAAAATATATATATAAACATTATATATTTATATAGTACCCCCTCTTCCCTTGGTCCCACGCATGCATGCGCACACACATATATATATACACACTCACCCGCAAATACACATATATACATATATGCTCCCCCACTCACACATACACACGACACGCATATACGCATGCACTGACAAAATACAAAAGAAGAAGAACAAGCAAAACGCCATCGACATCAACAAAAGAAGAAGACGATCCAAAGCACGCGCCGCCAACAACAAAAACAGAAAATGCGCCGAAGGCATGCCCCGGCCGACTCCGAAAAGAAGTACGCTCGACACGGACGCACCGGCAGCACACCATTTGCCGGCAACGCGCAACCACGACGCCATCCCAATAATTTTTAGGTTATTTTACCATTATCTTCAGTTTTTCACCCGAGCCATTGTAGAATTTCCATTTTGTAAATATCCTCTCTCTAGGTGATGGTCACAAAGGCCCACCTAGAGATTCCCATCTTTTAATAACCTTCCCCAAAACAAAGCAAGGGTCAACCACATCGGGCTCACAACTTGCTTTGTCTCCCCGATTAAGATTACCCTAACCACACTGGGATTACCATAATCCAAGCAGCCAACACCTATAAATTGGCACTGAGAGGTCACTATCGGGGGGGGCAACTTATGTGAAACCAAGCATTGGGTAGAGTGTAGTAGGAAGGACTGACACCATCACTATCACGAGGAGGAGGTCTCGTGTGTGGGGTTTGCCTTGGAAATTGCACCATGCGAAGGGAACCACACCCATACCTCAACTCCAATGGTCAATGCACACACACATATGCACGCTCTTGGCAATGAGTATTCACAGTCATTGAGTCACCCTAGAGAATGCACCAAGTAGATTGCAGCATCTCCTCTCCCTACCTCTCTACCACCACGGCATGCCACCTTGTAAATATTGCAGAAATAACTCACCCTCACACCCCCGAGGTTGTTTTCATTAATTGCGAGTGTTCTCTCTCTCTCTCTCTCTCTCTCTCTCTCTCTCTCTCTCTCTCTCTCTCTCTCTCTCTCTCTCTCTCTCTCTCTCTCTCTCTCTCTCTCTCTCTCTCTCTCTCTCTCTCTCCGTTCCTCTCTCTCGGTGTGTAGGCTTGCAGTGTTCATATCATCGTGGGCTTTGCGTCATAGCCGCTCAAAGCTAGGTGGCGCTCCCTGTTCGCTTTACCGTGGCAGGCTCGAGGTGAGCCATTCGGCCCCCGGCGTTTTAGAGGCCGTCGGGGTTTGGGGTCCGCTTTACGTCCGTCACTGCTACCTTTGATGCAGTTGAAACTAGGGTTGCTGAAAATATAGGAACTCAAGTGCTTAAGGGGGGAGGTTCCAATAGAAGTTCTTAGACCCAAAGGTAAGTCACAAGCATCAACATCTAGGGAGCTTCCTGAGGTAATGACGGAAGTGATTGAGAAGTTAAATGAATCTTTAAGCAGCCTATCAATTCACCTTGCACAAGCTGTACATCCAAAGGGACAAGCAAGAAGTCTGAAGAGCGAGATTCAGGACCTAGGAGAGTCTTGCAATGTTGGAATTGCGGTGAGTCTGGACATGGGATCTATAATTGTCCTTGGCCCCGTGGGGAGCCAGGGAGACGTAACTTGAATTACCCAGTGATGAATGCAGGTGAAGGAACTGGTCAACAACCAAGGATTCTAATAAGACCAAATGGACCAAGACCACCTTCACAAGGGGTAGAAGGAGTTCCACCTTTTCCAGATCCAAATGTGCATGTGGTAGAGGTGACAAATTCAAATGAGGTTGACATGGAAGCAAATGGCATTAAGCGTGGCCGAGGGAAAGGTAAAGAGAAAGAAGGTGTCACATCTCAGAGTGACCATGGACGAGGCAAGAAGACAAAGGAGACCAAGGAAGCTAAGAGGACTCGACGTCGTATCAATCTCCAAGACTTCCCTCTTGGACATGGTATGGCTCCATACAACCTATTGGAAGACATGCGAGGTAAGGGTCCTGATATTTCATGGCCTCAATTCCTTACATTATGTCCACAAGTTAGAAGGGATTTAACAAAGGCAGTTAGCACTAAGAGAAAGGTAAAAGAGACTGTGTCTGTTGTTAAAATTGCACATGCTGAAATGAATGAGGATATTACACCTGTGCTAGATTGTTACATCAAAGGAAGATTGGTTAGGAAAGGTCTAGTGGATGGGGGTGCACAAATTTGCATCATGACAGAGGGACTCATGAAAAGACTAGGCATGCACATCCATGAGACACCTGAAATCAAAGTGAAGATGGCAAAAAATAGCAAAGCTAGATGTGTAGACATTTGTAAAAATGTTTTTGTAGAGGCCTTTGGCATTAAGAAGGCATTGGATTTCTATGTCATGTCTACCAAAGGAAATGGTTACCCATTTATCCTAAGAAGACCATGGCTAATGAAAATGCGAGCTTTGTAGGATTGGGAGAGTGGAAAGCTAATTTGCAGGAATGACAATCATAAGAAGGTTGTCTTTGACATGAAGGAGCAATGCCAAGAGGAGCTCCATGAAGAATCATCTCAAAGTGAGACGGAAGAAGATTGGACCGATAACACTTCAGAAGAAGAAAGTAGTGGCAGCATTATTGAAGAGGAGTCTTCCATTGAGGTCATGGGGGTAAGGTTTAATCCAAACAACATAGAGACCTCTTGTCGAGGTTTGGAAGAGGTAGGTACTCAAGAGAACCAAAATGTGCAAGATGAAGGAATGTTAGAAGGTATGTTGTCTACAACACTTACAAAGGACGAAAGAGATGAGGTCAAATGTGTGCTAAGGAAATTTTGTAGGCTTTTTGCTAAAGACTACACCGATGTGCGTGGAGTGTATGTTGTTCAGCACAAGATTGAGTTGAAGCCAGAGGCCACACCTAAGGCTCAAAAGCTACGAAGGCTAGGCGTCATCAAGGAGCAGACTCTACTCAAGGAGGTAAGAAAACTTCTAGCAGCAGGTTTCATTTATCCAATGGAGAATTCAGAGTGGGTCTCTCCCGTTGTTGTCACTCCTAAGAAAAACTGAAAGTGGAGGGTGTGTGTGGATTACCGTCCGCTCAATGAGGCAACAAAAAGAGATCACTTTCCCCTCCCATTTCAGGATGAGATATTGAATGAGGTAGTTGGTTATGAGAAGTACACTATGTGTGATGGCTACTCAGGCTACTTTCAAATAGGGATTGCTTTGGAGGACCAATTAAAAACAACCTTAATCACTCCTTGGGGTTGTTATGCTTTTAGAGTTATGCCATTTGGCTTGACAAATGCTCCTGCAACTTTTCAACATTTCATGAACATGGTGTTTCAAGCATTCTTTGGAAAGTCAATTAGGGTGTTCATTGATGACTTCTGCATTTATAGTTCAAAATCATTACATCTACAAAGGGTAGAAGAAGGTTTGAAGAAGCTCTACGACATGGGAGGTCAACTCAACCCCAACAAGTGCCACATAGGTGAGGATGAAGTGATCTTGCTTGGTCACAAAGTTTCTTACAAAGGCATCGAGGTGGATCCTTCAAAGGCAAAGTCTCTTATTGAGCTCCCATTGCCCAAGAATATCAAAGAGGTCATCTCATTCATTCAAAAGGTGAAGTATATGTCACGCTTCATTCACTTAGCTTCGGAGTTGCTTCACCCTTTGCAAAAGTTGACACAACAAGTCGAGTTTGTTTGGTATGATGAGCTTGAAGAATATTTTTGTAACATCAAAGTCATTCTATCAGAGCTACCAACACTTATGCCTCCTTGTTGAGAGTACACATTCTTTGTTAGCTCTAGTGTTGGGAAAGAAAAAATTGGTGCGGTTTTGCTACAACAAGATCCCCATAGTACCCGGATGCAACCCATCTACTTTGCTAGTAGGATCATGAATGCTTTGGAGAGAGGCTACACGGAGGTAGAAATCATGATGCTTTCCCTCATGTTTGCGGTGAGAAAGTTTAGATCCTACTTGCTACCAAAACCTTTTGTAATTCTCACTGCATAAAATTTGTTCCCTTGGGTGTCATCTCAGATGAATCTTAGTACTAGGATCTCAAAGTGGATTCTGGAGTTGCAAGATTTTCAATACTCTTTCAAGGTAGAAGACAGTGTGCGTGCACAATTGGCAGGGATTCTCACTTATAGGGTACATGAGAAGGAGATTAAGGTGCCTGAAGTAAAGACCCTACCATTGCCACCACCTAAAAGTATTCCTAATGCTTTTACCTTGTTCTTTGTTGGATCTTTTCGATGAGCCACAGGAAAAGCAGGGGGAGGGCTAGTGGTACTGGAGAGGTGGTCATGAAAGAGAAGGTCAATCTACCAGGTTCAACTAGCAACAATGAAGCAAAATACGACACACTACTTCATGGTTTAAAGATGTGCATTGGCCAAGGTATACGACGTCTCATGGTAAAGGGAGATGCACTTCTCATTGTGAAGCAGATTTTAGGCATTTGGGCATGCAAGAATGAAAACCTAAGGACAAAAGTTCATGCCATTCGTAGGTTGTTTAATCAATTTGAAGAAGTGCAACTATATCATATCCCTAGGAAAAAAAATGAAGATGCATATTTACTTGCACAAAAAGCAGTTGCATGTGTTGAGAGTGAAGTGCAGGTCATCATGGCAACAACAGTGATAAAGCAACCAAGGTACCAGGGGATGGAGTCATTGGCTCCCATTGTGAGCTACATTTTAGAGGGCGAGTTTCCAAAGGGATTCACAAAGGCTCAAAAGTGGAGGCTCATTAAGAAGGAGAGTTCATATTTGTTTTTGGAAGGTGCCCTCTACCAAAGGGGAAAAGATCAAGTTTGTAGGAGAATACTGACAACCAAGGAGATTCCAACCATTCTTGAAGGTTTGCATGAGGAAGCGTGTGGTGGTCATTTTGCACAGGAACTCACTGCAAAAAAGATTTTGCTTGCCGGATATGTTTGGCCAAGCTTGCACATTGATGTTCAACATTGGTGTAAAAGCTGCCACAATTGTCAGATTAATGGAAACAAGCATATGTTACATGGTCCACGTCAGTTAGTCCTTGCAAATGGTCCGTTTGAAAAATGGGGCATTGATGCTATGGGTCCATTGCCTAGGACTAACAATGGGAAATTGTATATCTTGGTGGCCATACACTACATGACTAGATGGGTAGAAGCTCAAAGTGTGGCAAGACTAAATGAGAGGACAGTTAGCAAGTTTGTGTACACTCACATTTGTTACAGATTTGGCACACCTTTGGAGATTGATTTTGATAATGGTCCAGGGTTTAGGAAGGGCTTGCTCACAAAAGTTTGTGATGAGCTTCACATTCTACATCGGCATAGCACACCCTACTACCCTCATTCAAATGGTTTGGTAGAGAAGGCTAATGGTATCATTGCAGGAATCATCCGAAAGATGGTAAATAACAAGACAAAGCTATGGGATAACTTCTTGGATGGAGCATTGTGGGCCTATCGGACTACCTACAAGGAAGCGACAGAGTTCACACCCTTCCACCTAGTCTATGGTCAAGAAGCTTTGCAACCCATCGAGCTCAACATTCCAACAATGCGACTTCATGGAAAGGTGGCACAAGGAGAAGAAGCAGCATGGGAAGATCGTCTTCTCATCCTAGCAAAACGAGAATGGAAACGGGAGGCGGCTTATGAGTGCTATAAAAGAAAGGCTACGCAGATAAAGGACATGCTCGACAAAAAGGTGAAAGACAATTTGATCAAGGAAGGAGATTTTGTGCTAAGGTACGATAATCGCTTTGATGTGAAGTTCAATACTAGATGGCAGGGTCCTTGTATTGTAAAGAAGGCCTCATGGATTTGGATGGCAAGGAGCATCCCAACAAGGTGAATGGGTATCGACTAAATCCCTACTTGAGTTGAGTTCTACCAGAGGATCTACAAGAGCATGGAACAACTACAATACCATGTAAGTCTTTGAGCTTGGTACTACAAGATGAAGATTCAACTAAGGCACCAAATATCACGAACGATCGAAAAACACTCTCATTGGAAGATATGCCTTTTGATGGTACATGAATGTACCATCATCTAGGGGAGGGCTAAATGATAGCCGTTTTTCGGCTCTCATAAAATATTTTAAGAAGTCACTTCACCCCACAAAAACACCCTAGCACAATGACTAGGCTCACTTTTTCATTGTAAATAGTGTACGTGTGTTTAGGGTTTTTATCACATTTTTTTATTAAATCATTGAGCGATTCATTGGGCTAGGAGACAAAAAAATAAATATATAATATTACGGTCCTCTTTATATGTAAATATTTTCTATCAAATAAAGGGGTTTTTTTTGTATTTATATAAATATATATTCCTTAAGCTCAACTCACACAAGCCTTGAAAAACCTTTATGTGACTTCATTGTAAAAATTCACCAATAACCTTATCGGCTCCGTCATATTTTTTTCCATCCCTCCCAGTTAAATATTCACAAGTACATAGATTTTATCTTCAAATAAATTCCATGAATTACTCAAAGTAGAGAATAACTGAGGGTCCCTTCCCTCATGATTTTCCTCCTTTTATTTTATATATTTTTTTCCACCATGCATCCCATGTGTCCATTTTTCATGACTAGCTAGCCTATCTTCTTACCCCACAAGTATATATTATATTTGATACTTATCCTATACCATACATGTGTGCAAGCTCCTTGGCAATATTAGGTCATGGTTGATGTATGGGGGGCTCACTTGGAAGACTACAAAGGAAAAAGAATCAAATAGTGGCCCACTTTAAGCTTTATTAGGTGTTGTAGGGACAGCTTTTTGCTCGCATTTGGCACCTTCTTATGATCCAAATTTGAGGATACTTCCAAAAGACAAAACGTAGCTTGTGAGCTGAAGTATTTTCCATAAATTTTTCAGAAATTTTGAAGTCAAGGGAGATTTTACATGAAATTTATGGCCAACTTCAAAACTGCCACCTCATACACCCAAAAAATCTTCCTATTTCTCTCACCCTTCCACACCTACTCACTCTTACACACTCCTCCCTCTCCTTCCCACTCCCAAACCTGCAACTCCCATGTCCTAATTCACCCTCTTCACCGTTGCCACTTCTCTCACACCTCCATAGCCTTCATCCTCCATTTCTACACCCTATGTGCCCCCCTTTCTCTCTACATACATGTCCATATTACCATATCCTCTTCAACTTTCTAAAGAACTCCAAAAAAATCAGCAAAAATCCAAGGTTAACCTCTGCAAATGAAGGCTTCTATCAAGAATTATCCAAAGTTTTGAGATAACATAGCTTCATCGACACGTGCAACTTCGCCATCTGACCGCTTCTTCTTCCAGTGATGTAAAGAGGTGAATGTCAACTTCTCCAAAGCTTCAACCTCTCTTTACAAGCTCATCCCTTCTCTAACTTTGCTCATCATATATCTCACCATTTGGTGAATGATTTTGTAAACTTTTTTTAGTGATTATTACTAACCACTAACCACTAACCTTATTGTAAAAATGCACCCTCTACTATCTATTAGACTAGGCACTCCCAATTTTTCACTCAATTCTCTCTCCTTTTAGCCTCAATAATTCTCTTCCCTTGAGCCCACATCCATGTGACTCAAAGAAAAAGAGAGACCCACCCTCATTTAAAAAAATAAAAATATGCACAATCTTTTATTTCTTCAAATAAACTTGATTAGGTCTAATCCTAATCGGGGCTTCTAAAACCTATAAATAGAGCCCTTCTCTCCCTTTTAAATCAACACATGATCACACTACACCACACCATTTTCAACACATAACACACCACTCTTCAAGTCTAGTTGTGTAGAGTGTGTGCATTGTGAGCGCTCTATTCCATCACCACACATAGGTGCATGGAGAAGCTTGAAGTTAGTTATGCCATCTAGAGGAGTAGAGTGATGCCATACTCTTCATCACACTTGTATCCTACTCTTGTGCATAAATAAGATTTATAGTTTTGGGTGCAATTGTATGATGCAACTACGACTCTTCTCTCCAAATTGACTTGATAAGTTGGCTCATCAGGTGGTTGAAGGTATATTGTCCTTGAAGCCTGTTGTGCCATTTCATGCTTGGTGGTTTGAGGGCTTGTTGAATTGATTTCGTAAAAGCTCAATTGTAAGAGGGTTCTCGGTGAGAGGGCTCCCGTGACCCTAAGACAATTTGTGTATTGGCAATAAGGTCAAGTTTTGTGTTGTCTCTCTGTTTCTCACCAAGCTTTGTGTGCCTTTAGTCTTTAAGGCTAAGACTGAGTTGCTCAAGTTGATTTGTGCTCTTTACCTCACTCTAGTGTGGTGAATTTTTGTGTTTGGTGTGTGGCTATCTTGCATTTTCCTCTCTTTGTGCGTTTTAGTACAAGGAGATATCACGTGCGTCCTAGTTCGCATCTACAACTAGGTGGTGCCCCTTTTCTTGTTTGGTTCGTGGATATGGGTTGTTGTTGTCTCTGATTGTGCTTGCCCCAACCCCAATTGAGCAGCACGGGAGTCTCGAAGGGTGTTTAGAGGCCGCTCTTCTTGTTGCCTGCCCTGGACCGCCTCAACGCGTATAAAATCTTTTGGCTCAGAATGACATGAAATTTTGCAAACATGCTTAAAACATCATTTTCAACCCTCCTGGTCAAAAGTGAAATTTGATTTTCAAATCTTGCCATGAGACATTATACGCGTATAAAATCTATGTGCTCAGGTTTTGACAAAATTTGGTATGTGAGCTTGTCTTGTTGTGCTTAACACCCTGTTATGCTTAGATCTCAATTTTGGTCTTTAAAAGTGCCCTTTAGACATTATACGCGTATGATGTCTAACTGGCCAGTTTGAAGTGAATCTCATTATAGAGGCTCCTCACTACATTGGCAACTCACAACAACGTTTAGAATTTAATTTTGGCACTTTTTGAGCAAGTTATGGCCAATACAAGCATTCACTTGCATCTTATGGTCTTTGCAAGCCCAAAAATGCTTCAAATTTGATGAAATTTGGCCTATACGATTCTAAATGCTCTAAATCACAAGGATGCACTCAATTGTAACTTTTGACCTCAAATCTGGCCTATAAGACATCATACAGGTATGATGCCCATGTGGTCAAAATTTAGTTATGTTTCTACCAAAGGTGTCCCTTAGTGTGTACAATAGGAATATGTGCTCACAACAATTTTTGGGGTCCAAATTGCACAAAATCATCAGCTTTGACAAGGAAATCCCTTGAAAGAGTAAAATACCCCCAATTTTTAATCTATAAGCCCAAATGATATGAAATTTGGTGTATGTGCTCAACACAACATGGAAAAGATGGGTATAATGTCAAAAGTTTATAATTTGTGCCAGAATCATCTCTCAGACATCATGCATGCATGAGGGTTTAGGCATGTATTGGTGGTACCACTATTTCACTTTTTGGGTACCACCAAGAGACTACTTTGGAAAGGAATATGTGATAAATTCAAAAAATAAAAGGGGAATTTTAAAATTTTAATGGCCTTAGTAGTTGGAAGGGGCCATTAATTGTAGGAGGGGTGTCTCATTCATAATTTCAAGGTATGTGTGATGTGGCTTGTCATAGGATGACGTCAACCTCAACTTTTTCCCGCCTGCCAAGTGATCTCCCTCAGCTTTGAAACAAACGCTCGTCTCATTCACTCTCGCCTCTCTTCTGCCGGAATGAGAAGGTAAACCCTACTACTGAGGTTTGCAGATATCTCATTCACTCTCGCCTCTGCTCTGGTGGACTGAGAAGGTTAACCTATTGACGTTTTGAACTGCTGAGTTTTTGCATGTCTGCATGTGCCGTTTTTTTGCTGCTTTTGAAGTGAAGCTTTGCATGCATCATGAATACTGTAGCATTTGGAGCTACAGGTATGCATGCATTAGTCTTTCTCCTCATGCTCATAAGACATGCATCCTTTCCGCAAACAGAGGTCACCAGCCGTGCTCATAAACAATTTGCATGTCCCGTTTTGCTTGTCTGCTTTACTGAAGTCAAGCTTTGCATGCATCATACTGTAGCAGTTGGAGTTGTAGGCAGTAGTCTTTTTCTACATGCTCATAATCTCATCCTCTTTACTGTACAGTCAAGCTGTACGCTGCAAGATGAGGTCACCTACATGCGGTTTACCAAGGCACAAGATCGGGAAGGACACAATGTTTGCACCTTAACTTCAAGATCAAACCCCTCCAACCAATGAGCTCACAACGCAAAGCAGTCCATCAAAAGTGGAGGTAAAGGCTCTACCTAGCACTCTGGAATGCATTGCATCCAACTTGAAGTTGTCACGAATTCATCAAAAGGTATGCATGTGTATGTTTTGCATTGTTTTTTTCCATTGCTTTAGTGTTTGCAAAGATGGACTTTCAACAAGCTCTATTTTCTGGTGCTTGCAGCATTGGAGTACCCATGGCTATCAAGATTTTTCTTCTTGGCCGAGGAACTGCATGAGGAGTACGGGCTCAGTCTAGAGGGGAAGATGCCTAAAGAGCTCACAAATAAAGATATCCCCGATTCTCAACCATGTGAGGGATGAGTTCATTGACAAGTGTCGGCTTTTTTTACCAGAAGGTATATCAAGCAACCCCATCCAATGGTGAGCAAGATCATGTGATCCGACTGGACATCGGATTGCATGGGCAAGGTTTGGTGGCAATGTCCTGCAAGATGCAAAAAGGGGGTTTGGAGCGGAAGATCAACAAATTCCGCACCCATTTTGGCTTGACATGTGTCATTCAAATAGAAGCATCTATCTGTGTGACAGTGCCTTTTCATCAATATCGACAATGTCGGCAAGCAAGCTGCTGCAGCCATTTCAGGTAGTAGAGACACCAATGTATATTCAGCTGGTGCTTAGCATGGTGCAGGGACTTAGTGGCCAAGAGAATGAGCAAAAAAGACTGCCATGCGATGTGAAAGTGTAGCTACAGGAAACGAGGAGTTGGAGGTGCTCAAGACCTCACGTGATTCAGATCCACAGAAGGTAGACCGCAAAGAGGTAGAGGTCACAGCTATCACCAAGATGCTGTCTAAGGGAGGTGTCACTACTAATTCAGGGCGGCCTAAAGAAGATTTGGACTCCTTGCAGTTCAGCTTGCTGCTAAAAATTCCTGAAGTGCTTTGTGATAAATTCAAATTTCTCAATAGATAAGGAGAATGTGTTGACCAAGTGGTTGGAGTTAGGACTAGAAGTGCTTCATGTTATGAAGTGCTTTGAGATAGGTCTAAACTGCTTACTTGGAGTAGGAATTGCTGACCAAGTGGTTAGAAAAGGCTTCATAGTGCTCACAAGTGCCTAGAAAGTGCTAATAAATGCCTTAAAAGCACCTAAATGTGCTTTGAAGTGCTCAAGGGTGCCTACAATATACTTGAAAATGCTTGATAGGTGGTAAGAAAGTGTTTCAAAGTGGTGAAAGGGTCCTTCAAAGTACTTTGAAGTGCTTTGATATAGCTCTATACTGCTTTCTAGGTGGTTATGAAGTTTTGACCAAGTGGTAAGGATTGAGTGAAGAAGACTTCTTTAAAGTGCTCCACAATGCTGAATGGTGCTAAGAAAGTGCTTCAAAGTGCTTTCAAGGAAGCAATCAGAACTTTTAAGCACTTAAACTCCTCACAAGGGGCACTATGTGGTGACTAGGTGGTAAGAAAGTGATTTGAAGTGCTCAATGTTGCTTGATAGGTGGTCAGAAATTGATTTGAAATGCTTTACAGTGCAAATAAAGTGGTAACCAGGTGGTTAGAAAGTGATCCATAATACTGAGTGGTGCTTAGAAAGTACTTCAAAGTGCTTTCAAGTAACCAATCTACAATCTGAAGCACTTTAATTGCTCACAAGGAGTAAAAGTGGTGTCTAGGTGGCAAGAAAAACCTTTGAAGTGCTTACTAAATATCAATAGGTGGTCCGAAAGTAATTTGAAATGATTTTTAGCTAAGAAAGTGGTGCTTTGAAAGTGCTTTGAAGTGCTTACTGTTGATCAATAAGTGGTCAGGAAGTTATTTGAAATGCTTTTTGGTACCAAGAAAGTGATAACCAGGTGCTTTGAAAGTGGTAATAGCTAGGTTCTTAGAAAGTGGTGACCGGGTGGTTAGAAAGTTCTCTGAAGTGTTCAATGGTGCTCAATAGGTGGTTAAAAAGTGCTAAACAAGTTGTTAGAAAGCGCTAAGAAATGACTAGAAAGCGTTTTGATAAGATTTGTCAAACGTTTTTTTTTTCTTTGAATGCTTTAGAAGAAGTTGAATAGAAGCATTCAAGCTTGTGCACTTAAGTCCATTCAACCATGAAATGATCTTACTCTCTGTTGTTGTTTATGATCTGGTTGGAAGCAAAGGAATATGGCTTTGGAATTTGAATTAGAATCCTTGATGTATCAAAGAGCATTTATGGATACAACCATCAAATATATCTAGGAAAAGGGTAGAGGCATCATTGTCCCCTCAATGCCGACTAAAGCCTCTGTTTTGAAATTGTTTGTGTGTATTCGGGGTGACTGTGTTGCATGTGGGAAACCCCTCTCAGCTAACCACACGGCAGGGTTCTTCTCGCTGGATTGTCAACACATATATCACCCATTTTGCTGTGAAGTTCTATGTGGCACTATGGCAGAGTGCACTCACCCATTGTGCACAGTAAAGATTCCAAAAATTGCCAAGTGCTCGACACTCAAAATTGAGTACACAGAGCTATAGGGTGGCTTCACTATACTAAGCTTTAATCCACTTGTCATGAGATAAGCCCCTTAACATGATTCTTTTCTTCGCAGAAACCAATGCTGACAAAAGTTCTTGTCTACTTGATCTTGACAAGAACAATATAGAACTTTCTGAACTTGACGAGAACAACATAGAGCTATTTGAGGTTTTTCAGCATGGCAAGGCTGTTGTAAAAAGTGGAGATAGAGTGGAGGACCCCGAGGCTGAACCCTTTGTGGTTGAGAACCATGGCAAGGAAACCATTGGACATGACTCCAACAAGGTCTCAACTGACAACCAGGAAGGTAATGAAGTGCATATATGTAGTGTTTCATTTTTCTTCGAGCAGAATTTGGTTTTTTTCCCCTAAACCTTATTGTCATCCCAAAGGATAAAGTGGAGGATGCAGAGGATGTGCAGACATTACTAGTAATTGTAGATACTTTGAGGAAGAAATGCAAGCAACAACAAGAGGAAGGAGTGCAACATCTAGATCCAAAGAAAAGTACTAATCAGGACCCCACCAAAACTTGTGCACATCGAAAACTTTAAGTTCCATGTGCTTTTTGTGCTATTTACTTATTTTGAATATAAGATATATTTTTTGTCTCATGGTGTCAATCTTCACTACAATTTACTGGGTGAGGTTTTTTGGGCACTGTAGTAAAAATACAAGTGATTGGTAATGTTGGGCACTAGCATTGTGCTCAAGAAGACCTGGGGCACTTTGATCGCCAGTCACCCCTAGTAACTCAGTTTTGTGTCTCGCACCTTACGAAGGATAATAGGACTCCCTTGATCATTAATATCAATGATCTACTTATTGTCACTCATGACAAGAGAGAGGGACCAAGACCGCCTAACATGGACATGCTACACTTTCAGAAGGTGAAGCAAGACAAGAATCTGAGGAAGAAACGCAAGCAACAACAAGAGGAAGGAGTGCAACATCTAGATCCAAAAAAAAGTACTAATCAGGACCCCACCAAAACTTGTGCACATCGAAAACTTTAAGTTCCATGTGCTTTTTGTGCTATTTACTTATTTTGAATATAAGATATATTTTTTGTCTCATGGTGTCAATCTTCACTACAATTTACTCAGTGTGGTTTTTTGGGCACTGTAGTAAAAATACAAGTGATTGGTAATGTTGGGCACCAGCATTGTGCTCAAGAAGACCTGGGGCACTTTGATCGCGAGTCACCCCTAGTAACTCAGTTTTGTGTCCCGCACCTTACGAAGGATAATAGGACTCCCTTGATCATTAATATCAATGATCTACTTAATGAGTGTACGTCTGGGACACAAGCCCTTACCAAGACCTAAAAAGAGGCTAGAATTGTGCTTGCCTTAGGCCCGCACGTGCTTGAATGGGTGGATTCCGAAGGAGGCATGTAGTAGAAGCTCATGGCTTGATGAGCAAGGGGAAGATATGCTCTTTCTAGCCTTGGGCACCTTTTGGAATGAGTTTCCACAATTCAACAAAGATAACACCCTCCTACAAGATGACAGATATCCTAGGTGCTGCTTGAACGACAAAGACTCCTATGTTATCTTGCCTTCTCTAGAGGACCAGACGGAAGACCAATGGGAGAGTTTTATGCATCATGAAGTTTTGTCATTTGTTTATCAGTGGAAGAAAAAAAAATATTGGAACTGATCACTGCTTGTAAATTGGATGCTAGAAGAAGAGGGTGGAAAACTCTTCTAAAAGCCAAATCTGTGACGGAAAAATTATCAGCGGCAAAGGCAAAGTGCTGCCTCCACCACCTCCACAAATACGTTATAAAAGGCCGCCTTCTGATCTCAGGTCTCAACAGAAATATTAAGAGTAGTGTACCTGTGATCATTTATTTAAATACCCATGATGAGTTTGGTAGTGTAACTCATGATGAGGACTTATTTTTGTAAAATGGGGAAAAAATCAACATTGTATTGCAGAATTCAATATCGATTTCTAACGTAGAAACGTGATTCGCTATTCAATTGACCATTTTGTTGTGTGCCTTGCAAGATGTCTTATTATTGGTTGACTTTAAATTGTTTTAGTAGTTTTTCTTAAGGATTTTGTAGAGCATAAATATGAGCGGTTAGTGGGCAGAAGTGCAAGCTATACCACTTGTGAACTGTGGACCACATGCAAGTGGTTGACAACTATTTTCGTTATGTAAATTGGTAGTCACAAGAAAGTGGTACAGAACCACTGGAAAGTGGTACAGAACCACTTGAAAAAGACTTCTGGACCACTTGTAGTAGTTCTGAACCTTTTGCTAGTGGTTAAGATAGCTCTTTCCATTGGTTTTGAACCACTTTCCAGTGGTTAAGATAGCCTTTTGCCAATGGTTAAGATAGCACTTGCTAGTGGTTTAGATAGCACTTGTAGGTGGTTCTGAAACACTTGCCAGTGGTAAAGATAGCACTTGCCTATGGTTTACATAGCACTTGCTAGTGGCTAAGATAGCACTTGATAGTGTTTCAGAACCACTTGCTGGTCTGTTTAGATAGCACTTGCAGGTGGTCTATGAGATCGACACTACGTAAGCACTTGCAAAGGCCTTCTAGATCACTTGCTAGGTCTTCTCCTCCACTTGCAAGTGATTTGGAAAAGGTTTTGAACCACTTGATAGTGGTTTAGTGAGCACTTGTAGGTGGTCAATGATATCAAAACTACGTATATAAGGGTGTCTTCACAACTTTTGGGTGGCTTAAATGGATTTAAATTTTTGTAAAATCTGAATGAAGGTAGTTTAAAGCACTTACAAGTGGATGGAAAGTTGTAAGCTACATGTACTTGAAAGAATAAAAAAGTGTCAAAAATGCTTCAGCTTTTGGATAAGGAACATAAGTTCTTATGAGGAACAGATACAAGAAAACAGTACCCAGTTATACTTTATGAGGTCAATGTGTTTTAAATATCAGAGGGCATGCTACTGTAGATGTGCTCATACACGATATCACTCAAAGTGTAGACATTAGGCTCATTTCTCTTAGGATACAAGGGGAACTTAAGGCATCAAACTAGGTGCGAGTACATGGAAGCAGGAGGCCTATCATCTAATAACACATAGCGATCGGAGCGTCCCTCAACTTTATCGTAAAAGTGCCCCTCAACATAAATGGGTTCTTCTTTATCTGATTGTGCCATGCATCCTTCTGAGTTGCGGTGGATAGCCTCTTCTCAGTGCAACACCTCAGTATATAAAAATCAGAGTCTTTCTCCTTAGTGTTGGCTGGAAAGTTATCTCCAACTCATAAGGCATCACTCAAATCATCGTGAGGGCCAGCATACATAGGTGCATCAATCTCCTCGTCACTTGAAACATCTTCTTTTATGGAAGCCTCTGTTGGTATTATCCTGAAGTACTACCATGCTTCTACGTGAGCTTTGTTTGCACATCTTCTCCATTGACCATGCACACAAGAAGGATAGATTTCTACACCTCAATGCAATCGTATCTTTTGAAGAGAAACCATTCGCACAATGCATTGAACGTGATTCACTGATTTTCTTGCTATCCCATTCTATATCTCTTAGCACATCACCCACCTTGATTTCCCAGAAGGCCCTATCGACCTTGTTCGTGGATGACCAACAGTATTTCCTATTGTTCATTAGAGTGACGTAATTGACCACTCTTGGTGCATTATATAGGGGGTGTCCATCCACCTTCAATTGATCATGGGTCAATGCCCTCTTTATGACTGTGCCAACACCGTCATATTCAGCTTTTCCATGACCTGGCCCAAAATAGTTGTGCATCATCTCAAGCCCAGTAAGCTGAGAAAACCTTGCAACAAAGAAGAAAGGATGTCGTGCTTTGAATTGTGATGTTGCACCATCAGACTATACCCAATGTCGCTTTAAACAAATACCGTGGTCCTTCAACCACTGGTCACGCAAAAGAAAAGGAGTGTTGAACGAACAATGTGTCATCCACATTGTCATCAGATATATAAAAATGGAGAAATTTTATGATGTCGTCCATTGTCAAGTGCACATAGCAGATGTGGACCAAAATGCTCACCTGACTTGAATACCACTGCATGGATTGGATCTCATTCTGAATTTTAAAATTGTAATTTTTTGCAAAGTCCACGACAGAGACAACAACATCACTTGGAAAAATCTGTAGACACTCTTTGAATTGGTTGGCCTGCCATTTGTAGATGTAGTTATGTTTGATAAACTTGGTCAGCTTGTCTTTCATGAATGAAATGAAAGTGGAGCGCCCAATCTGCTGAATAACAAGATCTTTTCTTTTGTGATGTTGGCCATCTTCATGTATAGATTGTGTCTCCACACCAACAAAAACCTTTGCAGCCACCTGAAAGTTGTCGTTGTGTACTTCAAGAGCACAACATTTGAGTTGTTTGGCACCGCACTAATCGCATTTTCCCATCAAGGAGATGTGTAAATGAGACATGGAATTTTTTGGTTTAGGACACAAAAAGGACTCTCATAGTGTTGTGAGGCTCTCAAATGTTGACTTTGTAGCCACACATATACTGCCACTGACTGCAAGGTCACAAACTTCACAAGCACATCGACAAGATTCTCCATGTACTCCAAACCTACCTTGGCGCATTTGGTTGAAAGCATCTTTCAAGTAGACAGCTTGCACATGATATTTGCAGCAGGTATTGCGGTCCCGCAATTTTTGAACAAAAAAGGGCTTCAAATTCTCAAAGCATCTCAGCAAAATGCGCACAGTCGGATGCATTTCCTGAAACCGCCTGTAAAATTCCACCTACACAAAAATGCACGCAATAAAGAGATAATGTGACAACAAATAACCAAAATGGTTGGTACCATCACCTACAAGTTATAACACACACTCTCGTGTTTGTGAAAGCACATAAGAGGAACATTTGCCACTAAGAAGTTTTTTTACATGTTTGAAAGGGGCTTTAAACTTCTTGAAACCACCTAAAGCACTCTAAACCACCTGAAGGTGATTGGAAAATTTTATCAAACCTCTTTCAAGTGGTTTGTTTACCACTTCCAATCACCTTCAGGTGGTTTGAAATATTCCAAGTGCTTACATAGGTTCTCACTCAAGCACTTTAAGCCACCTATAGGTGATTGAAAGTGGTCATTTAACCACTTTCAAGTGGTTTTTTTACCACTTTCAATTACCTTCAGTTGGATAACACCCAAATCTCACGTTTTTAAAAGCAATTAAGAGGAACATTAACCACTTAGAAGTGGTTTTGCATGTTTGAAAGTGGCTTTGAACTACTTGAAACCACTTGAAGCACTTAAAACCACCTAACGGTGATTGAAATAGTTTATCAAACTACTTTCAAGTGGTTTGATGACTACTTTCAATTACCTTCAGGGGGTTTAAAATCTTCCAAGTGCTTACATAGGTTTTCACTTGAGCACCTGGCAGATTTCAAACCACCTGAAGCACCTAAAACCACCTAAATATGATTGAAAAGGGTCATCAAAACACTTTCAATCATCTTCAAGTGGTTTGAAATCTTCAAGGTTCTCACCCAAGTACTTAGCAGATTTCAAACCACCTGAAGCACTTAAAACCACCTAAAAAGATTGAAAGTGGTCATTAAGTGGTTTGTTTTTCACTTTCAATCACCTTCAGGTGGTTTGAAAACTTCCAAGCACTTACATAGGTGCTCACCTAAGCACTTGGCAGATTGTAAGTGGTTTTCTCAATACTTGAAAGTGGTGACAAACTATTTCAGCACTTTGCAAAGTACAAGTTTCCACACTTAGGTGGTTGAAAGCAGTATTTTAGGTACTTTAAATCACTATCAATACTTTAACTGCTTTGCAAAGTACTTGAAGGGGGATTTAACCACTTTTTGATTGTTACCTCAATTCTCATAGGTTTTTTACAGTTTGATAGTGGTTTTGACAGCTTGAAAGTGGTGAAGAATGGTCACTATACTACCTGACAATGGCTTTTTACAGTTTGATTGTGGTGGTGACATCTTGACAGTGGTGAACATTGGTCAATATACTACTTGGAAGTGGTTGATAATATTTGAGGTTGATCTAGCAATGCAATGGATGCATAAGAACAACCTTTCTGCCGATACGCCTTTGGCATGTGTCCTTCTTGTTCGGAGAGACTCAGGTCTTTGCTGTTCAGAAACCAAACACAACCTCCTTAATGTCCTTTGTGATGTTAGTAGAATGATGAGCTTGTTGCTGACATGCTAATACTAGAAAAGGACTATAAACCGATGTTTCTTTTGTGTATGCCCAACGACTTTGCAAGTTCTCTATCCGTAAAGGGATGTGCATCTACTTCGTCCCTCGAATTAATGCATGCCATCATTGTTGCCCCCTTGAAAAGCATTTCTGTGGCTGAGTGCGAGACCTTGACTTTTGACAAGGTGTTGCGAATGTTGGAAAGAACTGCTCTCTGTATAGAATGTGACGAGTTCTGCAGGTTGCAAAATACTAGTTGCTGGAGTAACTGTTCAAAAATATCTCCTTGGAGTTTGGCAGTCAATCCTTGCATCTGCTCTTCCTAGCACCTTGACATGGCACGAAGAATCTTCCTTTTTTGCTTCTCATCGAGCTGAACATCCTTCCGCTTGTCAGCAAAGAAAGTCTGTTGTCTTTTCATCTCTCTTTGTTCCCTTTTATTTGCCACCTAGTAATTGCGTAAGCAGCCTGTGAATTGCTCAAGGAACTCTGCTCGATTGTGTACTAGTGGGCACGGAGCCGGATCAAGAAAAGGTGAAGAAAAAGAGCTCAACACATGAACAAACATCATGAAGAGCCCAAGCATCAACAAGACCAAACATGTCACAGACACACACACACCTAACTGGCGAGAAGGCTCCATCCTTAGAGAGAGAGAGAGAGAGAGAGAGAGAGAGAGAACTAAGCACACACAACAGAGAACCGCTTGTAGAGGAAAGAAAGGGAATGTGCTGCAAAACCACCGCATGGAGAAGGAGATTAGGCACTCTGCTCTATGCAAAAACCACGGGTAGAGAATACACTAAACCTGTATGCTTTGTGCCCACGCAGAGAAGGAGACACAAAGGGTGCTCATATATCCAACACGTCCAAGTAGAGGGGGCGATAAAAAATGAATACCCCTCTTTTTTTAAAAATTCCCCATCTTCATTACTCATCATTGAGTTTCCTCCCCCAAAAATAAAATTTAGACTCAAAAGTTCCCCAAAACTACTTTAAAAAGGAGTGTCCAAGACAACCCTTTTTGGACCACCTATACATCCTTTCACCCATGATGTCTGTTGATGAATTTTTGGACAAAATTCATTCACAGTCATGTCCTACTCTCTAGCGTTGGTTTTCAAACACCTGTACCAATTTTCATGCAAAAATGGGCTCAAAATCTCAAGTTCTCTTTTTCCCTTTTCTAACACTCCATCTTTGGTCTTTTGGGTGTCTAGAGTTGGTCAAAACTCTAGTTTCAAGGTGTCACTAGGGTAAAACCCCCCCTTTTGAACACTCTAGTGCAAATTTGGTCTCTAGATGTCCCTTGAGACATCATACGCGTATGATGTCCAAGTTTACAAAATTGTAGTTTTTTTACACAGAACCTTCTAAGTCAGAACAGAAGCAGAATTTTACCACACAAAGAGGTAGTCCACAGGAAGCTGGTGGCTTCTTCAAAATTGAAATTGTACCTGAATTGTTGATGTTATGAGTGGAATTGTGTGCTATTGAAAAACCTTGTTAAAATTTGTCTATTGAAAGCTACAACTAACAAGAACGGCTGTAAACTTACAGCTATCAAGCATTCTTTGACAGATTGAAGGTACTAGAGAATACTACCCAACAAGTAAGATCAAAATAGGGAATTCTAGCTATCTAATGAGGTAACCCGGTTTGGATTTTGTAGTACCATTTCTTCATGAATTTACGATCAGGAAGATTGTACCAGAATAGGAATCCCAGTGTCTTAGACCAACGAAGCAATCACTCAACTAAAGGAAGTGTGGATTAAAGACCACTGCATCCTTTAGAACCCATTCTAGAGGAAAGCTTTTCAAACACCTCATCAAAAAGATCATATAGCCTAATGACTGAGGATTCCAACAAGTTGAACCCTAAGGGAAAAGCTTCCATGGGGGCAGGTCCTTCTCAACCTGCATCTGATGTAAAAATACTATATTTGAAGTTTCAATTTGAAAATGTGCGTAAGACCAGAATCTATAAGGATGGAATGGACCGCTACTGTGTTAAGTTGGAAAATAAGCCAAGCAAGTTCAAAGACCTTGTAGATGTTGATTATGACGGGGATAGATATTTTGATAGAGAGGGAATGATGTACTTAGTGGTTCATTACCCCTTAATTGTGGACAAATGGGGGATGACTGGCACCAAGGACAAGGTAGATGAAGATCTAGAAGATGCACCACCCAAAATGGATAAGCAAAATGCGGTGCTTAGACGCACCAATGAGACAAAGCGGCTTAATACAAACAACACTTACGTGGTTCTATATAAATTTAATACTGGAGAACAAACACTCTATTATAGATGTGATGAGCCTCGCATCAAGGAACTAACTGATAGTAAAAAACTATATGGTTTTACGTACACGGAGGGGAGAAGTATTCAGGTAGTCATAATAGAAAAGTATGGCCAAAAGTACTCTCCTATGGATCGTAAGGAGTTAAAAAGAGATACATATCTTGGGGGACCACTCCACCAATACTATGTAAATCCGGAAGAGGTGAAAACCACGAATACTCACACGAGACCAAAGGCTGGGCATGTAAGTCCAGTAAGAGCCAAAGTGTAAGATTCTTTTGGACATGAACAATTTCCAAACACAGGGACTTTGCGATCAACGGGGTCTAGGACTTCCATGAACACGCATAGGGGTAGTACAGCTCCTGACATGACTTACACCACTAGAATCCCTCTGACTATTACACGAGATCGACTTGATGAACCTGTAGCAGATAGGATATCACTGGTAGTGCCAAGGGAATATTATGAACCTAGAGAAACCACACCAGGAGGACACAGGGACTTTGGGATCAACGGGATCTAGGGCTTCCATTAACACGCATAGGGACAGTATAGCTTCTGACATGACTTACACCACTAGAATCCCTCTGATTATTACATGAGATCGACTTGATGAACGTGTAGCAGATAGGATACCACTGGTAGTGCCAAGGGGAGATTATGAACCTAGAGAAACCACACCAGGAGGACCCGGGGTTGTGAGTATGGTTGCGGAGTCCATACGCATGAGACTATCTCAAGTGGAAAAATGTGTACCCAAAAAGTATAGTGGATTGAGAGATCTGTATGCTCATGTTTTGATCTTCAAACAAGTGTTGAGGGCGGAACAGGTAACTGATTTTCATACTCAATACGAAGGTTTTGGGTTGACGTTAGAAGGAACTGGTTTGACCTGGTTTCAACCTTTAAACAACCTAGAATTTCCATGTATTGAGCAACTTCTCTGAGAATTCGCTGAGGAATTCTCAAAGAGAGGAATCAAGCATAACACTATCTCCCAGATCTATGCATTTAGACAAAAGGAGAAGGAAAAAGTGAAGGAAGCCTCACTTTGTTTCAAGCAATACATAGAAAGATACCCTGCTTGAGAACTACCTCAGGATGAAAGACTATCATTCCTTTTCATAGAAGGATTGCAAAATGACACTCTCAAAAAGGACTTGCACTTAAAGGCATGTGTAACTTTTGAGCAAGTCACAAAAGAGGTGTTGTATCTAGTAGACAATTGCAAGGAATATGGAGAGGTGATTGAAGACGTAGATCAAGGAATCAGTAGCACCTCTACGACCACTAGTGAGTCCACAATGAAATTGGGTGGAGAAAACCCAACTGTGCCGGACGTTGATCAAATGATCAAGGAATTGGTCATAAGGATAAACCAAGGAAACAGGACGAACCCAAACACAACAACCGTCCACCCAAATATGTGACACTTGTGGAGGAGATCATCCAACTCAATGGTGCAACCTTCAAAAGAGGCCAAGAGTAAACATACCATGAGTACTAAAGTGATGTGCTACTGAACAAAAATAAACAAACCATGAAACCCATGAATGTTTCTATAATAGGAACTGTGTTCGAGAGAGACAATACAAATGACATGGAGGGCAACAATTTCTACCATCTTCAAGATACCAAGTAGGGTCAAATAACGCAATCCAAGGGCAGGAAAAACCTCTACCTGTGTTGGGGTATCAACCTCCTTTACCCCAGGAAATAGGGCCATGGTACAGATTTCTCAACCTATAGAGACACCTTCTGATCAAAGGATGGTCCAGGTAATTTCACAGCGAGAAGATTTAGACAATACTTATGAGAGGGGGTTTGACGGGAATACATATGCTTTGGAGGGACAAATTCCATGGATAGTTCCTGAAGAGATGTCAGAGCCCTCATACATAGCACAACCAACCAAAAACCACTGCTTGGTCAATGAAAATATGCTTATGTTCATGGCAAACCAAAATTACAAACCTAGGGGGTATCCCCCTAGAACAGGATAACCAATGGGGGCTCCACAAGCTTCTCCACCACCTGTAGGACCATGCTATGAATGCGGTGGTGATCATTAGGCAAGGAGTTTTCCACAAAAAGGGAAACAAATCAAACTTTTTGGGTTCTGTGAAGGATGTCCAAATGACCATCTCATTCCACATGGTCCAAAAAACCCTGATAACAAAGGAAAAACAACCATGAATAAAATTGAAATAGTGCCAAGCTCAAGTGGATCAAAAACAGAACCAACCATTCCGATAAATGTGGTAACGAGAGCCCAAGCACATGAGACTACAAGGAACGTCCCAGCCAGCCAAATAGAGATAGAAAATTTGTCTGTCAGAACGCCCAGGAAATCCTGGAAGGCAAAATGAGACAAGATAAAAGTCAAAAGAGAAAAAGAAAAAGAGGCTTTAGAAACCAAATTACTACAAACACAGGAACAATTGAGGATGGAAAAAGAGACCTTAAGGAAAAGAACAATGTAGCAAAACCATCGAGAGGATCTATCTTGGTGGACAAGGTTTTTGAACCCTTGGATGCAATCTTAAAAGCTTATGATGCGAGGTTAAATCCTAGCCAAACAAGACAATAGGTGGATTATGTACCCTCATCCGGGCTATGAAAAAGAGAGGCTAAAGATGTGCAAGGAGCTCAGCCAAGCCGCTCAAGCGCTTATGGAACCACCAGTTCTGACTGGTCCAAAAACTGAGGTATTAATCCGTGAAAAAATTCAAGAGTTAAAGGAACGGGGAATTGGAGAGAAAGACCAACAAAATTTTGTGAAAGAAACAGCATTGGATACGAGGGAGGCAAGCAATACAACAAATGGAGTATATTTGTAAGAACCTTTGTCAATTCTGGAAGTGGAAGAACAAGGGCCACAGGAGCTGTGGGAGAAAATTAGGAATAGAAAAGATGGAAGTGCTACACTTCGGTCAGCCCCTATCACAGAGATCCACCTAGAACATGAGATCTACCCAAATGATATTCAATCATTGTATAGTGATGCAGGTACGAAGATATCGAAAGACAACAGACCTCAGTCATTGGACTTTACCTTCATTTATTGGCAACCATGAAACCCAATCAAAGGTGAAGAAGGTACCATCTCAATGGAAGGCCAATCCTAAGATGATGGATACCAAAACTCTTCATGAGCTGATGTCATCCCCTATCCGTTGTACACTAACTCTATCAGAGTTATTGCAGATAAGACCTCATCTTTGTGAAGAGGTTGAAAAAATATTGGAGAAAATAGGGCTGGTAATTCCTCCACTCAATGCTTCCCCAAAAACATTGAAGACCCAAACCTCAAAACAAGCTAAACATGAGCCAATACCAGTGAACAAGGTAGGAGATTATTGTGAGGGTGAAGAAGGAAATACTACCTTACCAGTGGAGTGCAAAGAGGTAAAGCCGGTAGCAATATTGGATAGTGGAGCCGGAATAGCCATAGCCACCAAGGCAATGTGGGAAAAATGGGGAAAACCTGCTCTCCAAAAGACTAGAATGAAACTTCAATTAGCAGATGGGTATCTAGAGAGACCAATTGGCATCTTGGATAGATCGTAGTAACCTCTTGCGGAATTGCATATGAACACACATTTGCTATTATGAATTTCAATGAGAGCAGCAATTTTGATATCATACTAGGCAGACCATTCATGCGTCAGCTCAAAATGGTACAAGATTGGGGTTACGACTATATCTATCTAAGAAACAAGGATGTCATTACAAAAATCAGTGTCACAGATCATAGCTATAGACATGTAGAACGAACCCCAGGAGAGGAACTAGATTTCACAACTGACCAAGAAAGAGGAATACTGGTTTGGCTATAAAACAAAGCTCACAATTGGATAGGTGAAGCTTTCGAGGGTGGTAGTTCAAAAAAGGAAGATTGCATTCATGAGAGGTCAACACATGACGAGGCATATGTAATAGAGCCTTTTCCAGAGGAGATGTTCGAACCTTTTGGATGGCATCAGATACTGGCCACTCTTGATGTGTGCGTAAATGAGGTGACCTTGACCAAATTCTGCGGTGAGGAACAAGGATTTAATATTCACGTGATCACACAAAATTTCTTGTAATCACAATGTTTATTATCACATTCACATAATCACAATTAATGTGATCACAAAAAGGCCGATAAATGGTGATGTGGAAACCCACCAAAACCTCACCAGAGTATGCGTTGCTTTTTATAGGCTTACTAGAAGACTATGTGAACCCTAAACCATGCCTGCCAAGAAGTGAAAAAATATGAGTGGGCTTACAAAACTGGACAATTTTTATATGTTAAGGGGAATTCACGTGAACATTTAACGTGATCACGTATTTTGAAATGTGATCACTCAATGTTATTAACGTATTTGTGAGCACGTTAATGAAATCCCTCATGAGGAAGGACATGATATCATTTCATTCTAGATATTGAGTGTCAGCCTAGATCCGAAATTAGAATTGGAAGTTCCTGACAAGGAAGGGATTAATTGCCGATTGCCGATGCAGAGTGGATGAGATCTCGGTGAGAGACCTTGATCAAATTGATGAAGAAGCTTTCCAGGACTCAGTGGACAAGCTGTTAGAGGACAAAGCAAACAATGAGCTTTCTAGTAGCTTAAATCAGAACATCAAATGGAAGGATTGACGGATGGTCTACTATAATTTTTCGAACCAAAATACTCAAAGACGGGGAATATAGATTTGTGAGCTTCTCCTTTAGAGCTTTTTTGAAAACTTTTGTATCTTTTCAAACCGTGAGCTCGGGTCTTGCAGCATTTGCACCAAACATGCATGATATGGTACTTGATTTGATTTATAAGATTCTATATACTCAAACTTCTATGTACTTGATTAAAGTTGGAAGATTGGATGCACTCAAACTTCTCTTCTACATTGCTTATAATTTTGTATATTTTTCATTTTGTAAGCTCACTAACTAAACATTTTCACCAAACATGCATGATATGGTATTTAATTGAATTTGGAAGATTCTATGTAGGCAAACTTCTCTTCCACATTGCTTATGATTTAGTATATTTTCATATTGTAGGCTCACCAACTAACTTTTAAAGTTATGGCATCTCAATTGAACTACCCAATGTGATCCCAATATTTATTTTTTCTTTTAGGTATTTATTTTACTTATTCCTCAAAGTCTAGGTAGGGCGATTTTCTAAGGTAAGTATAAAAGCAGCACCTTGCTTCCATTGTAGAATCATTAATTCATTGCCAAGGTTGGTTAGTTCAACATTATATCCCTCTCTTTTTCTCCCTCTCATGTAGTGTCCCCATTGATCCATCGTCGACTTTGACATGGTATCAAGCCTTGTGCTCCTTGATCATAGGAGAGAATCAACACAAGAAGATGAAGACGTGGCAAGTTTTCTAGCATTCAAAGATGCAAAGGGAAAGTGGCACCGAATTTTGAAATGCAAGTAGCAAAGGAAATAGCATTTTCTCATTGGTACGCAAGAGGGAGCATTTTGATACACTATGTGTTTTTGGTATCTTTTGGCAGCATTCTGATCGGGCTGGCAATGTTTATTCTTGTGTTTTGAGAGGTGACACTTAGTATGGAGGAGAACAAACGAAAAGGCAAGCTGAATAGAGATAACGATGGTAAAAAATTGACAGAGGAGATGAGCATGGAACACGTGGTGGAAACCATAGTGGCCGCGAAGCTAGATATCTAGCCATAAGGCCCCCACCGCCACTAGCTTCAACTAGAGAGAGGCTTGTGAGTGGTAGAGAGGGGCAAGTAGTGCTCCCTATAAATAATTTGGACCCTTTTGTTGGATTTCAAGTTATTGGTGTCTGAACCCGTGGGTCAGAGTTTAAGGCACATTCAATTGACAAGGAACCAATCAGATGTATCTAAAACACTATGGTTGAGTGCACCAATCCATTGTTGTTGGCCGACTTATGTACATGATGTGTTTCAAAGTTCATTGTCTGGAAAGTATGGATGTGATGTGCTAACAGCTCATGAATGGGGACTCTTGAATGTAGTGTGGTCTACAATTCAATTTTCTACAAGGCCATTAATTCTCAACGTGGCATTCTTCTTAGGTAAAAAAACTGAGGCTGAGATCTCGGGGGGTGCAGTATGTAATCATGTTAATATATAATGTGATTTCAATAGGAGGGGTTTTAAAATTCAAAAAATTTAGGCAATTTAACAGAGATACATTAAAATGAGGTGTTTTTATATTCAATATTGAAAAAACTTCCTAAAATAAGGGGTCATTTTATTCATTCAAGCATGTTAAAAGAGGGGTTTTTTGAATACCCCGTGAACGCACGTTATATAGGGGTGTTGAACAGTGAACCACTTGAGAACCAAGGTGTATCCAGGTGGAGGCTCTTCTAGGGTGTCCATGGTAGCTTCTTCATTGTTGGTAAAATACCCAATGTGATCCCAATATCTATTTTGGCTGTTAGGTATTTATTTTACTTATTTGTGAAAGTAACTTGAAAGATGTACATCGGGACACTTGAAAGTCCCATCTCTCTATTATAATCTCTTGTGTCGCTACCTTGGTTTCTCCATGACATCCCTTGAGGGAGACAATGAAAAATCCCATAGTGGAAACATACCCAACTTTGTCAAATATTTGGTTCATCCTTGGTGCATCAACAATTTCCAATAACTGCATTTGTAACAATCAATCGACCAAGAGACAAAGACAAATGAGCACTACAATATAGTACAAAGAAGGTGTCAATATCTTTTTTGAGATGTTTCGTGCATCTCCATCATGCCATGGCATACGTGGGGAAAAAATACCAAGGGCTTCTCATTTTCGACCTCAAACAAAGACATCCAAACAAAGTATGGTGAAACACTTCTTCAACAGAGGAAACAATGAAGACATAGACCTCGACCACCTCAGCAAGACATCCATAACCCACCTCATAACTTAGCTTATGGGCCAATCTTGATACTAATGGAGAGACACATAAAAATAAATTATTGGAAATCTGACTCTTAGTTTATCGTATCTTAATTTTAGTTTATAGTATATTATTGTAAATTATTTATGATGGGGTGGCATGACATCAAACATAGGCAATAATCCATATTATCGTTTTGGGGGTTGATGTATGCATTTTAGTAATTTACTTTTATCACATGAAAGCTAAAAAGGATTCCATTTCCCTCCCTCCTCCTCTTGCTCATGCCCCAATAGCCCTGAATCCTATGTGGCCTTACTCTCCCTCCTCCTTCCATTCATGACCTTGTCGTGGAGGAGCCCTCCTCCTCCTACTCACAAGCTCAAAGCTCTTCCACGTGCGCGCGGATGAGCTACAATCTCTTGAGTGAGAGGAAGATGGAGGGCAAGGGCACATAGGGAAAAGGGACATTGATCTACAAAATATGAGCATGGATGAGGGAGAGAAACAAAAAACAACAAAGCAGGCTCGCAAAATAGCAAATTAGGGTTTCAAATTAGCAATGTTTGCTCTGATTAGGGTAGCAAATCAACAATCTCTGCTCATATTTGGGCCACAAATTTGTAGTCCCTCTTAATTGCTCTATCTGTAACTCAACAAAAACACCGAAATAGGAAGCAAGTCATAAATCTCTGCTCTCATAGAGTTACAAAACACCACAAATGCCATAAGTGGGAGCAAGTCATCCAAAAGCTATAAAGCTTACAACTAGTCTTCAAGATACCAAAAAGGATGCCCTCCCTCCTCCTCCCACTCACGAGCTCACAACTCATCCGTGTGCGCGCAGACAAGTTGTGAGCTCATGAGTGGGAGGAGGAGGGAGAGAAAGGGCCCACATGAGAAAATAAAAGAGGCTTTACCAACCAAATGCGCACACATAGCAACAACAAGGTGTTCATTATGAATAAAGGCCACAAACGAGCAATGTGTTCACTATGAATAAAGGCCACACGTGGCCAAAATGCAAAATATAACACCTCTCTCCTCCTCCCACGCTCGAGCTCGCAACTCGTCCATGTACGCGCGGACGAGCTACGAGCTCGAGCGTGGGGAGGACGAGGAAGGCCAAGGGTACAAAGGAGCGAGCAACTAGTAGAGAAATCTGTCACATATCTAGTTCCAAGGTCTTCGTGCGATAGTGAATGTGGTTGAAGCTAGAGAAATGCTCTTACACGATGCAAGTGGCAGTTGTGCACCTTCGGATAAGCATTATACCTTCTTTGAGAGCCTCACCAGCTATACACAAAAAGAAAATGTTAAGCACATTGTGCACATGTGCAGTTGTGAAGATGGACGAGTTTGGTTACCCTTACTTTTGAAGGTTGTGGGTGCTAGGCTGCTTAGGTACGAGAAGGGAGTTGTGGACATGATCTTCAAAACTTCTGGACAAGAGTGAAAACATATGAGTAGAGTGTTGTGATCAAAGAGCTACATGGGGACAATTTTGTTGTGATCGAAGAGCTACATGGGGACAATTTCAAGGCATTGCCTGATGAGTACCTCAGACTCTCATTTCTGTATGTGACTCTGTTCATCTTTCATTTTGAATAAGAGATGATGATTTTATGTATCTGTGACTCTTATCCATCTTTGTATAAATGCGAATGGAGTTTCGAGCTGACTAATTTTGTTATTGGCTTCGTTGGGTTTTACCCCCTAGAGATACAAGATCTACAGAGGCATGGCTTTTTGACTGTTTCCAAAGGTGGCACTATTGAGGTTCATGACGTCTACCTAAAGTTTGCATAAAGTATTAAGGAATATGGTCACTCCAAATACATTGGCAGCCCGATATTAAGGTGGCGCTGGGAAGAGCTCCAAATTGGAGATGCTGAGTCGCGTAGGAGTTTTTGCCTGAAGGAGAATGAAGATTTGGGAGATGAGGTCCTTGGTCTTGGAGGTGGGACAAAGTTGTAAGAGAGTGGATCTCCAAGGCTTCTCATGCCTGAGAGTTGTGTGTTTGAAAAACTACAAGTCATTGGTAGTGCTGGGGCTGGCAGGTCTGAGCTCGTTTACATTCTTAGAAATCAGAAACTGTGCTAATTTTGTGAGCGGCTGGATTGCGACTCTACTCCTCTGCAAAATTTAAAGATTTTGAGCGTCAGTAAATTGGACAATACTGTTGTGCTAGAACAAGTGGATTAGGAGCCGGAGCCGATCTCGTATTTTTAGCAGCACGTTGTTGCCTAAGTGGTGAAGTGATTGATTGTCCCCTAGATTAGACAGCCTGGTTCGCTTGAAGTGTGGCCCATAGGATGCACAATGACAAGCCTATAGGCTATCAACTTGGAGGGCGTCAACCGCATGTGGCCTCAACTCCGAGCTCTAACTGTCATTGAACACCACCTAGAAAGTTTGGAGTTCGGATGTCTACCAAAACTTGAACAATTCCACTTTTGTGATGTTGATCTACTAATGCCCCTTAAAGCTGGTAAATGGGAAAGACGTTTGTACCAATTGCCAAACAGGTCCTCAAAGCTATGGAGAGACAAGGAAAGAGATGCAGAGAGGTACTTATTGACAGGAAAATACTTAGTGCTTGTATATGTTGTAGGTCTTTGTCATGATCGATCCAAACACGTTCTAGTGTCCTTCGCAAACACTCCTACACTTCTAAGTCACAAGAGTTGCCCAATTTGAACATTAGAGGTTGTTGGACCATATAAGGCCTCCATGTTTGTTGTTGTACTCTTTGTGGACAATGTCGTGATGCCTTAGACGACAATCTACACACAGCCTCTCCACCATAGCTTCATCTACTCCGTGAGCTGGTTCTTGAGAGGGGCTATGAATAAATAACAAGTGGCGTGTCCATGTGGCATGAGAAAATCCCCCCGGGGTGGTGGTGGGGGGGAGCCTAGTGCACCTAAAGTAGGCCAAAAAGAGTGTAGGGTCCATGCATGAAAGCAGGGAGCTCTGCATTCGCGACACTTCTATTGCGATGTAAAATCATCTTGAATCTAATCTCTCTCTCTCTCTCTCTCTCTCTCTCTCTCTCTCTCTCTCTCTCTCCCCCCTTGCCAACTGTTGCTACTGCTATTGCTATCAAATAGAGGAATGGTGACAAAGAAGTGGAACATGGTTTGCAAAGAGGATGTTATGTTACATGTGAATCATACACTACACATAAGCGTGCTCAAACAAATGCATTTATAAGATGTCTAGATGTATGCAAAGACAATGTATATTGTGCACTAGGCACACACAAATGTTGCGTACTCAAATAATGCAAACAAACAATGTCTATTTGTTAGTTGTCGAGACAAACAAATTACAGAGTCTTTGCCACAAATCACATGTCAAGCAACACATTTTTATCTTGTTTTTCATCAGTTACATTAAAATTTTTAAAAGCCTTGAATCTTTATTGATTTAAAATTCTATTACTATATTTTCATATAAAAAAATATTATTGAGATAGGAACATTCCACTTTTGTTTCACCAAGACTAAGATATTTTGTTGATTCTCTAGTGTGTCATTCAAACCTTACACGATAAAACAATTAAAGACTCTTACAAGTTACCTAGAGCGAGTAACGACTTGCAATTATTGCTCACGATGAATAGCCTGTCCTCCATGGAGATAGATTGTTCAAAAGAAAACGACTAAGAGATGGTTATGTAGTGGAGTCTAGGCAAAGAAAAGATAGCAGCCATCCTAGGAAGATTTCTTCTAAGTGTGATGGAGATAGATACGAACAAATGTTTGATGTCAATGTAGCATCCATGGATGAGGACTTGTTTGCTCATAATGCCATGAATAGATGTAACCACTTACCAAACCATATTGAAGTGTTGCTATCCAAGAATACTTGGGCAATAAGAAGAAAGCCACAAATTTGTGCTGAAAATTGCTTTTGTATGGTGCAAGGGGCACGTTGTGCCAATAATATGCAAAGTAAGGTACTAGAATTGGTGGCTCCTTGTTTTGGGGAGAAAGAACTTCATATCAAGCTCAAAGTCAACACCAATGGATGTGGTTTTGTGGCCATGATGTTACTTATTGTAGCAATGTGGCCAAGTAGGTAGTCTCCCCACAAGATACATTAACAAGATGGTTGATAGAGAGTGGTCACAAATACCACAGTGCCAGAACAGGCTTTACTTAGAGCCACGTTTTTGTTGACAGATAGCCCTAAGGACAATATGCTACAAGCACAAGATGTCTATTAAGTGCATGTGAATTATAAGCCCTTTTACACATGACTTGATTTTGAGTACCTAGAGAAAAATAAGAAATCATATTTAGCTTGCAAGCATGTATATTTAGCCTATATATAGTTTTTAAAGTTGAAACACAAGCAACACTTGATTATCCATCGACCAACATTGATTGACAAAGATTTATAGTTTTGATGTTTTCTCAAGAAACTCTAGATTATTTTGCAGATGTGTTTGGAATATGATTTTTCTTTGCAGACAAAGAAATATTATTTAAGGCATTCCTATTCTCTACTCCATTGAATGTTACCATTATTTGGTGTTGAGAGTATTTTGGTGATTCCATATGTGCCAAATGTGTGTTAAAATCTTAATGAAATGTTGTTCCCTTCATAATTTGCACAAGAAGTCTTTTAATCTTGTTTGGTGGATTCCATGAAACTAATCTAAAAAATAATATCCATTGCATTGTGCCAAGCACACAAGCTTAAAAGACCTAAAAATGGTGAAAAAGCTCTAAATAAGAAGCTCTCAAGAAAAAAACACTCCTCAAAGATAGTGTAGATATGAGGATAAACACATTGATGGCCGGTTTTTGAAATCGCGACCGCGAGAACCAAACCCCAAGAAGGGGAGAGCAAATTACCAAGGAAAAAAAAGGATTAAAAAATAGTTTTTTTTAACATTCACCACCCCTCTAAGGCTTAACCACGGGTGGGACGCCACCAATTTGGCCACATATCTCCATTACCGCTAGAAGACAAAGCCCTCTCTCTCCCTCCTCCTCAGCTCCACCAACTCTCTCTCTCTCACTTACCCTACCTCTGCATCGCCTAGCCCAATGGGCGCATAAAAAAAAAACACTTCCACCGTCTATATTCCCTGGTGGGCCGCCACGCTTTTGTAAAGATCTCTCTCTCTCTCTCTCTCTCTCTCTCTCTCTCTCTCTCTCTCTCTCTCTCTCTCTCTCTCTCTCTCTCCGCTCGTCCATACCCAGACTAGCGGGAAGCCATACCTCACCCCTCCCTCTTCCCTCTCCTCCACACTCCCTCGACCTCACACTCCCTTCCATCTCTCCTCTCTTGTTTTCTTCCCACTGGCGGACCACCGCTCTCTCTTCCCCTATCTTCCCCTCCCTCAAATAGCTCCCCCTCTCGCTCTCTCTGTGCGCTTTCTCTCTCTCTCTCTCTCTCTCTCTCTCTCTCTCTCTCTCTCTCTCTCTCTCTCTCTCTCTCTCTCTCTCTCTCTCTCTCATAACCCAATCCCCTCCCATTGACCTCCTTTCCCCCCCCTCTCGCTCTCTGTCGAATAGCGGGCCCGAGCCCCACTCTCCCTCTGTCGCGCTCTCGTCAGCCCGCAGGCGCCACCACGGAACTCTCTCTCTCTCTCTCTCTCTCTCTCTCTCTCTCTCTCTCTCTCCCCTCTTTCTTATTTACACCACACACACACACCCTCACACACTCCCCTTCCCTCGTGAGCACCATCTCTCTCTCTCTCTCTCTCTCTCTCTCTCTCTCTCTCTCTCTCTCTCTCTCTCTCTCTCTCTCTCTCTCTCTCTCTCTCTCTCTCTCGATCCATAGACCCGCAATAGAACAAGAGCGCTCTCTTTCTCTCACCAACTACACACACACACAGCCACTACACACACACAACACACACTCACAAACCCTCTCTCAGACCCTCGCCATTCCCCCTCACACACACATTCACGCCATCTCCCATTCTCGACCTCCTGTTCTCTGCAGTAGGCAACCAAAAAAAGAGAGAAAAAATTATATATATATATATATATACAGCTTATACTCCCTTTTTCCCACACTCACACACACCCGCTCGACACGGCACACACACACATATATACACACACATCTACACACACTCAAATACATACAACAAGTACACGGCATGCGCACTCACACAATCAAACAACACGCACGCATATATGCACACACTATAAAATAAAAATAAAAAATAAAAGAGAACACAAAGGACATATATCGACGCCAAAGAAAACAAGACGGCCAAGTCGCACGCCGCCAACATCGAAACAAGAAAATACGCCAAAGGCATGCCCCGACCGACCCTGAAAATGACGAATGTGCTACATCGACGCACCAGCTAAGCCGCCGTTCACCGGCATCGCATCCACGATGCCCTCTTTAGTAAAATCCGTAGGTTGTCGTCATTTTTCCTAGTTTTAAACCAAATCTTGTAAAAATTTTCAATTTGTAAATTCTCATCTCTCTCTAGGTGATGGTCACAAAGGCCCACCTAGAGGTTTTCCTTTATAATATTTCCCAAGACAAAGAAAGGGTCAACCATCCAGGGCCCACCGCCTTGCTTTGTCTCCCTTGGTTAGAACCCTAAATTCTGCTCGGCTCTGCCAACTCTCTCTCTCTCACTTACCTTGCCTCTGCATCTCCTGGCCCAATGGGTGCATAAAAAAACACTACCACCATCTATATTCCTTGGTGGGCTGCCACGCTTTTGTAAAGTTATCTCTCTCTCTCTCTCTCTCTCTCTCTCTCTCTCTCTCTCTCTCTCTCTCTCTCTCTCTCTCTCTCTCTCTCTCTCTCTCTCTCTCTCTCTCTCGTCCATACCCTGCCTAGCGGGCCGCCATACCTCACCCCTCCCTCTTCCCTCTCATCCACACACCCTCGACCTCACTCTCCTCTCCATCTCTCCCCTCTTGTTTTCTTCCCATCGGTGGACCACCGCCCCTATCTTCCCCTCCCTCAATTAGCTCTCTCTCTTGCTCTCTCTGTGCGCGACCCCACCATGAACACAATCATTTCTCTCTCTCTCTCTCTCTCTCTCTCTCTCTCTCTCTCTCTCTCTCTCTCTCTCTCTCTCTCTCTCTCTCTCTCTCTCTCTCTCTCTCTCTCATAACCCAATCCCCTCCCATTGACCTCCTTTTCCCTCCACCCTCTCGCTCTCTGTCGAACAGCGGGCTCGAGCCCCACTCTCCCTCTCTCGCGCTCTCGTCAGCCCGCAGGTGCCGCCACGAAACTCTCTCTCTCTCTCTCTCTCTCTCTCTCTCTCTCTCTCTCTCTCTCTCTCTCTCTCTCTCTCTCTCTCTCTCTCTCTCTCAATCAACACACGCCACACACACCCTCACACTCCCGCTGCTTTCACTCTCTTGCTCCTAGTTCAGCCCGCAGGCCGCACAGTATACAGGGCTTCTCTCTCTCTCTCTTTCTTATTTACACCACACACACACACACTCCCCTTCCCTCGTGAGCACCATCTCACTCTCTCTCTCTCTCGTGGCCCATAGGCACGCAATAGAACAGGAGCGCTCTCTCTCTCTCTCACCAACTACACACACACACCCAATACACACACACAACACACACTCACACACCCTCTCTCAGACCCTCGCCATTCCCCCTCACACACACACTCACACCATCTCCCATTCTTGACCTCCCGTTCTCTAGAGCTTATATATAAATAGCTTATACTCCCTCGTTCCCACACTCACATACACCCGCTCGACACAGCACACACTCACATATATACACACACATCTACACACACTCACAGACATACAACAAGTACACAGCATGCGCACCCACACAATCAAACAACACGCACGCATATATGCACACAATATAAAATAAAAAAATAAAATAAAAAGAGAACACGAAGGACATCGACGCCAAAGAAAACAAGACGGCCAAGTCGCGTGCTGCCAACATCGAAACAAGAAAAGACACCGAAAATGATGAATATGCTACATCGATGCACCAGCTAGGCCGCCGTTCACCGGCATCGCATCCACGATGCCCTCTTCAGTAAAATCCGTAGGTTGTTGTCATTTGTCCCAGTTTTAAACCAAATCTTGTAAAAAAACCCAATTTGTAAATTCTCATCTCTCTCTAGGTGATGGTCACAAAGACCCACCTAGAGGTTTTCCTTTATAATATTTTCCAAGACAATGCAAGGGTCAACCATCCAAGGCCCACCGCCTTGCTTTGTCTCCCCTGATTAGAACCCTAAATCTAATCTAATTACCCTAATCTAAAGCAGCCGGCACCTATAAAAAGGCACTGAGAGGTCACTATCGGGGGGGGTGTGCAATTTCATCAGAGGTCAGCACTTGGTAGTATTTTGGTGGGAGGGATTGGCAACATTTGCATCACAAGAGAGGGGACTTAGTATAGCGATTTTCTTTGGGAAGTTGCACTATGTAAAGATGCTATGTCTACCTCTTGACCCCAATGGTCGACACACACACACTCATGTTAGCAAGGTCTCCGTTTCTGTGAGTCATCTCTAGAGAACGTACTAGTAGGCTCACTATCTCTCCCTCTATCTCTGTATCACCATGATTGCAACCTCACCGAAAATAAGGTTGCTATAAATATTGCAAGAAAATAGTTTTCCCTCACACCCAGAGGGTTTTCATCACCTTTCATACTCTCTCTCTCTCTCTCTCTCTCTCTCTCTCTCTCTCTCTCTCTCTCTCTCTCTCTCTCTCTCTCTCTCTCTCTCTCTCTCTCTCTCTCTCTCTCGGTGTGTAGAGTCCATGATATTTCCAATCACCGTTGTCTACGTCCTAGCCGCTCAAAGCTAGGTGGTGCCCCCTGTTCGCTTCACCGTGACCGCTTGCGACGTGCATCGGCTCTCGGCGTTTTCGAGGCCGTCGGGGTCCGTGTAGAGCTTTGCGCTCATCAGCATGAACAAACAAAATAAGACAAAGGAATACCCAGTACCTCTATTAACCAACAAAACGTAGTACTTAAGGTTAGTGGAAGAAACTGATTGCCTCAAAGACCGGATATCTAAGAGATACATGAAACCTGACTTAAACAAAGCCAAAAATGAAAAAGAACACACAAAAACCACAAACAAAGAGCATTTTCAAAAAAGCAACGAAGTTGTCCAAAACCGAGAGTAAAAACAAGTACAATGAATTGAAATGAGCCTTGAAGGAAGTTTGGACAACAAAAATGGAAACTGATGAGGAATCAAACGATGAGAAATTTGATGCACCTTCCCATTGTAAGAAGTATACTATTCAAGATAGGAAAATCGTGGTGTAGAAACCCAAACAAGATCCCAAAGAGCCAGGAACTTCATATGATGGGCCTAAAAAGGGCAAATGCATAAACTTAGCAGAACGAGGTGAGGAACCTAAGTCGGCATACATTTCCACAGACCTCACCGAAGCAGAAGAGTGACTTCTGATAGATATATTCAGACGGTATAAGGATGTCTTTGCTTGGTCATACAACGACCTAAAAGGGATAGATCCAGAG
Organism: Adiantum capillus-veneris; assembly: GCF_014529385.1. NCBI lineage: Eukaryota > Viridiplantae > Streptophyta > Polypodiopsida > Polypodiales > Pteridaceae > Adiantum > Adiantum capillus-veneris. The sequence goes on from NC_140938.1 coordinate 302,499, forward strand.
ATTTGTCAGCACATGATAACCCTTAAAAGTGATGGCATACCACACAGGCAACGTCCTTACACATACAATGAGACCTTTGCCAAGAAAATTAAGGAAGAGATAGAAAAATTGAAGGATGCGGAGTTTATCAACAAGATTGAACACACCGACTGGGTGTCCTTTATTGTGGTAGTATCCAAAAAGAATGGAAAATTGCATGTTTGTGTAACCCTCAAACAGGTAAATGTTGCCACCATCAGGGACAAACTATCCACTACCAATAATGGATCATGTTATTGAGAGGGTAGAAGGGAAACAGGCCTATAGTTTTCTGGATGGTTTCTCATGCTACAACCAATTGACCATTAAAGCATAAGATCAGCGTAAGATAACTTTTGCATTTGCATACAGGCTGATACCTTTCGACCTGACCAATGCACCTTCTACTTTTCAAAGACTAATGAGTCATGCATTCAACAAATATCTCATACAAGTTTTTGAGATATACATGGATGATCTTTGTGTTCATTGTCACTTGAGAAGTGATCACATAACACATCTAGGGAAAGTCTTGGGAAAGTGCAAAACGTATCGTATTTGCTTAAACCCTAAAAAATGTGCCCTAATGGTAAGACAAGGAAATTTTTTGGGCCACATTATGTCCAAAAATGGAATTTCCACTAATCAAGAAAAAATACATATAATCGACGCACTAGCAAGATCAACGAAAAGAACTGTGGGTATTTATGGGACATTGTGGGTACTACAGGCATTATGGACTTGTTCGCATTCTTATGTCCATTCAAACTTAGCAATGATGGCATACAACAGCTTAGATATTACAGCAACTAATCGGACAAGAAATATCCATCTTTTAGCAGACCACTATACAAGCATGGTAAGGACGGGATTTTGAGACTATGTGTACAGGTCGAAGAATTTGACTACTACCTCAAACAAGATCATATACAAAATACTGGGTTTCACAATGGAAAAACTCAAACATGCCAAAGGTTAAAGAGACTAGGAGTCTACTGGCAAAACATGGAACACATCGTCCATACTTTTGTAGAATCATGTGATATCTATACTAAACAACCTCCAGTGGCACATGCCACTCTGTTTTGAGTAGTACAAGCACCCAAATGGAGTAGTGACATAATTGAGTACTTAAGAAACAAGACCTTCCATGAGGGATGGGGCAAGGCAAGAATGAGAACCATAGGAGAAGAGACCAAACACTTTCTGCTAACCACAAACCAGATGTATAAGCGAGGAAAGGACGAACAAATACGATTGTGTGCTACAAAAAGAGAATCTTACGTTACCCTAGAACAAGCGCACTCGGGTCAGCCAAGGGACATTTCTCTGTTGATAAAATGGCAAAGCTAGTACTACACTCATGCATATGGTGTCCAACCCTGTTTAGGGATGTAGAGACCTATGTCAAATGATGTGATGAATGTCAACACACAAAACCACCCCTACGAAGAGATGAAATGCCATTAAGGCCAATGATGGGAGTACACACTTTTGCCAAATGAGGAATCAACTTTATTGGTCCCATCATACCATCTCGATACATGTCGCACTCACAACACATCATAGTAGAAACAAAATACATGACAAAATGGGCACAAGCAAAGGCAACACAAAAAAACAATGCGCGGACCACAACTCAGTTCCTTTTCGAACATATCTTTACAAGATATGGTCTACCCATTGAAATAGTGAGAGATAGGGAAACACACTTTCTAAAAAATGTCATTGAAAGTCTTCTTGATGAATTAATGGTGGTCCATCATCACAAATCAACACCCTAGCACCCACAAGCTAACGGGCAAGGCGAGAGTACCAATAAAATCTTATGCACGGTGCTCACCAAAATAGTCAATGACTTGAGAAATGATTGGGATCAAAAGCTACACACTGCACTATGGGCTTAAAGAGTAGCTTCTAAAACTTCCATGAGGTTCAGGATCAATGTGATTTTGTGCATAAAATTCTTAATCAAAACACTACGAGTTGCAACACAATTAGGATGGATGGGGCCACAAGCTATCGGAGAGACTAGACACCTTGGAGTAACTAGATAAAACCAGAATGAGAGCGATAGCCGGGATATATGCTCAAAAAATACAAATGAAGGCTTTCCATGATCAACATGTGATTAGAAAGGAGTTCCAAAAATGGGATTATTTTTTAGTGTATACCCTTAAACAACACTCCAAAAAACTCAAAAAGCGAGGGATGGGGCCTTTTGTAGTACATGATATATCACAATGTGGTGCCATCAAGCTTGCAACATTAGTAGGTGAGGAGATGCCTAATTGGATGAGTGTCTGTATATTAAAGAAATATCTTCTTCCGCTGACACCAGAAGAACTCAAAATAATACATGCAACATATCAAAACAGAAGTCGAGCACATGACAGTCGAGAACAGGCACAGCAAGAAGCCAAAATCAGAATATTAAAGCAAAAGGAGAGAGCAAACTTTTAGAGAAATTCCCAATAGATCAATTGTATCAATTCCATTCCGTTAACATCCATAGAAACAAAGGCTACATGGTTAGGTGGCATGGATCTACACATTAGGCTACAACTTGCTGATGGCACCATCGAGCGAGCATTACTGGACACTGGAGCAAGAGCTAATGTTATCAACTAATCCACTTTAAGGAAATTAACAAAGGAGCCTCTAACACCAAACACTATGGGGTTCAAAGTGGCAAACAAAGTCACAATGGACAGTCTAGGACATGTAAATTTACGGATAATGATTGATGGAACAATTTATTCTCATCAATTTCATGTGGTCGAGGATGAGGATCTTAACGAAGCAATTATTATGGGAGTGTCATGGATGCACACTTATCAAGCCACACCCAACTGGCAAGATAATAACTTGCAGCTCAGACAAGAGGACCAATCTTTCACCACACCCTTTATACAATCAGACCATGTATGGGAAAGTCTCCAATCATGACTTTCTACAATTCAATGATATTCTCCAATGGTGGTCATGAAATCTGGGTTAAAAAGTCCATCATGCGAACCAATCCGAAGGAATTATGGATACCAAAACAACAAGGCAATGCAAGCCCATACACAATGCATCAACCAAAATCCGACCTCGACAAATCGCCCAAGGCTTTTGTCAAGAAACCTAGGCCAATCCAACCTCAAGATCGACAACAAAAGACGTCAAGTGGGTATGGAAACCAAAACAAACTCGCTCATGAGATGCCTCAACAAGGAGATCCACAACAACGCAATTTCAATGGCGACCAAAACAAAGCCCTCAAGGAAAGCAAAGACATGGTCACAACTTTTGGAGGCCACTGTCAAACAAAGAGCACGTCTTAATTACTTCTATTCGGACCACGCAATTTCAACATAACCTCACCATCCAAAGCCACTGAACATATTTTTCAGCACCCCTATCTTGCATAGCAGTTTGTTTTCCCATGCATATCCTCCATTATGTATGAGAGATTACGCTAATTTTGACTAGTTCTTGGTCAAATAATAATAATTGTAAATAATTTTCCTTTACTAAAAAGCTAAAAACGATAGATAACCAACAAAAATTGATAAGTCAAGCCAGGAAAGTTGAAATTGGCTTTTGAAATCAAACACCAAAACTTCAAAGCAAGGGCTTTGAACATGGCAAATATGGAAAGATTCAGCACACGATGGATTTGGAGCCAACTTCTGAAGGATCAAAATTCCAGATCGAATGCCATTTGTTGATCAAATATCAAAATGAAGAACGGTTTGACTAGAGGTGACATATACAGCAAGATATGATCAATGGAAGTAAGTATGAATGGGGCATTCCGGGTAGAGTGGCAACATATAGCCAAAAGGGGCAACACAAGCTCATTTGCATTCAGAGAGAGAGAGAGAGAGAGAGAGAGAGAGAGAGAGAGAGAGAGAGAGAGAGAGAGAGAGAGAGAGAGAGAGAGAGAGAGAGAGAGAGAGAGAGAGAGACAGAAGCGTAGGGTTTTCGGCTTTGTTTCTACCCGTTGCAACTACCTCGGTAGCTCTTACTACACCTGACTCAACAGGTATCATCACCAACCCTACAAGAACATGTATGTATGCCTTGTAATGCATCAACATTGCCAAAAAAACAGATCAGAGAAGATCAAAGTCACAAAATTTGCAAACTATCATGGCCAATGGGGGACTTCAAAACTCACCCAAAACCAAAAAAATTTCATCAGCAGACCCTTGGTAACTGGTAGAATCAGGCAAGGCAAAAACAATTGCAAAAGGTGGTGGAACATGGATCACGATCCATGTTCCTCAAATCCTTAATTCAAAAAAATTGTATAGTAGCATCCACATGTGGCTAGGAACAACCTCCCCTGGCTGGAATTGCAAAACGCTTCCCAACATGGATCACGATCCATGTACCTTTTTGCCAAAATTAGGGCAGGAGTGGCTCATTGCCTGGGGGATGCAAAAATATGACTGGTGCTGCAAAAATAATCACAAAAAATGCTCTTAAAATCATCAAATCTTCATGGTTTGATACCTTTAGTTTGCAAATGGTCTTTTGGCCATAATCAAAGAAAAAATGATATGTTTCCAGCAAAAACTCATGGAGTAGGCCTAGGAGAAGAGTGTGAAGCTTCCCAACTGTCTAGAGCAGCAATTGAAAACTTCTTAGGAACTTTATTCATAACTTAAAGGTGTTTTTAGGATCAAAACTAAGCAAAAGGTTACTTTCAAAGTTGTGCAATGTACTCGAATCAAATTTCCCCCTTAGATGGATTCAGATTCTCGTGGAATTTCGTTTGGAGCTAGGCAAAGCTATGATTTACAAGCACAAATTGTCCAAAATCGAGGAAATAACAGATATCAGCTAAAGGATGTGCCCAAAAGTGGTTCTAAAAAACCAATATGGTCAAGATGGAAAAAACATGGCCATAAACTGGGGAATTCAGTAAGCTAGCGAAAAACATGTCCAAACTTGAAAATATTTCACCAATGTGCTAGGAAGACCTATAGGAACATGTGTGCAAGAGGCTGTATCAAAATCCCTCCCAACATGGATCGTGATCCATGTACCTTTTTGCCCAAACAAAGGAAAATCCATACCATCTGGCCCAATATATTCAGAAAATCCAATCCATGAAGTTTCAAGCCATTTAGATTCCAAAATCCACATCAAAATGCCAAATTTCTCTAAGTCTCAAGATGATTTCCAAAAATTAGCCTAAGTACCAAACAAATGATCCCAATCCCGAAATTTTTGGACCAAGACACCATCTTGATGAACCCTACCAGATGGTATATCAGATCTTCAATACATTGCCCAGCATGGATTGCGATCCATGTTCCTCAAACCCTAAAACCGGAGATTTGCATAGTAGCATCTCCATATGCCCAGAAACAACCTCCCCTAGTTGGATTTTCAAGATGCTTCCCAACACGGATCGCGGTCCATGTACCTTTTTTTCCAGAATTCATCTATTACCCTATGCCTTGTGCCTATAGTAATCCTATATGCACTTGTGAAATTTGGTCAAATTTGGACTCATTTTTCATTTTATGCTCAAAGTTTGCGTTTCTTCAACTTTCCCATAATTTTTATTAATTGAGCACTAAACCATGTTTCCAATCCAACTGACCACAGGATGCCTCAAAGGAAAGCCCAAAGGGAGTGGGAAGAAGCACCATATGAGATAACATATATATCCTCAAATGAGAAGGCCCATATCACAGAGAAGGTGCTCGAAGCAATACCGGCTAACATATTCACTGGAAGATTTCAAGCCGTGGATGGAGAGGTAGTGAAGACCACCATCTTCCCAAGGGAAATGTGGATATTACACCAAAATACAAAAGTGAAAGCAAGGGATAGGTGCTTACAGTTGGACAACTTCTTACGATTACTACCATGGGGAACGGACTTTAGAAGAGCTCATGAACTCATAATCTCAATTCAGTACAATGGCGAAGCCACCCTTACTGATAAAGATGGAGCAACAGTCAAGGTTAAGATCACAACAGAAACAATCAATGAAGCCCTCCATCTGCAACAAGGGATGCACAATCTATTGCAAAAGACAAAAGCAATAGACAACGACAAAGCCTTCCTGAAGCAAAGAGGGCACAAGCTAACATCTCAAGACTTGATCTACTCAATAATTGAATTGCCATTGCACCTCATATTGCAACATTTCAAGGTACAGAAGCCTCCAAGATACATTGAACCACTATTGCACATGGCAATGGTAATGGCAATGGGCTTAGCAGAGAGAAGTGTGGTCAGCTGCGACTTTGGAAATTACCTCTCCTAGACAACATCGTTAAGGCAAACCTTAAGGGGATCCAAAAGAGAAAGACCTACATGAACGTTGGGTCGGTGCTGACATGAATTGCCTATGAAGCATTGGGGATGATTGATGATCTACCACTTGCAGAAGTGCAAATAGATTTGATCCACGAATCTATAAGAGCAGTAAAACCGGTGGCCGGACCATCCACAAGGCAGAAACCAGAATTTAATTAGACAAGGCAAAGCACAACAAGAACCGACACTAACAGTGAAAAGATAGAGTCAGATGCTCCGAGTAGCGAGGAAGTGGGGTCTCAAAAAGAGATACACCTTCAGAATACCAGACTTCAAAAGAGGAGCATGGCAGTGAGTTCTCCCTAGGTTACACAAGATTGAAAAAGAGAACAGCCGAGGTGGTAGAGGCCATCCCAATTACCCAAGCCAAGAGAACAATGGAGGAATTGCAGGCGCTGAGGGACATAATCCGCCATTAGAAGCACGAAGACAAAAGAAGCAAAAAGGAACAGAAGCTGATGATGATAAAAGGAGGAAGAAGAAGAAGAAGATGTTTCATTACTACGCAGGCAGAAAACAGTTCTGGACGGAATGGATCAAGCAACATAAAAGACAAGAAGCTGAGGAGAATTTAAATATTGCTAGTTCCATGTGGCAACGGATCCCGAACGAGCTCAAACAAAAGATGGAGCAAAGAGAAAGAGAAGAGTCAAAACGGCCATGCATCCATGATCCCAAATCATTTGACAAATCTACTAAGACCAAGGAAAAAGATGGTAGCCCCACAAGAGAAGAGAGATCAAGACACGCTCCACTAGCACGGTCAAGAATTTGAATCTCCAAAGGACAAAGAGGTACCTTCAGAGGCTAGAACAACAAAAGGAGAAGAAGTTGTAGACCTCCCAAAACAAGGAGCAGAGAAGGTGCTGTCAAAAGAAAAGACAGTTCAAGAAACAGAGACAGCACAGCCAAAGACTACTATAGTTTCAACTACTATTAAAGTACTGAAAATGAAGGAAAAAAGGAATGAAGAGGCTGGGACATCAGATCAGAGCCAAAGAAGCCAGTAAAAACCAAGATTGCCTCGTTCGCAAGCGGTAGTAGAGGAGGGAGCAGAAATGATCAAGTCATTTGACATTGATGCTTATTTAGAGTAGATCAAGCTCTAGTTCCAATGCCAAAGATCTCTCTACGACTTGCACGAGTTAGATCTAGAAGATACCAAAAGAGAGGCGTCTAAAGCAGCTGAGAACACTCTACAGCTAAAAGAAAGAATAGAGGAATTGGAGAAAGCTCAACTACAATTCCAATCCGAGTTGCAAAGAGAACAGGAAAATGCGGCCTATTACTATAAGGAGGTACAATAGTCTAATGAGGCCAAGACTACTCTGCAAGTCAAGCAGCAACGCCTGGAGGAGGAGCTAACCAAGGAAAAGGAATAGAACAAAAAGCTGCAAGAGTCATACACGGTGCTCAGCAGGACTCTGACCCAACTTTTAGCCCTACAAGAAACTCCAACCTCCTCAACCATGATAGCTAGATCAACCTTGCTAAATAAAGAGGTTCAAGGTCTAAAAGAGGCCCTTGCCCAAGAAAAGCATGACAAACAAATCATGACAACAGGACATAGAACACCACAAAAGCCCAAAGACAAGGAAATTGAGGAATTGAGGAAGTAGTTAGGGGAGGCACGGAGGGACTTGGAGGCTCTAAGGGCAACACAAGAAAAGCCTCAACAAACAGCCTCAGTGGAAATTGAGCAAACAGGAGGATTTGAGCAATCCACTTTTGAATCTCACAAAACAGATGTGCCGACAAGCACAGGCAAAGCAACACAAGAATCTGAAGATCCGGTCATGACCTGCATCTCGAATTCGTCCAAGGAAGAAATTTAGCGCTAGATCTTAGAAGTCAAAGACCCCTCGTACAAAGAATATCTGCAATATGAATTGAAAGTGTTGGAATCGACTACCCTGCTCATGATCACTTTAGATGAGGTGGTACAAAACCTTGGGCATGAGATGATCACCCTACCATTCATGCGGCAGGAGGCTAGATTATGGAAACAAACAATACTACTTGACCTTGAACCAAACAGCAGAGGGGATTACAGAGATGTTCCTGTCACAGCAATACAAACTTAGACTATCATTGACAATCAACCCCTCTAGCGAAAGAAGTGGTTTGAGCAGCGACCAATAAAAAAAACATACTACAGGAATGCTCCGTAGCACCTCAGGATCGGCCCAACTTACTGTCCCATCAACAGACGACGATCTTGGGACAGTTTTTACTCTTGGCAAAGCAAAAAACCGATGATATTGAACTACCTGGTTATAACAAAGCCAATAAATAACAACCCCCCATCAAAGAAGTATATGGTTGAGACGCTCAGAGGGGTCATAAACATGATGAAGGAGATCCCCGATCTTGCATGCCAAATGCTTGTGAAAATTGCCCCCGGGGGATTCACTCTATATACAAAACAGGACACCACCTACGAGCGAAAAACTTTGATAAAACCCCTATATTACGACTCATATTAAGGAATATGACCCCCCTTCACGCTTATACGATAATCAATGAAGAAAAGTATCATACCCATATCTTACATACAAAATTTAGGTCTCACATGATCTTACTATGGAAAACTAGTCAAAGAGTGTCTAGCATAGTGACTGGCAACGTACCAAGGAACCATGGATATACCCTCAATGTGTCTTAGTTTGACTTTCAAAATATGTGCCCGATCAGCTTGCACTCTGGCTACTCGTCCAATTCTGGCCCATCCAAAGCTGGTGTAAATCAACCCTTGACCTACTCCAAATCAACCCTTATCTATGACTGGCTTGATGCAAAATTTTATTTCTGTGACCTGTAAAAAAACTTCTCCAAAATTTATCCAAGTTCTAGTGCACACCTATGACCAATCATTACAAGTAATAAACCTAGGTCAGCCCCCCCCCCCCCCCCCCCCCCCCTAAATATGATATCCCCCTCTCTTATTTTTAAGCTTGGGAGATAAACTATTGGGGGCCTGCCCCTAACTTATACGCTTATGTAACTTATAAAAAACCCCCCCTCACTTGCACTTACGTGGTGCAATAAGTTTTCCATGGTAAATCCCCCAAGAAATTGCCAAGATGCTAATCATCGGGCAGATTTTTGTGGAAGGCACAACAGGGCTCTACTGGAATATGTAGATAGAAATCCCAAGAAAAAACGTCATCATGAGATTCTATGCAAGAGTCATGTTCCTACCCTCCCACTACATGCAAACTTTTGAGGAGGCATTCATGACCAGGTTCTTTGAGGTAGTAGACTCCTCCATATTCAATCCCATGACGAAAGATCTTCCAGCTTGACATATAGCATATCAAAGCAGTCTCAGCAATAATCCTGTCAGAGAGCTGGCGACAAAAGTGGAGATCGAGGCAAGAGCGCAGAAGTTTAGGGACCTCACTGAAACACTAGAGAAAAGACCGTAGAAGACACTCAGAGACAGATTGCACAAGGATGTGCAATGAATAGGAAGGGGGAAATGTTTGGTGGACATAGCGGACTGACACGTAAAAGGCGGATGTACACTAAACCTTGTAGTACTCGCATATCAAAACCCTTAGTTTAGACAAGAAGAAGAATCATTATCTTGAGGGAGTTTGAATGTGCACTGTGAGAAGCCTCTTGCTACTACAAATTGTAATCCAGTTGTCTCTTGCTTTTTACAATTTAAGTGTAACCATTCTCAATTTTGTTGTGGTTCACGCCACAGTGTTTGTGAGCTAAATGCATTGATTTGAGGTCTTAAATAGTTGTCTTTTGATGTTTTGACCATGGATAAGTGTTTCTATGCTTAGGGGAGACCTTTTTGTATAGTTCTATTTCAATTTTTTGCATATTTTTTGTGATGGATCGTGATTTATGTACCTTCCCAGATGATTGCAGAACATAGTAGGATTGTGCCCCTAGGCGTTGTAATACATCTCCTTAAGTTTTGTTTCACTCCAAATTCATTTGGATGCCAAAAAGACGTTGGTACAGCTGAAGATGGTCGACCTATGGAAGTGCAAGAAGCCCGGGCATGACAGTTTGCAGGAAAATGACAGGGACATTGAGCGAGTGCTTGGTGCAGCTAGGAGACAGGTACACAGGGATGGAGTACTCTCTATTTGGAACTACAATTGTTTCTTCCTATCACATGTGACAGGAGCAAGTGTTGATATCACAAGCTTGGGAATGAGGCAAGGTATGCTTGATAGAGGTGCTATGAAGTTTATAATATGGGACTTTGATCGAGTTTTCTGCAGGAGACTCTACTTGCCAGGGTATGTATGCCATATGTGGTGTTTTTTAGGTCAAAGATGCTTTTCCAACTCTACTGGTCAGGAGCTTGAAGGTGCCAAGGATCGATGGATTTTATCTCCAAAGCGAGACTTGCTATATGCAGAATGGGTACTCCAATTTGGCAAGCTCGAGCTCTTTCAATACTTGCGGGTTGATGGCTAGCAAGTCTCCACCTCGGACATATGTCAAGGAGTGGAAGCTTAACTCGATTGATAGTTGAAGTGGTTGTAGTCTTTCTCCCCAAGATCTCGATACCTGGACAGTCCTTATAAAGCGAGTTCCATCTATTTGTGGCCAAGAGGCCATTGGTACATAGGCTTATGTTGTGATGGAATTTGCCTATTCAATTTGAGAATAGCGGAATTTAATGAGAGTACTTTCAAGAAATGATTTTGTGAGCATAGCGGGTAGACATAATTGAAGATAGCAACATAATCATAGCAATTAGTTAACTTGGCATAGACAATACTTTTGCAAGAGAGAGAGTTTAGAGAACATGATAACAATTGAGGACCGGATTTATGTGGAGCCGGTCCCCCCTCCAATAGGCATTTGTATTATGATTTCTCCTATAAAGAGAGACTTGTTACAATACAGTCTTTGTGTTCCTTGTGACCTAGGTGATGCCATGAAGATGGAAGGCTTCATGCACCACAAACATAACATAAACTTGAAGAAAGCTTTAACTATCCCAAGCCTCAGTCCCAAGACCTCAAACACCTTCGAAGGTGGAGAGAGCTAGCAGGGAATGAGGGTAGGGAAGAGGAAGAAGAAACATTTCGTAGGAGAAAGAATTAGTTCCTCACTTATCATACTCTTGTTGCTAGCATACATAATAGCATAGTAATGAAGAAGAAGGATATGGCAAGCTTAAGCATTGAAGCATGGCTCTTGGTTGGATTTGCACTCCATAGCCAAGAGTGTTGGTGTAGGCTCTCAACCTCTACTTGCTTGGAGAGGGAGCTCTTGCACTTTGCATATCACACAATGAGAGTGCTTGTGAGTGTGTATGGGTGAGTATACCCCCTAGGCACCCCCCTAGCTTGCTTGGGTCGACCCCCCCTTGTAGCTCATGCCTGAAGCTCATTGGACCCCTCCAGGCCTAGCCAATCACAAGCAAGAGCCATTACAAGCAACATGGGTTGCCTTGGGACAAGTGTCCCCCTTTCCCCTTTGAGAGAGAGGACTTGATAAATGCTAAAACAATTAGATAATTCATGTAATTTATCATTGGACCCCTTTGAAGCCTAGCCAATAGGCTTCAAGCAACACATGAAGGTAACATGGGTAGGGGCCTCACATGTGTCCTTGCTGCCTCTTCAAGTTGGGCTTCCCTTGTGTGTGTGAGTGGGTGTTCTCTCTCTAGCCCCTAGGAAAAGGGCTCGCCCCCCCTCTTGTAGGAATGCTTTTGAATTTTAGGTGATCAAGCACCTTACTCACCAAGCATGACAAAGCACTTGAACTAGGGGGTGTTCCCACAAGCATCTCAGGCAAGCTTCTCAAGGCACCTCAAGTACTTTAATCATGCAGCAAGTCAAGCACCTCAAGCATGGAGCCAGTCAAGCACCTCAAGCATCTTAATCAAGCACCTCAAGCATGAAAAACACCTCAAGCATGACAAGCACCTCGAGCTTGGGCCGGGTTCCCACCTCAAGCTCAGCCCTAGCTTACTTAAGGTCAAAGGACTTTTACACACATTTATTGGAGGTATTCAATGAAGCTAACCCTAAGGTCTTATGTTCCATTGGTTAGCCTTGCTCTTTGATAGACCATCTCCCTTTTGGGCCCCTTTACCATTGGCGCCGTGTTGAGATAGATCTATAAGCACATACCTATATCTTAACACTTGTTCCCGTTTATTCTCCCACATTAAGTGATCAATTTAATATGAGAAAATCATTTGGGTTAGTTAGATATTAGATTTTATGACATATGTGGTAGCATATGAAACAATGAGTTCGGACCCACGACAGTCGATGGCATGTGAAAGAGCACCAAGGGAAGACTTTCTAAAGGCTTGCTGAAGATATATAGATATATATATATATATATATATATAAACAACAAGGTGACTATTGGATTGCATGGGGTGGCAACGCCATATGGATGGTGGATGGAGTGCAAGTCCAGAAGATGGCCGTCAAGGCTTGTTATGGAAAGAGAAGCGCCATTGCATTGCATGGGTGGTCGGGCAGTTGCATAGAGGAGCCCCGTCCAGTTTGCAGAGGGGAAGGGCCAAACAGGGCCAGGCTCGCCAACAGGAGAGGCTGCAGGGGCAAGACGACCAAACGGGAGAGCAGGCTTTGAAGGACTGAGGAGGGCCGTTGGCAGCGATATAGGAGTGATCACCAAGAGGGGCCATCAAGAGAAAACCCGAGAGCAAAAGTGGCAGGAGGCGACAGCTGTGCAGGGGATGCCGCTTGTAAGAGATGAAGGCATGGGAAGGCCAAGGAGCATGAGAGGAGAGCCGTGAGCTGGCGGGGTGGTGGTCTCAAGCAGGACTTGTTGAATCCCAGCCAATACAGGCAAGAGAGAGGAGGAGCTCGACTATAATAGACAGAGCCACCAAGCAAGGGCAGTGTGTAGGAGTCGCCAAGGGCCAGTGAGCATGGGGAGCAAAGCCTGAGGAAGGGGAAGGGCCAAACAGGGTAAGGAAACCAAGAGGAGGGGCTCGAGCCTGCGAGGGTGTTGATGAAGAAGGATGGCCGTGAGTCCAATACGGAGGACGGGTTGGGCCTGCATGGGATCAGGAGCGTGAGGTTTTTGGTGAGGAGAGGGTTGATTGAAGGCCGCCATTAAGGGCATGAATGGTAGTTCTCAAAAGTGTCAGTGTTCAGGCCACCTATTGCAGAGTATTAGACGCCAAGAGGAGAACAGCGCCACCTATTGCAGGGTATTAGATGCCAAGGCAAGAAGAATAAGGGCATCGGTTGCAGACTCATTTAGGTTGCATAAAGTATTAGAAGCACAAGGAGGCCTGCATGCGGGTGGTCAATGAAAGGAAGTCGAAGCCAAGTTTGATGAAGGACTTGATGAAGGACGAGCTGCAGCATGCAGTAAACAAGGCACGAGAGTAAGCAACCAAGAGGAGTGTGCAACCTGGAGAAAGAAGGGAGGGGCTGCCAAGGGCTGCCCTTGAGAGGCTTGGAAGATGTATACCATATATTGGGCTGCTGCAGGAGACCGCCATGAAGAGGGGGCCAGCACTGAGAAGGTGGAAGGCCGCCACTGGATTGGGTTGACAATGAGAGACCAGAGGTGCTAGAAGGCAGGTGAACTCAGCGTATGAGGAGCGGAGGGGTTTCCAGTAGCGAGGTGAAGCCAGAATGCTTTGAAAGCAAGATTATGGCTTGTAATATGACTAATATTTAAAGTTCTTAAAGTCGAAAAGAATGTAGTAGGGCATATCTTTCGTTAGCACGATTTGAAAGATTGTTGAATAGTCTATTAAATAGAGCTTATACGAATGAGTTGAAATATTAAGAGAGAACATATATTTTAAAAAAAAATAAAAAAATAATACACTAAAGATGGATTTGATAAAGATTAATGAATAACAGATAGTCTGTTTATGAAGAGTAAAATTGAGATTTTTATTAATATCAATGTTTTATATTTATGTGTTTTAGCTTAAAATGCATGGGTAGGCTTAAAATAAGTTGTAAAAGTAGTGGAAACCCAAAAATAGAGGTTTTATGAGTCGCGACCTAAAAGTTGCGTTTTTAGCCAAACAGAGATGTTTTTTGCAATTTTGTCCGCGTTGCCTTGTAGACCAGATCTATTCCCGTCGTTTTGAGTACCTGGATTGCTTTGTTCTGAGTTTGTTTGTAAAAGTTATGATGAAAACAAACAGAAAGCAGCAGCAGTGTAGTTTACACAGGGACAGACAGACCTACAACATCATACAGTTCTCCCTGCTATCAACCAAGAAGTGGATTGTTTCTTCACGGTAGAGTATGGAAATTGAGATTATGAAGGTATAGAATTATGTTTTCTTAACTTTGATTATCATGTTGAATTGGTTGCACGAGTATGTTCTTTTGGCTATTTTGTAGGCGATGCAGAAATCAGTTTGTGAAACAGGATCTGTGCAAAGTGTCATGATAAAAATCTAACCTTTACGGATCGCTTAGCGATCACGTTCTTATATTATTCTCGCAGGTATACTTGGTGCAAAAATCCTGCAGGCTTTTCGAGGAAAAGAAGGATAAAAGCACGACGGGTGCTGCGTTTAAGAATCATTCACCATTCTCTCTTCTGCGAGTGCGAGTGCGAGTGCGAGTGCGAGTGAGAGTGAGAGTGAGAGTGCGAGTGCGAGTGCGAGTGAGACGCTGCATGCAAGCGAACTGAAGCTCGGGGGTGGTCGGGAGGTTCGAGTTCCGTACAACGGAGTGCACCCATATATTTTGCTCCTCTGTTGTATCAAAACTCTACAAAGATTCATCAATACAAAGATCTCTTTCTCTATCTTTTGCTATCGATATCTATTATTTGGTTCCCGTGACAATTGGTATCAGAGCAAGCGGTTGATTCTGGACATGGAAGGATACGAGAGGAGGATGAAGGAGCAAGAAGACCTGATTCGGCGACTATGAGAAGATCTGAAGATTGCAAATCGGGAGTGTGTTGAGGCTCTACGGGGCAAAGCAGCACGAGAGCTTGATATCTATGTAGACCTTGATGGCCAACATGAAGGTGAAAACCATGCTAATCCACCTGGAAACAATAATCATCGTGGTGGCACTGGGGTACCGCCAAAAGAAACGATGACGATATGGGAGAAGCGACAACCAAATCATTCTTAACGAAGGCTAAGCTTAAAGAGTTTGATGGCATAAGAAAGATATGCGAAGATTTAGAAGCGTGGATTGAAGAACTCAAAGATTGGGATTATACTTTCAATATCGAGAACACGACCACGAGACTTTCGAATGCTCGAGCAAGGTGATAGATAAAACAATACGTACCAAGATGGCTCAATTGGAGACTTTTGGTGATGCGTACGATAAAGGTAAGTCATCTACCCCTTCTTTGTGATGTTTTATGTCTTTGATACGTCCTTTGAAAGCTTCTGTGAGATCGAATTTATGCGTAGAAGTTGAGATTAAAATTTGAATTTCTTAATTGATTTGGATAGTATTCATTGCTTCTTATCGTCTAAATTGATTGAGAAATTAAATCGAGAAGTTAAAAGACTTGTGGACTTAACTAGTGGTAATAATAGTTTCACGAAAGAGTTAGTAGAAATTATTATTTTTTCTTTGTAGAGTCGAAATCATAAAGATGATTTCTATAACATAAACATTGATATGCATGATGTTATCATTGGTATCAATTAGATCATTGAAAATCATGTTTTGATTGATTGTTAAGAAAGAAAAATATATCTTTAATCATTTGATGATGATAAGTCACACTCTTTGTGGAAAGAAAGAGATTCTAAATCTAGTTTTGGCAATGGAATTGATAAGGTGACTTAGATAAGAGTGTGACGTTGCTTGTGTTTGCTTGTGTGAGACGTTGCTTGTGTTTGCTAATGAGATTAAAGAGAATCTGGGGATAAACATAAAGAGAAAAATCCAGAATTTATAGAGGATCTCTTACATGAAGTTAAGGATGTGTTCCGGACGATCTTCTTGGTATACCTCCGCCTAGAGCGGTAGACCATGCCATAGATCTATATCCAGGAGCGACACCTTATTCCAGATTTCCATATAGGTTCAATATTGATGAGCTTAAAGAGCTCAAGATACAACTTGATGATCTTTTGAAAAAGGGTTTCATTAAACCTAGTGTATCTCCTTGGGGTAGTCCTGTGTTATTCCAAAAGAAAAAGGATGGTACATATAGGTTATGCATCGACTAAAGGGGATTAAACAAAAAAAGACCATTAAGAACAAATATCCTCTTCCTCACATAGATGAATTGATTAGTCATTTGAGTGGTGCCACAATATTTTCAAAGGTTGATCTTCGTTCTGGCTACCATTAAATCCGCATTAAGGTCGAGGACATTCCAAAGATTTCTTTTCGTACACGTTATGAACATTATGAATTTAGAGTTCTTGCTTTTGGTTTGACTAATGCACCAACAACTTTCATGTGCTTAATGAATAATATTTTTCACCCGTATCTTGATGACTTCATTCTGGTATTCTTGGATAATATTTTTGTGTATTCTACGAATAAAGAAGATAATGCATTGCACTTAAAGAAAACATTTGAGGTTTTGCGTGAACATAAATTGTATGCCAAAGCAAGTAAGTATTCTTTTGCAAAGGATCAGATTGTGTATTTGGGAAGAGTGATTTCTAAAGAGGGGATTCACATTGATCTTGATAAAGTTAAGACTATGTTAGTAAGAGATGTAAGAAGCTTTATGGGTCTAGCACAATATGAGAGAGCACACATTAAAGATTTCTCTAAGATAGCAAG
Source organism: Adiantum capillus-veneris (assembly GCF_014529385.1). Taxonomy (NCBI): domain Eukaryota; kingdom Viridiplantae; phylum Streptophyta; class Polypodiopsida; order Polypodiales; family Pteridaceae; genus Adiantum; species Adiantum capillus-veneris. Next base: position 319,565 of record NC_140938.1, read on the forward strand.
TCTTTTGACCGAATTGACCAAGAAAGACAAGGGTTTTGTGTGGACTTCTAGCTGTGAGACTGCTTTTGAGACCTTGAAGGCTAAAATAGCGGAAAATTATGTTTTAAAAGTTCCTGAGATGGGCAAACCATTTGTTGTGTCCTGTGATCGACTCTAGTGGTTAACAATTAGGTTGTGTTTTGACACAAGAAGGAAGAGTGGTTGTATATGAGTTTAGGAAATTAAGACGACATGAATTGAACTATGCAACACATGATCTAGAATTGCTTGTTGTTGTTCATGCATTGAAACATTGGCGTCATCTTTTGCTTGGTGTCAAATTTGAATTGCGTACTGATCATCAAAACTTGAAGTATATTTTCACTCAGCCATTGTTAAATAACAGACAAAGAAGATGGATTGAATTGCTGGCTGAGTATGACTTTGATTTGAAGTATTTGTGTGAAAAAGAAAATAAAGTTGCAGATGCATTGAGTCGTACGTCCATGGGTAATTTGTTGACTGTTGTGCGATCCAATTTGATTGATGATATGCATGCTAAAGCTGAAAATGATTCTTTTTATATGCCTATTTTGAAATTCTTGTGTGGAGAATATTGGTGAGAGGTATGAGAACAGATATCACTTGTATAAGGAAAATCTGTATTATTATGACCGCTTGTGTATTCCTACAAATTCTGCTTTCAAGAGTCAAATTTTGCATGAGTGTCATAATTCAACTTTTTCTGGTCATCCTGGATTGAATAAGGCACATGAAAAGATTAAAAGTTCATTCTTTTTCCGCGTATGAAATTGGATGTTAAGAATTATGTGTGTGAGTGCTTTCAATGTCAACAAGTTAAGATTGAGCATAAGAGGATGCCTGGTGACCTTCAACCCTTAGACATTCCTTTACAGAAGTGGGAGTATATATCCATGGACTTTATCATTAGACTTCCTACTACTCGTGGAGGGTATGATTCGATCTTTCTGGTGGTAGATAGACTCACAACACAAGCTCACTTCTTTCCTGTAAAAATAATTTATACTGCATTGACCATTGCATACTTGTTTATGAAAGAGATATTTCGTTTGCATGGCATGCCCAAGAGCATAGTGTCTGACAGAGATTCTAAGTTCACTTCTCATTTCTGGAGAGCGACTTTTGACTCTATAGGTACCCAGTTACGCATGTCTAATGCTTTCCATCCTCAAAACGATGCGGAAACGGAGAGGGTGAATCGTATTTTAGAAGATATGTTACGAATGTATGTCAATGAAAACCAATCTAATTGGAATGAATAGATATCTGCCTTTGGTGGTTGAATTTGCATATAACAGTTCATATCATTCATCTATTAGGATGACTCCGTTTGAGACAATGTATGGCTATAACTATCCTACACCTATTCATTTTCTTAATTCGAGGAATAAGGTAGAACTGTCACGTGAGATGCTTGAGAAAATGGATAGCGAGTTGGCCAAAATCAGGGGGAATATTAGAGAATCTCAAAAGAGACATAAACTGTATTATGACAAGAAACATCGTGTTGTGGAGTATGAAACTGGTGATATGGTTTTTTAAAGGTTATTCCTGAGAAGTCTCGTTTGATTCTTGGAAATGATAGAAGATTGTCTCCACGATTTGTTGGTCCATTTAAAATTTTGAAGCGCATTGGTTCATTAGGTTACAAATTGGAATTGCCTTCTCATGTTAAAGTGCATCATGTATTCTATGTGAGTTTATTGAAAAAGTATGTTCCTAATGTGCATCATGTTTTAGAGGACAACTCTAAGTTGAAAGATGACGGACCATTGACTATAGAACCAGACTTAGTACTAGATAGGCGTTTTAAACATCTGAGAAATAGAGACATTGTGGAAGTTTTGGTTAAGTGGCAGAACTATCCAGTAGAGGATGCATCATGGGTTGATCTTAGTGTTTTGCAAAGAGAATTTTTCTCTGTTTAGACCAACTCTGAGGACAGAGTTAATTTTGATAAGGGGAGATTGTAATATGACTAATATTTAAAGTTCTTAAAGTCGAAAAGAATGTAGTAGGGCATATCTTTCGTTAGCACGATTTGAAAGATTGTTGAATAGTCTATTAAATAGAGCTTATACGAATGAGTTGAAATATTAAGAGAGAACATATATTTTAAAAAAAAATAAAAAAATAATACACTAAAGATGGATTTGATAAAGATTAATGAATAACAGATAGTCTGTTTATGAAGAGTAAAATTGAGATTTTTATTAATATCAATGTTTTATATTTATGTGTTTTAGCTTAAAATGCATGGGTAGGCTTAAAATAAGTTGTAAAAGTAGTGGAAACCCAAAAATAGAGGTTTTATGAGTCGCGACCTAAAAGTTGCGTTTTTAGCCAAACAGAGATGTTTTTTGCAATTTTGTCCGCGTTGCCTTGTAGACCAGATCTATTCCCGTCGTTTTGAGTACCTGGATTGCTTTGTTCTGAGTTCGTTTGTAAAAGTTATGATGAAAACAAACAGAAGGCAGCAGCAGTGTAGTTTACACAGGGACAGACAGACCTACAACATCATACAGTTCTCCCTGCTATCAACCAAGAAGTGGATTGTTTCTTCACGGTAGAGTATGGAAATTGAGATTATGAAGGTATAGAATTATGTTTTTTTAACTTTGATTATCATGTTGAATTGGTTGCACGAGTATGTTCTTTTGGCTATTTTGTAAGCGATGCAGAAATCAGTTTGTGAAACAGGATCTGTGCAAAGTGTCATGATAAAAATCTAACCTTTACGGATCGCTTAGCGATCACGTTCTTATATTATTCTCGCAGGTATACTTGGTGCAAAAATCCTGCAGGCTTTTCGAGGAAAAGAAGGATAAAAGCACGACGGGTGCTGCGTTTAAGAATCATTCACCATTCTCTCTTCTGCGAGTGCGAGTGCGAGTGCGAGTGCGAGTGAGAGTGAGAGTGCGAGTGCGAGTGCGAGTGCGAGTGAGACGCTGCATGCAAGCGAACTGAAGCTCGGGGGTGGTCGGGAGGTTCGAGTTCCGTACAACGGAGTGCACCCATATATTTTGCTCCTCTGTTGTATCAAAACTCTACAAAGATTCATCAATACAAAGATCTCTTTCTCTATCTTTTGCTATCGATATCTATTATTTGGTTCCCGTGACATGGCTCGCGCCATCATTGTACCCGAGTTTGTTTTGTGATGATACTTAGTTGGTCTGCAATCTTTTGTGTCAGATCAATCATTTCTTTTCCCTACCTCTTGTCTGTCTAGTCTCGAGCGGGTGTCCGTGGAAGCGTGTGGCTCCGGACGCACCGACAGTCTGTGTGTACAGGGAGTGAGAAAGAAAGTGATTGCGGTGTGCGGTTGAGGCTAGTGTAGTCTCCTATTGATTGCGGGTGTGTTTACAGACATGGGTGATGGTGTGTTGTCGAGAGAGCCTTGTGTGGTTATGTCTTGAGTGTGTGTAGTCAGGACGTTTGAACGCAAGCCGGAGCAGTGCAAATTTGCAAAAAATATGCGTGTGTTTTTTTGTGTGGTTAGGGGTGCGGGTTAATCCCTGGGCTATAGAGAGGCGGCTTGCTTGTGTGTTAGGACGTTTGAACGCAAGCCGGAGCAGTGCAAATTTGCAAAAAATATGCGTGTGTGTTTTTTTGTGTGGTTAGGGGTGCGGGTTAATCCCTGGGCTATAGAGAGGCGGCTTGCTTGTGTGTTGGGTTTGTTCCTTCTTCCCCCTTTCCAACGTGATGACCTAGAGTAGTGAGATTGGATGCAGACTGATTCTGTGACTAGGAAGTGGTTGATTTGCTTCTATTGTAGTATGAGTAGCCCTCTGAGTTTACTTTGGTGATATTGACACTCTCATCAAGTCTCTATGCCCCATCTCGAGTCGCTTCCTTGCATATTGTCATTATGTTAGTACAAAAAAGCTATGCTATAGACGCCCGTCACGGCAAATCGCTAACAATAGACCAACCCCTTGTGAGCCCTTACTGAAATGGAACCATTTCCTTTTGGCCCTATGTTGAGCTTGGCCTAAAAACTCATATCTATGTTCTAGCTCTTATTTCCCTTTTATTTCCCCATATTAAATGATAAATTTAACATGAGAAAATAATCTTGGTACAGCTAGATATTAAATTTTATGACTTTACCTCTCCCTTGAAACCATAGCCATCCTCAACTATAAGGTAGAGATAGGTCTTGGTCATTAGTCTATTTTTTATAGTGGGTAGAGGGTCCCTTGTTGCTCTACGACATCATTCCAAGATGGATGACTAATCCATTTGATGCTTGGGAGACGTGACTGCCACAAGCATGTGTGCTCTTTAGTCCATATCATAATTTCAAAGTAGAGTGACAATTTCTACTTGGTGTTTGAAAGACGTCCTCAACATAAACATGATTCAAGCATGCATACTACTTAAATTTGTGCACCCTAAAAAGAGATAGTCTTACAAGACAAAAACATTGATCATTTAAAAGAAACTTTTACATTTGCTTACTCTAATGTAGCATTGTAAGCAGTGACAAGGTTCATACTATTCTTAAGTTGTATTCCTTGCATCCATCTAGCATCTTCAAAAGGATAATTTCTGAACTTTATTTTATACCATTGGATAATCTTACAATGTCCTAGTACCTTGTTCTCATGCCAAATGATAGCTTTGGGTTGTAGCATGTAATGTACCCAACATTTTTCAATAAAAGTATTTTATTCACTTTGAAAATATTTAAGGTTCGTATTTTGTTAAGTCATAATGCCTTCAAACGGAACAATCAGATTGAAAATCGGACTTTAAAACTACTAATTATGACCCTTATTCACTTGAAAACAATAGATTGATCTTAAGCGTAGCAGAAAACTGTATCTAAAGATAAGAGTTGACCTTTTAGGAAAGAGAGAAATTTTAGGAAAGGAAGAGTATTTTTAGGAAAGAAAGAGCAAAGAGTTAAGTTTAGAGTTCTTGTCTTGGAAGCCAAGCTTCTTTTAAATTTGGATAACCAAAATCGTGCATTGGAATCCGTGTCCGTAAAGAAAAAAATAAATAATTTTTTTAAAAGAAAATTTAACAGCCGCGAACGTGCGCGAACTTATCTCTCTTTGCTTCCCTCTACTCTGAGCTGGCCTTGAGAGCCTATATAAAGACCCCTCTCCCTGCACTTTGAAGGCACAGACACACACTCTCAGAAGCGAAAGCTCTCGTGCCATAACGTCGGAGTTACCTCTCTCCCTCAACCTCTCTCCCTCAAGCTTTCTCCCTCAACCTCTCATACTTAATCCATCTTCATCTCCAACTCTCTCTCTACCATTGTCGTGTTGTCCTTGGAATTCTTGAGTTCTCTTTCCCTTTCCTCTACCTTGATATGATGGTCTCGAAGCGGGTGACTCGAAGCTCAAAGGATGCTCATATCGTTCGAGCTCCAAGGAAGGTGTAAAAGAAGATACCATCTACTCCAATCATAACTCAAGCGTAGGTAGCGACTCTGAAAGAAGGTGAAATCGTCCAGCCTCAAACACGAAAGGTAATCAAACATGTCGCTAATCTAGTAAGACAAATTTGTAATTTTGCATTGCTATTCATGTTGACCTGGGAAGCTAAGCATAGGGAATCCCTTAAACTATCCAAGAAATGTGATTCTATCACAAGAAACAAGTATATGTTTTCATAAATTAGTGAAAGAACTATTTGATAAATTGTCATTGTTTCTTGAATTGTTATTACTTAATAAATTGTGATTGTTTGATAAGTTGTTATTGATTGATATGAAGAATTGGTTGATCATGTTTGAAGAATCATTTAAAGAGAAGAAATTTTGAAAGAATATCTTTTGTCCCTCGCGGGTAGCGAGATGATTCCGCGGTTAACAAAGATCTAAGGTTATCGGCTCTCTTTTGTTCCTCGCGATTAGCGGGATGCCTTGCGGGTAGCGGGATGCATGGCAGTTAGCGGGATGGGAAGGTTGCACAATTCGCGGCTAGCAAATAAGTCCTTTGAAAAGGCTCTATTGGTTAGACAAAGAAAGTCCGCGGGTAGCGACAACTCATGAATAATTGAAAAGGTTATTTTTGTTGAATTATAGGGTTGTCTTCAGTAGGCCTTGTTTGAATTGTTTTGGTATTGTTTGAAGGGTTGTATAAAAGAAGCTGTGTTTGGAATTAATTAAGGAACAATGCTTGTATATGTTAAATAGTGTGGTAGTAATTAGAAAACAAGCCAAAAAGTGTGAGTGTGGGGTGGAAAGTGGGGGCTGACTGAGGTTGCCAGTCAAAGATGGGTGTTATCAACTAGTCGAGAAACTCTCCACTCCCTCTTATTAAGAGAAGTGAAATTAGAGACTCATTGTGCCAAGAGTCGAGATGTCCCAAATATATGTGCCCATGAAAGCTATGGACCCAATTAGTCGCGTACTTTTCACACGATTAATAGTTAGTTTAGACTAAGTCTCATATCATATTTATGGTTTATCGATGGTGGTCATGTCTCTTAAACGTGGGGAAAAAGGTGTTGTTTATGGATTCTAAATATGTCAATGAAATTTCATCTTTATGTTAGGAAGTAGTTTTCATTAGAACCCTTGATTTATCAACCTGGCTTGTGGTGTATGACCCTTATAACCACGAATATATGGATAGAGGACTTCCTCTCTTTTGTTGCTCGTATCTCTACTTTGTGAAAACGTAGTAGGGTGTCGTCAATGGAAAAGGAGAATCAAGGAAAGCTGTCTATCAAGTCGTCCCAATCTTCTTGGGGTTGGGAATCTCACATAGCACCTCTTCTTGGTATTTGATTTTTGGGGGGTCTTCAATAATTGGTTCTCTTGGTGTCTCTCTATTGAAGGGCTTAAGTAGGCTCATATGAAAAGCATTGTGTATGAGCCAATGGTTGGTCAACTTGAGCTGATAAGCCATGTCATTGATTGACTTAAGATTTGAAAAGGACCATAATATCTTTTTACTAGTTTAGCTATATACTTTTGATGGCCGGTATGATTTTTGCCCATTGTCTGCCTCAATTGAGCCTTAGGAAACTTGCGTAAGACCCAATCATTTTTCTTGAATGTTTAGGCCCTTCTAGACTTATCAGAAATAGTCTTTTGCCTTTGTTACGAGATGGATATAGCCTCATTAATCTTTTGGAAAGATTCTTGTATGTCACGACTATACTCATCATCAGCAACAACAAAAAATTTCCCATGTACTTTAAGTAGCAAGGGACTTTCCGGTCTTCCCTCTATGATCTCAAAAGGTGACTTTTCCGTAGTAGTACGGACAATATTATTGTACGCATACTCTACAAGGGGTAATTACTTCTCCCATTGTGAGTGTTGATCTACTTCTGTAACATAAGTCTTTAGTAGATCGAGTATTGTAAGATTGGCTATTTCACTTTGGCCATCCGTTTGTGGATGATAGGCCAAAGAGAAATTCAACATAAGTCTTTAGTAGATCAAGTATCATAAGATTGACTATCTCACTTTGGCCATCCATTTGTGGGTGATTGGCCAAAAAGAAATTCAATCTTGTACCTAGATTTTCAAAGAGACCTTTTCAAAAATTACTAGTCATTCTAGGATTTCTATCTGACAGGATGGATGTTGCAATCCATGGTGTTTGAAAATATGGGATACGAAGAGGGTTTCCATTTGGTGCATCTTAATAGTCGTTTTGATAGGACTAAAGCGTGCTTGCTTGCTAAACCTATTGACTATTTTCCATATTCCCGTATTCCCATGGATAGACTTGGGCAATCCAAAGATAAAGTCCATGGATATACTCTCCCATGGTGAATTAGGGATTGTCAATGGATGGAGTAATACAAGTTGTTTCCCTCTATCATACTTGGTCTTTTGGAATACCACACTTTCATAGTACGTCTCTACTCAAGAGTAGGTTGAATGCCTCTATGCACTGCATAGGAAGGAGCATGGGATTCATACATGAATTTCTCATGAAGGAAGTGGGTAACACATAGCCTATTGCCATGGAGAAGATAACCATCTTGTAAGGTGAATGGCTCTTCTTTCTTTCCCAAGGCAAGGGCTGACATTATGTCTATAAAGTCGGGTCAATAGCATACTCATCTACCATGGTAGATAGATCATTGTGAGTTGCTATAGACACCGCATTGACTCCTGGTCATTGTGAAAGTGCATCAACCACTTGATTATGCTTACCAGCAAAGTGAGCAATATGAAAATAAAATTATGAAAGAAAATTTTTCCACCTTTGTTTGTCGAAGAGCTTGGTTTACATAATGGAAGTACTTGAGATTTTGGTGGCCCGTTCGCAAAATAAATGGAGTCCCCAATAGATAGTTCTTCCATGTGTCTAGGGAATGTAAACAACTAAAAGCTCTTTTTTGTATATGCCCAAGACCCGCTATTTGATAGAATTTTTCTATGACGTGTCTATAGTATGCACACATACCAATAAAGCTTCGTAGCTCATGTAGATTTTTTGGATTAGTCCATGTCTTTATTATCTCTAACTTAGATGGATCCATACCGATACCATCCTGAGTAAAAGGCTTGTTTTTCCTCAAAGCTTGAAAAATTACCTAGAGATGTTGCTCCTCCAAGGACATGGAGTAGATGATCGTATCATCAAAGAACACTCGAGTGAACTTGTGGTAGGTTCTAAATATTTTCTCCATCAAAAGATTGAACATGGCTGAAGCATTTGTCAAACCAAGCTTATCAAACAAATCTTTGACCCGTGATACGGGAAATTTGTTTTTGATAGTTATATGGTTTAGCACTCGATAGTCTACACATGCGGTATGTACCATCTTTCTTTTGAACTAAAAGGGACTGGAGAGCAAAAGGGAGAGTAGATAGGCCTCACCATCCCTTTGTCTACTAATTCTTGTACTTGCCTCATGATCTCCTCTTGTTGGATTGGGAAACTTGATAAGGAGGCTTGTTAGGTGGTGAGATTCCTGGTAGGAGCTCAATTTGATGGTCATCATCCCCTCGTTTTGGAGGTAAGTACTGTTGGAATTAGGGTTGCAGAGAAACACCCGCAGCTTGGAGAAGATGAAGGAAGCTCAAGGCACACAATAGAGAGTATGTTGGTGTGCAATGGAAAGATAGATAGCCCTAGAGTGATGGGCATATATACAATGCACGGGAGAAAAAACCTCCTAAAGAGGGAAAAAATGCCCCAGTGGTCCTAGTGTGTTCACACACATCACTACCACATGTATATGGTAACAAATCCCCCCTGGAGTGATGTGGTGAATGAGAGCTGGTATATGAGTAAAGAGAAGTTCCATGCCCTGAGAACATGATCAGTCCACAAAGGGGAGTAAGCCCAAACCTAATTTGCGGAAAGCTTCAAGCTTCTCATGAGACAATGCCTTTGTGAAAAGATCTGCAAGGTTGTCCTGTGTTGGCACATAAGCCAAGCTGATCTCTCTTGCTGAGAGCCTCTCCCTGACATAGTGATAATGCACCTCAATGTGCTTTGTGCGAGCATGAAAAACTGGGTTCCTCGCAACTACCAATGCGCTCTGACTGTCAGTGTAGATAGTGTTGGCAGTGTCTTGTCCAACACCCAAATCAGTCGTAAGGCGTCTGAGCCATACACACTCAACCGTAGCTATGAAGATTGCCATGTACTCAGTCTCACAACTCGAAGTGGCCACAGTAGGTTGCTTCTTGCTCAACCATGATATACATGAACTTCCAAGCATGAAACAAAAACCACTTGTGGACACTCGCGTGTCAAAACAACTAGCCCAATTTGAGTCTGAAAAAGCATGTAAGTCTGGCGGCAATGATCCCCCCTTGGCATAAAACAAGCCAAGATGTAAAGTGCCACTAAGGTAGCGGAAAATCCTCTTGACAGCTTGCCAATGCTTAGACCCTGGGCTATGCATAAATCTGCTAACCTATGAGACTGCAAACTGAATATCTAGCCTCGTGTTGCATACATAAATGAAGCAACCAACAGCAGTTTGTTAAAGAGTGACATTAGCAGGATCGCCAGCATCATGTAGACTCAACTTCAAACTTGTTTCCATGGGAGTGGCAATAGGTTTGCAATCCTCAAGTCCAAACTTACATAGCAATGTCTCTATGTAACTTTTCTGACACAAGGAAATACCACCATCACACTGCTTAAACTGTATGCCCAAGTAATGATGCAACAGCCCCAAATCTTTCATCTTGAAAGTAGCATTCAAATCAGTCTTAAATTCAACAATATGTCTCTCATTTGGTCCAGTGATTAGCAAATCATCGACATAAAGAACCACAATGAGAAGTACATCACCCTTACTCTTTACATACAATGTGCTTTCTATTGGACTGTTACGAAAGCCTCGTTTAACCAAATGAGTGTCAGCTTTCTCATACCAAGCACGAGGAGATTGCTTCAACCCATACAAAGCCTTCTTACATCTGCACACTTTGTCCTCTTGTCCTTTTATGACAAAACCGCGAGGCTACGTTACATAAACTTCCTCAAATATGTCATCATTCAAGAAAGCAGTAACAATGTCTCATTGATGTACATCCCGACCAAAATGAGTTTCCAATGCACATAGAAAACGCACAGTAGTCATACGACAAGTGGGAGCAAAAGTCTCTTCATAATCTATACCTTTTTGTTGTGCATAACCCTTTGCAACAAGTCGAGCCTTATGGCGATCGATCTCACCATCCAGCTTGCATTTCAACTTGTAAACCCACTTTGTACCAATGGCCTTTTTTCCAGGAGGCAAATCACATAAAGTCCATGTGTCATTTTCTATAAGTGCATCATATTCTGATTGCATGGCAGCCATCCAATTTTTTGAATTCTGTGCTTCATCAAAAGATAGAGGCTCCTCAACATCATGTAAACTAGACACAGCCAAAGCATAACAATTCTGATGCATAAGATGCATGGCAAGAGCCTGAACGAGTACCACTAGACAAAGGTGCATCCAATTTACTGTCACTCAAAGTGTGCACCAGCCATTTTGGCATACCTCTACCTTGCTCATTTTTAACCCTTTCCTCATCAAGTACATTTTCAAGTAATAGGATGATCTGTAACATTTTCAGAAACCCCATAAGCTGTACATTTGCCTCATTGGAACTTACATTCTTATTTCCACCACTAAAAAGAGGCAACAAAGTGTCATAAATGTCATGTGAGCTTACATTGCTGTCTCTAGTACATGACAGCAAGGGTTGAACAGAATCTTCCACAAACACTACATCTTGTGAAACCAGAATACGTTTCGTTTGCGGATGATACAACCTGTAACCTTTGCTTTCAGCACTATAACCAACAAAAATACATTTGACAGCCTTATCATCCAATTTTCTGTGTTGTGTTTGTGGCACCAAAGCATATGTCAAACAACCAAAAACACGCATGTGCTCAATAGAAGGCTTTCTATCATGCCATGCTTCATATGGAGTAATAGACTGCAAAGCTTTCGTAGGCCCTGTTAAGTACATAAGTGGCACATATGATGGCCTCAAGCCAAAAATAATGTGGCAAAGCTTGACTTTTGACCATACATCGTGCCATTTCTGTCACTGACCTGTTTTTCCTCTCAGCAACACCATTTTGCTGAGGCATATAAGGCAGTGTACATTGGTGTTTTATCCCACGACTAGCCAGAAATGCATTAAATTCATGAGACATATACTCCCCCCCTCAATCGGAACAGAGGGTGCCCATAGGACATTTCGAGACATTTTCAGCCATAGCTAGAAATTGTTTAAAGCACATAAAAACTTTGGACTTCTCTTTCAGTGGAAATACCCATGCATGCCTGGAGTAATCATCAATGAGAGTCACAAAGTACACGTAATTGCCCAAGGACGGAGTTTGCATGGGCCCACAAACATCACTATGCACAAGTTGCAACCTGCATGTGGCCCGAACTGAACCATCCTTTGGAAACTTAGAACCCTGTGTCTTACCCAAAATACAACCTTCACAAACATGTTTGACAGGTGCTTCAAGAGGCGGCAAAGAAGCAACCATATCAGATTTTTGCAAACGCAGTAAACTGGTAAAATTCAGATGACCAAAACGTGCATGCCAAAGTTTTGCATCTAAAATAGCCCTTGAATCTGCAATAGCATTTGCAAAATTTTGTCCACACTTGTCATACAAAGTGAGCTTATACAGCCCATGGCACAAAAGGCCAGATGCAACAATTTCATCACCAAATTTGAGATCATGAACTGTACATTTTCATCCACAAATTTGACTACAAGTCCAAGTCTAGCAAGTGTGGATACAGACAAGAGATTCTTCTTGATCCCAGGTACATAAAGTGCATCAACAAGTGTGAAAGAACTACCATTAGCAGCAGTAAGCACAATCTTTTCAACTCCCTGAACTGGATAAGAGGCATTGTTGGCACAAGTGACTGAATTCCCATGAGGGATAGACTCGAGAGAGGTAAACATTTCACGATGTGAGGTAATGTGCTTTGTAGCACCACTGTCGAAATACCACACATGTGAATCGGCAGCAACTGACAAGCATGCATCATGGACAGCAGGATTGTAAGTACACTCTACGCTAAAAGCCCATTCTGCATCAATATCAGCATTACAGTCTCCTTTCACAGAAGGCTCAACAATGACTGCATTTGTAGTGGAACCAACATTTGCAGTGGAATCGCCCTCTTTCTTCTTAGCCTCTTTGGCCTTCAACTTAGGACACGACTTGATCAAGTGATCATTAGCTTTACAATAATGGCAACGCATCTTCTTTTTGCCCTTATCACCAGAATTTCCAGATGAATTGCTGCCAGCAGAAGCATTAGGAACAGAATTTTTGCCACTCGCAGTAGAACCATAAGAAGTGGCTGCATTACTGTTACCACCCTTTCTTTGAGAAGCAATAAAAGCCTGTTCAACTGCACACTGCCTAGTCCTGTTTTTCCTAGAAAGTGACTCTTGCAACAGCAATGTGCATAATGCATCAAACTTGACAACTTCAGGATTTCCTTGGGTCATCAGTCTCCAAGTACTAGCAAAAGTCTGGTAGGAATCTGGTAAGGCATCAAGAACAGTCTGCACAAGGAAACTGTCTGAAATGACTTCACTTGCAGAAATAAGTTGCTCATTGATATCCTTGACACTAGCAAGGAAAGTGTCAATATCATCTTCCTCATGCATAATCTTTGACTCCAGGTCTTTACACAGCAAAGCAATTTTAGCCTCATTGCGGCTTGCATAAAGACCTGCTAGAATATCCCAAGCCTGTTTTGCAGATTTTGGTGAATGGATGTGAGGAGCAATGGTGCACTTCACAGACAACGCAATCAATGCATGAGCCTGCGCATCCTTAACATCCCAACGAGCTTGTTCTGCCATAGGCAAAACAACTCTAACAACAGTAATCCTTGCAGCAAGACCTGCAACATCCTCAACATCGCCTACATCCTCAGAACCAGGACGTACATCAATGCCCTGCACAATATTCTAGACGCCCTTTGACACAAGAACATGCTACATCATATAAGCCCACATAGGGTAATTGTCCCCATCCAACCTATCCTCAGCAGCTAACATCTTGAGCACATTTGTGTTGTTGTTGTCAGCCATGGTAAATGTTGCACCTGATGTGAAAACTGCTCAAAAATAGGAGAAACAGAGCGAGAACAACACATGCTATATAGCACAAACCGTAGAAGACTGTAAGGCACATGTTATGCAGAAAACGGCACTGACAGAAATTCTACACAAAATGACGAAATAGCCTGTGCAATACTGTCTGTAGTGGAAACGGAGGCCGAAATGAGCCCAAATAAAAAATCTGAGCAGACCAAGCTCAACGAGATTTCCCAAAATATTTGTCAACCTTTGAACTCTCACCAAAGCTCACTGAAATCAAAAAAAGTGAGTAGGCATGTACTGGAGTAGCTAGCGACTAAGCCCGGGAGGACGCAACCTGCTCTGATACCAATTGTTGGAAATAGGGTTACAGAGAAACACACACAGCTTGGAGAAGACGAAGGAAGCTCAAGGTACACAATAGAGAGTATGTTGGTGTGCAATGGAAAGATAGATAGCCCTAGAGTGATGGACGTATATACAATGCACGGGGAAAAAAACCTCCTAAAGAGGGAAAAAATGCCCCGGCGGTCCTAGTGTGTTCACACACATCACTACCACATGTATATGGTAACAAGTCCATAGGGATATCATCGATAAAAACATCTTGAAATCCATTTAGAAAATTAGACAAGTCTAGCTCTTCTTGATTCCTATCATTTTATTCGATAAAACATTAGAACCTTTCATGGATTGTTTGACAAAAATCATGTACATAGAAACTGAAATTTTCATTGATTTGTCAAAAGTAGGATATTTACAAGGGGTATGGTACAACCAGGCTCATTAGCATCTATGTACATGTTCTTTTTCTTGTACTTGAAATACAATTTTCTTTCAGGGACCTTTACATTAAGCCATACGGTCAGACCATGGTGCTTGTAGGATGACATCTTCATGCTTCAGAGGAGAGATGAAGAAATCTTCTTTGTCAACATAGCCTTAGACATGAAGCCTTAATTTCCCAATCAACGGAGTAACTGCGGCTTCTTGCCCCTTGAATGATCCATCGGCTACGTACAACAACATCTCCCATCTCATGAGCTTGAATGCCTAACTTGGTGGCCAACTCCGTATATATGAAACTGTGAGTAGAGCCAAGGTCAAGCAAGATGAAGGTGTCAAGCTCCCTTAACTTTCCCCAAGCACAATAGAGAGATGATTCTTTAGAATGAGCATCCTCTTTTGGAGGTTTGATCGTGGAAGCTTTACGAGTCTCATTGCGGGAATTTCTTCTGGGGCAAGAACGATAGCTAAGGAGCAGCTCCCCACACTTAAAGCATTTGTGGTCCTTACAAAAAGATTCTAGTCCTTCAGGGGAGAGTTTATTTTTACCTTTGTAAACTCCCTTATCCTTGGACTCATTGTTGTTGTTGTTGTTGTAATTGCCTTGGGAAGAGTTCTGGGCATTGTTCTTTCCCTTTGCTTCACTTCAATCTTTGTTTTCCATGGGCTTAGCATTTCTTTTAGCCACTTGTTGGAAATTGATGCGCGAAGAAACCACAGTGTGGCAGATGACTTTGATGATGGTCCTAGGCCTTTGAGGGTTGACATACTTGGCCATTTCTTCAGGTAGTCCACACAAAATTGTCGCATTTTCTCGTCAAAATTCTATCTTTTGAAAGAGAGTAGCCTTGAGATGTAATTCCCAAAACTTGTCCACATATTTGTGGATAGACTCGTTGGAGAGAAGCTTCAAAATCCACCATCCGGTAAGCACTTTGTCCTTTGCATCCCTTGCAACGAATTGCTTCATGAAGGAAACTCATGGAGTTTTCCATGCCTTTGGGGCTTCACCGTTGCCACAAAGTCTTGCCCACCATTGACGAGCAGATTTTTGGAAGTGCATAGCTACATGGTGTATCTTGGAGGACTCTGTAAATCCTCATCTCCAAAGTCCATGTTGAATTTTTGGATGAAGGCAAATACTTTGTCAGTGGCACCAAAGGTACCATCATAATTAACAAAAGAGATACTCTTTCCTCCCTCTTTGAATTGCTTGAGCTTTTGGGACCCTCTCCATGCAGGGTAGGATTTGTGATGTCCTCTCCTCTTGTATTCTCTAGGAGAATAGCTATTACTTTCATTATAAGAGGAAAAACCTGAAGAAGGAGGAGAAGAGGGTGCCTCTTTCTTGCCTTTTTCTTCCTTTGTTTCCTCTCTTCCATTTTGGAGTGACGAGGAGAAGGACTATGAATTGATCGTTTCCTCTTGGGAGGAGTTGGCAATCATCTAGACCGCCATCTTTGTGGAGCCACATCTTCAAAGGAGCTTAGTGATCCAGTTCTTTCTCGTTTTTTGGATTACTCTTCTCTTATGGGAGAGAGAATTCTTCTAGGAGTCTCATCAAGAGGCATCCTAAGCTCTCTCTCCTCTTGGAGAGGAAGGGAAATCATATAAGCACGAAGCTGTTGAGTGACTTTGGCTTGCAAAGCACGGTTTCCCATAGCTTGTTGCAACCTAGTAACAAGATAATTAACAAACATGGGGGCATCATCATTAACACCTTCATGTGCAAAATCAAAGTTATCAATATTCATTCTACTCTCTTGATTATTGTCAATCATGCTAATTAAACTTTTTCATCAATTACTTTGTGCTTTGATACCCTAAGAAACCTTAGTCACTACTCTTCTTTACCTTTGAAAATTAGTTCTCAAGCATTCGTACAAGTGGTTTAGAGACTACTGATTGCAAAGATTAGTGGAGAGGGTCTACCATTGCCCAGCTGATTATGGTTTTTGTTGAGCTTTCTAGTAGCTCAATAATGGTTAAAGCCAAAGGCTAGCCCCAAGAGACTCCATTATTAAGACTATAGTTCCCAATGATGTACCTTGAACTAAGTCCTTTTCAACCAAGATAATAGATCCCTATCCCACATACTCTATTGCAATGAACAAGTCCATCCTTTCATGGATAACTTAAGGACCTTTCTTCTTAAGCAAGAAAAGAGAAACCAATGGCTCTAATACCAATGTAATGGAAATGGCCTATGAACTTTGAGAATGTGGAATTAAGAGAACTAGAGTGAGTATTTTTATGAGACTACTTTGAGACCATAGAGAGTGAACTTATTTAGCATTAGCAACATAACCATTATACTTAATTAACTTGGCATGAACAATAATTTTTCAAGAGAGAGAATAAGAGAACATGACAACAGTTGAGGACCGGATTTATGTGGATCCCGTCCCTCCTCCAATAGGCTTTTGTATTATAGATTATCCCATAAAGAGAGACTTAATACAATACAATCTTTGGGTTCCTTAAGACCTAGGTGATGCAATGAAGATGAAAAAGTTCATGCATCATAGGCATAACTAAACGTTGCCTTCCAAGTCTTTCTATCCTCATTCAACTAATCCAACTATTAGGCTTAGGCCTATGGGGGTGTAGGCGGTGAGGGTTCACCATGGCATAAGGGTGGCAAGCGAAGAAGGTTGGGAGAGAGAGAGAGAGAGAGAGAGAGAGAGACAGAGAGCGACTTGGTATAGCTTGTAGAATAATGCTATGATTGTATAGTTTTATAAAAAGCAACTTACAATATAAAGCCAAACTTTCCATGCAAACTAAAAAGGGAGCTTGAATTTGCTTGCGTGCTCTAGGAGGGTATTCCCACAGGCTAACAAGACCACAATTGGGCTTGCATACCATTCCCACAGGCTAACAAGACCACAATTGGGCTTGCATACCCAACAAAACCCCCCTCAAGCCCAAACCACTGACTATGGACTTGATACAGACCATGGCAGAGTTCAATCACCTGAAACTATGAGTAGAAGCCCCCCTCCTTTGACAAGAACATATGTGTGTGTATGCACTTCTCTCAAACAACTATCAGCGTGAGACAAACCAGAACTCAACCAAACAAAAAGAGGGTGGTATTACCACTTGCCGTACAAAATTTTGACATGATGATAACTGACAAACATGACAAACTAAAACAAACCTTTGACATAAAATAGATGTTAATGTTGTCAAATAAAATCATAGCAAACCTATGACACTGAACATGTAAAACCAATTTTGAACTCTGCAAATTGTTGGTGGACCAAGTTCTTGAAAGAAAATCTTCTTTGTTCTTGTGGTTGTCGGTGTGTTTGAGCATGTCATAAACCTTGTTGGCACTTTGAACATGCTTATGCACCACATGTATTGCAACCGCAAGCTATCACCTTCTTGATCTTCAGTACCAACTAGGTCTTCATCTATCATAGCCGTAAGAATCTGCCTTGATATTACACTCACTAGCACATGATGCATGTTTTACACCTTTGCTTGGGATGACCACGTGTTTATGTTGCTTAGCAAAACTTGAGAAGGTCTTTGTAGACCACTTTGGATATTTTAAATGCTAGTAAAAATGTACAAGGCCACCAAACCAATTGCATACAAAACTGCAAATTTTATGTTCTCAATTACCTTAGCTAGCTAAAATTGCATACGTTTTGATAGGGGATGACTTGCGTGTCCACCTGCAACTCTTCAACGGTGACTCTTGAGATGCAAGAAAGATGCAGAAGCCCCTTACATTAATTGTGGCAACAACGTTTTGAGAGGTAGTCTTGGTGTGTTACACCGTCTACCAAAAGCGTGGCCAGATGGCGTTTTGATATGCAACTATAGCTGCCCTGCCTGCGGATTTTCCCTGCACCTATGGCCTCTGTAGCGTATTGAAACGATATGTCTCTGCACCTTGAGATGCCATCTGTGCTTGATAGCACCAAGGATCACCACACATGTGTCTCTGATAGCCTTTCAAGATGCAGGATCACCTTGCCTTGCCAGCACCAAGAGCTCCTCCTTGCTTTGGCGGCCTGCCTGGGCTGTGATACCATATGTTAGGCTTAGGCCTATGTGGACTGTAGCTGATGAGGGTTCACCATGGCATAAGGGTGGCGATCAGAGAAGGTTGGGGAGAGAGAGAGAGAGAGAGAGAGAGTGAGAGAGAGAGAGAGAGAGAGAGAGAGAGTCAATACAGCTTTTAGAATAACGCTATGATTGTGTATCTTTGTAAAAAACAACTTACAATATAAAGCCAAACTTGCGATGCAAACTAGAAAGGGAGCTTGAGTTTATCTGCATGCTCTAAGAGAGTATTAGCATAGGCTAACTGAACCACAATTGGGCTTGCATACCCAACACCAATGACCCCCTTAACTAACTTAAAAGTGCACAAGTTTTCCACTTACTTGCTACTCCCAAGCCTATTTTAGCAGATTTATAAATAAAGGTTCGTACTCTACTTACTCTCCTATAGTTTGTAGTCCAACTAGGCCGTTAGCCCCCTAACTAACATCTAAAATACTTTATTTTTTGCTAAGCATCTTCAACAACAATCCTTTTATAAACAATATTGACATATTCACGAATAATAGATTTTCATTCTCTATTTTATCAATTTTGCAACAATGTTCACCACTCTGAACTCATAAAGAATTTGTGACCACACACATATACTCATTTTCATCACGACACAGTGGATTTCATCAACCAAAATATTTGTATTGAAAATAATCAATTGGTCAATTCCCATCCCAATGCTTATTCTAAAAATGCATCTGCCAGCTTTGCTGCAATCATTGCTTTTGACTTACAGACTTTTGCCAAGTACTTTTAAACACCTAGAGTTTCCTTTTGAATTTGAAATAATATTAAAATATGAATATGCTTGTAAACTTATTGATGCAAAATGCAAAGATTTCATTTATGCTTCCATTTTTGAATAGTGCCAAACTGTTATGATTTTACTATTTTAATCTTTTATTTCTTATTTTTTTTAAGTCACGACTCGTCTAACCACAAATCGCTTTCCCCTTGATGTTAACGTTGTTTTTCCGTTCAACAAGCTTCAGTTCGATACATCTTTGTCGTCGACTTCTCTTGCTTATTCGGGAATTGAAATGACTCTTCCTTTCTCTCAAAATGACTCTCTCTCTCTCTCTCTCTCTCTCTCTCTCTCTCTCTCTCTCTACTCTAACTATGTCCCTTTCTGTCTTATTCTTGTTCTCATACACATATGCAATATCACAATCACATACTCGCTCAGACTCACACTCTAACTTGCAATCCACTCCATTTCTTTCTTATAATACTCTCAAGAAACGTTACTACAGAACGAACTTCTTATTCTCTCTCTTACTCCATGAACACTCACAATAAGTGAATCAATCTCTCTCTGTTTCTACACTATAGGCAGCAATAAGCAAGAAGTCTTCCTCTACACATAGAGTATTAACTCCAAACAATGGAATGCATAGACACCTCTCAGGAAGTCTTACACACACACAATACTTGCCATCGCTTGCAATCTATTCCTTTACTCTCTCTCTAACTTTCAAATTGTGCACAGACACTGAAGTTTGCAGACAAGCTCTCCTACTAATGTTGCAGGTACTAACGCCCTCTAACTCCCTCTCTCTTGCATTCTTGCTAACTACCCGTATACTCCCTCTCTCTCGCCTTCTTGCTAACTACCCGTATACTCCCTTTCTCTCTAACTTGTGCTACAGAGAATTCATTTTCTTTCTGTCTCAATGAACACACACATACACAGAATCGTAACCTCTCTCTCTTTCTCTCTCTCTCTCTCTCTCTCTCTCTCTCTCTCTCTCCCTCCCGGATTCACTTTCTCTATCACTACTTACGCTGTAGTGAAAATATCTCTCTATACTCTCTACACACACACACACACACTCAATCTCTTTCCCACTCTCTGGCGCTCTCCAACTACCTGATCTCTCCTCTCTGTTGGCATTTTCTCCCGCTTGCACTCTCTCTCTCTCTTCACTAGCGGCTCTTCGCTTCTCAACCTCCTTGTGACATTTCAGAGTTGCAACAAAAATGCGTTTTATTTTAAATCTATTTTTTTATCATTTATGGTCTATAAAGGCGCTGTTCCCACCTCTTATGGTTTTTTTTAATTGCGTAGGGGCAATCCCGTGAGACCTCAACTGATCTATCCGACGAGCATTGAACTTAAGACATCTTGTTCTTGGCAAGTCTACACATTTGAAATTGAGAATCTTTGTTTCTCTTCATTGCACCCTATCGGGTTTCCGTAAAGAATAATCCCAAGTACTCTCGAAGATCCACTTTGACTAAAGCTAAACTCAAGACCTCACTATTGCACTTTCACTCGTGCTAGGCATTGGCAAATCTAGAACACTACATTTTCTCTAACTAGTAACACTAAGGCCAATCTTGAAACTCGCCGGATCGGTCTTTAAGTCAAAATCTAAAGCTTTTACGAGTAATTATGCAAACATTGGTGTAAATTCCCCTTATTTCTCTAAAGGCAAGCTCAAAAGTTAGCAAGGATTTTACAAATTTTGACCAACTAACATGCATTGAACACGAGTTAAGGCAAACTCAAGAGACTTCAAAGATCTACTTTGGCTAAAATTGAACTCAAGTTATCTCTTTTATCAAACTAAACCCCTTAAATTCTTTCTGTAGTCATTAAACATCACATCTCTCCCTAATAAAAAACGGCCAAACTAGGTCATAAACTTATGAGCCTCCCTTAAAAGAACTAAAAGAGCATAAAAAATTTAATGTAAAGATTAGCAAATGCTTTAAAATTCCATCTAATCATTTATATGAAACAACATCAAATCATGTTGAATAGGCATACATGTGCAATGATTTAAAATGAAAATGCTTCTAGCATGCCCATGCATATCCCAAATTAACCCGATTTTGGTACAAAATGTTAAAGAGTCTTGGGGTCTACATTCCTCCCCTACTAAAACGTGAATGGAATGGGAGCTGGTCTCTTGAGACATGTATTGCAGTGTTAGAGTTCAGAGCTACTAATTATCTAAGCTGTTCAGTTAGTGAAGACTGAAACAGAGTGCTGGACTGAAATAGAGAACTGCACTCGAATGATGTACTGAAATGAAAGGCACAACTGGAAGACTAAAAATTTTCTTTGTAGATTCAGATAAGTAGTTCAAGGATAATCAGTACATTGTACAATAGGCTTAAGCTCAGATGAAGTCTGAGGATTGATTACAGGGGTAAATCTAGAAGCTAACAGCTCGTAAGCCAAAAGTGTCAAAAAGCAAAAGACCAAAAAAGACCGGTTATAGTGTAGCGGCTCCTATTTATAGGCTCGCAAAGTTACTAGAGTAGTTGCGGTAATTATTGCCAGTGTAGTTGTTTCCGCTTCCCGCTCGTCGGCCTTCTAAGGAGCAGTTCCCGCCTACTGGGACTGTCCTCACCTTCTACATCCTTCCCTTCTTTCTTGAATTTTGGTTTAACTCTAAAATTTCCGTTTTAAAAAAATACACCATCTAATTATGGTTTGTTGTTGAGAAAACAATCTGGTTTTCTAATCTGGCCGATGTTCCTCATGATACTCTTTTGGTATTGCTGGCTTTATACCATACTTCATGCTTGTTAAGTGATTGACACCCATATAGTTGTAATTCCAAGGGTGCCCAGCCAAGGAGATTCTAGTGCCTAACTGGGAAAATCCATTGTCTGATTCTGAGATGGAACTACCCAGTATCCTTTCACTAAACCCGCTTCCTCTTGCCCTTCTTCTTTGTTGATTCCTCAGAAGTCCCAGCGCCAGCATTGTCCTTTTGGATAAGTCTATAAATAGCCTGCTGTTCAAGCTGATCCCACCTTTCTGTGGTGATTTCAAATTCATAGGGCATGAGAGCGTTGTAAGTTTTGGTGTCGGGATCATAGAGACTGCATTTGCCCTTAGTGAAACGGGTTCTGGCCAGTTTATGACAATGCGAGGTTGTGTGAATCCATCCCTACGGAAGGGGCTGATTTGCCTTAAGTCTGTCCTTGAAGAGAATCTCGACCATTTCTCTCTATTGTGGTCCCAACCGAGTTTGGCAATGATATCCTTTTCAGGAATCGTGGAGGACTCCACAATCAATTGAAGTAACTAATTTGTGATCTTCATAAATCCACGGAGCTGGACCTTCCACTGTCCCATACAAAAGTTGAACCTTTGCATTTCCTTCTATAGGTCCATGAAAGTGTCTTTTTTTAGGGCATCATTGACCAGTGATTGCCAGTATTTCCATTCCATAGTGGCTCACTCATACCAGTCCTCAAGTTCATTAGTGATGCTAAAATAAGTGAGCCAATCTAATGGTTCTGGATGATGAGGATACAAGGCTGGGAAGAATCTAGACAGCTCACCTCTTTGGAAGGTAAAGCATACATGAGAAATGGAGAATCAGGGATAAAATTCAAAAAATTAAGAACAGTCTGGTTGTCTTGTTGCATCGTCTTTTTAGTAATCCAGACCATCTGAAATAGCTTTCGAAGAGTAGTTGCTTGTTCTCCTACTAACACTTGGATTGGGGTCCTTTATTGTTGGAAGAGTGTTCTTCAATGATGGACTACACCCTCTGATCCAGGACACCTCTGACAATTTGCATCTCAAGCAAGACTTCTTTTAGTTGAGTCCTGACCTCCTTCATACATTTGTATGTGGGTCTGTTTCCTAGAAGTAGATCCAGCCTGAGAGCTATAAAGTGGCGATCTGCAGTGGACTATCTCTACCAATGTGGATGGACTGTCATATCATGAGAAGTTAGAGTCCACTCAGGTACTCTTTCTAGTAGTTGGATACTATTGGGATGCACATGTAGCTGACACAGCTCTTGATCGTGAAAGGTAGCCGCCTTCCATTGTTGAATCGTCTCTCTAGCTCCTACATACAGCGTTTGAAAGCGTTCTAGATCAGAGATAAGAGTGTCATCCTCCAAATACTATCAAGTAATAGGAGCTTGCTGATGTCTTAATCTCTTGTTCAATGTGATTAGCTGCAAGGAGTGTTTCTCATCATCCTTAGAGGATGCAATCACAGCTTTGGCTTTTCCTCTGCTGTTTGGAATATGCCGTGACTAGTGTACTGGAGGATTTCCAATGTTTCCCTTATTGTACTAGCCACTGCCTTGCTCTTGATCATCAGATTGTTGGTCATCCGACTGCTGCTATGGCTGGTGTTTGTTGGGTTAACTGCCCCCTGTGGAAGCTAATCCTCCAGCTCCAGCCTGAGGGTGGGGAAGGAGGAAAATCATCATCATCGTCAGGTTTTTCTATCGGCTAGTCCTCCCCTTTCTCATCCTGCTCTTCTTTCCTCTCAAACTCCTTGTCAGTATCATTTTTCTTACTTATATAATCCATAATCACTTGGTTTGCCAAGGCTATAGTATATTTAGAGATCTTATCTTGCAAATCACTCTGCATAGTCTCCATGAGTGAGATTTTCCATGTTTAGGGTTACATTGCCTTGTGGATTCAGGATATGAGCAAGTTTTATATATATATATATATATATCTTTGTAAGGGAAGCCCTTACTGTAGTGTAGGTGGTCAGCATTTATTTGAAGTCTACACGCTTCACTCGTATAGCAGAGTCTAAAATCTGTCAGCATCTCTCAAAGCTACTGCCTTCTCTTCATTCAGTTGCCGATTTTCTATTTCTAGTTTCAACAGCTTTGTATTCAGTTCATTAATCGTTGAAATTGACAGATTCTCAGCAACAACATGCCTGAGAGATTGTGCAGTCACATCCTTTTGAAGTTTCTGAATCTACTGCTGACTGTTTCCCAATTCTTCCTTTAGCTTAGCTACTTCTTCATTAGAAGCTGATACAGCCATCATCTGTCCTAAGGAATGGACAATTGTATTCCATGATGCTTGCAGCCATCAGCTACTGTATAACTGAATCAGATTTAGTTGGCTCATAAACCATTACTAGAGACGTATATGGTACTGTTGCAAAATCTTCCTTTTGAAGTACTAATCTGCCTTTGAGAGGGTTAGGCTGCAGCTATTGCAACCAATATTTCTTGACTACTGATAAAGCCTATTCACTGAAAGGAGTACTGGCGGCGGCTGGTGGGATGGCAAGTACTTTGCCTTTTCCTTTGCCCGTATCAGTTGCCACATGTTCAGTGCTTGTCTTTCTTACTCGCTTTTTCTAGTGTTGATTATTGTTGGAGTCTGCTCTTTGGGCATTCCTAAAGTCTGGACTGCTGAGGATTTTCCAGTGGTCAGGGGCTGGGGACCTGACTCTCTAGTTGCTTCAGTAGAGAATTACTCTTGGTCAGCAAAATGTTTGGTTTCTTTGAACCACTGGCCTCAACCTGTGCGGCCTTCCTCTTCTATCCAGTGGTGGAAAATTGGTTGCCTGGCTCCTCTTGTTCTTAAGACTGCTCTATATTGTTATCTCTACTGGAATGGGTTTTGGACTCTAAGCCATCTTTACCTAGGGAAAGGCTTCCGGAGCAGTAGCCTAGTACTAAAATTGCCAAACATACTAGGCTTTGAATACACTCTGAGATTTCATCTCGGTAGTCTAATGTAACACATTGTGAGACAAGAACTGACACAAATTGATTTTAGCTTTAGCATTCAGCCTTTTTGCGAGCAGCATGGCAAACACCTTCTCTGACACATATGTGGGATTGTTCTTCAAGCTGATAGCCTCAGCGACAAACCTGTAGGCTGAGGGGACAACCATTCCTGTTACTGCAATTGAGAGCGTCTCCATCAGAATTTCCATTGTATCATTAATGGAATGTGTTCCTTTATTAGACACAATCTCAATGGGACATCCATAGTGGCAGATAATGTTTTCAAACATGAAAACAACAGTGGATTTGGTAGTATTATCTGGAAGAGCCTTTGCCTTCACCCATTTAGTGACATAACATGTAGCCATCAAGATATACCGAATTCTTCCTTGGAGTGACCTTTTTGAATGGTCCCATGAAGTCCAGACCCCATCGCATGAATACTCCTAGTGGTTGTACTAGAGTAAGTGAAGTCATATCACCTGTTGTTGGTCTGCCCATTCTCTAACATATATCACAAGTTTTGCAAAAACTTCACACATCCGCTATCAGAATTTGCCACCATAACCAGCTTGCAAAATCTCCTTATAAGTAATATCAGTGGATAAGTGTCCTCTAGAATCCCCATCATGTGCTTCAAAGATAACTTTCATTTGCCCTTCCATTGGCACACACCTTTGAAGAACACCATCTATGCCCAATCTATAAAGCAATCCTCCTATTATGGTGAACTTTAGACTCTTAATGATCAGAGATTTCTTCTATTTTTGAGTCCAATTGTTTGGGAATCCTCCTCTTGAAAGGAATTGATATACATCATACCATTCAAGTTCTGAATTTTCCTTAGTTGTTACGTGGAACAGCTCTGCATCTACTAGCTCATCCCTCAAGGATATTTCAGAGTAGCCTTAAGTGCTTCTGGAAAGGAAATCAACATCATAATGAGACTTATCGAGCTTGTGGAATATGCGGAACTCAAAATCCATCAGGAACATCATCCATCTTATCAATCTTCCTTGGATAACAACTTTGTTAATCAAAAATAATAATGCCTGATGATCCACCTAGAAATGAAATAATTTTCCAGTAAGTAATGCCAAAACTTGGTGGCAATGAAATTTTTTCCTATGGCTTCTCTTTCCGTGGTAGTATATCCTTGTTCAGCCTGACCGAATCTTCGACTAGCAAAATAGACTCGATAATCAGTCTTCCCATCTGCACTAATTCCTTCAGTCTATATTTGATATTATGATTAAAATCTAATCCGTATTCAACTGCCATTCTGAGACTGGGAATTCCAAATTCAATAGGAATTACAGCTTCAGTACCAAACACCATTTTGAAAGGTTTCATTCCAGTGGTGACTTTATAAGTTGTTCTGTAGGCCCAAAGAGAAGTCTGGAGCTTGAAATCCCACTGATGTGGCTCCTTCTGAACATTCTTGGTTAGAATATTTTTTATGGTTTTCTTACTTCTTTCTGCTTGACCATTGCACCTGGGATAATATGGAGTTGATTACCTATGCTTAACTAAGAGCATCTCCATTAGAATTTCCATTGTATCATTAATGAAATGTGTCCCTTGATTAGACACAATCTCAATGGGGCATCCATAGTGGTAGTAATGTTTCAAATAAGAAAAAAACAGTGGACTTAGAAGTATTATCTGGAAGAGCCTTGGCCTAGTGACATAACAAGTAGCCATCAAGATGTACCGGAATGAAGGGCCCCTCTTCGGATAGATTGGATCCCCCTCCAACACTAGAGACTCGTCAAATTTACATATCTTTCACGCTTCATGATGTACACACAAAAGAATGCCAGAACTCACTCTTGGCAATTCTCTCCTTTGCTTCATATTGGGCTTCTTGAACAATCCTGATCTTCTCTTTAGTACTTTGCTTCTCTTGATGGATCTTTTGAAGCATATCCTAGGTTAGTGACATGTGATACTTCTTTATCCTAGGTTAGTGGCATATGATAGTTCTTTATCCTGCATCCATTAATCCACTCAGGCTCCTCTCCTTCTAATGTAGCAAGCTTGATGGCCCCACTTGGTGAAAAGTCTTTGATCACAAAGGGTCCCATCCCTCGCTTCTTTAGTTTCTTTGTGTGTTGTTTTAGCATATAAACCAACACAAAATCACCAGTATTGAATTCTTTAGATCTTACATGTTTATCAAAGAATTATTTTTGTCTCCTTTTGTTAGCATATAGCAATTGGTTTGTGACTCTCAGGTTTGGGATTAAAAATCCTATGGGCAATATTTCATTTAGACCAAACACCATATTGTATGATGTCATTCCAAGTAACATCTTATAAGCCATTCTTTAATCCCATAACAAGGAATGTAACTTGTGATCCCAATTTGTTCTTGAATCCCCTACAATCTTGATCAAAATTGTGCATAGTGTTTTTTTTATGGCCTCGGCTTGTCCATTGGCTTGTGGGTGTTAGGGGGGCAATTATTTATGAATGACCATAAATTTTTCAAGAAGACATTCAATGATTTCATTGATAAAATGAGTGCCTTGATCACTCACAATCTTAATTGGCAAGCCATACCGAACAAAAACATTCTCAAGTACAAAAATTGTGCCATGGTTTAGCATCGGCCTTTTGTGTGGCCTTAGCCTCTACCCATTTTGTGAGAAACAATGATGTATTGGGCATGTGTCTTGTAAACGGGGGTTGTGATATTCTATTCCCCACTTTCCAAATTCCCTTGCGTCCATCATCAGCCTTAGTGGAATCACTTTTAAGTGAAACTGTGGTCCATTGGCATTTATCACATCTCTTAACATATTGCTTAACATCCATGTGCAATGTTGGCCACCATATCCCAACGGTCAAGAACATTTTTTCTATCTTATTGCCCGAGAAATGGCCTCCCAAAACTCCTCCATGTGTGTGATGTAAGATAGGCTAATGTTTGCTTTTTGTAGCACACAGCCTAAGTTGATCATCCTTACCTCTCTTGTAAAGCTATCCTTCAAATAAGGTGTAATCTTTAGCCTCTAGCTCTATGGACCTCTGTCGAGCCTTGAATTTATTTTTTGGAAATATCTTGGTTTTGAGGTAATCACCCATATATTGACTCCACTGAGGTGCTATGGTCATCAGAATAGCGTGATGTACTCCACTAGTTGTTATCAATAAACTCATGTACATTTATTTGCATACATGGAAAATACACTGCAAGTCATTGTAAGCACTAGTAGGTTTTCTCTTTTGAACAGGGGAAGCCTAAATCTTGTACATGAACCTGAGATAAATAACTCGCATATTCCTCTAGGCTAATGCACGGGCGTAAAATCTTGTTTGAGTTGTAATGATATAGGCATCTTGCAATGATCCTAAAGCTCCTTTCTTATATAATTATATATTGTTTGGAGGATAGTTTTTTCTTGTCAAAGGTTGCATTGTAACTTAAAAAACTTACAATCATCTATGCACCTTGGGACCATCTTCATATTGAAGAGGTACATGTCAGGGATATTGTCATCAATTCCCATTGAAACCTCACCATTTCTCTTCCGTGAAAAGTGGTCTGACTTGATCTACCTTGCCAAACTATGAATATGCATTTCTCCAAGTTAAGGCAAATCCTATAAGTCCTGCACTTCTCAAATATGTTTCTCAAATGCTCAATGTGCTCAGCTTTTATAAGAGAATAAACACAAAGGTCATCCTTATAAATCTCCAAGAGTATCTCCAGGTATTCTTTGAACATGTGGGTCATAAGTCTTTGGAAAGTGATCGAGGTGTTGGTCAAACCAAGTAGCATCACTCTATATGCGCATACCCCCGATTTCGTGGACAAGATGGCAAATGCCATCTTGTGCTGATCCTTTGGCACAATGGGTAGTTAATTGTTGCCTAAAAATATATCCAAAAACAAATATTCTTTCTTACTTGCTACTCTCTCAAGCACGTGATTTGTGATTGGTAAGGGATAGTTGTCCCTTGTCATGGCTGTGTTGACCTTTTTGAGGCTGACACAAACTCGTGATTTTTTATTTTTCTTGAGCACTATCACAATTGTTGATACCGAGTCTATGTGTTCAATCTCATAAATGAACTGAGCCTCCTTCAAATTCTCAATGTCTTCCTTGATGCACTTTTCAAACGTGTCATTTTACGTATGGGACGTTGTTTGCTTGGGTCAGCGCCACCTGATTTCAAGGGAATTGTATGCTGGCAGATCTCTGGATCTTCACCTTTGAGGGTTTTTATAAGACCCTGCAAACACATCTCTATACTCCTTGAGAAGGTTAATGAGAAGTTTCTATTCCTCTACGCTCGAATCCATGGTTATGTAAGCTGACTGTGGGTCGTCTCCTTGCTCAGCTAAATCTATCTTTTTTGTGTCCTTTGGTCCATCATAGGACTTGGCCTCTTTTGGCTCTCTCATGGGTTCTGCTACCACAATTTTCCTCTCTTTTACCGTAAACTTTTTGAAGTGAAAAGGGACACTAATAGCATCTTTCTCATCTTCCTCCTCGCTTTCTATCTTAGACTTTGTTCAACGTCTGCTTCAATTATTGGTATTTCTTTTGTCTCTCAACCTTGGTCCACTATGGCTCTCCAAACTTGTCTAGCTTTGGATTTGTAACTTTCTTACTCTTCCTACTGGCATCATCGGTTTTAGTAGCATGTTTGTGTCATGTTGTCTTTTTTTTCTCTTTTTGGGCTCTCATGTCCTAAGAACCTTCCTAACACCACAGTCTTTTGCCTTTATGAGCATCAAGAAGTGCATTTTTCCTTTGATCCTAGGCATCAAATTCTCTCCCATCTAGTTTATGGCTCTTTTACTTTTATAGTGATGTTGGAGTGTAGGATGTTAATTTGGAAAATTGTAACATTGGTTTCCTCCATGCCACTCAGGTTATACGAGCATTCATTGTCTACATCGTCTTGGGGTTCCAGGGTTCTAATAAATCATAAAATGCTTCATCTACCTCTTCTTTCTCTCGACTATTGCTACCTTAGTCTTGCTTGCTGGGTGTGATAAGATCTTCTCACGAATCTTCCATTATAATCTACATATAGTAGGGACTACATGGTAGCCGTTTGGATCACAAAATTTCATAGTGGGGCAATCTCCTATTGCACATACGTCTTGAGTGGCTAAACCATGTTCCCATTCTAGTGGTTGTAGGGCATCCTCAGGACATGGCTCTGGAATGTAATCTTTGTTCTCTATGGCCCTCCCTAGGACGCACTCTTCTTGTTTCAAACTTTCATACTCTGATTCCACACACATCCACAACTCTTAAGGCTGGTCTAGCCATACTAAAATTCCTAAATCTGTTGTGTTTGTAGGTGAATCAAAATGCTCAATAAGAGTTCTTGTGATGTCACTGTAGCTGTGGTTTTTCAAGTTGATTCTAGTAATCGTCTCCTCCCTATGGCTTAGATAAATATAATCATAACCCCAATCTTGGACCATCTTTATCTATCTCATGATTGGTCGTCCCAAGATGACATCATAATTATTCTTCTTTCCAAAATCTACCACTCCAAATGTGTATTGAAATTCCTAAACTTTGTTATGTTTGTATACCTGAATCAAAATGCTCAGCAGGAGTTCTTGTGATGTCGTTGTAGCTATGGTTTTCCAAGTTAATTTTAGTAGTCATCTCCCTCCTCCCTGTGGCATAGATAGATATAATCATAACCCCAATCTTGGATCATCTTTAGCTATCTCATGAACGGTCATCCCAAGATGAGATAATCATAACCCCAATATTTGACCATCTTTAGCTATCTCATGAATGGTTGTCCCAAGATGACATCATAATTATTCTTCTTGCCAAAATCTACCACTGCAAATGTGTGCTCGTATTCAATTCCACTGCAAATGTGTGTTTGTATTCAATTACACACAGTGTGACTACCACTTTCTTTAAGAGTCCTAAGGGCTTCTCTACGTATCTGTCTGCAAGCTGTAACTTCATTCTGGTCACTTTTAGAGCTGGTTTTCCTGTTGTTTCTAGATTTCTTTCATGGTGATGGAAACACCCACTTCACTATCAATGATAGCTATGGTTTTGAATCCCTGGAATGCAGCTGGCAATGTAGAGTTACCGTCCTCACCTTCACAATAATTCCATACCTGGTTCAAAGTTACTACTCTTGTATTTTGATACGGATTCTCAAGGTCGTGGACTCCTTTTCTTATTTTTAATGCAAAATCCTTCACTCCAAACTTCTCTAGGCACT
Organism: Adiantum capillus-veneris; assembly: GCF_014529385.1. Lineage (NCBI taxonomy): Eukaryota > Viridiplantae > Streptophyta > Polypodiopsida > Polypodiales > Pteridaceae > Adiantum > Adiantum capillus-veneris. The sequence goes on from NC_140938.1 coordinate 350,684, forward strand.
CACCTACCTTTGACCACATGTTTGTCCTGATTTTCAATAATTCCACTAGCATGATGGTACAAGTCATTGGTGTTGACAAGATATCCACTAAACCCTTGGAATCTATGACCCTAGCCACTAAATGTCTATGACAAGGCATGACCTTGATGTTTGATTTAGCCTCATACTCACCCATGTATGATGTAAAGTTTTCAATGACTATGGTCGGCCCTTTATGGATAATTTTGAACCTTTATGTCCATAATATGATTGCAGTTCTAAATTCATTTGTGACCTTACTTCAGACTCTTCTAGGGGAGCAGAGGGCAATGTGTTAGTGTCTTCTTTGGCACCTCTCACTAGTCTCCAAAACTCTTCTGACCAATGATCCTCAACTACTATCACGTACGGGGAAAAATCCCTAAAAGAGTAATCTGTTATGTTTGGGACAATTCTTCGATCCTCTGGCTCTAACTCTTTTTGTACCTTGTTTGTCTTTTTCCTCGCCTGGCCCACTCTCTTGACTTCCTCTTTCTCTTAATTTTTTGTTTTTGGCTGTGCAGATCCTTGCATAGGTGGGACAACTATCGTTGTGTTAGGCTTCTCAATTGGAGACTCTAGGAGGGCCTGTGCTACTTGAACCATCTTTGCCACATTTCTAGTCTTTTCTTCTCTAGTTCTACATAAGGGTAAATAGTCCTCCTTTGTGGTTGTGTTTGGCAATTCTTGAACCTTGCTTTATAGGTTCCAAGAGGTTTCCCAACTGTTCATTCACCTTTTTTGCTAGAACTAACCCTCCGAAGCTAGCACTCCTTAGCTCTTTGACAACTACTGGCCCTTGAATTGTTGAAGGAGTCTCTTCCCTTTCGAGCGTCGGTCTTGCCTCGTGCTCCTTCAACTTTATTGTGCCTTTCTTGAGCTTCTTGACTAGGGTTTTCTGTTTGTGCTCTTTTCTAGCCTTCATCCTAGCCTTTCTAGCTTTCCATGTGCTTCTATGGGTTTGTGTTTCTTAAATTGGAATGTTCGTCTTGGGATCTTCTATTAAGGCTTCTTCTGCCACCTTTTGTGCTTGTGATTTGGTCAGTACCTTGACTGGCACTATGTTCGCGTGCCCAGAGTTACTAGTTGATGGGATGGCCTCTACTACATTCAGCATGGCCTTTGCTTTTTTATATGGATGCTTAGGGCAATCCGCAATCATTACAGTAGGCATGCACTTGTAGGATCTAGTTATGCAGGCAATCTCTCATCATGTGGTCTCCTCCGCATTTGTAGCATGGACCTCTTACCTAAGGAAGTGTCCCTTGCGTTGGTCTCTGAGGGTATGATGGCTTTGGTCTCATCAATCCTCCATTAGCTATGAAAATTAGCATACGCTCGTCCATGTTGTACCTTTATTCTCCTGAGGAGGTTGTATATTTTGATTGGAACCTCCCCATGCTTCTGGCACTATGCATGATTGGCTACATATCCATTGGGTTTGTCATAATATGAGGGAACTAGCACTAAAGCCTGCTCCTCTGCCTCTTCTAGCATAGGTGCATGCCTAATGGCTAGTGGCCTAGCTCTTGATAAAGGAGGCTGTTAACCTAGCACTAGCTAAACATTCTATATGTGCAAGCCCCCTCGTAAATTCCTTGCAACATATCTTGGTGGTGGTGGTGGTGGTGGTGCATGTGCTGGTACGGGTGCTATGGGGACCGGTTGGGCATAATGTTGTTTCGGAACATGCCCCTTGTTGTAGTAGCACTCTTTTGCAACATGATTTATCCATTTTTGCTCATTTGCACACCACTTAGGTGGTCTTAATGTCTATTCAAGAACCCTAGGCACTAATGTGACAAATGATCACCTCCACATGTGTAGTGCATTGTTTTGGTTGTCTAGGAGGCTTAATCCTTCGCACCACTTCCTTTATAATTTGCTCCTTGTTGAACTACATATCTGCCTTTGTTGTCCTTGTCAATTGAGATCCATTTTTTTGGGAAGATATATCATTGTCTTGATCTTGATGGTCTCCTTCCTTGTAGAAGTGCATTTGTCCACCAAGTAAAGTGCCTCTTTCACTAGTTTGCTTAAGGTGGCACTCCATTTCATGTGCAAGATCTTTTGCAGATCTGTGTTTCTCAATCCTTGAATGAAAATCAACATTAGCCTTGATTGCATGGGTACTCCGCGATTCGACAAACCTTGACTTATTTTTTAAGTCTCAAGGAGGCTTTCCTTATTAATTGTCCCTCTTTCTACCTAAACTTATGGATTTGCGAGACCGTGTTGTGGACGATTTCCCATTGGGAGAATTCCTATATGAATTCATTGAACAACTCCTAAATTGTCTCAAAATCCCAACTTTCAACTGAGTCAAACAATGTAGTAGCATCATCTACAAGCGTAAGTCCAAACCCTACAAATTGTGTGACAAAATCTCAAACTTTCTCTATACGAATTACTTTACAAATGCCATTACGTGGTCTCATGGATCGTGTTCTCCTGAGTACTTTGTTTTACTTATTTTTAAACTTGGAAGGCCTAATCTTGCAATGATCCACTAGTCTGAGCATTTGCTCTGCTAGTTTTTATCTCATTGGCGCTCCTGACTCCAATCCAAAGATTAGATCCGCTTCTCTCTTGTCTTCTAAACCGCTATCTCTTACTGGCCTAGAAATGGGTCATTCCTATCTCATCACTCTCTTGGTTCATGCTCTTTCTACATAAGGTGTATTCAGTGTTGTCTGCTTGGACACGTGTAATCTGCTCTCACCATAGAAGTGGTATGACGGCAGTGGTGGTGTCATGGCTAGATGTCCACCTTTGTTGTAGCTTTGTTTGGGTGCTTCTTCCTGGTGTAACCATGAGCGCAAAGATTGTGGTCTTGCTAGCTTTCTATGTGTGTGGCTTGGTTGGCCTGTTACACTTACTACTCTTGTCCTTTCCAATTGGTGCGTAATAGCATCTAAGTCCTCTCCGAAGGGGTTCATATTTCTTTTAGGGGTCAATCTCAAACCTTATCTTACGTCAGGAGCATTTTTAGGTGCCCTTGGACTAATTGTTCGCTCAGCCTATATAGTGAATTTTGACCTGAAAACAAGACAAAAACACTCTTGAAGATCGTACCTTGGGATTTTTACTCAATTCTGGGTCTTGTTTGGATTATTGCAGGTGGATATAGACTAGATACACAACCTAGAAACCCTATGAGCAAAGTTAAAACCTAAAAAAGTGGTTGGTGGAAGCAACCGTGGTTGGTGGCACTTATCAATTTCTACAGAGTGGCTAGTTTTTTATAAGTCCTTACCTCTTGGGCTTTCCAATGACACCCTACAATACTTGTTTGGAAACTTCCTTTACACTAAGGGGCAATTTTCAAGCACCGTGGCCTCTACACACTGCTTGCACCCTCAACCTAGAGTAGATGAGAATGAGGATGGAATGGGTCACTCTTCTGGGAGGGCACCCTCATCCTAGAGTAGATGAGAATGAGGATGGAATGGGTCACTCTTCTACCGAGAGAGGCATGAAGGGTGCCTAATCAAAACCTCTCTTTACGAACCCTGCCAATGGCTACAATGGTGCGCATTGAAGTGAGTGTGTGCAAGAGATTGAGAGGGGCACGTAAAGGGAGAAGAGCGAGAAGGGAGAAGGGAGAGAGAGAGAGGGGAGGAGAATAAATAAATGAGAAGGAGTGTGTTGGTAGTGATGGAGGGGGAGGAAGGAGAGGAATCACATAGGACAAAGTGATTGAAACAAGATCAAACCTCTACATACTCAATACAAACACCCACACCTTGTGAGATACATACATAGCAAGCACAGAATCAAGCACCAAACACTCCTTGAGATGAAATATAGAGGGAAAACACTACACTTCCACCAAGAGGAAGGTTGCATACACCAAACTCTCATACAACACCAAGAATGCTAGCCACCATGAAAACTCCTAGTGCACACTACACCAATGGTGGCCTAGGGTTGCACCAAGGGCCTACCTAGGGAAAACTACAATGTAGAGGGGCTGAGGTGCCCTTGGGATGAGATGGGGGGCTCTTTATATAGCCTCTCCCACCTGATTACAATTAGAGAAAATTACAATTAAGGAGCCAAAATCGGAGGACAAATGAGGATGCCTTTGGGAGCCACCACCTTTACCCTATAGATAACACCTAGAAGCTTCCTTTTATCACTTGCCATGGTGATCTTCATCACTTTAATTGATGGTGCTGAGATTTAATCTTGGGGGTTTTGGGAGAAATTGGTCCTTCATCTCATAATTGGTGGTACAAAGAAGTAAAGAATGGGTAGTATTTTAGTAAGCTAAGTGTATGTGTGTGAATGTGTGCAAGACTTGGGTGTAGAGAGGTGAAGAGATCAGAATTTTTCTGAGTTTTTTAGGTTTCTTGGAATGACAAAGAGTGAAAGGTTGGATGGGTAATGGGAAGATGTGATGGGTCTCTTATTGCATGTGTAGTTTCATGATTCCTAGTCATAATGTGCAAGTAACTAGAGCACAGATATACACAAGGAAGAGGAAGAGGATGAAGTGCAGCCATGGAAGTTTGAAGGTGGATCATTAGGAGTGAGAAATAAGAGGGATTTGTGCAATATCACATGTGTGTGAGGGAGGGGTGATTGGGATGAAATGAGGGAAGACTATGTGAGAAAATAAGCTAAAAACAAAGCATTTCTCATCCAAATGGATCCAAAATTGGTCCCACGTGGTTATCCACAAAACATGAGGGTAGGTGGTAAGGGCAAGTCGTGGAGGGGGGTCTCTTTTTGGTTTAGGGTCCATTTCTTTAAAAAATCTTTGAAAATTGATGAAAAAATGACTAGTTTTTCCTCATTTCCTTATGAGCAAAGGGAGAGATGTCCCAATCATATGCACCTCCATTTGGACTTCTTCATAATGCATCACATAGGGTTGGACATCTCAAGATGCCTCCTAGATCATGATATCATCAAGGCATCTTGCATGCCTACTAGTAGAATACTATGTACATAAAAATGGAAATTATACAAGTGGCGGTCCCCAGCACGATCACATTAGTTTCACTCATCCCATGGATAAAAGTCATTGCATTACTCTCCATGTAGATATTCACCCTATGTAGCTCACATTCCTATAGGCATGATGTGTTGCTGTGAAAGCTCTGCTGCAACCCAACATTGCTCCTCGCAAGAGCCACCATTCAAAATGTAGTTTCTTTTTTTTTCATTTTTCTTAGAGTATGTGCAAGACTTGAGAAAACCAAAGATTTATAAGAGCTAAATCTTGAACTTTCCTACTCAAAATACCTTGCTTGAAAATTACGCATCATATTAACCCTCCCTCTGTACTAGAGATATTCATGCCTCTAGTCAGATTGTTGAGATCCCGAGTGAAGTTGGGTCCCGAGGTCATGTGTGGATCGAGGTTTTATCCTGCAAAAGTAGGACTTAAGTCTCCAACCATTCATTTGTGTGTTGTGATCCTTGCCATCAATGTCTTGTAGCTGATAGTTACCATTATTGATTTTCTCTTTCACCAAAAAAGGACCTTGCCATCTTGCCAAGAACTTACCATCATGCCGATAATCGAATTGATTATCATACCTTAGACCCAAGGCCCCTTGTTCTATGCCCGTATCTGTCACCTTATTGTTGAATTGAAGCCTTCTCTTCTCTGCTTGTTGAGCATAGTGCTCCACCGCATTCTCTCGATCTAACTCCAATCTTTGAAGGTCCATGATGTGGCTCTTGAGTTTCTCTTTGTAGGTGGTCTCTCCACAAGAAGATAGAACCCTTAGAATTGCTAGCTCAATTTCTATAGGCAATAGAGCTTCTTGACCATACACTAAGTGGAAAGGGGTGAAACCAAGTGAGGTCTTAAATGACGTGCAATAAGCCCATAAAGCTGCATTCAAGTGCTTGTCCCAATCCTTTGGCTTTTGATGCACCTACTTACTGATGATTCTGCAAATCATGCCATTCACCTTCTCTTCTCAACCATTGCAATGTGGGTAATAGGGTGTAGAGTGCCTTTGTTTGATACCCAACCATTTCATAAGATCACTAACTACCTCCCCCCTTAAACCCGGGCCTCGATATGAGATTATCTCAAGTGGCACTCCAAACCTACAACAGATGTATTCAAAGATGAACTTGATTACATCCTTTGTTGTAAATCTAATTAAAGGCATAGCCTCTACCCATCTAGTCATGTAGTCCACTCCAACAATGATGTACTCCTTACCTGTTTGTGTCGTGGTGGGGAGAGGTCCAATTGCATATATTCCCCACTTCTCAAAAGGTCCAAAGACCTTGATGGGTGTTTGAAGCTCATCAGATAGATGGCGAGGACCAGTTCCCTCACAATCATCACATGTCTTACACCAATTTTGGACGTCTCTATGTAGGGTTGGCCAAATGAATCCTGGTTGCAATATCTTCCTATAAGTGATGTCATGCGCAAAATGACCACCACACACACCCTCATGGCATGATTTCAAGATAGAATTTATTTCTTCTTCCCCTGGCACTCTTCTAAGGATGCCAACCTTACCCTTGCAATAGATTGCTCCATTCACCACATTATACTTGATGGATATCCTACCTAGCCAATGCCTTTGGTTGCGAGGGACATCTACTGGGAATTCATCAATTTCAAGAAATTGCAAGATGTCTTCTAAGCTCTCACATCCTTGAAATTTTGCCTCTTGAAGGGAGGTAGCCCCAAAAAGTGCCGCCCGTATGCTTCTATCTGCTATCTTGTCAGCATGGTGGTTTGTACTCCTTGGCACATGACTAATTTGAATAGCTTCAAATGCCCGCATCAACCCCCTAACTTCCTGTAGTCGTGTAGGAAAGCTTGATCTTTTGCATGCCCAAGTACCTTGTATCTACCTAATGAGTAGCATAGAATCCCCAAAAACATTAAACCTTTTAACCCCTTGCTCTAAATAGGTGTGTAGGCCTAGAGAAAGTGTTGCATACTTTGCCTCATTTTTAGAAAGAACATCTCCCAATTGCTCTCCTTTCTCCAAGAACTTTCTTTTGTCTAGGTGGAGAACCACTATTCCTGCAGCTGCAACTCCACTTTTCCTTCTAAAGGCCCCATAAAAATTACAGAAATTATGCATCCTCTAGCTCCTTGACGATGGCTTGGGCATTGATTCTGTGCCCTTCACCTTAGGCTTCTTCTCATAACACCTTTGTGAGAATATCAGATAGACAAGCATGTGTGGAGCTCTCCACCACAAAAGTGTAGTCAAACTCTTGCAGCCAAATTACACACTTGGAGATGCGAGGAGATGCTTCATATGTTGCAATGCATAAGGAAATGTTTCCTCCATTTTCACTACCACAAACCTCTTAGGTAACAGATATGGGCGAAACTGCAAGACTACAAACATTAATGTTAAGACCATTTGCTCTACCAATGTGCAACCCTTTCAACCAATTCCATCACCTGACTATAAAGTAGACAGGTCTCATGAATGATGTTTTCGGATCCTTTTGCATCAATACAGAACCTATGGCTTCTGTCCCTACCATTGGGTTGACATAGAACTCTTGATCCCAACAAGGTTGTAAGACTGTGGGGAGTGAGCTCAAGACCCTTTTTACCTCCATTTTTTTTTTCACTCTCTTCACTCCATTGTAGTGTCTCTTGCGATGATAACTCTTGCAATGGGAAGACCACTTGAGAGAGAAGGTGGATGAACTGGCTCATATACCTAACTTTTTGAATGAAAGATATGAGCTCCTTGATGGTGGTGGGTGAAGGTAGGGCAAGGAGTGAGTTAACCTTTTTCGGATCAAGGCTCTATCCCTTTCTCTGACACCATGTGGACAAGAAGCACCACCTGGCTCTCATCAACATGACATTTATCTTTGTTAAGTTGCCCACCCATCAACATTAGACAAGAAAAACCCTCATCCACTTTAGCCAAATGATCATCTCGAGAGCTATAAATGCAAAATTCATCAATAAAAACACGAATGAATTTACCAAAGTAGGGCTGGAAAACCAAGTTCATGAACCATTGAAAGGTTGCAAGAGCATTAGTGAGCCCAAATGGCATCACCCTATAAGCAAAGCAAGATCCATGGTGTTATGGAAGTGGTCTTCCTTTGGTCTTCTTCAACAATCCTTATCTAGAAGTAGCCTGAATAGCCATCACAAACAGCGTATCGTTCATGTTCGGCTACTTCATTTAGATTCTCATCTTGAAAAGGGAGTGGAAAATGATCTCTCTTTATTGCTGCATTTAGAGGTTTTTAATCCACACAAACCCTCCATTTTTAGTTCTTCTTTGGAGTTACAACTACTAGTGATACCCACTCTGAATCTTCCAAAGGGTAAATGAAACCACCCTTGAGTAGACGTTTCACCTCCTTTAGTAGCACCTCTTGTTGGGCCACCCCTAGTCGTCGTAGCTTTTGAGCAATGGGCTTTCTACCTTCCTTTAGATGAATATGATGTTTTGTGACAGTCACACCTTTGATGTGCTCATAGTCTGTGATGAAGAGCATGGAATACTTTTTTAAAACTTTCATGTACTCACCTTTCTCCTCCTCTGGTAGGTTGTTGGCTAACATATTTCCCAATCCTTCCTCATCCTTTTCCTCTTGGGATTATCCTTGGTTCCCCTCCACTATTAGGGCATGCAATACTACACCTATGACTTCCATGATGCTATCTTCCTCTTCTGCTTTAGACGTCTGCTCTTTGGATGAGGAGATTTCACTCGAGCTTCACTCATCTGTAGAGGTCTCTAGCTCCACCCTTTGTTGTCTTCCTAACCTCATGTTATAGAATATCTTGCATTGACTACCACTAGCATTACCATCAAGTGGTAGCTCCAAATTCCGTGTCTCCCAATCTTGTCTTGCCTTCATTGCCATTAGCCACGGCCTTCCCAAAATTAGTGGGTAGCCCTCTCCCTTTGTCAAAATCACATACACGTCAATCTCCACCTGCACTCCAAACACTGTTACTTTCACTCCATGAATCAACCCTAATAGGACCGGATTCAATCATTTTGTTGACTTCCTTAAGCTCTTGTTGAAGTCTAGCTCTTGTATTCTGCAGTTTTTCAAAATCTCCTTCACTCGCCAACCCTTATGCTGTGCCTTTTCCACAACCCTTAGAATTAGGCCCCTCGAGTATGCTAGCAAACGATATGCCTGGCCTGCGAACTGCAGATGCACTTGATGCCTTATTTGCGTTCGTACAAATGGGACCTTGAGGAGCCCCGTCTTTGAGGGGTTTAACGTCGAAATTGAACCCTTTAGCTAATCCCATTTTCTCTCTTGGTTCTTCAGAAGGCACAAGGCACTTTTCCAATCGGTACATTTTTGTCCACTTTCATGGTCGAAGTTTTTGGCGAATTGGGTCTCGACATTTCCGCATCATGTAACGGTTTCAAAACCGAGCCGTCGTCTTCATCCATCCGCACTGTTAACTCCAATTCGGATAATTTACCTGCGCTAACATCTGTGAGAATTTTACAATATCTTTGCCTATCCCTAAATCAGGTCGAGAAGATTGTGTGTGAGACTGTTGGCCTAGCTGCACGATGGAGAAGAGCATACTTGTTTAACACATGGAGATCTTTACTTTGTTGAAAGCATTGCTTTGCTGAAGAAAAAATGGACACAGGTTTTTTCACCATACTAGTCTTTTTGTTTGGACCTGAGAGGTTGAGAGAAATCCTCACATCACCTGACCCATAATTCTCCCACTTTTGGATTACAACACATCCTTTAATGTGCATATTTTCATCTTATTGTGAACACAACCCATGAATCATCGAGACTTGTATGGACCCATTCAACTTCTTGCTAGGCAATGCATACATATTGTAGCTAGTACAAAACTTAGATTTCAAGCCATCATAAGGGAGTTACTAGGCCCCCAACGTCTTGCTGAAATTAACGCATCGATGAACCCGTTCATCTTGCCGCTGATAAGGTATGACTTGGGCCTAGACGTTTTGATCTTTTATCTTGTATTGAAGTGATATGGCTTTCCAAAAATTCTTTGGGCGGGATGGGGTGAGTGCAATTGATTTCGTTGACAACCTTGAGATGGGATTCCTTGTCTTCGGAAGGGATGATAAGGTCACTAAGGCAAGAGCCCGTCCTTTGGTGCTTAAGGGAGAGGCCATGACTTGGTATTCAGGGTTGGATGTTGGGGTAACTCAAAATTGGGAGAACCTTAAGGAGGCTTTCCTTCAAATTTTTGAATAACAAGAATCTCCAGCCAAGTTATGGAAAATCTCCAAATGCTCAAGCAAGTTTCCTCTAGTGGCTACGAGACCTATGAGCCTCAATTCTCAAGGTTATGGCATAAATGGAGTGCATCACTGGGAGAAGGAGAGAGAGCATTGGATTGTCTCAAGAAGGATTGCTTCATCAAAGGCCTCTTCCCAATTCTAAAGGACAAGGTCAATGCCAAGTTCCCTAACACCTTTGAAAGTGCCGTGAATATAGCTAGGCAAAAGCATCGAAAGCTTAAGTTTCAGGCACAAGCAAGTCTTGAGAGAGCCAAACATCTGCACCAATGCATCAACATCCACAAGGGACTGTAGCACAACTAGCTAACAAATGTCACATCAAAATCTCTTGCAACAAATTACAAATCAGTTGGAGAATCTATCTATCAACTTAATCCAGGGAACTAGGCCCCAACAACTCACAAATGAAGGTAACCGTCCTCCTCGATGACAGCCACGGGAGTAGGTGTGCTACAAGTGTGGGGAAAATGGTCATGGCATGTACTATTGCCCCTACCCTAGATGTCAACCCAATGAAGCCTTCCCAAGGAGGGGAGGATAGCAAGTGACTCCTCCTAGGTCAAGACCACCACAAGGGCCACTTCAACAACATGCCCAACCCCTACAAGTTTTGCGTCCCCCTGCTCCTCCACATGCAATTGCAGAGATTCCCTCCCTTCCAGACCTTCCAGAAGGGCCAAGGGAGGGATCTGTGAGTGTCATCGGCCTCGAAGATCTGAAAGAAAAAGGTATTGGAAGCGTATGCCATGCCTATCAAAAGAGTTCGCACCACTGAAGGGGACAACGGAAGAGCTGAATAAGCTAATGGTGGAGAAGGCACCTCTAGGCCAATGAATGGGAGTAGGAAGCTGAAAGGGCTCTCTCAAAGGAACATTGGCATAGAAGACTTTCCTTTGGGACGGGGTTCTATGCCCTATGATCTAGCTGTAGATGTGAGCAAGCAAGGTCCAAATATTTCATGGCAGTAGCTCCTTCATCTCTCACCAAATATGCGAAGGCACTGGTCAGATATGGTAAGCTCGGGGGATTCACTATGTGTAAAACTACCATATCACATGCGTTCAAGACATGTTTGTAAAACCCCTTATCTGTGATTTTTTTAGGATTATAATATACCCTTTTCTTTTAAAATCTATAAGTTTTTTTCAAATTTGAAAAAAATAACGCTCTGTGTATGCACAGTGCACACGATATACTCTGAGCCCAGTGGGCGATGATGAATATTGTGTAAATCCCTCCATGTATGCACAATGCATAGGATACACTCTGAGGCCAGCGGGCGATGATGCGAGGAGGAGTCCTCCTTACACTGTTTCTATGCCAAAAATCGTAAACGCGTTTCCTAGAGCTATCTCCTCACTATGGTTTCTTCACTGTGTGAATTCGGGGTTTGAAGCTCTCTCCATCACTCGAGCTGTTCATCAGTCATCAGGTAAGCGTGTGGATGGATGGAATTATTGACAACGCTGGTCAGAGTTTTGTGCTTCTTCCACTTTGTACACCTTCTTTTTAAGTGCGAAAGTGGGTAGTATTGAAGTAGCGGCGATTTCAAAAAAATTCGTGAGAAAGGCGATTTTGGAGATGATGTGCAGGCAGGTTGCGTGGGGCCTCCTCGTACTACGTAGTAGGTCCTTCCAATTTTTGACGGTGAGTCAGTTGTGCTCGCTCACCAAGACCTGCGTGCGAAAGAAAAGACAGTTTCTTTCCTTCTCTTGAAGGGCATGGAGAGAAAAACCTAGGATGCATGTGGTCTTACCAAAACAGACAATGCCTCAGCCTAGGTTGAGGACGTGGCCAGTTTTTTCTGTATTTTTCCAATCCTGCCTAGAGTGTGGGAAATGTGGGATCTTGCTAGATTCCATTTATTGAAACTACAACTAATCTAAATCGAATTATAATTGTAGATTAACCCTCTATTCTCCATCTAAAAGGTTGCTACGAGTATTTAAGGATATAAATTACACAATAATTTTGCATATTTTTTTCAAGTTTAAGGAGATATTTGATTTCGAAGTATTATCTAACCTCTTGCCTTTAGCTCTTTATATACTTAGAACACTTGGCCTTTTGCTTTCTTCATACGCACGATTATTTCCGGCTTAGCTTTTACTCCTATCTGTCTGTCTGTCTCCTGCTCGTCTAACTATGGCTCTCGACCATGTTGACAGCCTTTTAGGAGAAATCATTGCGATTGTTGATGCCATCTCCGGAAGTGTGTCTATGACTTCAAAATCAGTCATACGCGCTGCAGTCCTTGGTGGTTTCAAAGGACGTGTACATGAGGTTGGAAGACTGCCTGTTGAGAATATTATGGTATCCCCTTCACCTTCCAAAACTTTTGGCTTCTTTTGGGATGATAGTGTCAATCTGCCTGAGACCTTTCTTAAAAATTGCGAAGCTGCAAAAGGAACTATTTCACAGGAGATGTTCAAGTTTAAAGAGTCCTTAGAACAACAATTTCTTGTCCACAAACTTGCTGTTGACCATGAACTTGCTATTGCAAAAGCAAATGAGCAACTCAATTTAGAGAAGAACATTCATCTCTGAAAGAGCATCTTGAGTTGGCAAATCAACACATGGAGTTACGGAACTCCATTGTGATCAACCAGGCTCGGGAAGTTTCATCCTTGAAAGATTTTCTTAATCAGTCTCAAGCACAGATTGCTGCTCTGAACTCCATGGTGACCAACCAGGCTTGGGAAGTGTCTTCCTTGAAAGACTTGCTTAATCAGTCTCAAGCACAGATTGCTGCTCAGAACTCAAATGGTGACCAACCAGGCTCGGGAAGTGACTTCTTTGAGAGGTCTACTCCAACAATCTCAAGCTCAATTGAACGATCAGGCAAGAGAGACCTCGTCTTTGTGCGATTTGCTTACCTCAGCCCAAGCAGAGTTGATCCTCTTTAAAGACAAAATTGATTATCTTACAATTTGCAATGTTTGCTTGACTGCTCAAAAGACGCATGTTTTGCTTCCTTGTGGCCACTTCAGATTGTGTGTTGATTGCTTGGACAATATCCGAAGTTCTGGTGTCAATAATGTGCTTGTTTGTCCATGGTGCATGTCGCCATCCGGTGCATGGCGACACGGCAATAATTTCGTAGGGCAGCTGAAGGGGTTTTACCACGTGCAGAGTTTGATTTTCTGTAATATTGTAAACATCATTTAACAAACACTGATCTTAGCCTGAAATTATTGCTAAGATCAGTGTTTGTCAAATGATGTTTACAATATTACAGAAAATCAAACTCTGCACGTGGTAAAACCCCTTCAGCTGCCCTACGAAATTATTGCCGTGTCGCCATGCACCGGATGGCGACACCATGGACAAACAAGCACATTATTGACACCAGAACTTCGGATATTGTCCAAGCAATCAGCACACAATCTGAAGTGGCCACAAGGAAGCAAAACATGCGTCTTTTGAGCAGTCAAGCAAACATTGCAAATTGTAAGATCATCAATTTTGTCTTTAAAGAGGATCAACTCTGCTTGGGCTGAGGTAAGCAAATCGCACAAAGACGAGATCTCTCTTGCCTGATCGTTCAATTGAGATTGAGCTTTGCCAGCAACCTGTGGTGATGCACAAGGCAACCAGTTCAGAACAGGCCTCTGTATCATATGGAACTTTTCAATGACAATGTATCATCATAGCAGAAGTGAGTTTCAATAAGTTAATTGGCTGGTAGAGGCGTAGAGGAAAGTGCATGGGTTAAGGGGGATTTGTGAGAGGTGATACAACATCTAAGAGTGATGAGAAATGAATTTCCCCTGGTATTCATTTTGATGTAAAAACCTAGATTGAATCTACAGGTTTATTGTTACGTCTTGTTTCCAATCACCTGTCACCGCATTCTATGGGACATAAGCTGACATCAAGGCAAAGATGCTATCAATTCAAATTCAGCCTCACATCCTTGAGAGGCCCATGAGCAGGAGAGTGGCACACCTAACAAGCAGCGAATTAAGGAGATAACAATGGAGCCTAGCCAGCATAGGCCAATAGTAACTTATCTATACAACTGGTTGGTGAAGCTAATAACGGAGATTTTGAGCTTGATACAGTTGGAAATACCTGATGAGAGGTTCTATTGAACCAGATTCCACAAGTTTCAGGTGTTGACAACATCGAACATCTCAAAGGCATTTACAGCTAGGTATTGATATGTTCTTTCTCAGGAGAGACCCTTTATGAACACTGCTTTGTTTTGGTGTATTCTTTTAGAACAATTGTTCAATTAACTAGCCTCTGCTTCACAAGTTGACATCATTTTATGACATTGAGCAAAATTCTGAGTATCTAATTCTTTTCAGCAGTTAAATTATTTCAAGTTTACCTTTAATGTATTTTTCCAGAGCATTTTTGAGCATCCTTTGATCTGTGTAAGATTTATTCATATAAACTTATTTCATTTATGTTGGGAGATTGACTGGCTGGTAGTAACCTTTACTCCCTTGCCTACATATACCTCCATGCTCGTCAATATGTGATCACACCCCTTTGCATTTTCTTGCACCACTTGTTTCTTATGAGCGTAGTAACCAAAGTCGTGAAAGTTGATTTTGGTTTGATTTTTCTGATTTTTAACATTTTTTGTGTGTTAATCATGAAGCGGGAAAGTCGTTTATTTGACGAGTCTCATGTATTGAAGGGAGATCCGATTTATCCAAAGAGGGGTCCTTCATTCATCTATGCTATTTTGCCAATAGCTATAATCAAGATGACAATTGTTTTGATGATATACCTGTGAAATGTCTATCCGTGGATCTTGTCTTTTTTCTTGAGTAAGCGCTGCTCATTGTCCTTGTCAAGCGACTCCCAATTACTAGTTCATGAGGAAGAAAGGGTGTAATACTGTCCTTGATGCGCCTCTACACAATGAGTTCGCAAGTGCGCATGCGAAGATCATCTTGTAAAGAGGATTTGGATCACTATTCCTTGCGTTGTCAATATTTGGTTTGATAGAGTTCCCTCCTAAATGGGAAGAGGTTGCAGTCTATCTATCAATCTAAGCTCCGGTCCTAGAATTAGTATCAATTAAAAAATGTGCTTTTATGTCCCTGTAAGAAGGCAATTACTTCAAGATTGGTGCTATTGAGCACAATCATGTGGGATCTTGTCTAGCATCCAAAATGTGGAACAGGATTTGTGTGAAGTGGGTCTTTAACACTAGTTCTATAATCGGACACTCAAATGTCCTGAGACACTAAAGTGTCCTGTTTTTCTAACAACTTGTCATAATTATTTGGTGAATCTAGGAAAATAATTCATAGTTCATGTTCATATCTTAGGTCAGCTATGAGGTGAAGAACATAGCCAAATTTTACTTTTGCCAAAATTAATACCAAATTAAGATTATAATGATAAGCTTTAAGATGAAAAAATCATAGAAATTTAGTGCAGTTTTAACAAAATTTTCATAAATTGAATATAACTTCTCATCAAAATAAGATTTTGCATAGATTTCAAGGTGTATGGATAGGAAAAAACTTATTTTAGCAAAAAATTGAGCTTCATAACCTAGTTATGGAACTAACTTTTTGTTATAATCAAAAGACCAAAATCTTGAAAATGCTGACAAAGAGGAAAATTTTGGTCCTTCAAGGCCTTTTTCATTAACATGATGAAGTTATGGGACAGAATCTAAGGTGTATAATGTATGTATAGGTCAATACCCATCAACTAAGCATTTTTAGAGGGTTCAAACCCATAGGCATCTTGTAATTTAAGTTTATTTTAAAAAAAATTGTAGTGCGTAATTTCTTGCAAAAACAACATTGCTATAAAAAACTAATGAAAGTGTGTATATAAATCTCCCGCTTGTTTCCATATGAGGTATTTGTATACAAATAAGTGAGATGAACAAAAAAATCCGAAAGTGGACTTTATTTTAAGGCTTATCTTCGATAAGTAAAAAATCATAATTACAACATGTGCAATTTTTTGGATATACCATAAATCACCAAATGTGGCTTGCATAACCATTAAAGATTATCATTTTATGTAATTGAGTCATAGATCTAGTATATATGCATCATAAGACATTGTAAATTTAGATGAACTAAATGTTTTTTGTGATTGTTAATTGAATTTGTGAATGTTGCATATTTGACCCACACGACTTTCTATATTTAATTTTAGTCACAAATAATTTTTTTCTCACGTGACAATTGCAAAAATATCAAACACATATATAAGTAATTACCACGGATTATTGCATGCACCTTGCTCATTTTTTTCTTAGGCTAGAGTACGAGTTTTAATGAAACATTGAATGTTCTATTGCGTAGGTTCTTTTCATGAGTGTAGTTACTATTGAGGTTATGATCAAAAGTGAGGGATTATAATTTCTATGAGTACTTTGAATAACATTTTATAAGTTTGCACCCATTTCTTGAGATGTGGTCTAGATTTCATGTACCATTTTTATTTAAATTCGCGAAAAAAGGACTAAAGTGTCCTTTTTTGGTACCAAACTAGTGTTAAGACCAAGATTAAATTGATTGTTATTTGAACAGATACGAGGCCAGGTTTTTGGCCAAGCCCTTGCTTATCGAGCAGGTTTTAATTATGGTTTGACTGTCGGACCCATATCTTGCATGTCTGATCAATTGGAATTACTCTAGCATCGGTAGCTTAATGCCTCTCTCAACCATGTTTTCTATCTTGGCAGTTTTGCACTTGTCGGTAATGCCATGTTTATTGCTTAAAGAAGGCTCTTCATGGTCGAAGTAGGTAAAATTGATGGATTGATGGATTTCTTTGTTGCAAATTTGGAGGTGATTGAATCTCTATGAAGTACAACCTCCACTAGCATGGAGATGACGGTTGTTTTGACATCCTTAGGCTTCTTTTACAATGACTTGTTCATCATGGGTAATGATTGTAACATTGATTGTATTAAATTTGCTTTGCTCTAGAGGTTTGGCTTCAACTCTTGGATTGTTGCTGTTTTTTGACATCCTTAGGCTTCTTTTACAATGACTTGTTCATCATGGGTAATGATTGCAACATTGATTGTATTAAATTTGCTTTGCTCTAGAGGTTTGGCTTCAACTCTTGGATTGTTGCTGTTTTTTCTTTGCCTGAAGATAATGTAGACTGCAGGTGGTATGCATATGTGTAGTCAGGATATGTTCACAAGGTGGAGAGGTTTGAAATTCTAAATCTATTTCTCTCCTATAGATTCCAATTGTAAGCTCTTTACGAGTAATGTATCTGGAGTTGTAGATGCGAGCTAGTATTGATACCTTTTTGGCTCTCATCTGGTTTCTTAACACTACGAGCAGATTTGAGTTGGTGCTTGCTTGCTTGCTTGTTGAGTTTTGTTATGTAGAACATACCGAAAGTGACATTGGGGGCGAAGCTTTCTTGCCGTGTAGTCAATTAGGCAGTAAATATCCAAATGGAGCTATAGCATCGTCTATCTATGAGCCGGGAGTTGTTATAAGGCTTGTAAGTGAGTCGTGAGGCTTGCCAAAAAATTATGTAGAATTTCCTACTGCCAACACCTTCTGCTTCTGGCCTAAGGTGCAATGGAATTGTTGCTCATTGAAATTTAGGGTAAGTAAACATAAGGCTCAAGGTTTCACAAACGGGGGAGGATTAAAACTCTGAGAAACTGAATATCATGATGAGAGAGAGAGAGAGAGAGAGAGAGAGAGAGAGAGTGGTAGGAGGGGGAGCACGATATGGTACATGGGCGGATCTGTTGCCAGGGTTGCTAGAATGAAACCTTGCTCTCATCTCAGCGAGTCTCTCCTCAGTAGCTATGCGCTCTCGGGTCTGGATCTCCTCATCTGTCTGCGGGGGTTGGCATTCAGTATCAGCTGTTGTTTACCTCGGCTTGCCTCAGCGTGTTGAAGAGTCACTCCCTTCCAAGGATCTGGGAGTGGGAGAGGTGTTTCCCTTTAGAAAAAATTTGTAAGGTATGACTGCTCCCCCATCTGAGTTGTCCCATCTCTATCTCTAGTCTGTGTGATGCCACTTGGCATGTAGATGTCCATGTAGCGTGGTCGTTGTGTGAACCCGTTTTCCAGTATGGCAAGAAAATGATCTCTATAGTGTGACATCTTCCTCTGAAGAATATCTCTAGTAGGTATCTCCCCAACTCGTCCCATCTCGATCTCTAGTATGTGTGATGCCACTCTGAGTTGGCCAATCGGCACTTGTGAACTATGTGGCATGTAGATGTCCATGTAGCGCGTTCGTTGTATGAATCCATCCTCCAATATGGTAAGAAAATGATCTCTATAGTGTGACATCTTCTGTTGAAGGGGAGATGCGATCCATGTTTGTCTGATATATAGCTTCCAGAGGTCATGCCTAAGCACCATGTTTCTCTCACTGTGTGAGAGATGAACCTGAGGTGAGTCGGGAGAGAGAGAGAGAGTGTGTGAAAAAAAATGCTCCCACGCATGCATGAGAGCACTAGCTAGAGCGATCATGGATGTATGGGAGATATTCCTATAGAAAAATTGGCAAATTTGTTTTCATAAAATCTCCCCATGTATGCATGAGAGTACTAGCGCTATCGTTAGTGCTTCATAAATGCATGGAAGTATTGTTTTTTTGAGGTCGCTATAAGAGCCTCTTCTGTGGAACTGTGTCAAAGGCCGGAGCACTAGCTAGAGTGATCATGGATGTATGGGAGATATTCCTATAGAAAGATTGATAATTTTTTTATAAAAAAATCTCCCATGTATGCATGAGAGTTCTAGCGCTATTGTTAGTGCTCTCATAAATGCATAGAAGTATTGTTTTTAAAAAAACCTCACTCGCGACACGCTCTCTCTTCTCTCTGAAGTCGCTGGAAGAGCCTCTTTCTGTGGAACTGTGTCAAAGACCTTGCAGAAATCCACATAGCAACAATAGAGTTTTTTCTTCCACCTCTTTGCACCATTAATGAGGCAACACAATACGGAGATATGGTCGATAGTAGAGAAGGTCCGTTTGAATCCTACCTGACTGGGAGCTTGAAGCCCCTCAATCTCTGCATAAGAATTGAGCTCAGCCTCAAGTATTAATCCATATAGTTTGGCTATTGTATGGCAAATTATGTTAGTCATGTAGTTCCGTGCATCCAGGGTGTCTCCAGATTTGTGAATGGGCGCTTCTCTATGGGGGTGGTCGATCGTGGCTCTTGTAGTTGCGCCATGTGTGGCACCGTCCATGCTCATGAAGAGGCAGTATAGGTCTAGCTCCTGTGCCTCCTCGAAAGCTCGTCGCTCTGGGTGTGTGAGTGTCTTCATCTGATGGCTGACCTCACGCTTAGTAATCTTTCAAGGGTGGACACTTCTCTATGGGGGTGGTCGATCGTGGCTCTCATAGTTGCACCATGTGTGGCACTGTCCATGCTCATGAAGAGGCGGTATAACTCTAGCTCCTGTGCCTCCTTGAAAGCTTGTCGCACTGGGTGCGTGAGTGTCTTCATCTGATGCGTGGCCTTACGCTCAGTAATCTCTTCAAGGGCCCGATGTGCTCGCAATCTACAATAGAGATTTCTACACTCATCATCATACCAACGATTTTGTGGTCGGGTCCTTGGGGTAGGGTGTATCCAGTGTGAGTGGTGTGTGGGAAAGAGCTGATCGTTGATGTCTGAAGAACTGATGTGATCTTGGTGGTGAGTATGGGTAGTGGTGTGGAGTGGTGGAGCAAAAGGAGTCCCTTCTCGACCTCTGTCGAGTATAGGGGTGCATGTGGTGGATATAGAGGATGTGGTGTCTCCAGTGAAGGAGAGTGCGAGATATGTGTGGTTAGGTCCAATAGGTATGGGTGGGATGGTGAAGGATCTAAGTAGATGGGTGGCCTCTCTGAATTCGATGATGTACTCCACAGTGCTCCCTCCCCCATATGCAACTCCATGTGGTATGCATGTTAGTCCCCTCAAGGTGGGCCACTATGCCATCCTATTGTAAATAATGAGTCGGTGCTGAGAGACTAATCTGAGCAAATGGTGACCATACTCTATGATGCGAGTTGTGTCTGTTGAGCCTCTGGTGGTGACCTCCTTGTGGATGGCCTGGGTCCTCTATGTCATAAATCTCACACTGGTCACTGCATGTCCTAGCAATGAAGTCTCCCATGAGAAAGACTTCTCCTAGTGCAGAGTACTAAATAATCTCTTTTGAAAAGCATGTATATGGTGATGGTCTCTCATCCCCATCCCTCTGTGTCTCTGTAGTGGCAAATCTGGAGTGTTAGGGAGCAAAGTAGCAGACGATGATAATATAGACGATCTTATCCCCTGATAGCTCAAAACGAATCCAAATATAGCGGGCCTCTGGGTCACGTGAGAATCTGTATCCTCTTCTGGAGTCCTTATCTGAAAAGTATAGCCACCCCTCTTGATCCTCGTGTTGTATGCTAACCGGTTCCCCGGGGCGGTCACTTATCAAAAGCTTCCTATATCACGTTCGTTCAAGAGGTTATTAATAATACCTCAATTTACATACTATATTTACACTACGTGCCTATTTAAAAAAACCCCACCCCCCTCTGTATGGTTCTACCTCGGTGTGACGACTCCCAATGAAAGCCGTGGATCCAAGTAGACTTCGCTCTGGACTCTCATGTGTCTTTGTCATGTCTCGTCCACTCATCACCTTCTCAAGTCTCTCTTGATGGGTCCACTCCATTGCAATTCCAAACCGCGACATGGATCTCCTCATGTGTCCCACAAGCTGTGAGTCCCTATCCGATGGTCTTGCCATCAATGATGACCCTACCATCTCGATACATTGCTTTCTTTCCCTCCTTGCAAGCTTGATGGACTCTAGGCATGCATGCGCTACAGTGGTCTTGTTGCAGATTCATGAGGTTGTCATCAAGATAAATAGGGGGACCCTCTAATCCTCTCAAAATGACCCTCTTTTTTATGAAAGAGGTGCAAAACTCCTCAATGGAAAATTGAAGGATGAGTGCTCTTTTCTTTGGATCTTTGTCCACCCACCATGCTTTGGAGAAGGGTAGGTCTCCTTGCTTGTATCCAAGCTTCTTGCATAAAGATTTTGCATCATGTCGGGCATTGATATCGTCTCTTCTTTGATGCTGGTCACCCGTACATTGAGGCGGCGAGCTTGTTGCATCTTTTGTTCCTCAATCATTGTGTGGATGATGAGGACCACATCTTTTTGGGCTTCTTCTCTTGCCTCTTTCTTCATGTTCTTCCTAACTATGTCAACCCACCCCTCTTTGAGAGAGAGAGAGAGATTCTCCTCTGTATGGGGAACAAAATCTTAGCCCAAACCGATGCAAAATCAACGCATAATTAATTAAAAATTTCTCTCAAAGAATAATTTACATAAATATGGCATCAATTGACATTCACTGTATCAACGACAACCAACTCGGCGTCAAAAGCACCTATATCCCATTGCATTCATATTCTCTAGCAAGGCTACGAATTGGGGTTTTGCAGCTATCTATATCATCGAAGGTATCTCATACATCCGAGAATACCCCAGCTCAATAAAACCTCACGTAGGGCCCTCCAAAGGATCAACAGACTCCAAATAAGACTAATTGCCAGAAATCAAGACGATATGGCTCCACAAACGAGGTACATAGGCAGTGTCCGCAACTCAATGTACATGAGAATCAAGAACAGTCTTTATCGATGCCACAGGACCTGCACACAAAAAGGCGCGAAGAGATGCAAGCAATCTGCTGACAAGCTTCATGCGGGGAGAAAGTGCTCTCAAAAAGAGCTCACAAGCATATATGAAGCTTGAAGGTGTAATGTGTGATGTTGTTGGAACAACCACTCACACTGTAGCGAAAGCTTGTGAAAGAAGCTCCACATGTGTGCTCCCAAAAAGCCGTGTCTCTCAAGAGACCACTTCAATGGTGTGTAAACGTCTCCTTGATTCTTTGCCTAAATCTACCATAAACTCTCAAACAACATGCTTTACATCTGCTGCAATTGTATCTTCAGCCCAAAATGTATGCACCCAACTTGGAGCAACTCCCGTAATTCCAAAAGTACATCAAACTCGTACTCAACGGCCAAGAATGTGTGGCTGTCCACACATGCATACATCCACCCTAAATTGGTTGAAGATTCAGCTCTCCATCACCTTGATCTGAAGCCCTAATTTAAGCTCTGAAACATGTACCTGTGAAAAACTCAAAATACACAGCTGTTGCAAAAATTTTTGTGATCAGAATCATGTCAAATACACATTGCCATTGCCTCCGGACCATGCCAAAACCCCAGAAAAGAGTCCTGGGTTGCACAGATCTGAGTTCGTACGAGAGATTTATGGCCAAAAAAATGCAAACTTACATCTTGTTGTAACTCTGGCGAATGCACTTCTTTCGGAGGCTCTGGCTGCACATCTTGCCCCAGAGGAGAATCTTTCTAAGCATCACCGACAGGGACAAAGTCTGGAGGGGCCGCTGGGTGCACATGCGTGGATGCCCCGACAATAGGATCATGTGATTCATCATCAGACATTGTACCACTCTTCATGTCAGTGCCTTCCTTGCCAAGAAAAATATCCAAAGATTGTATCACTGGAGCAGCTCCTTTGGTGTTTTTGCTGTGTTGGCAAAACTTGTGCGTCATAAAGTAGACAAGATCTTCAAAACCCCTTCCAATCCTTGGGGCATTACCCATTTCCACCTATTGTAGCCCAAGGGTTTGAGTTCCTCTAAAAAAATAAAACGCAAGAGTCTGAAAGTTGCAATATTAATTTTCTTTTAGAGAAAATGGATCTCACCTCAATGGACAAGGCATCAAAAGACACATGCACCACATCACAAGTCACATAAAAAAACACTTTGACAATGAAAGAGGAACTCCAGGTTGATCCAAACGTTCTATTGTTACATTACGAAAGGATTGCAGTACAAAGAAGGATAGTTGTTTGATATAAAAAGGATGGTACAACCAAAAAGGCTCATAGAAGGGTTGGCTATAAAGCATCACTCATGGACACTAGGTAGAGTCTAAGCCAGGCATCTTTTTTCCCGTGTGTTTGCAACACCTTTTTTGAGGTTTGCTCCGATTACTGCACCGGTGTCCCCATCCACAACCACAAAATCCTTCTCTTTAGCACACTCTGACCCTTTGGCTACATCCAACCTTTCACTCTGGTCTCCCCTTGCCCCCCCCTTCAGGAGCATTAACTATTAACA
This sequence comes from Adiantum capillus-veneris, assembly GCF_014529385.1. Taxonomy (NCBI): domain Eukaryota; kingdom Viridiplantae; phylum Streptophyta; class Polypodiopsida; order Polypodiales; family Pteridaceae; genus Adiantum; species Adiantum capillus-veneris. Next base: position 374,083 of record NC_140938.1, read on the forward strand.
AACACCCTAATCAAGCCATACAGATGCAAACATCTCAGAGACTACCTAGTTATACCTGAAGTCCCTTTGTGTTTTTTTGCACTTCTTGCCGCTACAAAAGACTCTGCAATATTAGGGCTTTTTGAGGGATATTTCTCTTGGTTCACCGGTATGGATGTCAAGGGTTTACTAGGATATAGATCTTGAAGAGCTCCACTTCTTCCCTGACAAGTGGCAATTCTACAAGTATTTCATGCGCAATGGGGAGCACATCACCATCCATTAATTGGGTTTCCTCTATATCAAGTACATCTATTTCTGAAACATCTAAAAAATAAACTCTAGATGCATTGTAAAAAAGGATGATGAGTAAACTTTGTACTAAACAAGTGCTTCGAAGGACCCAAGGAACTGTTGTTACCTTCTAGATTGCAATGTCTCTCTTTCTTATTGGAGAGAACACTGATCGTAGCAGCCACTTTGACCTCTTTGGAGATCACGTCGGTGTTTAGATCACCCTTTTTAGCATATGATCAATAGATAGGAAGCTTAGGCAACATTTATTGAAAAAACCATACAAATATTGTACGAATGTCTCCGAAGAGAGGGTTACCAAAATTGTCATCTAATTTGGTTGAAAGGACCTACGCCTCACTTTTTTTCTCGGAGGTAGATTCTGCACAAGCATTAGGCAATTTAGGTTATGAAAAGCTAACCATCAATGGATATAACCTTAAAGATTATGTCCCACCATGCTAGATACCATTGCATGAAAAAGGTAGCTACCACAATACTAGTGGGTAACAACACTGTGCTGGGTGGCTCAAACCATAGTAGCTACAATTTAGCCAGTACAACATTGGTACCTAAAGGTTGAATGTAAGACACATGATCATGGCAATAAAGTGGTAGTCACCCCCTACCATAGCTACCACCTTTGGAGTAGTTAGCACATAAGCTACTAGCCAGCTAGCCACCTACTATCCAGCTAGCAACCAAGTCAACACTTGTGACTAGGCAGGTTTGACGTGTGTGGGGTGGACCACCACCTACCATAGGTATTACCACCTTTGTAGAAGCTACCACATAGTCACTAGCCACCTAGCCACATACTACCCAACCAGCTAGCAAGTCATCATTTGTGACTAGGTAGTGTTGAAGGGTGGCTGACTGTGACTAGGTAGTGCTGACCAGGTAGCCACCACTCTGCAATAGCTAGTCACTAGCTAGCTCTGAGTAGCTAGTGGTAGCTAGTCAGCAGCTAGCCATCTACCACCCAGCCAGCTGCCACCTTGCCAGCTAAGACCTACCTAGCTAATATCTAGTCTAGAACACCTATACATGGTACCACGTAGCCAACCACATTGCTACCACATGTACAAAAGGTACCACAGTTCTCTTGGAGGGAAACTTCCAGCCATTAAGAAATAGGCACCATAGCTGTTGTCTAACAAGGTGGCTACCCTTCATGTCACACTATTAGATGTCTGCCCAATAAGCACCACTTTGGAAGCTAGTACTTGTGGAGATGCAATTATAGGTAGCCACCTTTGAGATCATGCTCATATGACACCTACAAGTATGCACATGCCTGAAGTTGTACTGGTAGTAGACTAATTCTACCACAAACACAACTACCTCTATGTTAGGTGCCTACCCATATGTTACCTAGGAAGATGGTAATAACAATGCACATTCTCAACCACATTCACAGATACCATATGTAAATGAGCAAAATGACCTGCTTGCAAAACTTTAAGCATCCACGAGATGTGTTGCCCTCGCTGTCTAAAAACATTAATTCCTTGATATTATCTGGGATGAGATGACCACAACTTGCAGCCAAGCATTTTCCCTCTCTTCCAGCAAGGTTGGCAAAACAATACATGTGGTAAGCATGTATGCAGGGGAGTATGAATATCCCCAATGCCTCTTTGTCGTACATGAGCAGTCCACATGCACTGTAGCTATTAGGCACCTGTGATATCTCAGCATTAGGTGATGGCACTTTGGGGGGTGGAACCTGCAAATGAACCGGGCTTTTCCTGCGCTGCATGGCGTTTACAAAATCGGCACGATCATTCAGTATGGGGAGAATTTATTCATTCATCTCAATTTCCCTAGTAATCTCAAGTAACTCTGCACTATATTCATCATCCTCCACCTCAGCTTGCAAGGTCTCTAGTGTCATTTCGAGCTTGAAGACCCGTTCCTTCTCCCTTTCCACATCAGCACTGTCCGTCGTAGATGATCGCAGCTCCCCCAATTGATGTTTGGCTTTAGCAAGCTGCATTGTCACACTGTTAATGATTGACATTGCCCCCTCATTTCAATGCACATTTGCCTGCATGGCATCTCGTCTTTTACACGCTTCATGGTACTGTGTTAATGCCTTTGCTTGGCTGAATGCCACAGTCATTCCAACATCATCAAGTTCACGAAGAGACAAATTTCCAAGCCTTGAAAATTTGGCCGCATTGTGCAAGCCAAAACCCCTGCTGGCATCCCCATCATCTACATTCGTAACCATGGTCATGCGCCGCAAGCTCTGCGGTGCACTTGCGGAGTGGAACGCTGCCCATCTCTGTTTCTTCAGCTGCAGCTTGCTAGATTCCATATTGGCTACAATGCTCTCAGCAAAAGCTGCCCAATTCACAGCCCCTCTCAAATGTTCATAGAGGAAACCCCTGGCAAATGCCTTTGTTACCTCCATACCATAGTTCCCAGGAGACTCCTGGTACATCGAAGTGAACATGGAGTAGAATTTGCTCCAGGATTCCTTCTTAACAAACCTGCATTTGACTTTGCTGCCTCTCTTTGGCACCTTAGTAAACACTTGCAGCCAGTCTTCATCTGAAAAATCCTCCTCATTGAGGAGCCTAGGATCTTGTCCAACACAATTAAGCTTGTACACCTCATGGGCCTCTACTTTTATCATGCAAAACTAGCTCTCCTCTCAAAGTTGACATGAAGAGGCTGCCACCTAGACATCGGTGTAGGAGAAGCGGGGGTTCCGATGTTTTGGTCTGTTTGGGAACGACGAGCTTGCCTCTCCTCTACAGTAGGTGTTGCATGAGCAGGATTTGGCCTTCTCTTCTTCACCCTGTGTCTGTCATGGTCCTCCCCCTCATAAGTAGAGGATGCAGCTCTTTTGTTTGGAGAAGCATGCACGACGTGCCTGGGTGGTGTCTTCCTCACCGGCTTGCTCTCCTTCTGCCTGGATTCTTTCTCCTGAGACTTGTGCATGTGTGCCTTCCTTTCTTCCCCCACCTGCTCCTTAACGTGCTGTGGAGAGGACTGAGCCCGTTTGGTGCGCGACAGTAGTTCCATGCCCCCAGCTCTACGCGTCATAATTCCCCTGCTTGCGGTTGTTACAAAGGGGCCCAAGCCACTCAAACTCACTTTTTAAAAAAAGACACTAATATGTATATATTGAAAAAAAAAACACCCCCATGTTCTCAAATTTAGTACTACGAGTGACCTCCACCACTTACAAACTTAGGTAGAAACATGAAGTGGCTAGCCCCCAAAAATCAAGTAGCTAGTGTACCACCTTAGCATGCATATACCCAATACTCTTTAATTTTTATTGAGAGGAGGGAAACACCAAAATTTGAAGGGGCGGGGGGAGGGGGGAGTTAATCCAAAATTTGAAAGTTTAGGCGTTAAATTTGGGCAGCGTATAACGACGGTAATGAGCATGGTAATAACATCGGTAATAATAGCGGATACAGTCGCGGTAATACTTTAAACACAAAAAAAAACCCGCCCTCCTCTCTCTTGTTTCTCTCATTGAATTTACACCTCTCTACAAAATGCGGTAAAACAGTGCGATTAACAATTGGAGATTTTCATAGTGGCAGCTCATGTGGATTGTGAGTTGGCACCCTATGTGAGGTGGCATGCAAAGTGGAAATCTACGTGGCATTGAGTTGGCAATCCACGTAAGCTCCCATGCAAGGTGGCAACTTACGTGGCAAGTGACTAGGTAGTCCACTTGAGCTCAAATGCAAGGTGCCAGCTTACATGGAGGATGAGGTGGCAATCATGGTGAGGTGGATTGAGCCTCAAGAATGAGATGGCATGCATGGTGGACCACTTGGATGATGTGTCATGCAAGGTGGCAAGGTCAAATCTTTGACCTTGATGATGTGGAATGCCACATGGCATGCCATCGTGGAAAGTTGCCTATGTGGATCACCCACCCCATGACATGGCTCTTGAGATGTAGAGAGAAAGAGAGAGAGAGAGACGAGACAAGAGACACACCATATACGCTCCCAAAGACGGATTCATATTGAGGACAAGATACAAATATATAGGTGAGACCAAGTTCAGTAGAGTGATCCATATATAGCTCCAACACCCCCACTCAAACAAAGGTCTCTAGCTTTGGATGAAAAAACCCTTGGGGAGTTCAAGGGAAAAACCCAAGCCCCTATACAATGTGAAATATGAACCAGTAGTGATGATGTGAAAGTGAATTGTGCATCTATGTACAAATATTCAAGTGACTTAGATATCACAAGGTGAAAATGTGGAGTATGCATAGTGCATGGTACCTAAAAGATTACAATGTCATATGTACAAAGCTATTACAATAGCAAAGAAGCTAATCTAGAAAGAGTGAGGCCGAAGCAACTCCAAGCTCCGAGCGCAAGAGGATGAAACGTGACTCGTTGAGGCCTTTGGTCAAAATGTCTGCAATCATCTGGTCACTTGGACACTGTTCAACCATAATGGTTCCTTTGCGTACTTCATACCTGACATAATGATAATGGACAGCAATGTGCTTTGACTTATTATGTTGAACATAGTCTTTTGCAAGACTAATAGCACTTTGGTTGTCACACTGCAAGGGTGTGCTAGAAAGAGGAGAGTGACCAATATCAACCAGCATTTGTCGAAGCCAAATCAACTCACGAGCTGCAAGTGATGCCGCAACATATTCTGACTCAGTCGTAGAAACTGCAACACAACGTTGTTTCTTGCTGGTCCAAAAAACAAGACAACCATGTATAAAGAAGCAATTTCCACTAGTAGATCGCATAGATAAATGTGAGCTTGCCCAGTCTGCATCTGTGTAACCCAAAAGAGAAAGAGATTGCATAGAATCCGATGTGAGTTGTCGTCGATAGACTAAACCAAAATCTGCAGTGCCTTTCAAGTATTTCAATACACGCTTTGCAGCAGACCAATGCTTAAGAGAAGGACATGCAAGATGTTGTCCAAGATAATTAGTAGCAAACAGAATATCAGGACGAGTGTTCATGCCAACAAACTGAAGACATCCAATCAAGTTAGCATAAGGCTGATTTGTGACAAGTTGACCGCCATTGTCAGAAGTATTCTTCGTAGAGCTCGCAAGACAAGGTGTGTTGGCTGAATGTGCAGATTCCATACCAAATTTTTGAATAGTATCTGCAATAAACTTTGACTGTCGAAGGAATAAAATACCTTTTGTACGGTTCCATTGGATTTGAATGCCAAGACAAGAGTGAATCTCTCCAAGATCCACCATATCGAATGCAGAAGACAATAACTTTTTCACTTGCTGAAGAAATCCCAAATCATTGGAAACAAGGATGGTATCATCCACATAAAGAGCAAGAATCACAAAACTGCTACCTTGGCGTTTTATGTATAAGTTGGGGTCTGACGAGCAAGAGATGAATCCTTTAGAGGTGAGAAAAAGATCAAATTTTGTATACCAGGCTCGCGAAGCTTGTTTGAGACCATATAGTGCCTTATGGAGTTGAGCAACAAGGTCTTCTTTACCTGGAATAACAAACCCTTCTGGTTGTTCCATATATATTTCCTCTTCCAAGTCACCATTAAGAAAAGCAGTTCGCACATCCATTTGATGAGCTTCTAAATCACATTGAACAGCAAATGCCAATAAAACTCGAACACTTGTAATGCGAACAACTGGTGAAAAAGTCTCTTGATAATCAACACCAGCTACTTGGGAGTAACCTTTTGCAACTAAACGCGCCTTGAACTTGTCAAAAGATCCATCTGCTTTTACTTTTGTCTTATACACCCACTTACATTTAATAGCTGTACGACCAGGAGGTAATTCAGTTAGTATCCATGTACCTTTAGAGATAAGAGAATCGTACTCTGCTTCCATAGCCTCTTGCCATTGATCCTTTTGTGGTGAAGAGATAGCTTCGTCATAAGTAACGGGATCTTCAGAAGTAGAAAAAGCATTATCAACAATATCGTCATCATAAACATGACATGAGCCATGTTCAAAATCAATAGGCAGATCAACAAAAATATCAATATCATCATTGGCAACATTTGGAATGGATGGTTGTGAAGAGGAAAGTTGCTCTATAGGAAGAGTTTCATCTTTTGAAAGAAATGGAAAAGCCTGAAGCAATGATTTAGTATCATCAGAATCATCCATGGACCATGAGCCTCCCATAAGCTGTTCGTTAAAAGTAGCATCACGATTCACAATTACTTTCTTGGAGGAAGGGTCATAGAATTTGTAGCCTTTGGAAGTGTCAGAATATCCAATAAAAATAACTTTAAGACCAAGAGCATCAAGCTTTGTTCGTGTTTCTTTGGGAACATGAATATAAGCAATACATCCAAAGGTTCGAAAATGAGATACAGAAGGAATGTCACCTGTCCATGCTGTGATGGGTATCTTACCAGAGGGTGCAGTAGTAGGAAGATGATTCTGAATAAATGCTGCTGTCAAAGTAGCTTCAGCCCAGAAAACACGAGATAAGCCAGAATGAATCAACATACATCTTACAGCATTGAGAATAGTGCGATTCTTTCGTTCAGCAACACCGTTTTGTTGAGGCGAATATGGAAGAGTGTGTTCATGATGAATTCCATTGTCAGCACAGTAACTCACAAACTCTCGAGAAACATATTCGCCTCCATTGTCACTACGAAGCTTCTTAAGGCGACGACTAGTTTGAAGTTCCGCAGCCTTGTGGAATTTTTTGAAAACAGATAAGGCTTCATATTTTTGTCTAAGTAGAAATACAGTCGTATACCTTGAGAAATCATCAATGAAAGTAATGAAGTAGCGATATTGTGATCTCGAAGAAGGTAGAGGTCCACATATATCATGATGAACAAGATCTAATATGCCATGAGAATGAGTTGTATTTGAAAGAGGAAAGGGTTTACGATTGTGTTTCCCAAGAGCACAAAATTCACAAATTCCCATATGGGGATGGGCTTTAAGATCCATGCCATGAACAAGATCATGACATTGAAGATCAAGGAGTTTTAAGAAATCAGCATGAACAAAACGGTGATGCCATACTTTGCAATCATGATCACCTGGAGCAGTGACAATATTTGCTACAGCATTGTTGAGAGAGAGTTCAAACAAATTACCGTTTCGAGGAGCAGTGGCTATAGTCTGCCCATCTTTCTCAATTCGGCATTTGGTATGATTAAATCCAACAAACAGACCAAGATCAACAAGTCTAGCAACTGAAAGAAGATTACGTTGAAGATCTGGTACATGTAATACTCCTCGCAAAATTCGAGTGGAAGAAGATAAGGTACCAAGATATAAGTCTCCAATACCCTTTACTTGACAAGTAGTATCATCAGCAAGATAAACAACGCGTTGAACTGGCAGTGGATGATAGTTATGGAGCCACTTAGACTGATATGTCATATTTCCTGTAGCACCAGAATCGACAATAAAAAGTGATCCATCACGTACATGAAGTATTCTGTCTGGAGCAACTGAACATAGGACGCAGCTTGTTTCTGGTACAATGTTGTTTCGATGTTCAGTAGCATATGCTCTATTCCGATCTGTGTCGAATCGACGCTTATAGCACATATGAGTGGGATGATCAAATCGTCCACAATATTCACAAGAAGAAGAAGAAGAGTCTCTAGATAAACGTGGTTGTTTTGTGGTAATATTGTGTTCTTCATCATATTGACGTGCCCAACAATCATCTTCAGTATGGCCATTTCTGTTGCAGTAAGAACATTGCTTATTAGGAAATTTGAGACGAGAGAAAATATTACCGCGATGGCCACCTCTGCGGTTTCCTCGTTGAAATGGACGCCTTCGATCATAAAAAGCACGTTCCATCTGTTGTGACTCAGTCTCCTCTTGTGAAATCATAGCTGTATCGTGACCAGCATTCTGACGTTCTTGACGTTGAGAGTATTCAATTAAAGACATGCAAGCTTGGTCAAAATCAATACCATCTTTATTAGAGAGAATAGTAACAATGTTATCATAAGAAGAGTCCTTCACCGTATCAAGGAGAAGTGTAATCAGTTGATTTTGTGGAATAGGATCATCGGCAGCAGCAAGTTGATTAATAATAGATTTGAAAGATTCTATATGTCCCGTCATGGCAGTACCAACTTCATATTGTAACTTGTTAAGAAACCCTCTCAAATAAAGTATTTCTGTAACAGATTTCTTCTGAAAGTTTGCAATAAGGTACTTCCATACGTCGTGGGAAGTAGGCAGTTCATACATATCAAGCAAAAGGGAATCAGTAAGAGCAGAAAAAATATATCGACGAGCTGCTTTATCACTTCATTGCCAATCCGTATAGGCAACATTCCAATCTTTGAATATAGGTCCTTCAGTGATAAGCACGTTATCATTATCCGTATCAACAGGCTGAGGCGGACAAACATGATTTCCAAGAACAACATCGGAGAGTTCATCGCCTTCAAGAATTAACAACATCTTTGCTTTCCAGCCTGGAAATCCTTGACCTTGGAAAGGAGGAACAGAACGCTGGCCAGAAGGAAAGCCGTTGACGAGAATATTCATAGCCATATCTTGTTGCGAGAAGACGTATAAGATAAGATCGCAGAATCTGCACACCATATATGGTGAAGGCCACAATTGAGAATGAGAGAGATATGAGTACTACGTTCTGTCAACGATAAACGTAAGAAGGATGCTCAAGGAACGTCCAAAGATGTGAGAGACGTCACCCAAAAAAAGGCAGGGTAAAGGAGACGTTAATAATAAACGAGTCCTCAAAATAGAGTGGCGTGAGACGCAAGATTGACGGCCACAATACGAATAGAAAAAAGCTAAATCTTCTTGAAAAAGTTAACGCCAAAATAAGAAAAACGATCGCGGACGCTTCACGAAGAAGTAGGACGAAGAAAGCTGCGTCAAGCTCAATTACAGTAAAAACAACATAACTTTCTGCTGCGAACTCCGATTGACACAAACCTAGAACTCAAATCGAAGAGCTTGAGGAGACGAACAAGTTTTGGATGAAAAGTGCTATTGCGCTTTTCTCGTTTCTCCAAATTTTGAGCAGAACAACAAGAAAAATTGAGATGAAGTTCAGGGTGTCATCAACAAGAAAACGTAATCAACGATTAGATTGATTAGAAATAAATGCCACATAAAACACTAATCATATTCTTCTTAACACAAAACAACCACAGTTAACAAGAATCAACGCTTACATGCGAATCGCATACACATACTGTTGTGTCACCATGAATTGAATTGGCGCGTGATCGTTACCGCTCTGATACCATGTTGAGATGTAGAGAGAGAGAGAGAGAGAGAGAGAGAGAGAGAGAGAGAGAGAGAGAGACGAAACAAGAGACACACCGTATACGCTCCCAAAGACTGATTCATATTGAGGACAAGATAAAAATATATAGGTGAGACCAAGTTCAGTAGAGTGAGCCATATATAGCTCCAACAATGGCATGTACAACTAGGCTCGGTGTTGGAGCTATATAGAGAGCCCACACTCATGCTATATATAGCTAGGAGTCCCCACTATATATGTGTACTCATTGTGTGCTCTAGACACACTTTTGGGGATTGCATATGATGGTGTAGTCTCCCTCTCTTCTCATCTACCTGCGCTCTCTCCCTCGAGTTAAACATGGTATCAGAGCCAACCGCATGCGTTCTCTATCCAGCTATGGCTATGGAGAGCTCTTCCCTGTACTTCAAGCATGGAGATAAGTTTTACATATTTCTTCTTGATTGTTTTTTCTTGAATTTTGTTGTAGTTGCTTTGTTCTTGCGTTCTTTGTAGACGAGAATAGTTAGATTACAATTTCTCTGTTCTGGGCTCGAAACTTATGAGCGATAAGGAGAAACATAAGCAGGTGGCTATGTCTGCAAGAGGCTGCAAGATGGACGTGTGTGTGCACGAAGCAAAGTAGCCCAAAATATGATTACCATGCGGAGAGATGAGGTTGCTTTGATGCATCTTTTAAGGAGTGATGCATTGGAAGGAGATCAGAGGGTTGGGGCCCGTTACAGTGCAAGGGACGAAAGCATGAAGAGAGGCTGCCACACAGGGGGCTGCATGATGAGCGCAAAATTTAGTAGACAGTTCCAGGTTTGAAACTTTTGAGCGAACAGGGTGTCTGTGTGTGTGCAAGAGATTGCAAGAGGGTGTGTAGCCCCAAACTTTAGCAGACATCTCTCAACATCTGAGTGGCCCTCCAGCGATGACGCGGCTACTTTTGGCATGCTTTATCTAGCTTGTTACGGCCCTCCGCACGCAAGCCGCTTTTGACCATGCTTTATTTAATGCCTTCTCGCTAATTGCAGTAGTATGAGTACTTTCGCTATTTATTAGCCTTGGGTTTGCACAAAGAGCCAACATTGTCTATGGCGCCGGTGAGTACTGGCGCAAGCCAGCCTAAAATGGGTATCTACGAGTAGGTGGCATTCTACTCGTAGTAGACTAAATTAGACATACAGTCCATCGCCCACCCTGCACGTAGTCTATTCCACCACCTGTGATTTGCTGGTCTAGTGCAGGCTGAATCACATTGTCAAGGAGTGCCCCATCTCCAATGGTGTTCTCGTAGGTGAACAGGAAAAGTAGCTTTATGAGATTTATGCGGTTGAACATAAATCTATGACAATCTGCGAGCAACTCTCTGATCTGCGTGACTAGCAAACTGATTTGTCCATGGACAACCAGGGAGCAGGAACTCTGTACGTGGTGTCAACATCCCTGTGAGGCAGAAAGTGGTGTCAGCGTCCCTATGAGGCTGTCAGTTATAGTTCTTCTCTGGCTTTGACTTGTGGCTATGGTTGTTGCCGACTATTATAGGTACTTGCAATACTCTCATCCAGCCTGGCCGGCACTTAACACCATCTCATGAATCTCTACATTTCCGGCCTTTGTCATCACTAAGCTTTGCCCAAAAGCTATCTGATTTGTTTCTTGTGAAGCCCCTGTGCCTCACAACGGCTATATGCCCCAATCTCGATCATTATTATTTTAGTTTGATGCTATTTTTAGGAAAATTATTTCCTTCTCATAGTTTTGTCTTACAAAGGCTTGCCATCTTATGCTCTATGGCCCACATCCTATTGCACCCTTGTTTCTTTTGAGTCTTGACGTGCTTGGTAGGCAGCCCAAATTTTGGTGCTTTTCCCAGAGTTCTATATACAGTTTTATTCAACTTTGTTGCCTTGTTGGCAGTTTTTTGTAGTCCCTTCCTTTAGATACATGCTGGTTGTACAAAACTAGAATGGCGGGGTCAAGTTTTAGTGCAAAAGCTTTCAATTTTGACGCAAAAGCTGGGAGAATTTCATGTTTTTCCTTATTTTAACCGGCTAGGGAAAATAGTCAATTGTAAATGACCGCATGTTTGTCTTCAAAGAGGTTGCAAATATTTACATTAGCCAATTGTAAATGAATGTATATTTGTCTAAGAGATTTGCCTTATGAGTCGATTCTTCCATGCAATCATCTGTCTATTGATTAATATGTAGTAACAGTTTAGTAATTCTGATAGTGCTCGGGGATGTCCAAAAAATGTACCATGGTGAGTACCATGATGCATGGTACGTAGAACCATGATGATGATTGCTATTTCAAAGTTTCTATTTGATTTTTTGAAATGTCTCTGATGCCATGGTACGTATATTCATGATGATGATTACTATTTTACATCTTTTATTTGATTTGTTGAAACCATGTCTAATGCCGTGGTATGTCAAGCCATGATGAGATGATTGCTATTTCAAAGTTTTTCTATGCGTCTCTAATGCCATGGTGAATACCGTGATGCCATGGTATGTAAAGCCATGATGATGATTTCTATCTCAAAGTTGTTATATGCGTCTCTAATGCCATGGTGAATACTGTGATACCATGGTACGTAAAGCCATGATGATGATTTGCTATTTCAAAGTTTTCTGAGCGTCTCTAATGCCATGGTGAATACCGTGATGCCATGGTACGTAAAGCCATGATGATGATAGATGACAATTGAGATCTTGGGGACCCCGGTATGTTCAATATATCGGGCTTTGTATATATGTGTGCACATGTGGTTACGTTGATATTACATTCGTTTCTATGTCATCTGCACATGTGATTGCATCGGCATTACGTTTATTTTTATGTCGTCTCTAGAGCGGCGTCATGAACCATCTCTAAAGACAACGTGACGTGGTTATTTCTAATCTTCACGTATCGATATGTTGTTTGAGTTGATGTTGTTTACAGGGTAAAAGTTACTTCAAGCAGTGTGTACATCGGCTCAAAGATATTGATGCTGCTCAAAGATCTTGAAGAATTTGCATCAATTCAATTATATATATAGGGTTATTGTACTTCCAAAGATGCTTGAAAGCACATATTGTATATTATGGAGTGATGTAGCTCCTAAAAAATGAATTTTGTAAGCTTTGATAATTGTTAATATAACAGTGCATGTATATGGTGCTGTGGGTTTTTCCCTTGTAACCCCAAGGGTTTTTTCATCCACAATTAGGGACTCCTATTTGAGTGGGGGTGTTGGAGCTATATAGAGAGCCCACACTCATGCTATATATAGCTAGGAGTCCCCACTATATATGTGTACTCATTGTGTGCTCTAGACACACTTTTGGGGATTGCATATGATGGTGTAGTCTCCCTCTCTTCTCGTCTACCTGCGCTCTCTCCCTCGAGTTAAACACTTGGGAGCTAAGCTACCTATGAATGACAAGTGCCAAAAGCTCATGGCTTGGTACTCCTCCAACCCTAGCACTCCATCCCTCTAGAGTTAACCAAGGAGATTTACATTGAAAATTGTGAAAAAGGGTCTTACGGTACTCAAATTGAATCAATTTTTTTTCTAAATACTCTTCATACATAGCTCTATGACATAAGTAAAAATCAACTTCATATTGATGAATAAATACTATTTATGGGAATTTTTTAAAGTTTTCATTGCTGGTCCACTGAGAGACATATCTAAATTTCAAGTAAAGATAAAAAAGAAATGAGTTGTTGAAAGACATTGTTTTTTTCATGGACACATCCTCCATGATGTCATCTAAAAAATCACCGTAGGATCTTGCAAAATAACATACAAGATTGCCATATATCTGGGGAAGAAAAAGAGAGACATTTAGGGCAAGAAAAGTGCCATTTGGAAATTCATAGAAAATACATACAAATCCAAAAAAATGCCAAAAAATCAGGTTAGATTCTATCCACCATTTGATTGAACGTGGTTGGAGCATTTGTCAAACCAAAAGGCATGACAAGATACTCATAAAGATCGAATGTCATTTGTTACTATCGACTATCTTTATTTGATGATAGCCGAATTTAAGGTCAATCATGCTATTGTATGGTTAGAAGTCATAAATCGAGGAAGAAATGGTGGTAAGAGATGGTAGTTGTCCACTAGCTATGTTGTACTATCTAATAACTAATCAAATGTTTGTCAGTGTTGTTCAATGCTATTAGCCAGTCACTAGCTATAAATAGTTTTGAATGTTAGTTATTGTAATTCTTACATAACTGTTGGCATGCTATTTTATAGCTATTGATAGAGATAGCCGCTGATAACTGTTTTGTAACTACCTACTTGTTGAAAGTGATTGCCACTAATAACTGATTTGTAATTAATAGCTATGTATCATCTATTGATCATGTATGTACTTAAGGCAAAGATATTTCATAGCTAGTGACTGCTATTTCTTAGCTAGTTATTGCTATTATCCAACTATTGATAGCTATCACATAGCTATCATTGCTAGTTCATAGATGGTGATTGCTATTTGTAGCTATCACATACCTATGAATGTTACTTCATAGCTAGTAATTGCTAGTCCATGCCTAGTGATTTCTCTTGAAGGTATTGATAGCATGCTACTGATTGCTATCGATTGTTACTTCATAGCTAGTGATTGCTATTTCATGCCTAGAGATTGATCTTGAAGGTATCAATAGCTATGTGATAGCTATTGATAGCTAACACATATATATGATTGTTACTTTATAGAGAGTGATTGCTAGCTAGCATCTATTGAGAGCTATTTGAACTAGAACTTATAGCTAGTGATTGTTATTTAATAGCTATTGATAGCTATTTCATGCCTAGTGCTTGCTCTTGAAGGTAACTAATAGGTATTGATAGTTGTCACATAACTATGATTGTTATTTCACATCTAGTGATTGATGTTTTACAGGTACTGATAGTTATCACATAGCTATGATTTCCATTTCATAGCTAGTGAATGCTATTTTACAGGTACTGACAGCTATCACATAGCTAGTGATTGATATTTGATAGCTATTGATAGCTATCACATAGCTATGATTACTACAGCATAGATAGTGATTGCTAGCTACAACTATTGATAGCTAAGTGCTAGATATTTCATAGCTAGTGATTGTTATCACATAGCTAATGATAGCTATTTCATACCTAGTTATTGTATTTGATTGCTATTGGATGTCTCCCAAAGGTATTGATATAGCTATGAGAAACTATTGATAGCTACTGCATGCTTTGAGATACTATCTAACCCTCATTTAAGATCTACCAATAGGTTGCTAATGCCTCATAATTTCTTTGTGATACAAGCTTTTATTATTGTGAAATGTAGGTTAAGCTCTTCCAACGTTTTAAGGATTCCTATCCTGATTTACTAATCTAGCTTCGTGCCTTTGAGTCAGAGAAGCCTTACTTTGTGAGAAAGTTAAAGGACAGGCTAACATGTTTCTGTATTTACCATGTGCAAATTTCTTATTTGAAGGAGGTTGTCAATCACATGCGTAGTCAAGCATTTGGAGTGCATGGTGGGTTATGCAAATGTGTATGCGTTGTGTACATGGATTCATCACTTGCAGGAACATGTTTTGCTACAAATTACAATGTGAAGATCATTTCAAAGCTTATAGATTCTATTTTGCATGTCCCAAGCAAGCTCGCTCTACCTACCATGGCCTAAATTGCCACATTGGTTGTAATGGAAATGGCCTATGAACTTTGAGAATAGCGGAATTAAGAGAATTAGAGTGAGCATTTTTGTGAGATTACTTTGGGAACATAAAGGGTGAACTTAATTGATGGTAGCAACATGAACATAGTACTTAATTAACTTGGCATGAACAATACTTTTTCAAGAGAGAGAGTATTAGAGAAACATGACAATAGTTGATGACCGGATTTACTAGGAGCCGACGGTCCCCCCTCCAAAAGGCATTTGTATTATAGATTCTCACATCAAGAGAGACTTTGTTACAATACAATCTTTGTGTTCCTTGTGACCTTGCTGATGCTATGAAGATGGAAAGCTTCATGCATCATGAGCTTAACATAAACTTTTCAAAAAGCATTAACTATCTCAAGCCTCAGTCCCAAGGCCTCAAACACCTTCAAAGGTGGAGAGAGCTAGCGGGGAATGAGGGTAGGGAAGAGGAAGAAGAATCATCCATAGGAGAAAGAAATAGTTCCTCACTTATCATCACTCTTCTCGCTTAGCATAGCATAATAGCATATTAATACAGATGAAGAAGATGGCAAGCTTAAGCATTGCAGCATGGCTCTTGGTTGGATTTGCATTCCATAGCCAAGAGTGTTGGTGTAGGCTCTCCACTTCTCAACAAGCTTGGAGAAGCTTGGAGAAGGAGATGGAACTCTTGCACTTTGCACTGCACAAAATGAGAGAATGTGTGTGTGCGTATGGGAGAGTATACCCCCTCTCATGCTTGGTCCACACCTCTCTCTCTCTCTCTCTCTCTCTCTCTCTCTCTCTCTCTCTCTCTCTCTCTCTCTCTCTCTCTCTCATATTATTTAATTATTTCATTTGGACATGTGTCCTCTTTTTTCCTCTTTGAGAGAAAGAACTTAATTATTTATTTTATGTATCTAAATTCTCATTGAACCCCTTTAAAACCTATCCAATAGCATTCAAGCACATCATGAGGGCCACATGTGGACGATCATTTGAACATGTGTCTTTTATGCTTATTAAGTCATTTGGTTTGAATTGAATACTTCAAGCACTTAGTCAATCAAGCATGGAAACGTTCATGCCTGCTGAGAGTTTATCTTTGAATTGAGCACTTCAAGAACTTTAGTCATTTAAGCATGTGAGAAACACCTCAAGATTTTGGGCAAGGTTCCCCCTAACACTTAGCAAATCGACAAGCACCTCATGCTTGGGTAGGATTCCCACCTCAAGGTCAACCCTAACTTGCCTAAGATCAAAGGACTTTTTAACACTAACTTTTGGAGGTCTTTAATGAAGTTAACCCTAAGGTCTTTAAGCTCCATTAGGTAGCATTTCTCTTTAATAGAACATCTATCATTTGGACCCCTTTAACCTTGGCCTTGTGTTGAGACAAATCCATAAGCACATGTCTATATTCTACCCCTTGTTCCCTTTTATTCTCCCACATTAAATGATCAGTTTAATAGATAAAATCATTTGGGCTGGTTAGATATTAGATTTTATGACATGGGTTAATGTACAAGTTGCGGGGCAAAGGAATTTGTATGCTGTCCACAGGAGCTACTGAAGGATGCAAGAGCCATCAAAGTGAAAGTATTCAAGGATGTGGAAACATGCAGTTGTGAAGGTGCAAAGAAGAAGAAAAGGAAGGAAGTTATATGCCAGGAGATGAGCACGACTGATTTACTACAGGTATTCAAGATGCAGCTTCAAAAGTTCATTAAACATGCTTTGTGTACCAATTGTAGGATGAACAGTCAAAAGTATGCATCACATATTTTCTAGAAGATGTTATTGTATCTGTGGTGGATTTTGCTGAGAACTTTTCTTTCAAGGAGCAGAACGAGATCCAATTGATGCATTGGTATTCCACTTAGGTCACCATTTTTGTCCACATTACCTACTTCCGTGATGGAGGTGAGTTAAGAAAGACTTTGTACTTCGTCATTTTTGATGATAAAATGCATGAAACTTTCTTTTTCCAACACTACTTTATGCTACATTGGCAATGGATAAAAGACAAAGGCCTAGCTGTTAGCTAGCACTGGGTTTGGTCAGATGGGGCGACCTCCAAATTTAAGGCAAAGAGGCCTTTCTATTTTGTTGGTAGATATGTTGGTTTGATAGGGGACAATAGACCAACACCATGATCTTGGTTGGTAGTATTTGTGGGACAAGAAGAAGCAGCATGGTCACTAGTCGTAGGGACTTCACTAGCGGGTATGCTACCATCGACGCTCACATGATCAGCCATTAGTGTGTCAACCACTTGTGGAGCAGAGTCTTCACCAACATCCTTTGCACTGCTTGCATTTTCAACACCTGGAGCAGGGACTTCACCAGCGGGAAGGAAACCATCATCACTTACATTATCAACCAATGTTTGGTTGACTACCTGTGGAGCAGGGTCTTCAACAACATCCTTTAAACTCCTTGAATTTTCAACATTTAGAGCAACATCCCTAACATCTGGAGGAGCTTTGTTGAATAGATTTTTCTTCATCTTCTTGAATGGTAGCTTTGTTGAACACGGTTTCCTTTTTCTTGCTTCTGCCAACATGTTTTACAGTGTGTCTCCACAATCTTCACGAACATGAGGGTCTGCATGATGTCATGCTGATAGCCATTTTTTGGCTATCTAAATTTCCATAGTGAGCTACCTCACCCTACCAAAATCACCCAAACACTAAAGCTATCCCTACCTTTTCACTATACATAGGCGTGTGTGAGTTAGGGGTCTTTTCCCATATCTCCTTAAAACCCTCAGCTAGCTAGTCATTGGATTAGTTGAGCCAAAAAAGTAAATAAAATAAAAAATATTATGGCCAAAAACATTGGATTAGTCATTGGGTCTAAATATAAGGAATTTTCATAATTATTTTGGTATTTATTTAAATATTTTTACCTAGGTGTGCGTTATTTGCCTATGTATGTTATGTACATTGACTCACCAAAACCACAATTTTTCTTACCATTTTGCATACTCTTTATTCCATATAGATATATTTTCATGCAAGCTTCTCTTATTTTTGGTGTGAATCTACTCTAAAGAAAAACCTCAAAATACCCTTCACCATCAGTCATTGCCTTTCACTAAATTCCTATTTCCTACAGGAATTCTTTCTTACCTCTTGTAAATAAATATACATCAATAAGACAAAGGAGGACCCTCCTCATTTGATTCTCTATATTTTCATATATATATATATTTATTTATTTATTTATTTATTTATATTTATATATTTATATATATATCCCACACTATGCTAGATTCCATGAATAGTTTATATATACTAGCCAGTTTTATCCCATCATATCCATATATTATATTTATGCATAATCCATAACCATGCACATTTTCAAACCCCTAAGAATCAATTAGATCATGCTTTGATGCAAGGAGGGGCTCACCTTTGGAGCCATATGAAAATTCAACAAAAGGGGAGCCACTAAAGACTTTTTTGTGAAGAAAAATAGACATTTTGGTGGAATTTTTTTATATCTATCTCCACTCCGTATTTGAAGTGGTGGTTACAAGACAAAATGTGGACCAAGAGTTGAATGATCACCTCAAAAATTTTCATAATTTTTAGAGCTACCACCGGTGAGGTATGATTTTTTGATTGGATCCCAGTCTCTGCCCACTTTTCTCACAAGTAGCCCATAGTTTTCTCTCACCTTTTTCCACACTTCTACACACACGTACAAACTAATTCCTCTCAATCCCTCACTCAGACCTGCACCTTCCATGGTTTATCTCACCTTATTCACCATTAACCTCTCCTCTTACTTCCATAGCTCGCATATGAGCTCTACATGTACCTACACCATCTCTATGCCTCTCTCTATTACTTCCAAAGTACAATTCCATCTTACCTCTTCTTTATATACATAAAATTGAACATGTAAACCATGATTAACCTCTATAAATTGAGAAATCTCATCAACCGAATGCCATTTTCATCACGATAATCAACCTTGACGACGGTGGCATAAAGAAGAGAAGAAGACGAAGAGGATGGATAGTCATTTTGAGAACCTACACAAGTAAGCCTTTCACCATCACAAGGATTTCCTCACTTCATTCAATCATCTTACTTTAACCATCCACCTCATTCTACCCAATGTAAATAAAATATTAACTTTTTAGTCACTATTAACACTAACCACTAACATACTAACACAAAATAGCCATTGACCTAATCATAAAAGAAATCTCACCTCAAGACATGTGCATAGTAACTCTCTCTCTCTCTCTCTCTCTCTCTCTCTCTCTCTCTCTCTCTCTCTCTCATTTTTCTTAAAACTCTACTTTCACCTTATCTACCATTAGTAATGCTCTCTTTTGAGCCCACATCCATGACTCAAGCAGACAAAGAAGGTACGCAATGTTTTGATATTCAAAAAAAATGATAATCCTGATTTGTTAGCTTGTAAATCAAGATTTTCAATAATCTTAATGAAGGGTCTCCAACCTATAAATAGGTCCCTCTTCCTGTTGTAAAATAACCTCCAATATCTCACATAGCATCCCAACACTCTATGCGTGAGGAGAGACTTATGCGTGACAACCACTTTGTGAGCTTCACTTTTTGTGTAAGAGAAGCTTTCAAGTTACACATTGCAAGTGAGAGAGTGTGAGTTCAAAAATCTCAAAACCACTATTGTATATGCTCCTCCATCATCAATAAATTGAGGTTTGGTGCATCAAAGGCGCGATTCGATGTTCAAATCTTCCTCCTTCCATTTGTGCAATACGGTTTGGTGGATTCAAGGTAACTTGTGTATTTTGAGTTTCTATCAGTTGATCTTGTTTTAGAAAGTGTTTTAGTGTGTTTCCATTGCCAATTTTGTGTCCATTGTACGAGGGTATTGTGGTGAGAGGTCTCTCAAACCCTAAGACAGTGTGTGTGTGTTGGCAATGTTTTAGCATTCACTAAGCATTGAGTTAGTTTTATACAAACTCTATGATAGCATCATAACAGACCATCTCCATTTGCAAATCACAAATAAACGGTATTATGCAAGATCCATTCGTCTCTCTCTTCCCAATCCATTCCTCTCTCTCTCTTCCCTTTTCTCTAGCTCTCTTTGGTCCATTTTGTGTGTGTCTTGTTGTGAGGTTGCTTGTGTGTGTTTTGTGGCGCATCTTTTTGGTTGTGACAAAATCTCTCTTGTGTCCTAGTTCGTATACCAGAACTAGGTGACTTGTGTATTTTGAGTTTCTATCAGTTGATCTTGTTTTAGAAAGTGTTTTAGTGTGTTTCCATTGCCAATTTTGTGTCCATTGTACGAGGGTATTGTGGTGAGAGGTCTCTCAAACCCTAAGACAGTGTGTGTGTGTTGGCAATGTTTTAGCATTCACTAAGCATTGAGTTAGTTTTATACAAACTCTATGATAGCATCATAACAGACCATCTCCATTTGCAAATCACAAATAAACGGTATTACGCAAGATCCATTCGTCTCTCTCTTCCCAATCCATTCCTCTCTCTCTCTTCCCTTTTCTCTAGCTCTCTTTGGTCCATTTTGTGTGTGTCTTGTTGTGAGGTTTCTTGTATGTGTTTTGTGGCGCATCTTTTTGGTTGTGACAAAATCTCTCTTGTGTCCTAGTTTGTATACCAGAACTAGGTGGTGCCCCTGTCTTGCTTGGGTTTGGCTGTGGGTTTGTTGTTGTGTTGTGCTTGTGGTTTTCCTAGCCCCAATTGAATAGCACGGGAGCTTTGAGGGGTGTTTAGAGGTCGCCTCTCTTGTTGCCCGCCCCGGACCGTCTCAATTTTGGTACCCCCACTGAGGAGGGCTTATGTATTTTTGTGTAGGATTAACCTTTACCATACTCAAGTAGCTTGCATGAATCAGAAGAATTTGTATGATCCTTTCTTTCCCATTACAAGGCAAAAGGTACACATAATTGTTAGTACTAAGTTGCAATTTCAACGTGTAATTCGTAGAAATTTAGGTCCTCTTAGGTTGGCTGAGATAAATGCTTCAATAAATCCTTTTAATTTACCTCTCATTAGGTACGACCTTAGTTTGGATGTCTATGTTTTTGTTTTGTTTTAAGCATTAGGTCATGCATAGACAATGGATAATGGCCTAGGAATAGAGGTTTTCCCCTTCCATTTCACTCCACATATTAGAATAAACGTTGCAATTAGTAGAAAGATCCACTTTCAACAACGTATGGTGTTCATTTGGTGCCCAAAGAGTAGGAGAAATTCTTGCATCACCAAACCCTGTCATGCTGCCTCTTGTTGATTATCATAGATCATTTGATGTGCATATTTTTATTTTTTTGTAGAACAGACTGCTATTTAGAAAACATTATTGTGTAAATATTTTTAAGAAAAAAAAACATGCGTCACTTTGAAATCAATTCAATGGAAAGCCTGGAGAGGATGCATAATTATTTTTAGCAAATTTCAAGAGCCGTATCAAGAGGAGAGTAATTGATCAAGAACGTGTAGAAATGTTTGAGGTGGTCCTTAAGAAAGATGCTAGCACTTGGTTAGACTCCTTGCCTGAGGAAGTTAAGAGGAATTACACGAAAGTTTTGAATCGTTTCAATAGATACTTCTTTGATCCCCAAAACACTCAAAAACTATAGCAGGACATAGTTTCTCATAAGCAAAAAGACTTAGATGATTACTACTTGTACAAGCAAGAGTTTCTACGTCTTTGGGCTCTATGGATACAAAGTTTTGCTAACCCTGGTGATGGTGCAGAATTTCTCAAGAAGGAGAGGTTCATAGCTGGACTCTTTCATGATCTTAAGGTAAAAGTTGAGGCGGGTGCACCTGCTACCTTTGATGCAGCTGAAACTAGGGCTGCTAAGAAGTATAGGAAACTCAAGTGTCTAAGGAGAAAGGTTCTAATAGAAGTTCTTAGACCCAGGTAAGTCACAAGAATCGACATCTAGGGAGCTTCTTGAGGTAACGGCGGAAGTGATTAAGAAGTTAAATGAATCTTTAAGCAGCCTTTCAATTCACCTTGCACAAGCTGTAGGTCCAAAGGGACAAACAAAGAAGTCAAAAGAGAGAGAGTCACGACCTAGGAGAGTCTTGTAATGTTGGAATTGCGGAGAGTCTGGACATGGTATGTATAATTGTCCTTGGCCTCGTGGGGAGCGAGGAATACCTAACTTGAATTACCCGGTGATGAATGTAGATGAAGGAACTGATCAACAACCAAGGCTTCTACAAAGGCCAAATGGACCAAGATGACCTCCACAAGGGGTAGAAGGAGTTCCACCTTTGCTAGATTCAAATGTGTATGTGGTAGAGGTGACAAATTCAAATGAGGTTGACATGGAAGAAAATGGCATTAAGCGTTGCTGAGGAGAAGGTAAAGAGAAAGAACGTGTCACATCACAGAGTGACCATGGACAAGGCAAGAAGGCAAAGGAGACCAAGGAAGCTAAGAGGACTCGATGTTGTATCAATATCCAAGACTTCCCTTTTTGACATGGTATGGATCCATACAAATTGTTGGAAGACATGAAAGGTAAGGGCCCTGATATCTCATATGGCCTCAGTTTCTTGTATTATGCCCACAAGTTAGGAGAGATTTAACGAAAGCAGTTAGCACTAGGAGAAAGGTTAAAGAGAGTGTGCCTGTTGTAAAAATTGCACATGTTGAAATGAATGAGGATATTACACCTGTGCTAGATTGTTACATCAAAGGAAGATTGATCAGGAAAGGTTTAGTGGATGGGGATGCACAAATTTGCATCATGACAGAGGGACTCATGCAAAGACTAGGCATGCACATCCATGAGACACATGAAATTAAAGTGAAAATGGCAAACAATAGCAAGGCTAGGTGCGTAAGCATTTGCAAAAATGTTTTTATGGAATACCATGGCTAATGAAAATGCGAGCTTTGCAGGATTGGGAGAGTGGAAAATTAATTTGCAGGAATGACAATCATAAGAAGGTTGTCTTTGACATGAAGGAGCAACGCCAAGAGAAGCTCCATGAAGAGTCATCACAAAGTGAGACGGAGGAAGGTTGGACCGATAGCACTTCAGAAGAAGAAAGTAGTGGCAGCATTACTGAAGAGGAGTCTTCCATCGAAGTCATGGGGGTAAGGTTTAAGCCAAGCAACCAAGAGACCTCTTGTCAAGGTTTGGAAGAGGTAGATACTCAAGAGAGCCAAAATATGCAAGATGAAGGAATGTTAGAAGGTATGATGTCAACAACACTTACAAAGGAAGAAAGAGAGGAGTTCAAAGGTGTGTTAAGGAAATTTCCTAGGCTTTTTGCTAAAGACTACACCGATGTGTGTGGAGTAGATGCTACTCAACACAAGATTGAGTTGAAGCCAGAGGCCACACCTAAGGCTCAAAAGCTACGAAGGTTAGGAGTCATCAAGGAGCAGGCTTTACTCAAGGAGGTAAGAAAGCTTCTAGCAGTGGGTTTCATTTATCCAGTGGACAGAGTGGGTCTCTCCCATTGTTGTCACTCCCAAGAAAAACGGCAAGTGGAGGATGTGTGTGGATTATCATCCACTAAATGAGGCAACAAAAAGAGATCACTTTCCCCTCCCATTTCAGGATGAGACACTAAATGAGGTAGCTGGTCATTAGCGGTACATTGTGTGTGATGGCTACTCGAGTTATTTTCAAATAGGTATTGCATTGGAGGATCAATTGAAAACAATTTTCATCACTCCTTGGAGTTGTTATGCTTTTAGAGTCATGCCATTTGGCCGTACAAATGCTCTTGCAAACTTTCCAACGCTTCATGAACATGGTGTTTCAAGCATTTTTTGGAAATTCCATTAGGGTTTTTATTGATGATTTTTGCATTTATAGTTCAAAACCATTGCATCTACAAAAGGTAGAAGAGGGCTTGAAAAAACTTTACGACATGGGAGGTCAACTCAACCCCAACAAGTGCCACATAGGTGAGGATGAAGTGATCTTGCTTGGTCACAAAGTTTCTTACAGAGGCATCGAAGTGCATCCTTCAAAGGCAAAGTCTCTTATTGAGTTACCGTCCCCCATGAGTCTTAAGGAGGTCATCTTATTCGTTCAAAAGGTGAAGTATATGTCACGGTTCATTTACTTAGACTCGGAGTTACTTCACCCCTTGCAGAAATTGACACAACAAGTCGATTTTGTTTGGTTTGATGAGCTTGAAGAATATTTTTGTAACATCAAGGTCATTCTATCATATTTACCAACACTTATGCCTCCTTGTTGGGAGTACACATTCTTTGTTAGCTCTAGTGTTGGGAAAAAAACAATTGGTGCTATTTTGCTACAACAAGATCCGCACAATACCAGGATGAGACCCCTACTTTGCTAGTAGGGTCATGATTGCTTTGGAGAGAGGCTACACAAAGGCAGAGATCATGATGATTTCTCTTATGTTTGCAGTGAGAAAGTTTAGATCCTACTTGCTACCAAAACCTTTTGTAATTCTCACTGCAGAAATTTTGTTCCCTTGGGTGTCATCTCAAATGAATCTTAGTACTAGGATCTCAAAGTAGATTATGGACTTGCAAGAGTTCCAATACTCTTTCAAGATAGAATATAGTGTGCATTCACAATTGGCAGGGATTCTCACTTATAGGGTGCATGAAAAGGAGATTAAGGTTCCTGAAGTAAAGAGCCTACCATTGCCACCACCAAAAAGTATTCATAATTCTTTTACCTTGTTCTTTGATGGAGCTTTTTGATGACTCACAGGAAAAGCAAGGGGAGGGCGAGTATTGCTCTACCCAAGTGGAGAGGTGGTCATGAAAGAGAAGTTCAATCTACCAGGTTCAACTAGCAACAATGAAGCAGAATACAACACACTACTTTATGGTCTGAAGATGTGCATTAGTCAAGGTATACAATGTCTCATGGTAAAGGGAGATGCACTTCTCATTGTGAAGCAAATCTTAGGCATTTGGGCATGCAAGAATGAAAGCCTAAGGACAAAATTTCGTGCCATCCATAGGTTATTTAATCAATTTGAATAAGTGCAACTGTATCGTATTCCTAGGAAACAAAATGAAGATGCCAATTTACTTGCACAACAAGTAGTTACATGTGTTGAGAAAGAAGTGCAGATCATCATGGTGGCAGTAACTGTCAAGCAACCAAGATACCAAGGATTGGAGTCATTGGCTCTCATTATTGGCTACATTTTGAAGGGCGAGTTTCCACAAGACTTCACAAAAGCTTAGAAGAGGAGACTCATGAAGAAGGGAAATTTCTATCTCTTCCTAGAAGGATCCCTCTATCAAAAAGGGAAGGATCAAGTGTGGAGAAGGGTACCAACTATCGAGGAAATTCTAGCCATTCTAAAAGGTTTGCATGAGGAAGCATGCGGGGGTCATTTTGCCCAAGAGTTAACTGTGAGGAATATTTTTCTTGTGGGGTATGTTTGGCCAAGCCTGCATGTGGTTGTCCAGTATTGGTGTTAAAGGTGTCACAACTGTCAGGTAAATGGAAATAGAATATTGGTCCATGCTCCAAGGCTGATCGTGCTTGCAAATGGACCCTTTGAAAAATGGGGCATTGATGCTATGGGTCCTCTTCCTAGAACAAAAAATGGTAAACTCTACATTCTAGTGGCTGTAGATTACATGACTAGGTGGGTAGAGGCTCAAAGTGTGGCAAGGATAAATGAGAAAACAGTGAGCAGGTTTGTCTACACTAATATTTGTTGTAGATTTGGCACACCTCTAGAGATTGTTTCTGATAATGGTTCAAGGTTCAAAAAGGGTTTTCTCACAGAAGTTTGTGAAGAGCTTCACATTCTACATCGTCATAGCACACCCTACCACCCACAATCAAATGGTTTGGTGGAGAAGGCTAATGGTGTCATTGCAGGCATCATTTGGAAGATGGTGCAAAACAAGACAAAGTTGTGGGATGACTTCTTGGATGGTGCCTTGTGGGCATATCCAACCACATATAGGGAGGCAATAGAGTTCACACCATTTCACTTGGTGTATGGTCAAGAGGCTTTGCAACCTATCGAGCTCAACATCCCAACAATATGGCTTCATGGAAAACGTGCATAATATGATCAAGAGGTATGGATGGATCGACTTCTTACATTAGTGGAGCTTGACTGGAAAAGAGAAGCAACCTATGAGTGCTACAAGAGGAACTACACAAGCAAAGGAGAAGATTCACAAGAAACTCAAGGACAAAGGCATCAAGGAAGGAGAGCTTGTGCTAAGGTATGACAATCGACTTGACAATTGTTTTGATGCCAAATTTGAAACTAGATGGCAGGGACCATACATAGTCAAGAAGGCTTTGAATTCAAGTTACTATCAGCTTATGGACTTGAATGGTAAAGAGCACTCAAATAAGGTAAATGTGTATCTCTTGAAGCACTATTTGAGTCGCCTTCTACCAAAGGATCTACCAAAGATCTATCAAACGACAACTTTCTCATGTAAGTTTTGTTTCATGAAGCATGAGTTTAACTCGAGCCAAAATGCCAAGGGGCCAAACGATGAAAATCTTGTCAAGGACTCAGAAGCACCCTCTTTGGAAAAGATGCTTTATGATGGTACATGAATATAGCATCATCTTGGGGGAGGGCTAATGATAGCTGTTTTTTGGCTATCTAAATTTCCATAGTGAGCTAACTCACCCTACCAAAATCACCCAAACACTAAAGCTATCCCTATCTTTTCACTGTACATAGGCATGTGTGAGTTAGGAGACTTTTCCCATATCTCCTTTAAACCCTCACCTAGCTAGTCATTGGGTTAGTTGAGCCAAAAAAGTAAGTAGAACAAAAAAAATAAAAAATATTCTGGCCCGTTTGTGTGTAAATATTTCATTGTATATAGGGTCTAAATATAAAGAATTTTCATAATTATTTTGGTATTTATTTAAATATTTCTACTTAGGTGTGTGTTATTTGTCTATGTATGTTATATACATTGACTCACCATTACCATAATTTTTCTTACCATTTTGCATACTCTTTATTCCATATAGATATATTTTCATGCAAGCTTCTCTTATTTTTGGTGTGAATTCACTCCAAGAAAAACCTCAAAATACCCTTCACCATCAGTTATTTTCTTTCACTATCCTATTTCCTAGAGAATTCTTTCTTACCTTTTGTAAATAAATATACATCAATAAAAAAATTTAGGACCCTCCTCATTTGATTCCCTATATTTGCATATATATATATATATATATTATATAGCCCACACTATTCTAGATTCTATGAATAATTTATATATACTAACCTATTTTTTCCATCATATCCATATATTATATTTATACATAATCCATAACCATGTATATTTTCAAACCCCTAAGAATCAATTAGTTCATGCTCTCATGCAAGGAGGGGCTCACCTTTGGAGCCATATTCAAATTCAACAAAAGGGGGACCACTAAAGACTTTTTTGTGAAAAACAATAGGTATTTTGGTGAGATTTTTTATATCCATCTACACTTCGAATTTGAAGTGATGGTTGGAAGATAAATATGGAGCAAGAGCTGAATAATCACCTCAAAAATTTTCATAACTTTTGGAGCTACCACCGGTGAGGTATGAGTGTTTGATTGGACCCCAGTCTGCCCACTTTTCTGACAAGTAGCCCATAGTCTTCTCTCACCTCTTTCCACACTTCTACACACACACACACACACACACACATACACACACTCATTTTTTTCAATCCCTCACTCAAACCTGCACCTTCCATGGTTTCTCTCATCTTCTTCACCATTAACATCCCCTCTTACTTCCACAGGTCTCATATGAGCTCTACATGTACACACACAATCTCTATGCCTCTCTCTATTACTTCCAAAGTACAACTCCATCTTACCCCTTTTCTATATACATAAAATTTAGCATGTAAACCATGATTAACCTGTGTAAATTCAAAGATCTTATCAACCAAATCTCCATTTTCATCGTGATAATCAACCTTGACGGCGGTGGCATAAAGAAGAGAAGAAGACAAAGAGGATTGATAGTCATTTTGAGAACCTACACAAGTAAGTCTTTCTTCAAGCATCACCATCACAAGGATTTCCTCACTTCATTCCATCATTTTACTTCAACCATCCACCTCATTCTACCCATTGTAAATATATCATTAACTTTCTAGTAATTACTAACACTAACCACTAACATACTAACACAAAATAGCCATTGACCTAACCATAAAAGCTACCTCACCTCAAGACATGTGCATAGAAACTCTCTCTCTTGCTCTCTGTGTGTCATTCCTTAAAACTCTACTTTTAACCTTATCTACCATCAATAATGCTCTCTTTTGAGCCCACATCCATGACTCAAGCAGACAAAGAAGACCCGTAATATTTTGATATTAAAAAAAATCATAATCCTGATTTGTTAACTTGTAAATTAGGATTTCCAATAATCTTAATGAAGTGTCTCTAACCTATAAATAGGCCCCTCTTCTTCTTGTAAAACCACCTTCAAGATCTCATATAGCACCCCAACACTCTGTGCGTGAGGAGAGACTTAGGCGTAACAACCACTTTGTGAGCTTCAATTTTGGTGTAAGAGAAGCTTTCAAGCTACACATTGCAAGTGAGAGAGCGTGAGTTCAAAAATCTCAAAACCACTATTGTATATGCTCCTCCATCATCAATAAATTGAGGTTTGGTGCATCAAAGGTGTGATTCGACGTTCAAATCTTCCTCCTTCCATTTGTGCAATACGGTTTGGTGAATTCAAGGTGACTTGTGTATTTTGAGTTTCTATTGGTTGATCTTGTTTTAGAAAGTGTTAGTGTGTTTTCATTGCCAATTTTGTGTCCATTGTAAGAGGGTATTGTGGTGAGAGGTCTCCCACACCCTAAGACAGTGTGTGTGTGTTGGCAATGTTTTAGCATTCACTAAGTATTGAGTTAGTTTTGTACAAGATCTATGATAGCATCATAACATACCATCTCCATGTGCAAGTCACAAATAAGGTATTATGCAAGATCCATTCCTCTCTCTCTCTTCCCTTTGCTCTAGCTCTCTTTGGTCCATTTTGTGTGTGTCTTTTTGTGAGGTTGCTTGTGTGTGTTTTGTGGCGCATCTTCTTGGTTGTGACAAAATCTCTCTTGTGTCCTAGTTCGCGTACCATAACTAGGTGGTGCCCCTCTCTTGCTTGGATTTGGTTGTGGGTTTGTTGTTGTGTTGTGCTTGTGGTTGCCCCAACCCCAATTGAGCAGCATGAGAGCCTTGAGGGGTGTTTAGAGGTCACCTCTCTTGTTGCCCGCCTCAATGCCATTAGTAAATGCTCCAAATAGACAAAAGAAGATAGTATAAAAACTGAGCCACATATCTAAACGGCCTGAATCTACATTTTTTAAGGTGTAAATTTTTTCGTCAATTTATCACTGCCTATGTCTTCATCGTCAACTCCATTTCCCACAACACTTGACCTTGGTAACCTCCTAGACATTCTTTCCTTTTAGTTACCACCTCTTGTAGGATTTCCGTGTTTTACCTTGTCCTCAATGTCATCTCTCTTTGCCTTTGGAGCATCAAAAAATGACTTTGGGATCTTTGGAGCTGCAATGGAATAACTTATTAAAAACTAGAAAGTACCTTGAGAGCTAACTAATAGTTGTCTAGTAGCTAGCAAATAATTGGCTAACATCTGTTAAATCTCAAAAACAACTTCTACAATCTGTAGAATTTAATGATTGGATTTTAGATCTTGTGAGCCAATGACAAATTTATAAGGATTTTGTAGAATTGTCTGGCTAAACCTTCAACTTCTTTAGGCAAAGTTGCACTCCAATGCAACGTCTGTTTGTCTGACTGAATTTGGGATGGGAGATAGTGTTTCTGGTTTGAGGTTCAAAACCCATGTCCAATATTTGATATGCTTCATCAAGGACAAGATATGTAACCCTGTGAAGATCGGTTTTGTCGACCGTTTGTGTTTGCTCTTCTTCGTTGGTGACTCTTTTGTTCTTGCATCAAGGTGATCAAAGCCGCATTTGCCACTATTAGCTTTTGTGTGATGTGTAAATCATTATACTGCTTCTACTTGATACATGACTTAATTAAAGCTTGACAAACCCCAATTAATTCCCTAAGTTAGTAATTTTCATCAAAAGGGCTTTATCCGACATCATTCATCATCGATTCGCTATCATTGTCCCTTTGTCTCCAAAAATCATATACATGATGTACAAGGTATGTAGATGGCTACCATGGCTTCAGTTTTGAAAAATATTGCATCTAAGACTGGCAAGGGATTTTACTTTTTTTTTTGAAACCCTTGGCTTGTGTTCTCTATTCATAGCCTTCTAAAAAATGTTACATTGATTTGGACTTGTATTTGGCTTGCCAAGCTAACTATTTGGATTTCACTCTCGAAAATGACTGATGAGCATCACTAGCACCTTCTGTCATCCAATCACATGTAGAACCAATGATGATGACCAGAATTCGGTGTGATCCCTGGTTGCTCTTGCAAGTATCTATCACAAAAGATGATTGAATTGTCATTAGTGCCCCTTTTGTGCTTGTCACTATTATTATTCCCTTTTGTTTGTTAAGCTTCATTAAAGTCACATACAAGATAGAAGATTACTCTATAATGATCTACTTCCTTTATATGGCCTTGTAGTTGCATGAAGTGGCTGATGGCAACTTTACACTTGATGGGTGATTTCACTTAGTCGATCATCAACTTTCTTTGTCGTTGTAGTCCATCCCGAAGTTTGATGACCATTCTCAGTCATATTTGGCCTCATGTTGTTATTGAAGGATGATCATCATTATTTTCTTACCTCTGACATTATCCATTGTGCGTGTGGCTTTTGAGACATGCTTTATGAATTGTCGTCATTTTCTTGGACCTTCTTCTCTTTGTACTGCTCGATGTCGCTTCAATCTATTCTTCATATGGATTATGGATTTTTTTTGCTTTTTCTAAAGAAAATCTCAAAAAACAACTAAATAAAACAAAAAATCAACTCAACTAAAAAAGAAAAATCAAGTTAATAATACATTGTATACATGTCCCTAGGGGCTCATATATGGCTTTTGTCCCCGTACTCCTCTTGTAACTCTACTATGAGGGCATATACTTTGAATTTTGTCAAAAAATTATCACAATCAAACGCAAAAATTCAATGCAATTCACAAAACATTGCCCTCTAATATTTATAAATTAGGTTCACATTTAGAATGCCTCCCTTCCTATTTAGATTCCTCCTTGATGACAGGGTATTAGCAAGGGTATGTGTTGTGCTTGGGCAATCAAAAATTGTGCATATGCAGGCTTTGTAATGTAACTATATTATGCATACACAGTCAATGCATGAAAAGATTTATGTTGTGTAAGATGTGGGTATAAGCACTTTGGTTATTGGCATTTGTTGGTGAAGCTTCCTATCCTAAGCCATGTGATTTTCTTTGAATCTCCTATGACGTTTGCTTGATTGAAGGTTGTGGAGATTTTTTGAAGGCTTACTTATCTGTTTGATGCTTCTTTGGAATGCAGTTTAGCCTTGTGGTTGGTTTTTGTATTTGGCATTGTTCCTCAAAGTGGGATCTCTTCTAGCTGTACAGTAATCGTAAGAGGAATTGAAAGAAATCAAGCGACGGTGCGGTAACAATAGTGTTATTGATTTCCTTTGGGACCCACTTCTTTGTGAGTACTGGCCTCCTCGTTGATTCTGATCGTTTGAAAACCCATACTTGTCCCTGCTTCGTTTGTGTTTGAAGAGACTTCTTTGGGATCCACCTTGTCTTTGTTTGAGTCTTCAATGGTCTTTGCTTCAGTTCTTGTACTCTAGGTTGAGGACGAGGTTCAGACTTTGGGAGTTGCTGCTGTAATTGTTTTGGAATACAATTGAATTCTTGACCTCTTTGTGCTTGAATCAACTTCTTTGAAACCCACATTTGAGTTGTCGAATCTTGCAACTTTGTGTTTTTCTTAGATGTTCTTGCAAGCTTCGACTGTTTTTCTTTTGGTGTTGGATCATGTGATTTTTCATTAGAGATCTTCGTCTTCTTGATCCATACCTGTTTTTGGCCAATCTGGCTGTTTGGTATTGAGATTTGCCAAACTTTTTGGTTATGACTTGTAGTTCTTATCTTTTTGCCTTCTTTGGTTGTCACAGAAGCTGCTAGTGATGGTGATAACCTAAGTTTCTGGTAAGGAATGTCAAAAGAACCATCATTGTTGTTGCTATCCTCTGCAAGGTTACATTGTGGCACTTTACCTTTGTTGTTTGGCTGGTTATGGAAAGTTATTGTTTGTTTGCTCTTGAGTTGTTGTTTCTAGGATGAATTTTCTATTCACTTGATGAGAGCATTGGTATCTCGTTGACATGGCTGTGTTCTTCTTGGTTGGGTCTTTCCTTCATGTATGGGAGCCACGTATGAGGGTGCTTATTGCAGTTGTGTCTCCAGCAAGGATTTTGGAATCCAATTTTGATGCACTTTATTCTTGTAGCGATGACATTGGTGCTTGGGTTTTTGATCTGGATAATAAAAAAACCATGCATTAGTTAAAGTTTTGTTTATGTCACCTGCTGTGTCGTCCGGATTTCTGTTGTTTTCATCTTCTTGAAGCTCTGAGTGTTCTACAGAGTCATAGAACTTGTCTTCTTCTTCGTCTTTGTCTTCTTGGATCACACTCACTATAAAGTAAGGAACAACATCATAGCCTTCATCACAAAAATTTGTTGTTGGACTTTCTTGAATATCGCACACATCCAGAGTAGCCAAGATGTGTTTCCATTCAAGTGGCTCTAATTATTCCTCAGGAAAGGGTTCTGGGATGTAATCCTTATCTTCAATTACCCTTTCTAGGATTCTTCCTCTCGCGTTCAGCTTCCACATTGCGAAGCTCCACACATCCATAGTTCTTTAGGCTTACCAAACCATGCTGGAAGTTCTAATCCTACTACAGTAGCGAAATCAAACTCTTCCATAGGTGTTCTTGTTACATCCCTGTAACTATGGTCCTTAAGATTTATCCTTGTTGTGGTTTCCATATGTCTCAGGTAGCTATGGTCATATCCCCAGTCTTGGACCATTTTCAGTTGTCGCATGAATGGTCTTCCTAGAATGATGTCATAGTTGTTCTTCTTGCCAAAGTCAACAATAGCAAATGTTTGCTCATATTTAATTCCACAAGAAGTAACAACTACTTTTTCTAGCAGTCCTATGGGCCTTTCCCTATGTCCGTCTACAATATGCAGTTTCATCCTTGTAGCCCTCATTGTTGGTTTTTCCCATCTTTTCCAGACCTCCTTTGTTGCGATGGAAACACCGGCTCCATTGTCAAGGATTGTATGGTTTTTACACCTTGAAATTCCACAAGAAGAGTGGTGTTCCCATCTTCTCCCTCATAGTACTCACCTACCTTGTTTAAAGGCACTGGCCTAGTATTTAGCTGAGGCATTTCAAGGTCTTTGATCCCTTCTTCGATCTGAGTCATTGGTTTTTAACACCAAATTTCTCTAGGAAGTTTCCCACAGTAGCCCACATGTTTAGTCGTATTCTGAGCAATTCGGCTAACATTGTCATACAGGTGACTGGGGTAGATAGAATATCTATCAACCCTTTAGAATCAATGACCTTGTTGGGAGACATTCTCAATGATGGGACTGCAACAACCTCTGACTTGGCCTCGTACTCTCCCATATAAGATGGCAGTGTTCTTAATGAATGGGGTTGACTCTCCTTAGACTGTATAGATCCTTTGTCTCCCCAATATGATTCCATGTCTAGATTCATTTGAGATCCAGCCTCAAATTCCTTTATTGGTGGAAGAGACACTCCTTTTCCATCACTTGGGTTTACTCATCTGCTTAACTTACTTGCTTCATTGGCCTCTCTGACTTGTTTCCACAATTCGTCAAGACCATCTTTGTCTTTACAACTGTGAGGTATAGCTATGTGAAATCCCTCGGAAGAGTTTTCCATGGTATTCAGCACTATCCTTGGTTTTGATGTAGGGTCCTTGAGCTTTTGTCCGTGCTCGTGAGACTGAAATTTAGCCCTTTTTTTTCTTGGTTTGGTGGGATTGCTAGTGTAGGTACGACAAGGATCACATCCTCAGGTTTTCCAACTGAGTAGCGTTAAATGGTAACCTTGCATTTGAACTACATTTCTACTCAAATGTATATATTTTTTATCAAAGTTTTAACCTAGTGTTCATTCTCTCTTTCCGCAATAGCCTTTTTCCATACAAACACGTCCTTACCCTTCTTAGATCTTTATGCATTTACATCATATTTCTCTCTTCATGCTAAATGTAAATAGTAAACTTAATTCTACTATCCTAGTTTTTTTATTGCATATTCTTTTAACTAATTACCTTTACTAATTTAAATAGCTATCTACATCCCATAATTTGTAAATAAATAATTTATGGACACTTATCTTACCCATCTTCTCTCACGGGTAGGGTTAACCTTGTAGGCCTTCCCTTCCCCACCACTATGTGACCCAACTCTTGGATCATTTACTTGTGTTGATCAACAAATCTTAAATATAATGTATATCCCCAATAAATCAAACTTTATTGGAGCCTACCTCATTTGTTTAAGGTGGATTCTCTTTTGAAAAAAGCATGCTACACCTTGGATGCATGCTAGAGGGCCCCCTACAAGGAGACTTGGTTCAAAAGGTGTTTTGGATGCATCTTGAATGCCTTAGCTCGTGGGTATACTTGAGGAACACTCCAAAATCAGCTCGTGGGTATACTTGAGGAATACTTGAGGGCCCCCTACAAGGAGACTTGGTTCAAAAGGTGTTTTGGATGCATCTTGAATGCCTTAGCTCGTGGGTATACTTGAGGAACACTTCAAAAGGTGTTTTGGATGCATCTTGAATGCCTTAGCTCATGGGTATACTTGAGGAACACTCCAAAATCAGCTTAAACACTTTGAGAAGGTCAACTTTGCCTTTTACAGCACCCAATTCTGAGTTACAGGCTGAAAGTTATGGTGAAAACAAGGTGTTGCGGACATTGTTACTGCAGGTCAAAGTTACAATTAGGTAAACCACAAAGGTGAAAATTTTTCTTGACTTCTCCAACATTCTAAATACCAATGGGGAGTTAAAAACCACTTGCATGTGGAGGGTTCGGCTCAAGATTCTTCAGAGACACAACAAACAGGATGGGGACACTCTACAGGAGCCACTGGAGGGACATCATGGTGGGGCCCACATACATTATCAACCCTTATGGAGCCTCCACGACTTAAAAGGCTATTTGGAGCAGAAAGACTTGGTGAAATCTTGGCATCTCCAAATCCCATCATTCTTCCATTCATTAATTATGATGATTCATTTGATTTCCATGTTTTTATTTTGCTTTGAGGCAGGGACAAGAGGCGCTTAGATAGCGATCCACTCAAAGGAAACTTTCTTCAAGAGAAAGAAAAAGGAGAACACATTGTCACATGAACCGACCTGGAGCTGCTTCTCCTTTTACACCCATAGCTCGTCAATCTGTGCACATCATAATTGCTACAAAATTTGGATTTCAAGCAACCATTAGGAGAATTTTTGGACCCACTCGCCTTAATGAAATTAATGCCTCAATCAACCCTTTTATTTTGCCTATGATAAATTATGAACTAACACTTGATGTATATATTTTCATTTTGATGTGATCACTCATCGTAGTCAAAACTTTGTGGTACACAAGCCTCCTTGTATTGTAAAAATTTCAAGCACTTTTCCTACATTTCATTCTAAAAATGGTGAGGATGCATTAGAATTTCTGGATAATTTGGAGATGGCACACCTCATCTCTGGGAGGGATCAAGAAGAGGTAAAGCTGCGTGCTTTTCCACTCGTTCTCAAAGGGGAGGCTAAGGCATGGTACGAGGCCTTGCAACCTCAAAACAAAACCAATTGGGAGAGGCTACGTGCAATTTTTCTTGCCAAATTTGGGCAAGGAGATACTCCAGAGGGTCTTTGGAATTGTCTACTTCAACATAAACAGGTATTCCTTGAAGACTACCCATCTTATGAGCCCGTTTTCCTTAACCTATGGGATAGATGGGAGGCTACCTTACAAAACCAAGGTGGTGCACCAAACTTTCTAAAGAAAGATAGGTTCATGGCTGGCTTGTATCCAATTTTGAAGACCAAGGTAGAGTTAAAATTCCCATCAACATTTGAGGAAGCACGTGAGGTGGCCATGGTCAAATTCAAGAAGTTAAATTTTCAAGCACATAGAACAAGGGACCTAAATGAAGTCATTGAGAGGGATTCTTCACCAAGCATGGGAGCACAAGTTAGGGGCTCTCTTGCCCAAACTTCACAAATAGGGGAAGGATCACAACAAGAGATCTTGCAAAGATTAACTCAACAACTAGAGAGTCTCACCTTGAATCTAGTGCAGGGCCTACCCCAACAACGACAACCAAGAGACGGGAATCGCAATCAACGACGTCAAGCACAAGAGTTGAGATGCTGGAATTGCAACGAAGTTGGTCATGGCATGTATAATTTCCCTCACCCTCGAAGGCTTCCAGGGGACATATATCCTCCTAGACCCCCTCCACTCATGGTGCAGCAAGAGCATGCTCAAGCCCCGCAAATTCTTCGTCGACCACCACCACCTCTAGTGGAAAACATCCCTCCTGTCCCACCAGTGGAGGAAGAGAGGGGAGTAAATGTCATAAAGCTGGAAGAGGAGATAGAGGTGAGCCCTATACATTTTGATGTTATGCCAGCAGAAAAGCGCACAAGAGCACACAACAAGGATGAAGACACAAGGAATGAAGAGTCAGAACCTACAAGGAAGGAGAGGAAGAAAAAGTCAAAGAAGGAGGAAGGAGGCAAGAAGCAGAGGTCAAGGCGAAGGGAGATCGGCATCAACGATTTTCCATTAGGAAAGAATATGGAACCCTACAACATCTTAGAAGATTTGCAAACTCAAAAGCCCAATATTTCTTGGCCTCAACTCCTACATCTATCACCCAAGGTGAGAAAGCACTGGTCCAAACTTGTAAGCACAAGACTCCCAAGAAAGAAAGAAAAGGTGACAGTAAAGGCATTGACTTCAAAGCCACAACAAGATGTGGAACCTATTGTAGATGCTTATGTAAGGGGTAGGAAGGTATCCAATGTGTATGTTGATGGTGGAGCGCAAATGTGTGTGATCACGGAAAGAGCCATGAATAGACTAGGGCTTGAAATCACTAAATCCTCTAATTGTCAAGCTAGGCTGGCCAACAATGCAAGTGTGAAGTGCCTAGGGATCATCAAGAATGTAAAAGTTTCTGTATGTAATATAGATGCACGTGTGGACATGTATGTTATGCCAGCCAAGGGGGAGGGCTATCCCATCATCCTAGGGAGGCCTTGGCTCATTGCTGTGAATGCAGATCAAAAATGGGGACGAGGACAATTGATTCTCAAAAAGGGGCAACATGTAGTATACGATTGGCATGAAGGAAAGCAGCTCGACATCAACTATGAGACCACGGCTGATGAAGAAAGTGAAGAGAGTTTTGGCTCAAGCGACGAGGAAGGTTCAACCACTACATCCAATAGCGAAGAAGAATCATCTTTGGAGGTAATGGGAATCATCTTCAACACATCAAAAACTCCATCAATAGAGGTTGACCCAACAAAGGAGCAAACAAAGGATGACAAAGGTGACCACAAGCACTTTGAAGACTTTGAGAGGATGCTTGCAAAAGATCTTACCCCTGAGGAGAAGCGGTTCTACATCGATATGCTCAAGAGGTATCCCAATTTGTTTATCACTGATTACTCACAAATTAGAGGTGTGGATGTTATAGAGCATGGCATAGAATTAAAACCAGGTACTAAACCTGTGGCTCAAAAGCTAAGGCGCCTAGGAAAAATACAACAAGAGGCACTTTTGACAGAGGTTAACCGACTCCTCAAAGCTGGTTTCATTTACCCTGTGTCTAACTCTGAGTGGGTGTCCCCAATTGTAGTAACCCCTAAAAAGAACGGAAAATGGAGGGTCTGTGTTGACTACAAACCGCTCAATGCTGCAACAAAGAGGGATCATTTTCCTCTTCCTTTCCAAGATGAAATCTTAAACGAACTAGCCGGCTATGAATGTTACACAGTGTGTGATGGGTATTCAGGGTATTTTCAAATTAGAATAGCAGAAGAAGATCAGTTAAAAACCACTTTCATCACACCTTGGGGTTGCTTTGCCTATAGAGTGATGCCATTTGGGCTCACAAATGCTCCTAGTACCTTTATAAGGTTTACAACTCTTGTCTTTCAGCCCTTCTTTGGAAAGTCAATTAGGGTTTTTATGGATGACTTCTATATCTATAGTAGCCAAAGACTTCATTTCCAAAAAGTTGAGGAGGGGCTTAGGAGGCTTCATCAATTTGGGGGACAGCTTAACCCTAAGAAGTGTCACATTGCAGAGTCACAAGTGGTATTGCTAGGTCATGTGGTTTCTTTGCAAGGAATTCAAGTGGATCCATCAAAAGTAAATGCTCTCTTGTCACTACAACCACCAACGACAACCAAGGAGCTCATGACTTTCAACCACAAAGTAAGGTACATGTCTCGTTTCATTCACCTTCTAGCGGAAGCTATTGCACCTTTGCACAAGCTAGCAAACAAACCCACATTTGATTGGAGAGAGGAACACGAATTATGCTTTACTGAAGTAAAGGGTATTCTCAACTCTCTTCCAACAATAATGCCACCAAATCCAAAGGATACATATTACATCACGCCAAGTGTAGGAATGGAGGCCATCGGTGTAGTTCTCATGCAAAAAGACCCAAAAACATGCTACATGAGGCCAGTATACTTTGCAAGCAAAGTCATGACCGCTGTAGAGAAGGGCTACACCGATATGGAGAAGGTGGTATTCACAATTATGTTTGCGGTAAGAAAGTTCCGATCATATCTCTTACCTGCACCATTTGTCATTCTCACCATGGAAAACAATTTACCATATGTTGTGCAACACATGAGCCTCTCATCTAGGATAGCCAAATGGGTTCTAGAACTTCAAGAGTTTGAATACACTTTTCTTGTGGAAGATAGCACAAGGGCATGTCTTGCAGACATTCTCACATACAAAGTGAGAGAAAGGAAAGAGTCACCAAAGGCAGGAGACAAAGCTACACCACAAAATAATGAGGAGGAGATGGACAATGCACACATTTTGTGCTTTGATGGAGCTTACCGACGACAACACGATCAGGCAGCAGGGGGGGTTCTTATTCTAAGTCCACAAAGGGAAGTTCTTGTTAAGAAAGGTATCACCTTGGAAAATTTTCATTCTAATAATGAGGCTGAGTATGTCATCTTAAAGTTGGGGCTTGAAGAATGCAAAAAACTTGGCATCGAAAGACTTATAATAAGAGGTGATTCCTTACTAGTTATTAGGCAAATCCAAGGGATATGGAAGTGCAAGAACCCTACTCTAGTGGAGTGGCTTAGACAGGTGAAGGCTTTGATAAAGAACTTTGAAGCTACACAGGTACAGCATGTTGTGAGAACCCTCAACAAGGAAGCAGATTATCTCGCCAATGAGAAACTTCAGATCATGGTGGGAGGTGTGAAGCTCTATGAACCAAAGTACCAAGGCCAAGAGGAATTGAAGGAAATCATATTTTTCCTCCAAACTGGTGAGTGCCCTAAACACTTGGATAAAGTGCAAAGGCATAGGTTGGTAAAAAAGGCAACTCCTTACCAACTCATACGAGATGATTTGTATCATAAAGGGAAAGATTTGGTGCTAAGAAGGGTGCCCTCTGTTCAAGAAATAGAGAGAATCCTCTTTACATGCCATGATGATGTCTGTGGGGGTCATTTTTCTCATGATATTACAAACAGGAAGATTTTGCAAGCAGGGTTTGTTTGGCCAAGTCTACACCGTGATGTCCAGCATTGGTGTAAGTCATGCAAAGGTTGTCAGATTGCTGGAGATCGACGACTCACTTACGAACCTCGAGTTCCAATAATTTCGTATGGTCCTTTTGAGAAGTGGGGTGTGGATGCAATAGGCCCCTTACCTCGCACATCTACCGGGAAGGTCTTCATCATTGTGGGAGTAGATTACATGACACGATGGGCGGAGGCAGCAAGCACAACACGAATTACAGCCAAGGAGGTATCAAAATTTATCTTTGATCACATATGCAGTAGATTCGGCACACCATTAGAGATTTTCTCAGATCGTGGTCCAGGGTTTAGAGCAGAGCTCCTAGATAATCTTTTGGCAAAGTTAAAAGTCAAACATTTGCATTCTACACCTTACTACCCTCAGTGCAATGGGTTGGTTGAAAAGGTGAATGGAATGATATGTAAGATCATTTCTAAGCAGGTTGCAGATCGACCAAACGACTGGGATCGTCATTTGACCGTAGCTCTATGGGCATACAGAACATCTTTCAAGGTATCCACTCAATTCACTCCTTTTCATTTGGTATATGGACAGGAGGCACTCCTTCCTATTGAGGTGGAGATTGCAAGCCTATGCATTCTCTCACGGGGAGAAAAGAGGCCAAAAGAAGCTTTGCAGGAAAGAATTTTAGATCTTCAACGACTTGAGCTTGAAAGAGAAGAGTCCATCGACTATTACATTGCCCAAGCCACATGCCAAAGGGACAAAATCAACAAGAAGCTCAAGGGGAAAGGATTGAAGGAAGGTATGTTGGTTCTTCGCTATGATAACCGACTTGATACTCGACTTGACAAAAAGTTTTTGCAAAGATGTGAGGGACCTTTCATGATAAAAACAAAGTTTGGGAATGGTAGTTACAGATTAGCAGATTTATCAGGAAAACTCCACAAGACCAGAGTCAATGGATGGAGATTAAAGCCCTACTTTCAACGTATCAATCCGTTGATAGGAAGTCATCTACCTACATCGTCTAAGCTCCAAATTGGCATGGCTCCCTTCGGCTTGGCAAATGCTCCACCTATTTTTAAAGCTTTGATGTGCAAAGAAGAACCAGCCTTGGAATCTCAACATACCCAAGGCAACCCTCCCATCTCCGATTTATGGGATTGAGGTAATGAAAAGCAGGTCTAATGGAGTAAAAGAGTGTATATCACTCCTCCTGTTTTTAGAAAAAAAAAAAAAAACTCTTTTGTTTCATCTAGGAGCATGAATGATCCTAGATGAAGGGGGAGGGCTAATATGAGTAGCGTTAAATGGTAACCTTGCATTTGAACTACATTTCTACTCAAATGTATATATTTTTTATCAAAGTTTTAACCTAGTGTTCATTCTCTCTTTCCGTAATAGCTTTTTTCCATACAAACACGTCCTTACCCTTCTTAGATCTTTATGCATTTACATCATATTTCTCTCTTCATGCTAAATGTAAATAGTAAACTTAATTCTACTCTCCTAGTTTTTTTACTGCATATTCTTTTAACTAATTACCTTTACTAATTTAAATAGCTATCTACATCCCATAATTTGTAAATAAATAATTTATGGACACTTATCTTACCCATCTTCTCTCACGGGTAGGGTTAACCTTGTAGGCCTTCCCTTCCCCACCCCTATGTGACCCAACTCTTGGATCATTTACTTGTGTTGGTCAAAAAATCTTAAATATAATGTATATCCCCAATAAATCAAACTTTATTCGAGCCTACCTCATTTGTTTAAGGTGGATTCTCTTTTGAAAAAAGCATGCTACACCTTGGATGCATGCTAGAGGGCCCCCTACAAGGAGACTTGGTTCAAAAGGTGTTTTGGATGCATCTTGAATGCCTTATCTCGTGGTTATACTTGAGGAACACTCCAAAATCAGCTTAAACACTTTGAGAAGGTCAACTTTGCCTTTTACAGCACCCAATTCTGAGTTACAGGCTGAAAGTTATGGTGAAAACAAGGTGCTGCGGACACTGTTACTGCAGGTCAAAGTTACAATCAGGTAAACCACAAAGGTGAAAATTTTTCTTGACTTCTCCAACATTCTAAAATACCAATGGGGAGTTAAAAACCACTTGCATGTGGAGGGGTCGGCTCAAGATGCTTCCAGAGACACAACAAACAGGACGGGGACACTCTGCAGGAGCCACTGGAGGGACATCATGGTGGGGCCCACATACATTATCAACCCTTATGGAGCCTCCACGACTTAAAAGGATATTTTTAATGAAAAAATAAGTCCCTTATTTGCATAATTGAAGGAATGGTCAAAAGGGAACCTAACTATGGTTAATTACCTACCCTAGTCAAGTTTAACCTAACCCAAGGTCTTATACAGCTATAAAAAGGCCCTTTGGCAAGCACAAAAATAGACACACCTACTCCATTGCTGCAAATAAGCTCCTCTAAGGTTAGGGAAGCCCTAATCTCTCTCTCCTCTTGTCTCCCTATCCATTTCCTAAGCTCGCTATCATAAGCGGCACCATAGA
Organism: Adiantum capillus-veneris; assembly: GCF_014529385.1. Lineage (NCBI taxonomy): Eukaryota > Viridiplantae > Streptophyta > Polypodiopsida > Polypodiales > Pteridaceae > Adiantum > Adiantum capillus-veneris. The sequence continues at coordinate 416,601 of NC_140938.1, forward strand.
GAGAGAATCAATATGCTATTGCTACCATTCTCTTGCAAACATTTCTCTTACCATACTCATCCCTAAATAAGGATTGTAGATTCTATATGAGAGCAAGGATATCAAGTTCAATTATCTATCTCATGGTTTGATCAACAAATCGTTGCAATTGGGGTGTCGTCGTCACACTTTTGCTCTAAACGCATGTAAAATTGGTAAGCATATCTTGGCAGCTTCTCATATTTTGTGCTCATTGGGTTGCTTGTTTGTTGAGAAAGTTTTTTGTGCACCATGGTGTCTATTTGCTTGGCTTCTCTCCTTATGTTGTGTGTAAGTAGGTCTTGGGGCTGCATAGATGGAGAAGAGCTCTCTATGCATGCCGCCTTATGTGTGTAAGTAGTCTCTTCTTTTGGGAAAGGAAAGGAGTTGTCAAGTATTTGTGCATTATGGTGTTTTGAGTTTTGAGGTTTTGTGCTTGCTTTTCTTAGAAGTATATGAGCACTAATATGGTGAAGGTCAATCTTTGCATGTGAGTTTGTGTAGTGTTCAAAGGGATTGCTTAAGGAGTGTGTGTTGAATGGTTGAAGGGCATTTTGTGTTGAAGCACATAAGGAAGGTGTGAGTGTGTGTGTGTGTGTGTGTTGTATATGGTTTTTTTTTGTTTCCTTCTTTCTCCATAAAAGAGGGTGGTGCCCCTAAGAAATATGCGTGTGTAGGGTCTCACAGAGTGGTTGTCTGGTGGGAGCCTTGAGTTGAGCCCCATCTCACAAAATCCGCTCTCACCAACTTGTGGCTCTGATAAGTCTTGGGCGTTTCCGATCATTTTCTTACACATTTACAACCTGTCCTTTTCTAGTTCCCCATATAGATATGTCATCCACCTCTGTTCTTGGGTTTTGTTGTTTTTGAGCCGTTTCATAGGCTTTTAGGAGAGCATCTAATGGCTCATTAACTTTCTCGACCAACACTGATCCTCCTGAACTAGCACTTCTAGATTTCTCATATGTGGATGGTTCTTCTAGAGATTGAGACATCTACATAAGAGAAGGTGCAACCATTTCCTCATCTTGTCTTATCTTCTCTTCAGCTTGGGTAAGCTTCTCAGACAAGGATTTTTTCTCTCGTTCTCTACGTGCTTTCATCCTAGTCTTTCTAGCTTTCCAGCTATTCCGTTTACTCTTGTTTTTTTTACTAGGTGTGTCGGTCTTTGGCTCACTTGTCTCTAGGCTCACTTCTGTTTCGGTTTTCTCTGTATCTAGGTTCTTTGCGGCTTTGTTTTGAGCTTGTGGCCTGGTAACTACTTGAACTGGTACAACGTTTTCATTTTTTGAGCTACTGGTAGCCCAACAATTCTTAAGACATTCGTTGCAATCTTGATGACTCTGTTTGGGTTTTTTGAACAGTTAGGGATCAAGTGAGTGATACCACAGTCAAGACAATAGGCATTTACTTGTGTGATCTCCATTTGAGGACATTGCTTGACCAAGTGGTTGTCATGGCTTTTGTGAGAATCTATCTCTTGTTGAGGAGCTTCTTCTTGCATTGCCTCTTGGCTGTAAACAGGCTCTGACCTAGCTAAGCCTCTATTCGCAATGAACCGCAATGTCCTTTTGTCCATCTCATACCTTCTTTCTTCATGTTGAAATGCAGGAGGTGGAGGTTGTAGAGGCCTCAGCAATCCATGTGTTTCTCTCATTTTTTGTCACTTTTAAGGGTAGTACCCACTTTGGTTGTTATAATACATTGTAGCTGGTAATAGCGCTTGTTTATTGGATGGTGCCATCATTTGCGTATATCTCATGTCCATAGGCATTTTAGCACCTGGTTGTAGACGTTGTTGTCCTAAGACTGACTGTGGTCTTGCAACTCCTACTGGTCTTGGTGCATTCCCCATAGCATATCTAGGTGGAGGAGGTGCTACTGGAACAAGTTGTACATACCTTCCCCTAGCATATTCCATGCCATAATAACACTCTCTCTCGTACGATTTGTCCATTTTCTCTCAATTTTGCACCATAGAGGTTCTTGGAGGTCAGATTTGACTAGAGGAGCAAGTTGTTGAGCTAATCCTTCTATAAGCTTCATTTTCTCAATAGATACCTCTGGCTTTATAGTGGGTTGGGTTCTTGGTGAATCACTCCTTTGAGAAGATATGTCACTCTCACTCTCAGTATCATAACTTCTCAAGGTTCTGCTCTGATTTGGATAGGAGTAAGGTATAGGGGGTGGTGATGGTACATATGGTCCTTGAGAAGGCATGTATGCCCTCTCTGTGATAATTTCATCTCTCTTTATTGCTCTAGAAGGGAATCCAGGTGGCTCCCTCTTTGGAATTCTCGGGTTTGGTGGAGGTATTTGTGGTCCTTCATTGACCAAATGTCCACCTCTATAAAAGTCATGTTCTATGGTTGCATCTGGGTACAACCATGGTGACAATGTAGCTAGGCTTGTGTCAATATGTGGATAGATTGGCATTTCAACACTTCTAACTTGGCTTGTCATACCTCTAGTCATATCTACAAAATCATTGATAGATTGGCTTTCCATCCTGATGATCTTAGCTTTCTTAATGTCAAGCTCACTCAATACTCTGAAGATAGTCCTTAATAAGCACCTTTGGCCTAGTGCAACTTATCTCTTTTTATCCTTGATCAAGTCTCTCAGAAGTCAAGAATTTGTGACTATTTTGGTCTCTAGAAACTAGTTATGGGTACCCTAAAAGTTTGGATTTAGGAAACCTGGGAAAATTCAACTTTAAAACCAAAAGCTAGGTGTGTGCTATTGCTCGCAAGATTTCTTTTTAGCTATACTTGACTCAATTTGGAGTTGTCTATCAAAAGTTAAAGCAGTTTTAGTGAACTTCACTTGAAACAACACTCAAAACAATTTCAAGATCAAGGATTTTTGCTTGTATCTTGACCAAATGTGACCCAAATTTGTTAAAACTTGTTCACTAGGCTTACTTTACATTGCTTAACACTTCTAGAAGCTCAATGTGAGTTTTTACCTCCAAATTAGGGCTAGAGACATCATACTTGTATGATGTCTTTTGGCTCAGAATGAAGATATTTTTTGCAGATTTGTGCTTGGAATGGTGTGCTTATACACCCTATATAGTCAAAATTTCAAAAATTGTTCAAAATCACCAAAAATACATCATACGCAAATGATGTCTTTTTACTCCAAATGATGTGACTTTTGTTCTAGTGATTCCTTATCACTCTAGCAGCTCTCAACAAGTTTCAGAATTCAATTTGGATATTTTTTGAGCAAGTTAAGACCAATACAAGCATGAATCTGCAGTTTTTTCTCTTTTTCTCTCTACAAGCCCAAATGAGCTCCAAATTCTATGAAAGTTTGGCTAGGGACTTCTTTTATGCTCTAGGACACTGAGGTATACTCAAATGCCTGTTTTGACCCAAATCTGGCCAATGAGACATGTACGCGTATAAAGTCTTCTGGCTCATATTTCACTTAGATTTCTACCCAAGGTACTCCTTGATGCATACGACAAGAATATGTGATCATAATAAATTTTGGATGCCAAAATTACTCAAAATCACCACTTTTTCACCTTTAGAGTCTTCTATCTACAAAGTCTTTGTACATGCAATCATTATGTGTCCAAATGAGCTGAAATTTTGCAAGCAAACTTAGCACATCATTTCCCAACCGCCTATGTGGTCAAAAGTGAAATCAGAATCTGGCCTTAAGACATCATACGTGTATGATGTCTATGTGCTCAGTTTTTGACAAAATTTGGTCTGTGAGCTTGTCTTGTTGTGGTTAACACCCTAGTAAGCTCAGATCTCAATTTTGGTCTCTAAAAATGCCCTTTAGACTTCTGTTTCTACCAGAGGTGCTCCTTGGTGTGTAGAACAAGAATATGTGCTCACATCAAAATTTCGATGTCAAATTTGCTCAAAATCACCACTTTTCACAAGGAAATCCTCTAAAAGAGTAAAATCCTCTTAAATCTCAAGCTATTTGTCCAAATAACATGAGATTTGGTGTATGTGCTCAACACAACATGAAAAAATGGGTATAAAGTCAAAACTTCAAAACTCTTGCCAAAATCACCCTTTAGACATCATACACGTACGATGTTTGCTGATGAATTTTGGACAAAATTCATTCAGAAGCATCCCCAAGTATCTAGCACTGGTATAAAGTCAAAACCTCAAAATTCTTGCCAGAATCACCCTTTAGACATCATACATGTATGATGTCTGCTGATGAATTTTAGATAAAATTCATTCACAAGCATCCCCAAGTATCTAACACTGGTTTTCAATCACTTCTACCACTTTTCATGCAAAAATGTGCTCAAAATCACAAGTTTTTTCTTTTTTCCGTTTTAGATAATTCGTCTTTTGCCTTTTGGGTATCCAGAGTTGGTTAAAACTCTAGTTTCAATGTGTCCCCAAGGTAAAACCCCCCTTCTGAACACTCTGGTGCAGTTAGATTTTTCAAAATTGGTCTCCACATGCCCCTTGAGACTTTATACGCGTATAAAGTCCAAGTTTATAGAATTCTAGTTTTTGTACATAGAACCCTTGCACATGTCCTCTTATATACTTTGCACCAATCACTCATGCAAAAATGTCAACAAAACTCCTTTTATTGCATTTTTTTAACAAAAGTAGACTTTTTCGTGATTTCAAATGCATACAAGCACTTAGCAAATAGATCAATGATGAATAGCTCTAGATCAAAATCAGATTACTTACTCCTACAAATCATATGGGGTTTTGCATCTATGAGTATAAAAACGCTTCAATGCCACAACCAGACTAACAAACACTTTTATCACCTCACAAATCACTCGCCCACCACAACAACTACTCTAATCTACAAATCCTAACTAAATCTACCTAGTCGCAGACCGTCGGCAAGACACACGCTTCCTGGCTATCCACTTGATCTCGGAATAACCTCTTCCGGATCCACTTTAGAAAAATGCTTTCTTTAGCCAAAACTAAAGCAAGCAACCATCACACGGCTGTTAGTAGGAATACCTACCTACCTTGTATCCTCGACAGTGGCGCCAATGTTGCGCAAGCGAATCACACCACCCATAAAGTGCATGTAACACAACCTAGATCAACATAATGTCAATGGAGGACACAGATGACACGATAGGCATAAAGAGGAAATCTCTTTAGCTTGTCAGCTGAGCAGGGATTTCAAAATGACGTGATCACACTATAATTTCAGGTTAATAACAATAGAAATGCAAAATAACAAATATTATGTTAATTGACATTCATCTTTTTTGACCTGCAAGGAGACTTGGAGACCGGCTTGAGGCCCGTCGGGCTAAATAAATGGCCCGCCGGGTAAAGCAACTTCCCCACCAGGCCCGCCGTGGCTATATAAAGACGACGCCGGTGCTTGTCTTTTTCACAAGAGAGGTACCTTGAAAAGTCTTCTTCACCAAACTTTCTGGCAGCTTTCCACATTCTCAAAGCAGTGTAGCAGTAATTTTTTAATCCCTTCCTTATTTTATTGATATTTTTTTGAGTTTTTTGCGTTAAAACTTAAAGGTATAAAATTTCTTTTATCAAATCATCGTACGTGGATGCACTGGCATATGGTTGCAATTGTGGCTAGGTGTGTCATTGAAAAAGCGTACGATGATTATGTTTTATATTGCTCCCAGTCATTCATGCTTTGGCACATGGTTGCAATTGCGACTAGGTGTGTTGCTGCTAGAATGACAGGAGCATCTGTTTGAAAGAAGTCACCGTGTGTGGATGCACTGGCACATGGTTGCAATTGCATCTAGGTGTGTCATTGCAAAAGCGTAGGGTGACTATGTTTTATGTTTCTCCCAGTCATTCATGCTTCGGCACATGGTTGCAAATGCGACCATGTGTGTTGCTGCTAGAATGACAGGAGCATCTGTTTGAAAGAAGTCACCGTGCGTGGATGCACTGGCACATGGTTGCAATTGCGGCTAGGTGTGTCATTGCAAAAACGCAAGATGACTATGTTTTATGTCGCTTCCCATCATTCATGCTTCGGCACATGGTTGCAATTGCGACTAGGTGTGTTGCTGCTAGATTGACGGTAGCATCTAATGCATGAATGTGTGCTCAAATAATTTCATAATGTTTCATATGCTTGAATCTTGAAAGAAGACATCGTGCGTGGATGCACTGGCACATGGTTGCAATTGCGACTAGGTGTGTCATTGCAAAAGCGTAGGATGACTATGTTTTATGTTGCTCCCAGTCATTCATGCTTCGGCACATGGTTGCAATTGCGACTAGGTGTGTTGCTGCTAGATTGACAGTAGCATCTGTTTGAAAGAATTCACCGTGCGTGGATGCACTAGCACATGGTTGCAATTGCGGCTAGGTGTGTCATTGCAAAAGCGTAGGGTGACTATGTTTTATGTTGCTCCCAGTCATTCATGCTTCGGCACATGGTTGCAAATGCGAATAGGTGTGTTGCTACTAGAATGACAGGAGCATCTGTTTGAAAGAAGTAACCGTGCGTGGATGCACTGGCACATGGTTGCAATTGCGGCTAGGTGTGTCATTGCAAAAGCATAGGGTGACTATGTTTTATGTTGCTCCCAGTCATTCATGCTTCGTCACATGGTTGTAATTGCGACTAGGTGTGTTGCTGCTAGATTGATGGTAGCATCTGTTTGTAAGTTGTTGTACGGTGAGGCATTGGCACATGGTTGCAATTGCGATTAGGTATGTCACTGCCCAAGCGTACGAGATCTATGGTCTATACTGTACTTTTTCTTTCACGTAGAAAAGATCCAAATGGAGTGGCACATAGTTATATTTCACAATGTGTTGTTTGCAATAATACCATTGCAGGCAAAATGGATCCTTCTGCTACTTCAATGATAGAGTTCAAAAAGAAAATTAGACAATTGTTGATTACAATCGTCAGTGCACTAGATCCCGACGATATAGCGCAGATTGTTGCAGATGAGTATAGATTGTAATCATTATACAGTGAGATTGCCCGCAAAATTTTGTTGTTATATCCAGACAAAAAAACCGAATCAATAATCTCATTACTGAGCAGTTGGGTGGGCAATTTGCCCAAGGTGGCCTCTGATTTGAAAGAGGAATGCCCTCAAGAAGTAGACAAGGGTAAGCTAGAGCATTGGAACGCGAGATGGAGAGCTGAAAAGGAGAGGTCAAGGCGATCATCCCACATAGACACACAATTTGGCCTAAGCAAGAAAATGCGAATGGCTATCACCAAAGTTATGGGGAGCAGCCAATTTGGAGAACCGTTTATTGAGGAGGCTGCCATATTTGAGGGAACATCGGGTTCTACTGCTTCTGCCAGTCACCTGGAGAGCAGTATATACAATTCTGAATGTAGTATGACTTTGGGCATTCCAAATAAGTCCATTAAGAAGATCAAGAAACTTGGGTCAGGGGCTTATGGCACAGGGTGGCAAGTTCAAATCAAAGGGATTAGTTTCCTTCCTGCAACGAATACTTATTGTGCCAAGAAGTTCAAAGGACAGGCCAAGCATCAGTGGAAAAGCTTTGCATCAGAAAGTGGAGTAGATCTCAACCATAGAGGGATTGTGAGGAGTGTTGCCCACTCTATAACGTTGCCATGGTTTTTGATATTCCCCTACTTCAATGGGGGAACTTTAGGTGATCTTATGGAGACAGTGCCCCTTCTACATGGCTCTTTCACGACGCTTGTAGCGCATCAAGAGGGGAAAGGAAAGATCCCTGAAGACTTTAAATGGGAGCAGCCCTCTGAAGAAAAGAAAACACGTATCAAGAGCCTGTGCAATCATGCTCCCTCGTTGATCCATGCCTTGGTGAAGGCATTGCAATTCGCACATGACGAGGGATTGATCCACAATGATCTCCATCCATGGAACATCATGTTGGACTTTACCAAGGATCTCACTCCCCGTATTGGAATAATTGATTGGGGATTGGCTGTGCGTGTTGGCTTAGAGACACTAAAGACCAACAATACCGATGAAAACTGGCAAAAGCTTCATCCTTGGCGAGCTCTTGAGTTACTAGATGGCAAGAGTTTATGCCCATGGACCAAGGGCACAGATGTGTACACCATAGGATGGGTGATATGGAAATTTTGTAAGTTTTGTGGAGAGTTCTCTGACTACTACAGCACAGATTGGTTCAAACATAAGGTTTCAGTGGAGGTACAAGCCATATCTAGGATTGTTGTGGAAGGTTGGGTGCGGAATAAATCCACAGACAGAAAGACCTTGACACTTTTGGATGAAGAATTAGAAAGATTTGAAGCCCAGCCAGAACGATTCTTACTCCCTCCCTCTGAAATGAGTAGCCTTTTTTTTATGGATATATGATGTACTTTATGAAGCAGGGTTTTCTGAGACTTGTGACTTATAAAAGCACTTTTAAAAATTGGGTTTTATGCACCATGGATGATGTATGAGTAATAAAAACACTTTGTTATATCTCAATAGACAACAAATTTTCTATGAGTTTTGTTTTTTCTCTTAAGTTTCAAGCAATAAGCCACGTGGAGTCACTGATTGTCATTCATTGATTTAAAAAATGGTGGTTACTCTTATATCAATTGATTGTCGTAAGATGGTGGTTATTCTAATATCAATTGATTGTCGTAAAATGGTGGTTAAAATTATAGCAATTGACCGTCGTAAAATGGTGGTTACTCTTATACCAATTGATTATCATTAAGTTTTTATGCCGTAATTGAAGTATAGTGTTTAATCAGGATATGGATAATGATAATCAAAGGACTAAGCGCGCTTTTGAGCGTCTCAGATCCATGTGTCAAGGCGGTGGAGTGAACGACACCGCTCGAATTGCTGCTCGTTGCTCCCAGTGGGCCTATCCAGTGGGTACACAATGGAAAGAGGTGAACACTAGGATTGACCGAGAAATGGTGAAATCCATATGGCCAAGCGTTGCAGATGACAACATCAAGAAAGGCCGACTCAAGCTATCACAATGCATTAATGCAGACATACAAGACAATGGAGAGAACATATATCTCGATGTTATGGGTCATCCTATGTATCATATGGATTGTCCATTGTGGTTTGCCAAGATGTTATACATGCATTATGTCTTGGGTGAAGCAGTGGACTTTAGCTCAAGGACACCTCACATGACGGTTGAGGACATTCGCAGTACTGCAATCACCGTCACACGGCAAGAGATGTCATTGGCACTAGAAGGTGCATCAATGGAAGTGCACCAAGTTAAGGAGGAGCTTCAAACTCAAATCAAGAAAGTATCACAAGCTACACAAGGCTCTCATGCAGAAGAAACCCTAAATAGAGACTTGCAAAGGGAGGTGAAGGTGCTATCTCGCCACGTAAAAGAGTTAGAGGCGACTATAAAAAAACAAAATGCTGCCACATTGATTGAGCACCCAACATCTATTGAGGCCCCTCCAGCTTCTGGTGAGCACGGTGGTCCTTGCCCCATATGTAGATCATTCTTTCATGAGTGGTGTGGTCACTTCAGCTTGCCATGCGGACATATGTATCATATATCATGCTTGATGCAAAGCATGATGAATAACTTTCATTGTGCTATATGTGAGTTTGAGATATCCAAAAAGCTATATGCAATGTTCAAAATGTCTGAAGACTATAATAAGCATAAAGGTTAGCGTGAACAGGAGAATGAAGATATTCTCACAAATATTTCACTATCACTTGGATAGTTTTTGTAACATTTGAAAACATTTACTTGTTGTCTTACAAGAATTTATTAGTGAATTGTGAATTGTCTTCACTTCAGCTTCAATTATGATATGTGATAATGCAACGATTTGTTAGGGCTTTGTATATTATGAAGCGTTAATAGTGATTTGTGGCCTTGTAGAGGTTTTTAAGGGCTTCGTTTATTATTAAGCAAATGTCTAAACCTTAAACTAAATATGAAAAAAAGCTTATAAGATAAACAGTTTTTGAACTTAACCAGAAGTCACTCAATGGATTCGATAATCTATTAATAAAACCACCGTCGCTTGCTGCGACGGGCCAAAGTTGGTTCAATTTCCAAATTCTCTTCAATCTCTTCTAAAGTACATGTAGTTTCTACTTCATGAGATTCCCCTTGCAGCTCACTGTCTTCGTCCACCTCATCATTGGTTACATCATAAGTCTAGCGCGGCATCTCCTCTTTGTAGTTCTCAGCTTGCACTCTTGCCAATAGCCGATGGTTGCAGTACATATACACCAATTTTTCAGCTCTTGAATTTAGAAGGCGGTTTTTGATGGTGGAATGTACATATTTATATGTACTCCAGTTTCTCTCAAAACTTGAATTGGATGCACATTGGGCTAGGATTCTAACAGCTAGGCGTTTAAGGGTGGATGCAATACCACCATTCATCATCCACCACTTCCACGCTGGTTGCTCCGTGGCAAATTTCTACACAAATTCTGTACCAAACTTACCCTCTTTGAGTTTAAACTTCGTAAGATCAGTAACAGCTGATGCATGCTCATCAGGATCATCATAAAACCTGCCTATCACATCATAAAATTCTTCCAGTACCTCCTCATCAAGTTTGTCTATTTCCATTGCCCAATACTCTGGATCCAATAAGAAAGCTACGCTGTGTAGTGGACTATGTGCTCCAACCCATCGACCATGCACATACTTTCTCAAAATTTCTCTCCTCTTTTGAGTGAATGGTGTCTTCCAAGGCTTCACAATTGGCTCCTGGGGCTCCTCTGGATTTGCAAGGCTTTCTTGAACAGTCCACCAAGCCATCCACACCTTACCTATGTTAGGCAAGGCAGAATCCAGTTGGCGTAATGCGAGCATAATTGGCATCATGACATTGTGCACATCCACCACATCATCCCAGAAGTAGCGATCAGCTAATAGATCTCTGATCACCCCTATTTTTCTTTTTATCTTCTCCCTTTGACCAGCCTCCCATTCTGAAAAAGTGGCACAAACAAATGTCTCCATCACAGCATTCTATTTTTTATTAGTGATTCTACGGTATAGTAGTTGGTGCAAAATCTAGTTTCGCACGACAGTTTTAACATAGTAGACATCCTCTGACGGTACATGTCAAGAACCCTCTGACGCTTCAAAACAAACTTGACTATTAAGCGAGCATTGTCTACTATCCATTTGAACCACTCCGTTTCCTCCCTCTTGTACCAATCTTGCAATACCAAGTTCAAGCTGTGTGTACTGCAACCAACACTATATAGGTGAGAGAAGCGACTTTCAAGTATTCTACCTGCAGCCCTGCAATTTTTGGCATTGTCCATGATTACTTGGACAACATTTTCTTTTCCAAGTTCCTCAACTGCGTCGCCAATGATGTCAGCTATAAAACTGTCAGACTTTATTTGACCAGAGCTATCCACAGCTTTGATAAAACATTCACCACGAGGACATACAAGCATGATGTTGATCAATGGCCGCCTTTGAACGTTGGACCAACCATCACTAACTATGGTGTATCCAGATTGTTCTGTTGCATTTAATATTACCCTTTGAATATCCTGTTGTGTGCTTGTGTAACATTTATCCAACAGTTGGTTTCTCATATGGTGATATGTTGGAGGGGTAAATCCAGCACCATACTCCCCAATGTGTTTCCAAGCTAACTTCCATGCATCACGGGTGACAATGGCCAATGATCCCCCAATGAAATAGATGGCTTTAGCTAGTGCAAGTTGTGCTTCTTCTAAGGCAAGTGTTTTGAAGCTCGTCTGTAAGCTAACCTGTCTAATTTTTTACGATCCTACCTGAAAGTCAGGAGATCCATGGTTTGGAGGTGTACTTCCATCGATATGAGAAGTTGGTTCCCTACTTTGAGTGCTTCCATTGGTGGGTGTTACACCCAATGATCCCTCATACTGGTTTGATCTTATCAATACGGGGGTGTGATGGTCGAAAGTAGAGAGTTTTGATCTTTTGCTCGTGGAAATTAGCTTACCAATTAAAGCTTTTAAGCGCATAGATGCTTCTTCTGCACCTAAGCCCTTGCACTTTCCTCCTTGGATTCTGGTATTGCCACCTATCAAATGATCCCTTATTCTTGGTGCTCCTCCAGATTTCTCTTCGCCACAAAAGTTACATTTCCAATCTTGATACTTATTTAAATTTGTGGCAAAATTCCACTCGGGTCCTGGACTTTTTCCACCTGCCTTTCGCTTGCCCTGTGAAGTGGTGCCCTGCGAAGCAGGACCTGGCATCGAGGTAGGAGGTCTCCTCAAGGAAGCCAGGCTTGAGACACCAACATCACCGCTCACATTCCCGGTGGAAGACATACTTATTGGATGCCTGCAATACCAATAAACATAGCTCAGTATGCTATCTCTTCTTTCAAGTATTATTCAAACCAAATATTAGTGTTATAATCAATATCACACACAAGCGTAGTAGTGAAGCCTGAAGGGAATAAACCTCAATCTACTCAAACATGAGCAAGCAAATACAACGGTGAATCCAATATGTGATCAGTCCATCCCAAAAGTAGAGTCCAGTCCAAAAAAGAATATGAATCAGTTATCGACCCAAAGATTCACCTTCCTACCCCTTTCATGAATCAGTCCAGTCCAAAAAAGAACTAATGACCCATGATTGGAGCTCTAATCGAAATAGCAAGCAAATACAACGGTGAATCAAATATGTGATCAGTCCATCCCAAAAGTAGAGATATCAACCCAAAGATTCACCTTCCTACCTCCTTTCATGAATCAGTCCAGTCCAAAAAAGAGCTAATGACCCATGATTGGAGCTCTAATCGGAATAGCAAGCAAATACAACGGTGAATCAAACATGTGATCAGTCCATCCCAAAAGTAGAGATATCGACCCAAAGATTCACCTTTCTATCTCTTTTCAAGAATCAGTTTAGTCCAAAAAAGAACTAATGACCCATGATAGAAATTCTAATCAATATAGCAATCAATTTAGCAAATATAACGATGAACCAAACATGAGATTAGTCCATCCCAAATGTAGAGATACCGACCCAAAGATTCACCTTTCTACCTCCTTTCAAGAATCAGTTCAGTCCAAAAAAGAACTAATGATCCATGATCAGAGTTTCATTAAGTTTTAATTTTTTTTTAAGACTATTCATTTTTTTACCTTTAGTTTTTCTTCTAAATTTTAAAGGATGACCAAATTTAGAGGAAGCGGTGATGTGATGTGATGTCTACTACAGGGTTATATAGAGCCGCCAAATATGGAGGGGGTACATGACGGGGCCGACGGGATTCTTGCTTTGCCCGCCGGGATTTATAATATGCCCGCCGGGCTTGCCGAAGTTTATTGGTTGCCCCGCCGGTTTTACGTTTTCTACCGGTTTTCGTAAGTCATGACATTAGATATGTTATTAACATGAAAAAAATAGTGATAATAACAACAATAATTAACATTTAACAAAATGCGTCATTGCGTAATTAAAATCCCTGCAGCTGAGGCCATCCTACACATGCAACACTCTGGAAGGCCAACTAAACCACAACCTAGAATCTAACTGCTCTTAACTACATTATCTAAGCCACATATACACAAACGGAAGGAAACCCATCAAATCATGACAGAATTGTATGAAACTTAAGGAACACCATCCTCTCACGAGGATACACCTATCCCTAAATCTCTATGCTCAAAATCCTAGCTCTAGACCCATCTGCAGAAAACGCGTATAAAGACAAAGCAATATTTGAAAGTGCCCGAAACTGAAATCTATGAGTAGCTATACGTAGCTTATGTCGCCACGATTCTAATGACTGCTGTTAACCCTCACGCACTTTCTTATCACCTAAGACGGACGTCGTATTATTTATTTGGTAGAGTCAAGTACCGGGCTTGTCGGTCCAATAGGAAAAGGGTAAGGGTGTTCGCCGATGAGAGGCACACTCTAACTGGAACATTCAAGGGATTAGTTGGCTAAGCATGGGTGCCCAAGTGTGAATGGGGTGAGCTCATATAAAAGTCAACTAAACCTAAAATTCACTCATTCTCTCATTTGTGCAATTGAAGAGTGCTCTTGCTCCATCTCCATCTTCTTCTTCTTCATCTCCTTGTGTGTGTGTGTGTATGCGTGAGAGAGAGAGAGAGAGAGAGAGAGAAGTGATCGAGCATTGCGACGAAGGCACGTTGGTGGCAAAGCGGTTGAGCGCGGCATAGCGGCGTCTCCCTCTTCTTCGTGGCAAGGAATCCTCCACGATAGCAAGCGTAGAGCGGTGAGTGACACACCATCGTCATCTTTGAGCTTACTAGTTTAGGCTAGTTGCGTGCTTGGAGCCACTTGTGGTTCGCACACAGTGTATTGACAAGTTCCTTGCATTGACACATGCGACAGACACACACATTTTTGGCGCCGTTGTCGGGGAATGCCATACACTAAGCTTGAATGACATTCTGTGCTTCTTTGTGGTGCAATTTCGATTGTAGGAAAGGTAGAGAAGGAAGGTGTGCGTGTTGAGAAGGAATTTGTTTTGCTACTGTGTATCATGTTGTTAAGAAGGAATTGAAAGGTACTGTGTTTTCTTTGTTAATAAGGTTTCGAAAGGTACTATGTTTTCTCTGTGATAAGGTGTTAGTATTAAGGTTGTAGATCCATAATGTTAGTTCTATGTAAAGTATAGTAAGTAGTTATATTAGCTAGTGAGTTGTTGTAGTAGTGTGTTAGTGTGTAGCAGTAGCTATATTAGTGGTAAGTAGGTAGGTTAGGTGTGTGTGTGTGTGCGTGCTCGCACGCACATCGCGATCGCGACGACCTTATCCCAAAAAAAATTAAAAATAAATAAATAAATAAAATTTTAAAGGTAGGACCAGGATCGGGAATATCCCCCACACCCAAGCCCAAGCTCACGCTCAGGCTCAGGCCTCAGCCGCCTTTTAAAATTACGTATTTTAGCCTCACACGTAGCTAAAAATCGACCTTTTTGAGGACCAATGGAGCTTCAGGTGACCGAACGTTGTGCTGTAAAGCACACCACAACCCTCTGAGTGATATGCTCATTTCGAGCTATCACACACTTTAATAAAAAAACCAATCATTAAAAAACATAAAAAACGAGTGAAAACGGACACCTTAAAAAGTAAGCGGTTAACCTTTGAGTTTATTCGTCGATGCTTGTAGGGTGCCAAAGGAACATGCATCTGTGCTCTGGTCGTGTGCTAGAGGACGAGCAAGTAGAGAGCATTTCGACTTACGCGAGTTCTCAATATCCACCTACCTCAGGTTTCAGGCCCTCGACAGGAACCCAGGGTAGTACAAACCAAGACCCAAACATAGCGGCTACCTAATCCCGATAGCTCAAGCCAAGACATGCATGCCATGGACCCACGGTCTGGGCCAAGAGTGCTTAGCCGCTAGAAGGAAACCTTTAGTAGAGCCACTCACTCCGAACATGGAGCTAATAATGTAAATGAGGGGGGTGGGGAAGTAAATTCTCCATTCGTGACCAACGTAGACTCTATGCTCTTAGAGAGTGTGCACGTGAATACTTCATTCACTGCACCCCCTGACTCTTCAAAGCTATTCCCCTCCGAAGTCATATTACCCGATGGTAGAAGCCTTGCCGAAGTGCAAGAGGTTGAGTGATATATCATCATGGCTAGGGAAAAGGAAATCAAGAGCTTACGCAAGGTGGAGCAATGAAGAGAGTTAAAAGAAAAAGCTCCTATGTCAATATCATTGCTAGGAGAGCAATCGAGTACTTCTGAATTAGCGACCACTAAGGGTCAACCCATAGAGAGCCACATTGCATCTAGTTCAAAGGACACCCCTAGCACCTCAATCCTAGATGGAGCATTCTTAAATGAGAACTGGGAGTACGAACTACAAACAGAAACTCTAACTGACCTATACACAGGTCACACCTATCACGTGGGTTGGTTAGATGTCCTACAATCCACAACGAGTGCTACTAGTGTGGAGGATCAACAACAAAGAGTTTGCGAGGTCATCCATAGGGTTATTGAGCTAGAGAGACAAAACAAGGGGATCTACATGCCTTCAACGGGTCTCATGAAATTCTTGGATACAGGAAGGCTAAACAACCGACCTTATAGAAAATGGAGACTCCCTTAGTAAGTCCGATGGATCCTCCATATGTTGTTTCGCCAGGGGTCTCAGTGAAATGTGCGAAAGTGATAGCTTTACCTTTCCAAGTTTAGCTCATCTTTCCCTTGATGAAACCACGACTACCATGCCTACCCCAATGATGGGCATGCCGAGAAACACGCCATGGACCTCATTTGTCAGTAAAGAACCACTACATGGTAGCTCAATGCCTGCAACAGTACCTATAAGTGTGTACCAATCGTATACACCCATGAGTCCTCATACTCATGTAGTCCCTACCCCTCCCATTGTTTCAACAACCTATGCTCCACAAACACAACACCCAAGTCCTTATTTCCATGGGACTATACCGGCTAGCATTAGCATGTCACATCCGACGTCTGCTATGCCTAGGGCCACACATATGAACTTTGGGCCACCACATGGCACAACATCGTACCCAACGTGGAACCCAAGGGCTTCCTATGCGCCAAGCCCAATGCCAATACCTACTCCACATGTAGTCTCTCGAGCGCCTCCACCCACGGTGCCTAATCACTTAGGTGACTTGGCAACATTTGCTCAAGATATCGGTCGATCTATTGCTGAGAATATGCGTAACACGCATGATAGAGAACCTATAAGTAAAGCAGTACAAATAGCCAAGCTCACACAAAAATTTAGTGGAGACGGGGATGTGAGAAATCATATCGAAGTGTTTAAACAAATATGTGATTCTCTAAGAGAACACAATGACCTGCATAAGAGTAATGCTTTAAGCCTAACCTTAAGTGGGAAGGCAGGGGACTGGTATAGAACCCTTAGAGTCAACTAAACCTAAAATTCACTCATTCTCTCATTTGTGCAATTGAAGAGTGCTCTTGCTCCATCTCCATATTCTTCTTCTTCATCTCCTTGTGTGTGTGTGTATGCGTGAGAGAGAGAGAGAGAGAGAGAGAGAGAGAGAGAGAGAGAGAGAGTGTGTGTGTGTGTGTGTGTGTGTGTGTGTGATCGAGCATTGCGACGGCGGCAAAGCGGTTGAGCACGACCTAGCGGCATCTCCCTCTTCTTCGCGGCGAGGAATCCTCCACGACAGCAAGCGTGAAGCGATGAGTGACACACCATTGTCATCTTTGAGCTTACTAATTTAGGCTAGTTGCATGCTTGGAGCCATTTGTGGCTCACACACAGTGTATTGGCAAGTTCCTTACATTGACACGTGCGACAGACGCGCACAACTACTTGCACGCAGAAAACAAACATCGTTCGCTATACTTACAACCGCAAATAGCTCGTAGATGCTTGAGCGCATTCGCTCCGTTCCGCGAGGAATTCTTGGCGTTGTCACGTAGCTCTTGCCGAGGCTACAACAATGGTGCAGTCGGATCTACAATGCCAAAATGAGCCGGGCGTAGCGTGAGGATGAAGCTCACGCTCACTCTCTTTCTCTCTCTCTCACAGTAGACGGCAACGCTAAAATTTATTATGATTTAGTTTTTTTACAAAAGTAACCTAGGTACCTTATACACTAAGGCTACCTTAGGTTAACCAAAAATAGAGTTATAGGGGTAAACTGGCTTTGTATGTACAATCTAGAAGTGCCATTGCACCCGGCTTCTACAACCAAACTAGCTACTTATTACAAATGATGTTTTAACCATAATCCACAACATTTCATAACTATCAGAGAATAAGGATTGTTGAGTTATGTCGTGCTATTGACCTAGCCATCAACAGCAGCTCCACTTGAATCCTCTCACCATCATGTTAAAAGGACTGCAAGCACCAAACAACACATCTACTAGTTACACATCTACTAATTACGTACCTAAATTCAAATCCTCTATAATATTCACATGGCTATACTAGAGAATGGATTTCTATAAACACAAACTTTTAACTTTCTAAACACACACACATCTGTCAATGTACATATGAGTGACACACTACAAGGCACAACACGATAAGACACGACACAAATCTCGTGCACTGCACCAACAAAAGACACTACACAAGGAAGTCACGTTGCACAAGCAAGGAATACATCAAAAGTATCAGCTATCGAGGTAGCACAACTTTGAGAAGAGCTAGCTCAGTCTCAAGAGCTGCTCAACAAAGCGCAAGCACTAGCTACATCAGGCATGAGTCAGATGCCATCTTCATCTATGGAACCCTCTGGAATGGGGGGAGTCCAAATTCAAAGTAAAGGAAGAGTCCATTTCTCTTTGGAAGTGGGAGTTCAATCGTCGGAACAAAGTCCAATACTGCAAGAAGCTGATTCCTTTTCGAGAGATCAAATGCAATTACAAGAAGCATTGAAGCATGTTGAGCCTAAAGAGAGACCACCGGAAGTTAACAATGCTAAGTGTACGATGCTAATCAAATTATGTAGGGTTGACTTGGATCAAAATGAGGTAGGTCTATATAATCTTTTTAATCATAGAACCATGACAGCTGTATACTGCATATGCTTGGATCTTAGACTTGAAGAGCTAAGCGACCAAAAAATTATATACTCGTTTACAGCCGTGAACCCTATAGGTCAAGCGGTCATTATGATTGACAAACATGGCAGACCTTATGAGATAGCTCATTTGGAGAATATGGGTGAATTTACCATATGCGGGCAGCCTATAAATCAAGCACTTGCACCTCGTCAAAGTCAAAGAGCATCATCCAGAAATATGGAAGAGAAACACTCAGCTCAACCCACACCCAAAGTAAGATCAAGTCGACAACATAGCCCTAAAGATATGCAGCAGCCACAAGTCAAAGACCATATGCTGATGGGAAAAGTGACACTGCAGCTGCTAGAAGTCATGGACAGTGATTGGATCTTGTATGAAAGCAACAATGGAAGCTACTTTCAGCTTCTCGAAAACATGACAATGGAAAATTAGGAGCAGAAGCAAGTGGTTATACCTAAGTCAATCATAGTCTAAAGTACTTGCATGTAATTTAGATGTCTTATCTGTATCTAGATACCACAGGAAACCACTATCAGCAGTATTTCTGACAATGGTCCTCACCAACATATGTAGTGCAATGAGTCATGTTTTTTTGCAAAATGCTCTCGAGGAAGATGTTGCCCAAGACTCAGGGACACATCGTTTTGGAGTTTAAAGAAGTCTAACCAAAGTCGTGCTCTTGCTCCTATTTATATTGTACAAAGTATGTACATCATTCCATCAACATTTACATAATACACATAGACATTCAATTGATGCATGAACATGGCATTTGTGCCATAGTATCATATAACATTGGGAAGGATGAACCCTCATGTGATTTTTAGTGTCCATTGTATGGAACTGAAAGTATTCAAGGTATTATCTCTTGCACTATTTTCATCAATAGCAAGGAGACATGAATATAGCAACAACAAATATTTGTGGTATATAATTGCAATGGACCCATTGGATTATGGATAGAGGTAATGTTTGAATTGGAAATCTAGACATCACTCTTTTGATACACACACATTAGTGTTCTGAGAGAGGTCTACCATTGGTGGAGGAGTATGTATGGGAGTCCGTACTCAAAGGAGATACCCAAGGAGATGGGCACTAAAGTCATTGTAGTAGCCAAGTTACAGCCTATCATTTTTGTGGTAGGTTGAGATGAGGTAGTGCAATTTATTTGTTTGAAGCTCAATATAGAGTATACATGGCAGTTGGCCACTTCCTTCCATTGACTTCTAGCTTCACAAATCTAGAGGGGAGGAAACGAGAAGGGAAAAGAAGGAGACAACAGCATGGACAAGGAGATCAAGGAGACTCACCACCATATGAGGTCCTCTCACAAGAAATTTGAAGATTTTTAGAACTGGGGGAGGTCATGTTGACCAAGGCCTTTAGTGGGAGGGGGACATAGGTTCAATTTGTGGGTAGTATGACATCGAGGACAAAGATGTGGGTGGAGGTGTCCCATGAGAGAATATCATTTTGCATATTGTTCTCCATACACACCCTATTCCATGGAGGTCATCCATCCATCCAACAACCGTGATCTCCATAATTTTCCCCCTCAACTTTACCATCTCCACCAACTTGAAATGTTTTTCCCATCTGCAATCATTAGGCACCAGTTCAACACACAAAGTCTCCTCGCAACTCAGCAGGCGTAATCTACTCAGGTCCAACATGCTTGTAACAACTTGTTACAGCACCCAATCACAGTGTGCCAAAGCTGGTGCCCCCCCCCCCCCCCCCCCCCCCCCCCCCCCCCCCCCCCCAAAACCTTGATGGCGGGGAATGTTCCGTTAGTGACCGTGACCATTCCCCCGGTATGAGACTCCCAATACTGCTTCTATTATGATGCATCACCTCCTAGAGCTCTCTCAAGATAAATCATTATTAGGCGAGCCATTGTGAGGACTACAGTGGAGCCATTCTTTCATTGCATGTTTTGTGGAGCTGCTTTGTCCACGAGGAGGTATTTGTTTGGAGCTTGGATGTGGCACAACCCTTGTACTAGCAGCTTGCTTGGCTTCAGGATGAACATGTGTTGCAGTCGACATTGATGAGCCATTGATTTCAGGATATGTGGTACCGTTGCTTTGCCCTTCAAAGCGGGGACGTCACCCTCCTTAGGCATTGATGATGAGAGTGACATGCCATCGCATGTCAATCCCTTTGACAACTAGTGAGTCCTACCTCTTACTTTGTCATTGACATTGCTCTAATCTTTTTTTGTCACTATTTTTGTATTAGCATTGGTTTTTATTGATCATCAATAATGCCTATTTTACTTGTTTGGTGTTTTACTTTAACACAATCTTTTTTTTAATGGAAGTGCATTATTGTCAGTCTACGTAGAGCAGGTGGCTAGAACCATGGCAATGAGTACACGGTATGATTCATCCATCCTTGAGACGTATGAGAGATGTAACGTATTCATCAATGATGAGTGCAAGTCATCATAAGAACAATGAATTTATGGCATTGGTGGATGTTAAAAATGGAATTCATGTCTTGTTGTGTTCAAAGCCATCTCTTTATACCATAATGGAAACTTTTAAGTGTTATATCATGATGGAAACTTTTAAGTGTTAAGGTTCTAATATTTTGGATTGTAGACAAGTAGTATGTACTCTTTTGATGGATTTGAATAAGGTTTAAAATCCTCATGTGAGGTTCCGTGAAGGCTTATCGCTATTTTTGAAATATTGCTTCGTGTACAAGGAGATAGTATGTCCAATGTTTTCAAAAAGTACTATATCTATTTTGCTTCATTTCTCGTGGGAGGTGTCATAATGGTTATGGCCATTTTTCATATTTTTGAGCTGTGACACTACCACAACTATAGATGTTCTAATACTTTGGATTGTGAACAGGTAGTACGTACTCTTTTGATGGACTTGGTTTAGGTTTAAAATCCTCATGTGAGGTGCCGTGAAGGCTTATGGTTATTTTTGAAATATTGCTTCATGTACAAGGAAAATTATGTCCATTCTTTTTAGAAAGTACTATGTTTGTTTTTCTTTGTTTCTCGTGGGAAGTGTCATAATGGTTATGGCCATTTTTAATATATTTTTGAGTTGTGACAATACCACAATTATAGATGCTCTAATGTTTTGGATTGTGAACAAGTAGTACGTACTCTTTTGATGGATTTGGTTTAGTTTTAAAATCCTCATGTGAGGTGCCGTGAAGGTTTATGGTTTGTTTTGAAATATTACTTCATATACAAGGGGAACTATGTACATTTTTAAAAAAAAGTACTATTTATGTTCTGCTTTGTTTCTTGTGAGAGGTGTCATAATGGTCATGGCCATTTTTTATATTTGTTCGAGAGATGACAATACCACCGCCATAGATCTTCGCTCGCAAAATCTTGCTTGGGCTATGGTAGCACTCCCTGTCCATCTACATTGCCTAGTAGTTGGGCACACACTTTCTTGAACTTGTTGATCACTTCATTGTTTGAAGATTGACTGTGCATCTCAAAGTTGGGATCCAAGACATAATATGCTGTCAAAAACTGAGTCGCACAAAAGATCTGTAACTTGTTTGTTGGCGAGTTTGTTCAAAAGAGTGTGTAGGAAAAATGAATGCTCCCTTATAAATTTCACAACATGGTTTGCTTCCATAAGAGTTTTCCTAATCAAAGGACCTTTTCCAAAGTCCTTCGGGAGCAGATTCAAGGTGTGGACAGCACATGGAACCCATGTGATCTTTGGTTACTTTGCCTCAATTGGTTTCCCAATGCCCTTATAGTTAGTTGCATTGTCTGTGACGATGACCGTCACATTTTTAGGGACCCCTGGTTTTTTGATTGAGCGTTCATATACACCTGCAAGGTATCCACTGGTTTTCTCTTTCATAGACTTGTTGATTGCTTCAAGAAAGATGGACCCTCTTAGACAAAACAACATCACATTTATCAATGGTTTCTTTTGACAATTTGTCCAACCATTCAATGAGATTATGCATCCATAATGTGGTACATATTCAAGTGTTGTGCACTTTAGAATGTTCTATGATATAGTTTTCACGTTATCTAAATATTTTTTGTGCATCTTATTATAATCAGGCATCACACAACCCTTTTTCGTTGTGCTCATCAAAGCATCTTTGGAGGTAGGATTTGGATGATGTTGAAAGAAATTCCACATGCAATAAATGCTTGCACCCACTTAAGATGGAGATCAAACAACCATTGCATCAAATGCCTATTGCAAAGTAGAGTCACTTGACATCTTTTCACCACCAATCCGTGCTCCACTTGCTTGTTTGTCAGCAGAGTTTTCTGTGGGATTAGAGCTACAAGCCATAGTAAATGACATTTGACCCCCTCCTTGATTGAAAGCAGGGGATGAGGGAGAGCATTGTGGCACACCTTGTGTGCACTAAAAGAGGTTTTTGTCACCCTAGAGTGACATCTTCATGTTCTTAGCAAAAGATGGAGACATCATTTTGGGACCCCCTTTTTTTTTGCCCTCAGCAAGCATTGCCTTTGCCTTAAGCGCCCACTGTGGAAATATTTTCTCAATCCCTTCAAAGGGTTGGTGCAAGCAAGCACGTTTTCAGGCATTTTGAACCCATGTTCTTTTATCCTATGTACATTTTTGCTAAATTTGTGGTCGCAAGACTTACACCTTATCTTGATGTAGTTTTCCTAGCAATCAATTCATCTATGTAGCTCCACTCAAATCCTCTCACCATTCTGTTAAGAGGACTACAAGCACAAAACAAAACATCTGTTAATTATGTACCTAAAGTCAAATCATATTTAATATTTACATGGCTATACTCAAGAATGGGTTTCTATAAACATAAACTTCTAATTGCTAACTTCTATAGGCTCTAAGTACTGCAAATTTAAAAAATTTCTCCCAAGTGTAAACTTTCGCTTTACACGTGATGAGAAATCATTTAATCTACCTAGATAACCTCCAGGTGTGGGTAAACTCTACACAAGGCAAGTTATCTTTAAATAACCTAGCTACATGACCTCCTAGTGTGAGTCAAGTTCCACACTTAGAAAGTAATCTCACTACTTATCCTACCTAAATCTCTTCCAGGTGTAAGCAATGTGAGTACCTCTACACAAAGCAAGAGATTTCTATTTAACCTATATAGATTGCCTCTAGTGCGTGTGAGTATATTACTCTATCCATAGCAGACAATCACTACATAAATGTAGCCTAAGTTACTTTGAAATGTGAGGATAGCTCAACACATGGCAAGCAACTACTATTTTTTGCTAGCTTAGATCACTTCACTTGTCCACCTAAATTTTTAGCTATCCTAGATCACTTCCGGGTGCGAGTTTCTTCTACACAAGGCAAGCAATCATTAACTAGTATATCTAACTTACTTCTAAGTGAGATATACACTCTAAAGTCTACACAAGTAAATAAATAAGCTAACAAATGACAAACCCAAATCTAAATTATTGCATTTGGTTATCTACCTTTTTCTTTTAATAAATTTTATTATCTAATTACAAATTGTCTATTTCTTTTTTTTGTTTTGGGTTTTTCATAGAGCTGACCTAAAGATGAGCTTAAGGCACCTCTTCCAAGAGAGTGAGAGAGAAATCCCGCATAGATCAAGAATGGTGGCTCTGTTATATATAAAGACTAGTTTTTTTTATCTTAATATAGTTAGATCAAGATAATAGTTTGATGGAACTATTTTTTGGATCAAAATTGTAAGAAATTATAGGATACGCTGATTTTGCTGATGTGGTATCGTATACACTGCCCAAATAATAATGGGTCTCAGATAATACATCCAATTAAAGAGTATTATACATACACCAAATAAGGTTGTCGTGTTGTGAATTGCTTTTGACATGAAAATGATGTAGAAAGATAGAGGTTTATCATGTATATCCATTTGAGGATTCATGATCATGTGATGGGCTCAAAGCTTCTAACATATCACAAAAAGGTGGACTTTAATTAGGGTTCCAACAGTGAAACTTTGAGGCTGCTTTTGAACAAGTAAGAAAACTCTTGACTAGGAATTTTTTTGTAAAAAGTAGTTTTTGGAGAACCTGTCCGGGATCTTGACAAAAAATGGCATGCTGCCTCTTTTTGCATCTTACATGCAAAGTCACATTCAACACTATTTGGGAGATATTTTATTTATTTTAAGCAAAGTTGCCTTTTTCTGTGTAAAAAAGTCAACTAAGAAAAATGAGCAAAAAAAGATATTGATGCTTTTCTTTGTAAGAATGCCTTAAAAAAAAGAAGCTTAGGCTTGGTATGTGGATATCATGATTTAGGAGTTGTGAGAGCTTCCAATGCTCGTGATCAAGGATAATTGCAGTAAGAGCTAAATCTTGCCAAGTGTATCAAGGGTGTTGGGTTTCTTGAGCACCCTTAAGCTCGACATGTAAATTGTATTTTGTGTTATACATAATGTTTTTGGGACGCAGTGTCCATATTCAAGTGGTGCGTTCATGCTTTTCTACAAGCGTGTGTCATCACCTCTTCAACTTCTTGTAGCCAGAGGCCCAACGCCTATCCGACATATGCACATATGTCTTCTAGACACATTTGGTGATCCCGATGTGAAGAAGCCGGAGCATGGAGTTGAAGATGGTGAGTCTTCTTACATTCAAGAGGAGGGAAATTGCAAGAAGAACTCAAAGGGCGAAGATGGTACTCAAAAACAGTATATGAGGACATCGGTCTATTTGATGGGAAGGACATGAATGTATATTTGAGCCACTACAAAAGAAAAATAGATGACAACAACATTTCAAAACTTGAGTTTCACATAGTTGTTCCAAAATTGGAGAAATGAGTTCAAGAACTTCAAGCAGAACATAGTCAAACTTGGTATGAGTTCCAAGATGCTCTTCATTATTAGTATTGGGAGCCAGGGTTTTGTGAAAACAATATGTTTGTTGAAGCAAATGCTCAAAAGAGTGTATCTAAGGATATAGAAGAAGAAATCAAGGATCCAAATTAGGAGTGTGAGCCTAAGGTTTATGGATGTGATATGGGTGAATCTAATCGTGATGATGAACTATAGCTACTCGTCAAAATATTTTATGATTTTTTCAGGTTTGGGTTATCTTCCAATGCTAACTGGGTGTCCCAAGGGTAAACAGTGCGGTGATACCTCATCATTGTCAAGATTATGGAGTAAACATGTTTATGAGCAGTCATCTCTAGCTTGGAAAGCTACTCATAGTGACAACTTGGATAAGGATATCAATGCTATCTTCTTGAGACATACAGGTTTCTATTACATACAGGTTCAAAGTTACTTGGATGAGGTACACAAGACGGTAGTTGCAGTTGTGAATAAGATTGATGAAGAAACCAAGATGGTGATTTCAATTGTGGACTTGATTCATGAAGAAGACCAGAAAATGATTCCAATTGTGGACACGGTTTAGATGAATTTGATGAGATTGTGCAATTTTAATATTTACAAGCTAAGGGTGAGCATGAAAAACAAGATATACAGGGCATATTAATAACAAGAGATGATGACTTTCTAGCCATTGTGACTTGTTTGGCGAATAATTCAATGCATATGGCGTGTCTCAATGATGGAGGGGGTGAAGCTGTTTGTGTTACAAAGTTTCCACAAGAGTTTGATGACTTGACGAGACAACAAGGGTTTGTACATTCAACCAAGCAGGTTCATTGGGAATACGTATATGCCTATACAAGTTATCCTCCAAAATGCAAAGAATTGCAAATGTTTTACGGTTTAGAATTTATCATATTTGATCCAAATGGAGTGTATACCTTCTATGTTGTGGAAAGGTTTCTCTACGTGCCAATTGATCCTAAGGGACTATACAAACAGATGAAGATTCAAGAAGTTGGCAGATATCGAAGGATGTGCAGGTTTGGAGGGGGTGCATGTCGTGCCATAAATTTCCTTTGGAATGAAAATGATGTAGAACATTGAAGTTGTATCATGTCTATCCATTTGAGGATTCATGGTGATATGATGGGCTCAAAGCTTCTCCAACCAATCACAAAAAGGTGGAGTTTAATCAGGGTTTCCATAGTGGTACTTTGAGGCTGCTTTTGAACATGCAAGAAAAGTCTTGACTTAAAAAGTTTTTGTTAAAAGTAGATTTTGAAAGAGCGACCCGTAGTCTTGACTGAAAACGTCGTTTTGCGTCTTTTTGAGTCCCACACGCAAAGTCAAATTCAACACTTTGTGGGAGATATTTTTAGTTTTTTGGCAAAGCTGTTTGTTTCTTGTATCAAAAAACTTAGATAAATAAAGTGGTAAAAGATATTGATGTTTATTTTTGTAAGAGTGCCTATACAAATAAAGCTTAGGCTTAGTATGTTGATATCATGAGCAAAAGATTTGGGAGTTGTGAGAGATTCCAATGCTAATGATCAAGGGTATCTGCAACAAGCCGTAAATCTTGCCAAGTGTATCAAGGGTTTGGGTTTCACGAGCACCCAGTAAAGGATTTGGGAGCTGTAAGAGCTTTCGACGCTCGTGATCAAGGGTATCCATGGCAAGGGGTAAATCTGGCCAAGTGTAGCAATATCATGAGCAAAGGATGTGGGAGCTGTGAGAGCTTCTGACGCTCTTGATCAAGGGTATCCACGACAAGCAATAAATCATGCCAAGTGTATCAAGGGTTTTTGGTTTCTCAAGCACTCTTGAGCTTGACGTGTAAATTGGATTTTGCGCAATACATAGTGTTTTGGGACACAATGTCCGTACTCAAGTGGTGTGTTTCTACTTTTAATCGAGCTAAGTTTCTCTGACAAATCAATGGGGCCTAGTACTGTGGAGAATGATACAAGATGAGACATAGGAGAATGCATTATTTTCCATGCTCTAGGGATAGGGAAATTTTTCTTATGATAAGCTTTTTGCAGCTAAATCCTAAGTATAGGCCACTAGTCCTTTCCCCTACTATCATGTTGCAGCCTTGGCAACTTGAATTTAGAAAATGGGAAGTCAATGTCTGTGTACTTGTCCATGTATTTGTCTTCCTATGTAGTGATATTCTTTAGTTGTAGGCATATATACTTACGTGTTTTAAGAAAATAAAGAGGCCATCCTTGGTATTGACTCTAAGGAGTCTCTTTACCAAATTTTGTAAACAACAATACCAAATTCATTGCAAACAGTACCAAAGTGCCACATTGTACCAAATGTTCAAACAATACCAAAAGATCCAAAAGAGCCAAAAGTTCCAAAAGTACATAACATTACCAAATTCTGTGTAAACAATACATCAATGTGTAAACAGTACAAAATTGTGTACACAATACCAAAAACACCATTTTAGGTAAAACGAGAAAATCCCTCAACTTTGGGATTGATTTCAATGTTTGTAGAGTCCTATTTCCCATTTAATTTGGGAAATTTTTGTATAATTTGGGAATGTTTCAAATAAGTTTCGTTGTGTTGATTGCTTGTGCTGCATTATTCAAGTCAAAGAGTTGCTTTCTCAACTAAATGGTGGTATTTAGAAATACCTTTTTTAATAAGAGCTTTCTTTCCTGCTGGTGTTAATAAACACCTCATAGAATCATGTTGATTGATGAGAGAGTTGATATATCTCATGTTGCATCCAAACATGCTCCAAGATTCCTTTCTTTTTCCAACAAATATAATTATCAAGTCATAGAAAAAATGCTACCTTACATTAGTACAAAAAAAAGAAAAATAGAGTGTCCCCATTGTACAAAAATAAGAAAAATCGTGCAGCCACATGCCATACCTTTGTAACGAAGATATAAGATATGCATACCAAATGCTATTCATTTGCTATAATTAAGCTAGCTTATTCCTTCTCCACAACAATGGGTGGGATTTCTATGGTTTTAGCAACTCTTCCACCCCTTGGAGTCCATGACCACACTATTGCATCAACACACTCCCAACGCTTTGGGTCAATAGTATTGCAATACCAATTCTTTTTCCAACAATTCTTATATTGTTCATGGATTGTGGGATTTTTATTTTGAATTTTTGGTGGCCAACATTGAATGAAAAGTTTCTTGTGGTTAGGAGATGAGATATCTACATCAATATCTGACTCTGCAACTCCTAGCCATATTGGATATTCGAGACTGCAGATCTCACAAGAACAAAATCCCCTTTCCTCACATCAATGTGAGGTCTAAAAGCTTCTTGCGGCCTTGCCCTTTGAGGACCAACAAAGTGATCATTTAATTCTTTGCATCCTTGATACTCATCTATGTCTTCCTCCATCTATTGGATTTGGTGAGTCCCTGCAGTCTTTGGTCAAAATTGTCTATATTGACCAAATTGCTTGTTAGTTGGTTGTTCAAGCTCATCAATTATCTTTTTCAAATATAGAATAACTAGCTCCATGTATCGTGTAGAATCGTGGTCCTTTCCCTTGACCGTAGAACATCTTTTTAAAAATCAACATATGTCTTAATCCCTTGAACAACTAGTGGACTATCCCTCACATAATCGGCTAAAGGTACCACATTTAGGCAGCATGCTGGTAGTTTTGGTATTTCTTGATCATCTTTTTTCCACAACTCAACTCCTGATTCCCTTGGCATCCAATCAGGAGATTGTGGGTGCATTTTGTACTGCATTACTGGGAGTTCACCTTGCATATAAAAACAAAAGTGAAGTGGTTTAGAGTGTCCACCAACCAAAGCATCTTGTCCATCACACATGTACCCTTGAACAAAAGACTTGAAGTCACGAACTTGTGTCATAAAAAATGGTGTTGGCACTGAGCTTTCACATTCATGATAATGTTCCATCAAAAGTGGAAAAGTGAATGTCATTTCTATTCGCAATCTCTCTCGGAACCTGCTGAACATTGCATCTATGTCCTCATGTGTATGACCCACCATTAAGAATCCCAATGACACAGTTTTGAAAATAAATACCGATTCTTATTCTCTCCTGCACAATTATCTAGCTGTAGCAAAAGATTCGCAGGCAGTCTTCAAAATGCAGGTGGGGACGTGGCATCTACAGCACATTGAGAAGAGGCTGATTGTAAGTTTGGAGGGATCCTCCAATAGTCAATAATGGTGTGTTTGTTGAAGCACCTCTATCACGCTCACACTTAATTTTGTTTGATGGTCTAGAACTGTCCTCGAGTTCAATGATTTGAAAGAAGTTACGTCGCTGTGTGGTATGCCATCATGGAAAAAATTGGCTAGTCCATGGTTATCTTCTCTTTCCAAATTCTGCAAGCATAGTGCTAGGGAGCCAATTGTAGCATAGGATCTGAGGGCCATAGACCATTGAGACATCCCATGGCCATGTCCATGAGTTATCATGCCTGTTAATGAACTTGCAGTAGCTAATATGCATTAACACAGTCTTGAGTTCACACACAATCTTGGTATTGCAGTCTTCTTTTGGTCCATCTTATCATGTATAATGCATAAATACTCATCTTTTTTGAAATGTGAGAACTTACACCATGTGTAGTATACATTCCTACAACTCTGTTGTTGCCTCATGTGAATTCTATGTTCAACCTTCAAACATGCAATCATTTCATCATTCTTCGTTGACTCTAGTTGAGACTTTATTCTACTGCATACTTCACATTTGGAGAGCTCACTTGTTTTTGACAAGGTCACATTAGAAAACTCTATCTTCCAAACCCTATTGAATGTAGTACTAGTACTAGACATTGGCTTGAGACTCATACTATCGAGTGTTCTATTCATCATGCAAAAGGTCTATTTTCTTGTACGTGTTTGGTATTGCAAGCAAGGTTTACCTAGTACCATCCTCCATGGTCCTACTCTTATGTGGCATTCTCTTTAAGTTGTCCTCTATAAAAGAGAGTATGAGTGCCTGCACGTCTCTGTATGATCTTATCCTTTTCTTATGGCACCGTCATTACCAAATTGTACATTCAATGTCTCTTGTAGGTGTAACAAAGGGCACCACATAGTTCACAAAGCATCAGAAGGGGACACCCTATTAATATTCATTGAAGAACACATTACGTTGTGTTTAGACAACTATATGATGAGTGTGTTAATGCATGTCTCTAGAGGACCACATAGACCATCTTACGGCCTGAGGGCCATAGGGTGCTCTTTGAAGGTATTGCGAAGGGCACCACCTAGTCCAAGAGGCATCAGAAGGAGACACCCTATGGCCCTAGGGCCATAGGTTGTTGCATTAGGATACCTAGCGAGATTAAATATACATCCTATGGCCATAGGTTTCTCTTAGGTGTAACAAATGGCACCACATACTCCACAAAGCATCGAAAGGGGACACCCTATTAATATTCACCGAAAAACACATTCCATTATGTTTAGACAACTATATGACGAGTGTGTCAATGCATGTCTCTAGAGGACCACGCAGACCATCTTACGCCCTTAGGGCCATAGGGTGATCTATGAAGGTAGCACAAAGGGAAACACCTAGTTCAAAAGACATCGGAAGCAGATTCAGGGAGTGCCATGCAGTGCTGCCACGTGGTGCATCCACACCCATCTCAAGTAATTTAGTGGATGTACATCTAATGTTTACATCTTTAAAGGGACAAAAAAATGACAATGCGTACGTATCGCATGATCTAATGCGTGACTGCATTGCGTATGTGCACTTGTGTAACCCTTTTCGTAAATGTGTCCACTCATTCAAATACTTAAAAAAAAAATATGTGTATGCTGCATTTAAGTTCACACTTTCCAAGAAAAGCCCTTGCCACATGTGCAACTAGTGTGGAAATGCACGCGAAGATTTATTTTTTAGAAAAAAACTAAAAATTTACCAAAAAATCAAAATTTCAAGAAAAGTGTTTAGAATTAACTTTTTTGCTCACCCCAAAATTTTTCAAATTGCGTTTTTAAGTTCCCTGGTCAATATTGCACCAAAATATAGCACACTTTTTTCGAGAGAAAATTTCTCAATTTAAGTGTATTTTTCAGTATGGAAAAAATTTGAGTCCCGAGTCACCAATCCTGACCATGAGTGTCGTTCAACTCGTCGCAGCAGCAAGATATGGACACTAACAAAACCTTGCACCAGCGTTTTCAAAAATCTTTTTTTTTTCCAAATCGTCTTGAGATTTCGGAGGCAATGCCATAGGCCTCGCCGTGTGAAACGGCTTGAGCGCCTCAAAAACTCAATTTGAAATTCAAATTTGAAACTTAAAGTCATGTTCTTTTAATATATCTTTTAACTACCCCACACACAACACACATTATCTTCTATACACACACACACACACACACACACACACACACACAGTTTGTGTTCCATTCTCACACTCTCTCCCACCTGCCGTAGCTGTCGCTGCCGCCGTCATGATGCTCTCTCTCATTCGTCGCCGCTGTCATCGTCGTGGTGCTCTCTCTCACCCGCCGCCTGTCGCTCCCTGCACACTGCTTCTCGGCCCCCTGCACACTCCCTCTCAGCCTCCTGCACACTCCCTCTTATCCGCCACTCTGTCTTCACCTACAAACTCCTTTCCAACCACCCCTCTTAGTCGTCACACTCTCTCAGTCCACTACACACTCCCTCGCCGCCGCCGCAT
Source organism: Adiantum capillus-veneris (assembly GCF_014529385.1). Taxonomy (NCBI): domain Eukaryota; kingdom Viridiplantae; phylum Streptophyta; class Polypodiopsida; order Polypodiales; family Pteridaceae; genus Adiantum; species Adiantum capillus-veneris. The sequence goes on from NC_140938.1 coordinate 448,571, forward strand.
GCCCCTCTTCCTCTCCACGCAGATCTAAGGTTCGTGCTACTGCTCCTCTTTCGGCAACATCAAGGTGTTGCTTTTGCCATCCGTTTTTATCATGTTTTGCCCTTAAACGCAGGTATGTTTTCAAAACTAATGTCTGTAGACTATTTTAAATCTGTGTGATCCGGGTTTTGTGTGTAAGTAAACAGGTGTTTTCTCATGTGTAAACTAAGTTTTTTGTGTAAATAGATTTTTATTTTTCTGTAAACAACTTCTTGATTCAATCTACTTTAGTCTTTCTCTAATTCAAACCTACCGTAGGTATTCCATGTGCAAAGTAAACCCTAAACCATAAACAAAATGAAAAAAAAACAAAACCAGATTAAAGGCCTACCTGTGTATTGTTGTTGATGCGAGACAAATTGAGGGAGGGTAGTAAGAGGTGGTATGAGAGAGGTCGAGCAAGGGGGCGATGTAACAATAAGAGATGACAATGTAGACAATGTAGTGGGAGGAGAGATACACGACCAAAGACCTCTTAAGCTGCATCCAAAAAGAATAGAAACAAAAACCTCATCAAGAAAATAACGTTTTTATAAATACCCAATAGGAGCATAGGGTCTGGGCATGGGCCTGGGCCACTGGGTGGCATAGGTCCTTATGTAGAGCATCTTTATTGATAATAAGTTATAACTTGATGACCCTATGGACTTACCTTCTCTTAAAGCACACCTTGACGACCCTATGGCCATTAGGCCATAGGGTTTCCAGCTAACAAATAGAGCACCCTGTGGCCTAGGACCATAGGGTTTCTAACTAACAAATTGAGCACCCTATGGCCCTAGGGACACAGGGTCTCTAGCTAACAAACATAGCACAGGAGGACACCTTCGACGAAGATGATGTAGACTTTGAGGGCAAGGAGGAGATGCAAAGCGACAAGGACAAAGATGAGGATAAAGGAGATGGCTCCTAGTTAGTTTCTAGTTCTTTAAACCAACTTTTTAGATAAAAATACTTTTGATTTGAAATTTTGTATATAGACAATTGTAAACCAAGTTACATTAAGCAAATGTTCTATACTTGTCATTTGAGCAAATACTTTGTACTTGTATTTTGCTGCGAAAAAGAGTTGTGCACGGTTTCTTGAGGGGTTTGTCTAGTGATATAATTGTGTATGGGATTTTAGATGATGAAAGTGAGTTTATTGCAGGTGTGCAGGAGTCTTGACAAGAACTCTTGCAAAGCACCAATTTCTTTTTTCTTTTAAACATAGCTAGTGCCGGTATTTCTGGCAGGATCTGGAACCAACCAGTGGTGATAATATCGGCACACACATTCTCTCGATGCTATCGAAAATGTAAACGCCACAAGTAATGGCGTACGTAATTGCTTGTATGTACACCAAAAGTATCAACGTCCGTTCGTATACACTGATAATTTTGGCATATCTTGTTTCGACGCATATACAGGCGTTTATTCCGACGGATGTCACTTTTATTTCAAAAACTAACTTGTTTATGAAAGCACTAGTATAAGCGCCACTATAAGCCAGCTGTCTTGTAGTGCATGAAGAACCTTGTTGGTAGAACTGCTTGCTGCACCTCCGTGTCGGCAAAGGTTGTCGCAACTCCCTTCTTTTTGAAAACTTCAAAATCTAAGAGCCAAGTCCGGCTGTTACGGGGACTCCCGGGACGCTCAAGATGAACACCTTCACCAAGAGGCCAAGGGCCCGCAACTTGGAGCTCACACACTGGGAGGCTCGCATCCTCTGACTTGAGTTCCTTTGGTGGCTTGTCGATGGGCTCGTCTAGAAAACGATCCGAGATCACGTCTAGCTTGACGCGCGCGGGAGCCTTGGTGGCACCGCGCGGAGTTGAAGTTTAGTTGAGTGCGGAAGCGTCTTTATGTTCAAGTTGAGCGAACGAGACCATTCGGGCCTTGAGCGCATATCTGAGAGGTCCCATTGGAACTCTCTCAGGCCACTTTGGGCTATCTTGGAAAATTGCCGAAATGGACCCCGGACCGCCTCGGGTCGGGGTGGGCTGAACCTGCCAGCAGCCCGTCGGTTGAGAACGAGGAGCGCCACGGGCGCGCGTTCATGAGTGTGCATGGCTGATCTCGAAGAGGAAGCCGAGGTCTCCGCGTGGAGTACCTAAACGTCCAATTCGGACATACCGTCCGCGTGTAGCATCGAGCTGACGCTCGCCGAAGTAAACCGACTATGAATCTGCCGCAGCCTTCGTCTGCGAACGAGGAGCGCGTTGGGCGCGCATTCGTGAATGTGCATAGATGAGCTTGTAGAGGAAGTCAAGACCTCCGCGTGGAGTACTTGAACGTCCAAAACGGATCACCTGTCCGCTTGAGGCGCCTTGCCGACGCTCGCCGAAGAGACCTGCCGACTACGAGCCGACGGCCCCGAAACTGGGTCATGGAGTCCCCGTGCGTGGCGGACTCCCCCGATTACCTCCATGTGATGAAATGGAGGGGGACACTCCCGTTATCGGGCGCTCTCAAACCCCCATACGCGTCCGTAGTACCTAGACGGTGTGGTGAGGAGAAAATATAGGTCAGGACTATGTCCCATCGTCCGTCGTCCCCATTCCGGGTCCATCGCGTGTCCCCGCGGCCCGTGCCACGGTTGGCCGAGATCGGGTGGTCACCGTCACCCCGGGAGCTCCGAATCAACCGGAGCCCAATATACACCCCCCCCCTCTTTTAGAAAACTCTCGTCCCGAGAGTAGCATTGTTAGGGCTGGAATTTCCCTGGTTAATGCTTTGGAGGGTGTAGATCTACTTGCGTCTACGAAATCCAAAATGGGCTGCATGAGCGGTCTTACCGATGAGGCAGTGTCTAACTCAAACAGCCGTGCTTGATGAATGCAGAAAAAGCTGTGGGTACCAAGTCCGCTTGGCACTTTTGCTGGGGCTTGAATGATAGGTGTATGTACATTGGGGGCATGGATCAAGTGCTGCGTGATCCATGCCGAGGAACCTGTCTGTTCCGGATGTTTTACCTGTAGCTGCAGTGACGATGCAGCTCTCGTCTTTTGGTGTGAGAATCAAGTCGCATTGATCCTCACTGCTTCTTGGAAGCTGATTTGTCTGACTTCGTGCTGATCCCTTCCTAGATGGCGACGAAGGTGAGCTTACCTGCTCGATGAAGTAAGGTACGTTGCAGAAGGTACCTTTTAGGCTTATTGAGCACCGGTCCGTCCCTTGACCAAAAAGATGAAGCCTAGCTGATAACTTCCTTGGCATACAAACCAAGGTTTTCCTGAGACTGCCGGAGGGACAATCCCATTGATACCTTGAAGCTTTGGCATACTTCAGGACTCGTTTGAACCTGAAAGTTCGGATGCGAGTCTTGCAAACTTGAGGGCAAGACTTGAAGTAGGTAACTCGTAGAGAAGAAGATTGGCCGATCTGCTTCTGTTCCTTGTTATCTGCTTGAAGCTTGTCGCTTGATTGAGCCTGAGTGCTCACATATATCTGTGTAGTTCTGGAAGAACTTCGACTTGTTCTTAACAAACCTGCCTTCGTTGGCCGACGAAAACAAACCTGAGAATCACTCATCTTGGGTCTTCGTGTTTTCCCTTATTTAGATCCGCTGCGATCCGGATAAAGGGTTGAAGCTCGGTTGGAAGAAAGAGGGTTGATGGTGGGGCTCTTCCTCTTGAGCCCGATGTGGTCGCACCACATTCCTTTTCTTGTGTGCCCTTTGAGGCTCCATCTTGAGCCGAATGTTGGGCTTGGATGCATGTGTACCTGTTGAGGCTCCTGTCTGAGCCGAATGTAGGTGTACTCTTCGTGGTACCTGTATGGCTCCTTGTGAGCCTGATGTAGGCATATCTGCTTGTTTTACCTTGAAGGGGCTCCTGTCTGAGCCCGAATGTAGGTGTCTTTGCTTGAGGGTCTATGTCACCGTCGGGGTGGACATAGCCTTGATTGCCTTCTTCTGCTGAAGATGTGCCCACTCTGATTTGGGCTGATGTTGGCTTGCGTGTATGAGCAGTGCTATCTCGTAGACCGTCACTGCGGGAGGCATCACTCAACCTCCGGCCTTCTTGAGAGGGTGCCTTCCTCATGTGGCCCTTGCGTTGAGCCGTCTTTGTGGGGGGCTATCCCTGAATCTGTGTGCTAAGGAAAAAAGATGCATGGCCCGCCCACTCGCAGGCCTCCAGCTTCGCTGTGGTGCTCGGTCCACCACTTCAGGGTCATCCGGCTTTGCTGTATGGGTTGGTGCGCGGTCTGCCCACTTCAGGGTACCCGGCTTCGTTGTTGGCTGGTGCACGGTCCACCCGAGTCGAAATCGGGTCCCCGGCTTCGCTGATGCTAATGGGCTCTTACATAGCCAGATGGTCTGCAGGCACATGTCCTGCTTGTGAAGATCCTGTCACTTGTGTGTTGAAGGGGCTCTCATGGTAGCCGGATAGTCCGCAGGCACTTGGTCCTGCTTATGAAGATCTGCTTATGTTGGTTGCTGCTTGCGTCTGAATGAGTTGGGGTGTTTTGCCTCGAGGGGGCTCAACCTCTCTCGGGTGTGTTGCCGAAGCCCCGGGCTCAACCGCTGATGATTGGGGCTAGGATCCGGTTTGCCTGCCTTCACCTGCCGATTGAATTCTCCTCAAGAGGTACTCTCGACCTCACGCTGATATAGCGCGGCCTTACCTTGCCGGCTTGTCTTTGCCTTCGATGAGGAGGGCCTTCCTTGGCTCCTACCTCGCTGCTGCTGATGCTGCTGGTTGGAGGGGGCTACCTAGCCTGACCTCGATAGAGTCCCACTGGACTACATGCTAGGGGTGACATCTCGTTGTCCCCTCACGGTGAAGAAGCCTTGGCTCTACTCCTTTGCTCTGACTGCGCCGAAGCAGGCCTTGGTCATCTTAAGATAAACTCTGGCTGGTGGCTGGCTGCTTTGTGTTGTCTTACGTCAAGTCACCGCGTCTCTGAACTGCGCCCAACACAATCCAGGAGATACTTAGAAGTATGAGCAACCTCGTCCCATCCCGGGTGCTTTGTAGCTCGCGGCTTCGTTGTGTCCTTTGTCGGTTGATACATTTTGTGGTAGCATCCTTGTACCTGTGCCTACTTTCTCTGAAGTGGCCTCATGCCAGTCCTTAGGTTCCCGCCCCAAATATGCATTAGGGTGGAGTATTCCTAGCACGCCCTCCATCCACGGCGCTATTGTTCCGATTTCTCACGGGGGCTTGCCCAGGTGATTCTGGTGAGAGCTACACTTAGCTCCGCTGCTATGACGGCTAGGTTCCCAGGCCTTGGCCGCTGAACTGCTTTGCTTTTCTTTCCACCTGTGATGTCTTGAGCTGGAGATGCCGTCCAAGCTTGATTGCTGTTTGGGCTCAAAGCCCTTGTAGACAACTGCACCTGCCGTCGATGTTCATGTCAAGAATCACACTCCCTGTACGTCTTCATTCCTTGTACCCTTTAGCTCGATGATGCTGGGTTTGCATGTTCTGAACAAGGGACAGCCTGTCACGCTGCCCGTGACCCTGCCACAGGGGTCTAAGCGCATATGCTGCATTCTAAAGTTGAGCCACTGCCACTGTGACTCTGAGCCTGTGCCACGCAGGCTTGAAGTGCCAATGCTAAGTCACCTCACTGCCCTTGTTGACAGCAGAGGCTGTATCTGAATGAGTCGGTCCCTTACCTTGGGCCGCTCTGCCAAGCCTTACCAATACCAGGTTGAAGCTCAATGGTTGATAGCCACGATTGACTCCGGGTCCGCTTACCTCTTCACAAGGTGCTGGTCTACTGGAGGGCCGATCCAACTGGAGGCCGATTGTAGGTGAAAGCTGAGGGGGGGGTACACTTAGCATTGTGTCCCCGCGGCTGCCCAATGACTGGCCGCTGCTTTGTTCTTGATTGTTGCTTGGTTAGCATGGAGGGTCTCTTCACCTAGAGCCTCCGCCGAAGAAAATTTGGAGCCGACGTATCCTGACGACTCGAAGTACCCCTGGTGGGCATGTCTTCTGTGTATTCCTTGAGCCACGGTTGGGCATTTGCCGCCGGCTTCCCACATTCCATTGGAGTCGCTTTACTTTGCAACCCCGGTCACATTCCTGGTGACCCAGTGCGTTTGCATCGCTGGCTCGCACATCTGTGATCTTCTTGGCAGTAGATTTTGCATACTTTGCTTTTGTTGTCCCGCCGTTGGAAATCGCGGGTTTAGCTCTGATACCAAGTGTTATAGGGACTCCCGGGACGCTCAAGATGAACACCTTCACCAAGAGGCCAAGGGCCCGCAACTTGGAGCTCACACGCTGGGAGGCTCGCATCCTCTGACTTGAGTCCCTTTGGTGGCTCGTCGATGGGCTCGTCTAGAAAACGACCCGAGATCACGTCTAGCTTGACGCGCGCGGGAGCCTTGGTGGCACCGCACGGAGTTGAAGTTTAGTTGAGTGCGGAAGCGTCTTTATGTTCAAGTTGAGCGAACGAGACCATTCGGGCCTTGAGCGCATATTTGAGAGGTCCCATTGGAACTCTCTCAGGCCACTTTGGGCTATCTTGGAAAATTGCCGAAATGGACCCCGGACCGCCTCGGGTCGGGGTGGGCTGAACCTGCCAGCAGCCCGCCGGTTGAGAACGAGGAGCGCCGCGGGCGCGCGTTCATGAGTGTGCATGGCTGATCTCGAAGAGGAAGCCGAGGTCTCCGCGTGGAGTACCTAAACGTCCAATTCGGACATACCGTTCGCGTGTAGCGTCGAGCCGACGCTCGCCGAAGTAAACCGACTATTAATCTGCCGCAGCCTTCGTCTGCGAACGAGGAGTGCGTTGGGCGCGCATTCGTGAATGTGCATAGATGAGCTTGTAGAGGAAGTCAAGACCTCCGCGTGGAGTACTTGAACGTCCAAAACGGATCACCTGTCTGCTTGAGGCGCCTTGCCGACGCTCGCCGAAGAGACCTGCCGACTACGAGCCGACGGCCCTGAAACTGGGTCATGGAGTCCCCGTGCGTGGCGGACTCCCCCGATTACCTCCATGTGATGAAATGGAGGGGGACACTCCCGTTACCGGGCGCTCTCAAACCCCCATACGCGTCCGTAGTACCTAGACGGTGTGGTGAGGAGAAAATATAGGTCAGGACTATGTCCCATCGTCCGTCGTCCCCATTCCGGGTCCATCGTGCGTCCCCGCGGCTCGTGCCACGGTTGGTCGAGATCGGGTGGTCACCGTCCCACCGTCACCCCGGGAGCTCCGAATCAACCGGAGCCCAACACCGGCACGATGTTTATTGGATTAGTAGTATTAATATAATTTTATTAAATAGTGGACACACTCTTTCTTTTTTGTTTTTGCACAATGAAGGGGACAACTTCCTTAATACTAGGAGTCTTCCTAATATACAAATTTCATCAAGGAGTACCCCCTCAATAGGGATACTAACCAATGACAAAGAACTTTCCTTTTATCAACGAACGTGAGTGTCATTATTTTTCTAAATCTTGAAAAGTGTGCTTACCTTTTTTGCATATTTGGCAAAGAAGCCTATTATTTATCCTCCGTCAGAATCAGTGAGATCACCTACACAAAAATTTTATTGCTAATACCACTAAATCCATTAATTCCAAGTGGGACTCGGCTCTATAACTCTTTTCTTCCCTTGATGACACTCCCTAATATGACGAGTGTAGCGCTTTCTGCTATGAGATGGGGTGTAATCAAGACTTGCACTTTATTGCCATCTAGGTCTGTGACCTCATCCTCTTTGATAGAGGTGAACATCTTGTGGACCCTCTAAATGTCTATGCCACATGGTGGCTATTAGAAGTAGTTCAAAAGAATCATCTATCTCTTGGTGTCTTGCAAGATTATAGGCTTCCTCTAGGATCATGGCTATAACAACCATATTGTTTACCTCATCCCTGTATACTGCTTCATAAAATGCAACTCCTTCCAATTCCAATCTTTCCTTCTCCAGGTATGTGGTTGTTTCCTTGAGCGATTCTTGGAGGATGGTATAATGGAGAAGCTGCTCTAGCTTCTTCTTTTGACTCCATTTCTTGGGAGTCTCTTAAGCTTTCATTGCACCTGTAGTGATATCAGACTAAGATGGGCGGTAAGCTGGGCTTGGCTTTGTGAAAAGCTTGTGGCAATGGTTGTGTGGCACCTATAGCCTGTATTAATTGATGTTTTGGAACCCAAAGACAGTTATCTTGTAAACTTGAGTGGTTTTAGGAACCCAAATTTCTTTGGTTGGGCTAGGTGTCTTGGCTGCCGTTTGCTTGCTCTCGGAAGCACTTGTAGACTGCATAGCTTGTGTCTCCTTGCAACACCATACCCATTTTACTTTTGATGGCGTTTCTTTTGCATCAGTGGTGGTGGTGGTGGTGGTACAGCTATTGAAGAAGGCACAGTAGACAACATTTCTATACTTTGGCTGGCGTGTGATGATTGTAATGGTACTTGAACTTGGGAGTAGATTTGTGCGCTAAACTTGATTGACTTGACATGTTCACCACACTTGTAATATGCTTCCTGGTCTTCCCAATGAATATACTCTTTATATTTTTGTTGCCAAGGCATTCCCATGATCAGTGATTGCTCGGCTGCTTCAGGTGCTACACTAAAAAATCATGTGGACAAGGTAAACCCTGTACCTCTATGGGAATCTCTGCTATACCTATGGTAGCTGTCTTTGCACCATTAAATCTCTCGAAGATTGTCTATGTCGATTGAACAGATACATCATTGAATCTATAAGGGCATTTTCTGGTAGAACTCTTTTGCCTAGAGGAAATGGAATGTATGGCTCTAATTTGTTAGCTTCATTTTCATTCGGTCCTGTAACCTTGTTAATTATGAAGCATTTCTCCATATCATCATCCATAAGTTTCAAGTGCTTACAATCTAGGATGTACTGGTGTTGTTGCTTTCTCTTTATCACTCTTTGGCATGCTTCTTCTCGAGCTTGGCGTACCATCTTTTGATGTTGTCTTTTCCTTTCGTGTGCTTCATGAGTTCTATCAAGCATCTCTTGGGTTAGTGAAAAATGATATTTTCTTTAACTACAACCACTAGTCCAATTAGGCATTCCTTGGCCATCTAATGTAGCAAGCTTAATGGCACCCGGTTTGTAAGGTCTCCACCTACTCTAGAGGGAGATTCCCATGTAAAAATTTGACTCCAAACTTCTATATGCACTAAAATACTATATTTAGCAGTTTTTCTGAATTCTGTTGATGCTCTAGTATTGTGATCTTGTAAAGATTTTCATTCTAGTCATTTTGATGCTTTGTGGAAAATTTTTCAAACATACTAAGTTTTGGGACCAGATACCTAGCTAGATGCGACCGGCTTGTTCAATTGTATACTATCCTAGAATTCCATAAAAATAGGGATCCAACATGAGAACTGCTATATTAGGCAAGTAGTTGTAAAGGATGCATTGGGGGTTCGTCTTGTTACAATATTTTTTAGATGATGAATCTAATTTATAAAAGTTAATTTAACTGACTCTAAGGTATTTATTTTTACCTAAGGTAAGTGGATGCATGTCCATGATGTATGCACATCCATGTGCACATGTGTAGCATCATGATATGTGGCTAGTCTAGGTGGCAGGAGAGCATCATGACATGTGTCTAGTTGAGGTGGCAAAAGAGGTAAGGTTGTCACACGAGGCCAATCTAGGCTTGAGTGAGGTGTATAGCTTAGTCACCATGGCTAGAAGGGGTAAGAGAGGTAAGGTGAGGTAAGTACTAAGGTGCCTAGCCAGCCTTACCACCCCCCCCCACCCCACCCACCCCCCCCCCCCCCCCCCCCCCCCCCCCCCCCCCCCCCCCCCCCTCAAAAGGATAGTCAGTAACTAGGAGTGCTACCTCCCCTTACCTACTCGATTTTGAGAGGGAGAGAGAGAAAGGATTGGCAAGAGTAAGGTCCATAGGGACTTGTGTGTGAGAGACACACACACACACACACACACACTAGGCCAAGCCTATATAATATAAAGGCTAGAGCTTCTTCTCTTGGTACACACACAAAACCTCTACAAGAAGGAAGTGCTGCAAAGAGAGCTCTACACAAGTGAATTACACGACGAAGTCCTGCTGCTAGGCCATCATTAGAGGCTACCATTACATGCTAAGAAGAGGTATGTTTGATGCTTCTTCTTGTGTCTTCTTAAGCTCCGGAATTCCTTTTTCGTTAAGTAGGTATGTATGTTGTTCTCAAGCATGTTCTAAAAGATTTTCGTTAACTTCCATAACCTAGACTAGAAGCATAGCACAATCTCGTATTTGGGTGCACCTGAGATGCTGACAAGGATTGCCTACCAGGCAATAAGTGCGGGGCCTAAGACTTCCTTGAAGCTCCCTCTCAAAACGTTTGGATTAGTACTTTGGGAGATAGTGAGGAGGAAGAAGCCCGTGGCAAAGGAAAGGAGAAAGCACCACCACCAAGGAAGAAGACCAGTCCAAAAGGGAGCTCATGGATGTTTCCACCAGCTCAAGTGATGATGAAGGAGATGACAATAAGGGGAAAAGGCCCATGACCTCTGCGCAGGCCACAAGAGAGGAGAAAGCACAGAAGCAAGCTCATGAAGAGAGGCTTGCGGAGGAGTTTAAAAAGAAGAGGATGGATATTGGTGACTTTGAAGAAAAATGGGTCCCCAAACCAGTTGACCAAGCAACACTAGACAAATTATATGAGAGATTAGAGAAAGATAGACAGGACCAGCTTGCAAAAGAAGAGAAAAGAAAAGCTATGACTGTTGAGGGAGAGGAAGAAGAGGAAAGTGATGAGTACTAGAGGCTTAGTAGAAGAGGGAAAAAGTCTGCTCGGAAGCCAGTTGATCCACAAATATAGAAGCTGTGAGGATTCTAGTACTAATCCTTTATTAAGTACTTAAACTCATGATTAAGACTTAAGAAGCTGAACTCAACTCAAAGAAAGACTCGAAAGACTCTGTGTTTGATTGATTGATTGAATGTGTGATACATGGGCTCCTTATATAGGAGACGAAGAGACATAAATAAAAAGACACGTCTCTTGGTGAAGAGACATGACTTTAGACATAAAGACACATCCTTTCGGTGAAGAGCTGCAACCATTGGGCGAAGAGTCGCACCCGTAGAGCGAAGGGGTGTGACCAGTCGTCGAAGGAGTGTGGCCTTTGGCGAAGAGGCACGTGTCTTGGGCGAAGGGCTGTGACCATCCAAGCGCAAGGGTCCTTCTTGGCATGGCAACTTCGTGTATCAGCAACTAGGAGTAGATGTATTGCTGTTAACATAGTCACAATTGTGACATTCCCTCCCTCTTTAAATAAAACCCAGGGTAGTTGTAGAAACTCCGGGAAGAAGGAAATGTATTGTTGTTGTGCTTTTGCATCCAAAGTTCTTTCTGTTAAGTCCCATGTCATGGCACTGTTATTGACCAAGACTATTTTGCCAAACTGAAAACTAATCATATCTTCAACTTGATAAGTGCCTTTGTCAAAGTCATTTGTAGCTTCGAGCTTCGTCCAATAAAAGATTGAATCTTTATCTGCTTCAAGTGAAACTATTGGTAGATTGACTTGAGTTTTTTGTTGAGTTATGACCATTGGTTCAAAATCTGTAAGGTATTCCGTTGGTTTGTTTGGAACAATAAAATCCTCCTGAAGGGAAGTCGTACACTGAGATAGAGTAGTGTTTGAAGGTATATCCATCTGTAAAGGTTTATCACTAGAACAATTCGTGTCCGAGGATTCAATTGCAGCGACTGAAGTCGTGCTACAAGAGTCTGTATCTGCTTTATCCTTTGGACCATTGAAGGTAAGGACTAGAGTCTTCAACTTTGAAGAATTATCATTCACCACTGCATTTGGTAACCGTAGAGAGACAAAGACTGTATTCTGCAAGAGTGGTGACAAGGCGAATTTTCTTGCCTGGATCACGGCCAAAGAAGGGGTATGTGTTCGTTGGTTGTCACATAAGAACTAGAATCTTCTGAATCTTCAGCTTTCTCAGCGGGTATTAAGGCTTCCAATTGAGAAGGGGGAGGTTGAGGGAGTTGTAGCCTCTTAGACCTCTAAAGGATCCTCTTGCACAAGGAAAGGATGAATAAATCTTCAACCTTACCACCAGCAGACAAAAAAGACTTAAATGTAGGGCATGGATTGCGAGGGGGAACTTGTCCAACGTTGCAGCATTCACGATCGAGTACTCGACTAGGGTCGGATATATGTGCCACTAAGTAAGCCCATCTTGATATTGCTGATGATCTGTTGGAAGCTTCATATTGTTGCTTCTGTTGTTGATGATTTAAATAAGTAGTTGGTTGCTGAGAACTGTAACATTTCCAAGAATATTCATGCTGAGACTTTTGCTGCTCGCACGAAGGTACTTTGCGTCTAGTTGCTTTTTACCTTTTCTGCCTTCTTTGCTCGAATCTGAAAGAGCTAGAAGATTTGTCAGAGAAGAAGAAGAAGAATTGGGCGGTCCTTCTTCAAATCGAACACGCTTTTTCTGTTCCTTTGCTTTGTCAAATGTCGACTGATGACCCAAATAACCCAGGAAGTCAGTGCCTTTCTTTTACTTTTTGCCGTGCTTTTTGGCTTTCTTCTGCGCGTCAAAAAGTTGAGCAATCCGTGCATCAACCACCTCTTCTAGTTCCTTCTTTGGATATTGCTTGTGATCAGAAGGTTTCTTGAGAGCGGGTTTCGGGGGTGGTGTTGTGGTTTTCTGCCACTGCGCACGCACTTCTTGAAAAGAAGTCTCGCTCATATATTTTGCCAATTTCGGGTCCTTCGCAAAACTGAGCATCATCTTTGTTGCATCTACCGAAATCTTCATTGTGATCCATGTCCGCATCTCCAGATGTAGAGGGAGTGGATTGGTCCTTGCGTGAAGCCATAGGTGCCGCGGATTTTTTTTTTTTGGGGATCGGATTTCCCGTAGAAGAGAATCGGCCGTGCTCTGATACCACTAAAACAGACTTGGATACTCCAAGTCAAGAATCAATCACAACAGCACCAAACAACCACTTCAAAATAGTTCACAGTTCACAATAGATTTGCACTGGCGCGACGGAGTTCCGTGCCTAGAGATTTGGCCCCAAAGACTGGTGCCCCTTTTGGTATTTCTGTATGTATTAATTAGTTCAAAGTACAAGAGAGCGGTTAGGGTTTCACTCTCAGACTCTACGTCCAGATGCTCTGCAGAGTGTGTGCCCAAACCGCTTATTTATTTTTTACAAGGGTTGCCAAAAGTAGAGCCCCAAAAGCTTAAAAATAAAGCAGTACTTTTTTCTCTCACAAGCTCTCTCTGTAGAGCTTTTTAATAAAAGCGAAAAGTATTCTCTCCCTCTCTAGCTCACTTCAAGTAGAGAAAACGCTGACACAAAACAACCCTAAATTAGCGCCGCAAAATCTAGAGTCGTCGTATTGTGCCACGTCAGCATACCAGCGCTTTTTCGAGAATCTCCCTTGCTGCCATAGGGTTAGGGTTAGGGTTTTTGGTTGCTTTTAGGGTTTGCAGGTTTTAGGGTTAGGGTTTCCAAAAATTAGGGTTTTAGTAGTTAGGGTTTTCGGCATACATTATGGTTAGGGTTTCTGCTCTTGGGTAGCCACGTCATCACTTTGTGACACAAGATTTGTAAGCTATCATGCCATCAAGATGTACAGTAAGGATATAGCTAAGCCATTTGCCCCAGAAGATGTATATTTGGCTCGAGAAAATAGAGAAGGCATATCGTGCCCACAAAAAGGCCGTTGTTAGCGTGCAAACACGAAAGAAAATGAATGCCTCTATAGCCTTGCACGAGCCACACCGCCAGAAAGAAGAATTATAGCACAACCGAAAACACTTGTGGTAAACACCTATAGAGATTTATGAAAAACCCTTCAAGCATGAAACACACTTGAAATAAGGAGAAACAAAGGACATCATGACGAAGCTCGTCTCGTGGAGATGTTTGTAGAGTATCCATAAGCAAAAAACAAAGAAGAAACAAAGAAGTTATGGCCACTTGAACACGGAGGTGTCCTTTTCCTTGCTTTAAAAAAATGAGCTCTCTGGAAGTTGTGTAGGTGTTGCAAATATTAAAATGGGGGCTTTTGAGTCTTTTATCCCCAAGATTTTTCTCTCTGTTCTTAGCCGACAAGGTTCTCCCCTTAGGCATCTTTTAAGTGGTCCAATTTTGATATTTTTTGGGTGAAAAATGAGTTGTCGGTGACCCTTTGGCCAAGGAATGGGGTGGGGGCAAGTGTCCGGGGACCAAAATAGTGGCCAGGGGCTTGGGCAGGCTGTGTGAACTCCCAAAATGCGCTATCTCCTTCCCCATGAGCCCCCATAGCCTTGAGAGAGCTCCTCTCACCTTTGATACACCATAATGGGCTCCCAAAGTGCCCTATATACCCCCCACTTTCCCCCTTCCTCTACTCATGTGGGATTACTCCCCACCACATGGCAACCTCCTCCTCATTCCTCCCAAGACCAAAACATTCTAGCTCTCTCCTCAAGTATAAGAACTTCTCGGACAAATTTCTGCGAGGCATAACTTGCTGCTGTAGTCACCGAATGATGCACAATGATACACGGCTCGAAGCACATGACCTCAACTATCCCTAGAAGTATAAAACTTCAGCATTTCTAATATTAGACCCCCAATTTGGCATAGTTGCCCTTCTTGCATGCACCCGCAATCATCTTCTAAGTTGAAACTGTCCGCTTCGGATGCTCATAACTCATGATGTACAAGTCTGATTCGCAAGCTACAAAGCATGGCTGAAAATACTTATTAAAAACCATATTTTGGAGTCTCGAACAACCCAAACCATTAGCATTCAAGTTTGGAAAAATCACACCTTTGTACATGAAGTTTTACAGAGCCACTCCTAAAACTTACAGAGCTATGTGCACATGTATACAAGAGGCTAGTGGGCAAGCTCTTTAGCATGAATTAGTGACTTTATGTTCATCCAAAAAATGCATGACATAGCTTGCCAACCCCCTCAGTCTGCTTAGTCATTCATGACAAGCAGAGGTTCTTAGGGTGAACAACTGCTGCATTTCATCTCAAGAAACCTCATCTATGTCCTTAGATATCTCCACATTGTCTCCCTCTATTTATAACATCTCATATGTCATAATCGTCATCATATGTGCCAGATACGTCTTCAATTTATAACCGTTAACACGATATTCATGATATGCACCCTTAAATCTGCTAATTGATGTGTGCCATTTTAAAATTTGTTCACAACAGTAAAAGGACCTTCCCATTCGATTTGAAACTTCTTCTAAAAGGTATCGTTCAACTTACTATTGTATCACAACACCAAATCACCCTTTTAATTTTCTTATCATTCACTCATTCATTGGCTTTTAGTTGAGCCTTCTTTGACACTTCCTTATAATAACTCAAAGCTAAAACTCTGTCCAATTGCAAATATTGTAAATCCAATAACTTTTTTTGCCATGCATTTGTTTGTTCCTCCCTCGTAATGACAACAACTTGAGTGCATGAATTTTTACTTCAATTGGCAATAAAGCTTCCTTGCCATAAACCAAGTGCTACGAGAAAATCTTGTGCTCGTTCTGATAGCAGTTATATAGGCCCATAACGCACAAGGCACATCTGAATCCCAAGTCTTTCCATGTGTCTGAGTCATCTTTGTTGTCACGTGACACGTCTAACCCTATGTGCAGATGGACAAGCTACTTCATGACCAGGGTTCAGTTCAGTCAAGTCAGTCTAGAATAGGAAGTGATCTGGCACTTTTGTGAGTCTTTTCGCAGACCGTGCATGTCCAGACACTTAGAGTAGATGCATATCCTTTGGTTGCACACAACATGATCATCAGATTTCAGTCAGAACCCATCATAAGTATTTTTACACTGTATAGACTTATTTTCCCTATTTTTGATATTTTTCACTTATTATTTTTAAGTGACTGTTGTTGGGAAACTGTGTGAGGTAAATTCCATAAGTCAATATATCAGAAAACCCAGCGCTAGTCATTTTGGCAGAAGAGGCAGCAGGAACCTTGTGTTCATCAGGCAACTTCTCAGCATGACCCCCCAAGATAGAAGACCTAGTGTTTTTGCATTGCAAGGCCTAGCTTTTTTCACCCAGATCAGCCCTGGCGATTTGGATTGTAGATAGACCATAACTCCCTAGCATTTTTGGCATCAAGACCACAGATTAGCCATAGCATTAGCAGTTTTCTACCGCAACAGACAGATCAGTCCTAGCATTTTTGGAGTAGCATAACAGTCAGCATTTTGCAGTTTCGTCACGACAAGACCTCAAGTAGAACCAACGTTTTCAATTTTAGCATCAAGACTCCGCAGTAGAACCCCCAAACCTTGCAGATCTCACCTTTCCACATCAGATCCTTGCCGCATGGTCAAATCCAATGTAGTTTGCAGATTCGGTCTGAAAAACGCAGATTTTAGCATCTGCATTTTCAACGCATCGTCTTCATTGCCGTCATCACTAACATAGAGTCAGAATTCAGCAGATAAAGATTCATAGATTTCAGTCATTAGCGTTTTCAGTTTTCAGTCGTCTTCTCGTCGTCCTCATCGTCATTGCAACATCGTCGGCAAGTCCAAGCATTGTAGAGATTTGTACAATCTAAAGTAGCTCTCAGTCTCAGCACCTTCATGCATAGTGTTTATCCACTTGTTTGTGATCACTTGCACTCTCTCATAAAAGGAACGGAAGGCTCTCCCTTCTGTAAGTAAAAGGAACCTTGACCACAATTCGGAGCACTCATCTTTAGTAAAGTTCAACTTTCATTTCTGCTGCACCTAACATTGGTATCAAAGCTTTGGCAGTGGTATGTATCACTCAAGGAAAGAACCACATAATTTTTTTTGCTTGTTATGGTCGCACGGAACCCAAGAGCTCTTGGGCATGTCGATTCCTAATTGTGTTTTTGAACAGTGACAGGAAACCCAAGAAAGAAGGGCTTGTCCAGCCTCCCCTTGTGCCTCTTTTCATTCATTAAGAGCGGACTGTGCACTTAGCGGCCGGCCAATCGATGTGAGGTTGGAAAAATCAACCTAGGTATGAGCGCAGGGCCGCCAAGGGGTGCGCCTGCGAAAAAGAGAGGAACTCTGGTGAAGAGAAGATCCTTCTCTAACACAGAGTGCAAGCTAAAGAAGACCCACAAGAACCCACAAGAACCCAAGTTCCTCGTGAACTAAAGAACCCAAGACCCACAAGAATCCACGACTTCAGTGAATGGTCATCACCCAAAGTGGAATGGATACTTCGCATGGAGGTGGTGAGCATGAAAGTGGCGAAGAAGAATTTTTTTCACCATGAGGGTTTTCTGACTCTCTCCCTTGAATTGCACTAACTCCTATGGAGGCTTTCAACAAGATGATGATGGACAAGAAGTTAGAACGCGAAGAAAGAAAAGCAGCAATTGATCGTAAGTACCACGAAAGAATGGCTTCCATAGCACGTGAGCGCGAAGAAAGAGAAGCAAAATTTGATCGCGAGAACAAAGCACGAATGCAAGAGATGTTGCGACTCTTTTCTCAAATGCAGGTACAAATGCAAGAGATTCGGGAAAAGGAGACTCTCTCAGTTTCTTCTTCTCCCAAGCATGACACACATGATTTGCATGATAATAATAAGCATGATGAATTGCATGATAATGACAAGCATGATGATTTGCATGATCAAGATGTGATTTCTCACAAGCATACATGATCAAGTCTGATGTGATTTCTCACGAGCATGATGATTTGCAGGAAAAAGATGTGATTGTTCACAAGGATGATGGTTTAGGTCATACTTTTTCTAGTGAAGCTAACCTCATTGCAGATTCGATGAATCACGAATTACCGATCTTGGCTCTCAAATTGAGGTCCAAAGAGCCCCCACAAGAAGATTCGACCAATCACGACGAACCGATCTTGGCTCTCAAGCGTAGGTTCAAAGAACCCCCACAGGAAGTACCATGTGTTCAAATGATTAGTCAACACGCATTGTTCGAGTGCTTCATTCGTGATTGTTTCTTGTATTTTAGTCAGTGTCTTTATGTGATCCCTTTTCCTAGGCATGCCAGATTGTACGTTGAGCACGATTCAGTCATGAATGAGCACGGATGTATGCGGATTTCTCATGAAGAGATGAAATGTTTGCATTCAAGGAATTCACATCTATATTTCTTCCTTGGCATGACACATTCGTAGAAAGAGCACAAGAAAGATTGAGCACCAAGCATGGGCATTTCCATTGTGAATTGACAGAGTTCATTGATTTAGATCAGAAAGACAAGATTCAATCTCATTGTTTGTGTGTGACGGTGGTGAACGGTGTGGCACTCCGTCTCTATATTCATCTACATTGCATGCACAGTCCTTGAGGAAGACTAGATTTTTTCCAGGCACTTTACATGGAATGGGTATGTTCATGTTTTTGTGTTGGAAGTGGTTTCAGGAATTTTCATTCTCAAAGATTTTTGAAGAAGGTAGACGCATGACTATAGACGAAGTTGAAACATTGAAGATGACTTTGTGACCCTTTTGGCAAGGCCCAAAGAAGAAGACTTTGCAGACTTTTATGAAGTTCAAGTATTGCACGACCAACACATCAGAGTGGGCCGACGAAGAGTCCTTCACAGGATGTTGGACGTTGTTGGCAATCTCACTCAACGCCATATAGTTCGGTACCAATACCTCACTTTAAAAAGGAGGGGATGTCACATGACACATCTAACCCTATGTGCACGTGGACAAGCTACTTCATGCACAAGGTTCAGTTCAGTCAAGTCAGTTTAGAATAGGAAGTGATCTGGTACTTTTGTGAGTTTGTTCGCAGACTCTGCAGGTCTAGACACTTAGAGTAGATGCATATCCTTTGGTTGCACACAACATGATCATCAGATTTCAGTCACAACCAATCAGGAGTATTTTTACAGTGCATAGACCTATTTTTTCTAATTTTGATATTTTTCACTTATTATTTTTAAGTGACTTTTGTTGGGAAACTGGGTAGAGAAAATTCCAATAGTCAATATATAAGAAAAACCAGCGCTAGTCATTCTGGCAGAAGCGTTCATCAGGCAACTTCTGAGCAGGACCCCCCAAGACATAAGACCTAGCGTTTTTGCATTGCAAGGCCTAGCGTTTTTCACCCAGATCATCCCTGGCGATTTGGATTGCAGACCAGCCTCGGCAGCAGCAAGACAATATAACTTCCTAGCGTTTCTGGCATCAAGACCACAAATCAACCATAGCGTTAGCAGTTTTCCACCGCAGCAGACAGATCAGCCCTAACGTTTTTGGAGCAGCAGAACAGCTAGCGTTTTGCAGTTCCATCGTGACAAGACCTCAATTAGAACTAGCGTTTTCAATTTCAGCATCAAGACTCCACAGTAGAATCCCCGAACCTCGTAGATCTCACCTTCCTGCAGTAGATCCTCGCCGCACGGTCAAATCCAGCGTAGTTTGTAAGTTCAATCCGAAAAACGCAGATTTTAGCATCTGTGTTTTCAACGCGTCGTTGTTGTATCGTCGTCACCGACATAGAGTCAAAATTCAACAGATAAAGATTGCAGATTTCAGCCATTAGCGTTTTTAGTTTTCAGCTGTCTCGTCGTCGTCCTCATCGTCGGCAAGTCCAAGCATTGAAGAGATTTGTGCAATCTAAAGTAGACCGCTCTCGCCATAGAGAGTGGGGCCTTCAGAGGATGGTTTCACAACTTGTATGGTGTCGTATTCTTCTCTCTCTATCTCTCAGTCTCAACATCTTCATGCACAATGTTTATCCACTTGTTTGTGATCACTTGCACTCTCTCATAAAAGGAACGGAAGGCTCC
This sequence comes from Adiantum capillus-veneris, assembly GCF_014529385.1. NCBI lineage: Eukaryota > Viridiplantae > Streptophyta > Polypodiopsida > Polypodiales > Pteridaceae > Adiantum > Adiantum capillus-veneris. Next base: position 468,327 of record NC_140938.1, read on the forward strand.
CTTCCGTAAGTAAAAGAAACCTTGAGCACAATTTGGAGCACACATCTTGAGCAAAGTTCAACTCTCATTTCCGCTGCACCTAACATTTGTCAAGATCTTTACCAACTCTCCATTGAACCTCTCATCGAGACCATTGCATTGTGGATAATAAGGAGAATTGTACCTATGCTGTATATTGAGCTTCTCGCATAAGAAATCAAACAACTCTCCTCTAAATCATGGTCTTCTATCAGAAAGCAGCTCTAGTGGCACACTAAATTTGTAGCATATATGCTCATAAACAAATTTTTGTATCTCCTTATTGGTAATTTGTTTGACAGCCTTGGCTTCTGCTCATCGTGACAAATAATTCACTGCTGTCAAAATGTAAGCATTTCTTTTGCTAGTCATAGGTAAGGGTCCAATAGTATCAAGACCCCATTTTTCAAACACATCAAAAGATCAAATTGTTTTTCGCAATTCAGGTTTCAAGATTCTCTTTCCCATCCTCTGGTAAGGCAACCACGACTGGTATCAATGATTAATATCCCGTTGAATGCTTGGTCATACATAGCCTTCTTGCAAAATTTTACGCAACATGATCTTTATGGCAAAATGGCCTCCACAAGATCCTTCATGGTTTTCTTCCAAGATCTTGTAGATTTCTTCTTTCCAGGGCACACGACGCAAAATCAAATTACTTCCTTTCATGTAAAGCACATCATTAAGCATTTTGTATTTCTAGGCTTTTCTTATGAATGCATAATTTTTAGAGGATGGTAAACCTTCAGGTAGGACACTTGTCAACAGAAAATCCATTTCCTTTGATAACATTTCCCTCTCATGATATAAAGGGGCATTTTCCTTTAGCACACACACAAGTGATCATCTCTTGGGCAACATCATGAGCTTCTTCATTTTGAGGCTTCTCAATATGATGCAAACTCCATGCTTCAAACTTTTTGAGAAATGCTTTCACTTTGAAGCATAAATTCTTCAGTTTAGGATTCTTATTCTTTCATACTCCCAATACTTGCTTCACGACCAACAAAGAATCTCCTTTGATTTGCAAGCGTCTAATTCCCAACTATAAGAAAATATGCAAACCACCTTTAAGAGCCATGTATTTTGCTTCATTGTTACTTTTTGCATCAAGTTTCAATCCTTGCTTTCTTATAAGCTTTCCTTGTGCATTATAAATGACGATGCCTCCTGAAGCAGCATCATGACTTCTTCGATAAGAACCATCGAAGTATAACAGTGAAGAATCAGATATGGCAAGAGTCTCAACTTTCTTCTTTCGCACCACCTCTTCTTTAACCAAAACAGGAGAACTGAAACCCCTGAAGTTCAATAACCCATTTCATCACTGTTTTTGATATATTTGAATTATTGAACAACTGGAGAAGCAACAAATAACTGATGAGAAAGGTGAATGACTTTTGTAGTAACTAGTGTCTGAATCGTCTGCAAGCATAAACCATACTGGTCATAATCAATTTAATTTTAGATAAATCTCTTTTATGAGGAGTTTTCACTCTGCTAGCATAATGAACAGGCTTCATATACTGAGATTCCTTCCCCTTTTGCAATAACATGGCCCTGATGGCATCATCTCCCACTGATGGGTTTACATAAAACTCCCATTCGGGAGCTTGCATAATGGGTAGTGTACTCAAAACCTCTTTGACTTTGTCAAAAGGATCGTCACAATCACAAGACTACTCCAAGGGATTATTCTTAACTGTTTGCTGCAATGGATATAATAGTTGTGATGCCAAAGGTATAAAATGAGACAGATATTTGACCTTTTGTATAAAAGTGGTCAACTGCCTGATATATTTTGGAGATGACAGCAACAACAAAGCCTCCACTTTTTTGGGATCCGCTTCAATCCCATTTTTTGAAATCACATCTCCAAGAAGCTTCACCCGTGGCTGCGCCAAATGACATTTTTTAGGTTTAGCTGACCCCCGTATTTATCATACCTTGCAAAAGTCATTTCAAGCTTCTGAACATGCTCTTTTCTTGAACTGTATACACAAAAATCATCTATGAATCCTTTGACAGACTTGTTGAGTTCAAGCCCTTATTGGTCAACTTATTGGTCAGCCCGTGAGAACAAGTCTCAAGGCATGCAGGTATAGACCAATAGTTAGTTGAGTTTGCATGTGGCAAAGGTGTGGTAGACATCACCTTCCAAAGACTATGTAAAGGCTTCCCTTTAATAAAATATATAGTAGCGTGATATTTTGTTTTGGCTTGTGTCGAATCTCTCTCTCTCTCGATCTCTCGTCCTCTGCAGCACCACACAGCTCCTCGCCATGGCCCTCAGGCGGCATCCTCCCTAGCTCCAACCCCAACAAGACTTCCCAAGGAATGGGGTAAGGACCCAATCCACTTTTCTTTCAAAAGCTCCAAGCCCATTTGTTAACCCAAAAGGAAGGCAGCAAAAGCAAAAACAACCCCATGGTGTGATAAAGGTAGTCTATTTTTTATCTTTAGGAGCAAGGATAAACTAAAAATATCCTGAATAACCATCACAGACACTATATCATTCAAAACCAGTCACTGCATCTAAAAGTTGATCAATAAAAGATAGAGGGTAAGGATCTTTCTTGGTCATTGCATTTAATGGCTTGTAATCACCGATTCACCATTATCCATTGGCACAATGAACCCTGCATCCAAAATCTTATCCACTTCTTCCTTTAAAGCATCCATTTTCTCCTTACCCATCCTTCTTAATTTCTATCTTATTATCTTTGCTCCTTCAACTAGCTCAATCTTCACAGGATCCCCAACAATACCCCTTATTTCCTGGTATGAAGTGATGAAAAGATTCAAAAATCTGTCCAACATTGCCAAGTACTTCCTTCTTTCTCCTTGTGTCAAATCAGTATTCAACATGTTTTGGATCAACGCTTTCTTTACTGGAAATTCCTGTTTAGGTTGCATCAACTCTCTCTAAACGACTTGAAGCATTTATATTCCATGATATTTGTAACACTTCACTAACTTCTCTCTGTTCCTCGTCCAACAACAAGAATGACACTTCACCCTCATCACTGGAACTCGAAGTAGTGCTACTTTTTGAGTCTTCAGAACTATCTTCACTGGTAAATTCGGATTCATCATATTCACTCATAACTTCTAGTGTCATAGGTTGCTTGGTAGTTTTATCAAACACTCTCTTTTCACCCTTCTTGCCATACACACAGATTGTGCCCTTGTCCCAATCTTGCACAACACTAATAGCTCTCAACCAAGGTCGTCCCAAAATGAGAGGAAAGGCTCACAGGCTAGCTGGCATAACATGAAAGTTTACTATAACCTTCACGTTAAAGACTTCAACTTCCAAATTCTTGATCATCCCCAAACATTTCACTTTGGAATGGTTTGCTAGTCGAATTCAAAACCCAGATCTTCCGCATTTAATGAGACCCTATCTCTCGACACAAGACTGAGTGATCACACAAACTTGAGTACCTCCATCAATGTAGGCTTCTCCCATGCCTACACCTTTGTACCAAGCGTCCACCATATGACAAATTTCGGGTAACTCTCCCACAACCAACACTCTGACTTGTCCATGCTTCGGCTCTTTCTCTGGATTCACTGATGACTTCCACTACCTTTTAAGTTTGGGCACCATATTTATCAATTGTCCAAAAGTACAATCTACTTTCCTCCCAATCAGGTCTTCCATTAAACTATAAGCTGTTTGGCCCTCTCCCAAAGGTAAAACTGTCACTCAAATTGTCTACGAGGTCTTCTCTTCCTCTTGGCTTTGCATCTTCACCCTCTTTCTCTTTCCCTTTCTTTTTTCTAGGACCTGGTACGTCATAGCCTTCCCCCTCTCTTTTGCCTACTGGCATCACATCTGCTTCTTTCTTTTCAACTCGCACAATACCCACATGACCACCAGAGGTTGAGGCCTAATTTTTATGTTTAGTATCTTAATCTCACCATATATCCAATGCATAATCATTAGATTTGTTAGGAATCTGTTGGGGGAGTGGAAACATATCACCTCCCATCCTTGTTGGCTTTGAATAATAAGTGTTGATATGACCAAGTTCACCACAATTATAACAAGTGGAGATAAACCTTTTTTGCGGCTCAAAAATGCCTTGTCCACGATCTGCATTATCACTAGGCTGAGCTTCACATGCATGGGCCATTCCTCTACCATGTCCACGACCACGACCGCCTCCACCTCCAAGGACACTAAGTTGCAATTCCTGCATCATGGTCATCATGTCTTGCATATTTCGCTGTAACTGTTTAGTATTAGTGGCCCTTTGAGCAGGTTGGGCTCCAGCCTCTGTCTGATTTTCCTCCTTTTGGTCACCATTATTTTGCATGGGAACCGCTTTCCCATACTCATAAAGTCTTTGAACCTTCCATTCTTTCTCTCTAGCAATAGCGACTGCCTCCTCAAAGGTGGCGGGCCTTTTTAGCTCAACTGTGAACTTCAGAATTTCTTTTAAGTTTGCCACAAAATGATTCTTCTTTAACATGGATGGAGGCATCTCATTTTCCAAAGCGCGGCCCCATTTATCCCATAAACGGGTGGACTGCATGACAAAATAATCAACACTTTGGTTATCCCTCTGAGTGTACCCCAAAATTTCATGCCAAATTTCACTAGGTACTTCAATGGATATGTATTGTGCTAGAAAGCTTGCTTCACATGTTTGTAGTACAAAACCACCCCTGGAGTTTGTGCCTGCACCAACTCTTCATAATTGTGTAACCAAACTTTTGCCTCGTCCTGTAAACTGTATTGCAACAACCGCAACAATATAGCTTGGTCTAGTATGTTTTGCAATAAGCAATTGACTTCCAACTTTTTAATAAAATTTTGTGCATTCTCATTGGGCAATCCATGAAACTGTGGAAACTCGTCTGCCATGTTTGATTGCCACAAAAACACTTACATGTGATGTCGATGGATTGCTCCAGTACCTAATCCACCTCACACTAGTTACCCGGCCCCCAGTGCTTGGCTTTACAAAACCTCACAACCCTCTAAAGGCTGCAATCCAATTATATGACCATTTCAAGTGATGTCCACAATTTGTACATACATAGGCAGTTGTCCATAAGGACCCACATCCCTTTTACATTCACTACCTGTAGAATAGACATATTTCACACGAATTAGAGAATAGGAGCACTTGCTCCTTAGTGGGGACACCAAAATGATGTAAGCGTATAAACACAAAGTAAAATGAATATCTCTATAGCCTTGCACGAGCCACACTGTCGGAAAAAAGAACTATAGCACGACGGAAAACACCTATGGTAAACACCTGTATATATTTATGAAAAACTCTCCAAGCATGGAACACACTTGAAATCAGGAGATACAAAAGGACATCATGACAAAGCTCCTCTCGTGGATATGTCCGTAGAGTATCCATAGGCAAAAAACAGAGAAGAAACAAAGAAGTTATGGCCACTCGAACACAGAGGTGTCCTTTTTCTTGCTAAAAAATGAGCTCTCTGGAAGTTGTGCAGGTGTTGCATCTATTAAAAAGGGGGATTTTGAGTCTTTTATCCCCAAGATTTTTATGTTCTTCTTAGCCGACAAGTTTCTCTCCTTAAGCATCTTTAATTGGTACAATTTTGGCATTTTTTAGGTGAAAAATGACCTGTGGGTGACCCTTTGACCAAGGAATGGGGTGGGAGCAAGTGTCCGAGGACCAAAAAAGTGGCCAGGTGCCTGGGCAGGTTGTGTGAACTCCCAAAATGCACCCTCTCCTTCCCCACGATCCCACGAATCGCCATAGCCAAGCTTTGAGAGAGCTCCTCTTACCTTTGACACACCATAATGGGCTCCCAAAGTGCCCTATATACTCCCCACTTTCCCCCTTCCTCCACTCATGTGGGATTACTCCCCACCACATAGAAACCTCCTCCTCATTCCTCCCAAGACCAAAACATTCCAGCTCTCTCCTCAAGTATAAGAACTTCTCGGACAAATTTCCACGAGGCATAACTTGCTGCTCTAGTCACCGAATGATGTACATTGATACACGGTTTGAAGCACATGACCTCGACTATCCCGAGAAATATAAAACTTCAGCATTTCTAATCTTAGACCCCCAAGTTGGCATAGTTGCCCTTCTTGCATGCACCTGCAATCACCTTCTAAGTTGAAACTGTCCGCTTCGGATGCTCATAACTCATGATGTACAAGTCGGATTCACAAGCTACAAAGCATGGCTGAAAATACTCATTAAAACCCATATTTTGGAGTCTCGAACAACCCAAAACATCAGTATTCAAGTTTGGAAAAATCGCACATTTGTACATGAATTTTTACAGAGCCACTTCCAAAACTTGCAGGGCTATGTATACATATATACACGAGGCTACTGGGCAAGCTCTTTAGCATGAATTAGTGACTTTATGCTCATCCAAAAAATGCCTGACAACGTTTTTGGACCCATGCCAAGGACGACATAAAGTAGGAGGGGGGAAGTGTTGGAAGAACCATTCTTAGGATAGGCAGTGTGTGCAAACAGGAGCCTGACAGCCTCTTGGCATGCCTCCATGCCCTAGTCGAGTCATTGCTTCCCAATATTGACATAGGTTGTTTTGGGACAGTCTCAAAGGTGATGCGATAAGATGGCAGTGTAGCCCCCAGACACTTTGCTTGGGCTTATGAGAAACCTATATTGGTGCAAATAGATCATGCCCAGTACATCCATTACCGGCTAGCTATATGAGCAACCTATATTGGTGTAAATAGATCATGCCTAATACATTCATTGCCAGATAACTCTCAAGAAGTAGAAAGATTTCAAGTACCCGGGACCTCCAAAAGTACTAACCCAGATTGCATACAAACCTATGGTGATAGAGACCACCAAAACCACAAACACAAAACACATGGTTAAGGGAAGGAGAGGACACATCAAAAGAAGAGTGACAACCACATCCTAAAGCACCATGAGTTAGCACAAGTTTGAGAAGAAGACTCTCGGATGGACTAAAGGTGAAAGTGAAAAGTCAACTCAAGTAGAAGAAGAAGGCAAAGTTACAACGAAGATAAGAAGCAAGGAGAACGACCTACGATGCAAGCAAAACACCAAGAGGAAGCTATACAAAAGAAGGCAAGACTGGGTGAGCTTGTCTAATGAGCAGTCTTATGACTTTTATGCATCATCTACAACCAATATTGTTTCTTTGAAGAACATGTACATTTATTGAGGAGATGGATGACAATTGGGCAATGAACGTTGACGTTTATTGCCAAGAATGGGGATGCAAGGTTATGAGCATATCCAGCAAGGAAAATTTGCAAGATGCTCAAGACTCTAACACGAGAGCTAAAAGAATATTGATGATTGGGCAAAGAACATTGACGTTTATTGCCAACAATGGGGATGCAAGGCAACGAGCATATCCACCAAGGAAAATTTGCAAGATGCTCAAGACTCTACACGAGAGCTAAAAGACTATCATAAGACTTTTGACTCAAAAAATCTCCCGTTTCAAAACAACTTTGTAGAAACATATTTAATATTTCTTATGCGGATTACAAGGTTTTGGCTTCCAATTTGTACTAATTACGTAGGATTCTCAGTAACTAAGTAGTAGAAGTGGAAAACCTCAAGTCCCATGTACATTTTAGCATTTTCAACCAAGTAGGGGGTACCCGGCTGTAAAAAAATCGAAAATAAGAAACAAATCTGAATTGATACCCTCTGCAGCGAGGTAGTGAGCGACAGTTGATGCGAGGAGTCAGCGAGGCGAGATGCAATAGCCGAAGAAGGTATGGGGCATGAGGGGGTCGCACGCAGGGAGCTGAGGGTGCTCATGCAAGACGGTGTCTCGTGCAAGGAAGGGATGACATCTATAGTATTTTTTATTTTAAAGTTTCATTTCGTTAACATCACCTCGCGGCAGCTGGGTTGGTTAAGTGAATGTCTCCCGAGGGAAACCATGTGAGTTTGAAACTCTCATAGCACCTTTTAAATGGTTAAGGGGCCACGATGGTTGCAGCCCTGATATAGGGGAGGAATCTTCCCTATAGATGAATAAAATATCGAAGCTCCTAGTAGTAGTACTTGGGACAAAGGGTTTTGTAAAACACACACCATCGTATTATTTTGAGAATAATAGAGAGCAGCTTATCCACAATTGTGTGTCTGTCAACTTATCTTGCACGCATTGCACTACACACTATTTCCATAAAGGCACCTATTAAGTGTATCCGACACCAACAATTAAGAAAGCATCTAAGAGCTCATGTCCAACAAAAGAAGAAGATGAATTCTATGATACAAAACAATGATGCGAGTTTAGTAAAGAAGCACAACAAGAAGACATACGAGTCAGCAAGTGAGTCTGAAATTGATGATGTGAGGTCCTATGAATTTTTAAATCAAAAGGAAAGAAGGCAAGAAAGGTACAATAAAAAAGAGCAATGAAACAAAGTAGAGAGAATCCGAATGCCTAAAATCGAAGGAAAAGCACATTTTTGAATGCTTGTCAATGCTCATTAACACTAAAATGGTAACCTAACAGGACATAAAAGTGTCCTTTCAGGGTTTTGGGAAAAAAATTCCAAAACCATAGTAGATCCACTCATTTTGAAAAATCCTTTCATTAGCTTATAGTTCAATAACTACTACATATGGAAAAAATGAGAAACTTGTAATTTTTCCCATCACTTGGTCACTACAAGCCTCCAAAGATGATGGACCAGTGCATTTTGCCCAAAACAACAATTTCTTACGGTTGATTGCATATAAATAAGAGTGGGGATTTTTGTAGGACATGAGATAAAATGCCCTGTTAACTTCAATGGGTTGGTGACCAAAACATATGGTTGATTTTACCTCACTAATGTTTTTCTGGGCAAAAAAAACAGGTACAAAAAAGTTGCATTTTTGCCATTCTGCGGACCTATCATCAAAGTTTCTATAGTCACTCTCAATACAGATACTATATACATGTTTTCTTGGTTCCCTTTGGGCCTTTGGATTCAAACAGAGCCATGGAGCATTTCAAAAGGATAATGGATCTCTTAGAATTGGAACCTTGGGGGCAATGATAAAGTGCTAAATACAGCAAACATGAAAAAACTGTGTTTAGCATTATAACCTCTAGAAACCCATAGAAACTACTCAATATCTAGCCAGGTTTGTAGTCTATGATTAGATATGGTTACTACCTACAAAATACACACAATTGGCCTAAGAAACTAACAATAGTGAGAAAGTTATACTTGCTACTCTAAAATGTATCGTATTCTTCAACAATCAAAAAACTCAACCATCATCATATACTATGCTATATAGCATATTAGGTCCCCCAAAACTCAAGTAAGATTAGCTTTATGTTATACATTACACTTACACAATCCGTTGGACGGGGGAGACACACACCCATGAAGTGCATGCAAACACTACCTAGATCAACATAATGTCAATCGAGGACACGGATGACACGATAGGCACACGGAGGAAATCTCTTAAGCTTGTCAGGCTGAGACCATCCTACACATACAACACTCTGGAAGGCCAACTATACCACAATCAAGAACCTCACTACCCTCAACTACACCACCTAGCCACATACACACATACGGAAGGTAACTCACCTTATCATGCCAGATTCGTAGGAAACTTAAGGAACACCACCCCCTCACTAAGATACACCTGTCCCTAAGCTTCTACACTCAAAACCCTCACTCTAAACCCATCTGCGGAAAACGCGTAGGATGACAGAGCTGGATTTTTAAAGTGCCCGAAACTGAAATTTATGAGTACCTATGCGTAGCTTATGTCGCCACAATTCTATAGACTACTAGCATGCAGAAAACAGACATCGTTTGATACACTTACGGCCACAAATAGCTCGTAGATGCGTCGGCGTGTGCACTTCGTCTCGCGTGGAATGTTAGGTGTTGTCGCGTAGCTCTCCTCGAGCCTACAACAATGGTGCAGTCGGATCTCCAATGTGTTGAGCGAGCCGGGCGTAGCGAGAGGATGAAGCTCACACTCACTCTCTTTCTCTCTCACACACAGTAGACGGCATCGCTAAGTTTTGATTATGATTAAAAAGTCCCTTTACAAAATGACCTAGGTACCTTATATACTAAGGCTACCTTAGGTTTAACCAAAAATGGGATTGAAAGGGTCAAATGGCTTTGTATTTACAATCTGGAAGTGCCATTGCACCCCGGCTTTTGAAACTAGAATAATTACTCATTACAAATGACGTTTATAGCCATAATCCGTAGCATTTCATAACTCGCAAAAGATAAGACTTTGGTACGAAACTTGAGCTATGTCGTGTTGTTGACCCAACGGTCAACATTCCCCCCTTCCGTGTTCATGTCGTCCCCGACATGACCTGATTTTCAATGGCGATGTGGTCTTTGCTGTCGTTTTGGCTTCATCTGTTGTACTGCTTGTAACTTTGTCATCTATGAACCACAACAAGAACTATGATCCATTAGAGCGGACATCTATCATCATAACCATTCATCTTTTGAGATCCTTTGATTACTTTTACGTCTGCTCTTCTTCATTGGGGACTTCTTTGTTCTTGTGCAATCATGTTGTTAGTGTTGTCTGCAGCTTTGTCATTGTAGGCCATTCTTCGACTCGCCATTGAGGAGAAGTATGCTATGATCCGAAATTGGTGCTCCCATTCAGTTGTCAATTGTTTTGAGTAGCATTTCCTTATTGTTGATGTAGAAGGAATATGTACAAGAGGATGGTGATAGGTGTCTTTTAGATTAGGGTCTAAAACCTGGATGACCAAAGGGAAAAAACCCGGTGGGAAAAAAAATGCCTTTGGTATACGCTCTTATTGGAGTTGAGCAGTTGAACGTGAAGTACATGTTCATGAAAGGTGAGTGCTTGGGTGAAACACGGAAAGAGTGCCTGATGCAAGTGCCAATTATGGGACACTCTATATGCATATGAGAAATTTGTCAACAAAAGCATGCAATGTGAAAGAAGGAGATGATGGGTGTTTCGAGGAATAAATGTAGCACATGTGACATCAAAAGATGTCTCAATAGCTTCCACCTTTCCAAGAAGGGTTATCGATGTAGAAGTTTCTCCACTCGTATCTCACTGTGCTCAATACGTGAGTGTCTTTTAAACCTTCTCCTTCACTTCACCAGACTTAAGTACTTAGACTTCGACTCTTTTGCTCACCTATATTAGCATGAGCGACACAACTTAAATATGCTCAACTCTTCTAGCTTGAGCAGTACGTAGAATAGCTAAGACGCTTAGACCACAGAGAATATTACTTGAAGCTTTGGGACTAACACCTCACTCATTTTGTGGCTTAGCTACTCGACTCTGACTTGGATGACTTGTCGGTTGCATGTTGACACTGCTTTGTGACAAGTTCTTTGGCTGTTGTAGTGGGGCTGCTGAGACATACTTCGTGAAGTTTCATCGTTTTCCTGTACCTTCTTCTCTTTGTAGTGCTCAGGCCTCTCGTCAGTCTTTTCTTCATTTGAATTATGGATTTTTTTTCTTAATAATAAACAAAGAAAATCTTAAAAAAAACTTAACAAAAGAAAAATCATTCAAATAGAAATCTAAATGCTATGTACACTATACACATGTCCCTAGGGGCTCATATATGGATTTTGTCCCCATACTCCTCTGTAACACTACTATGAGAGCATATACTCTAAATTTCGTCAAAAAATTATCACAATAAAACGCAAAAATTCAATGCATCTCACAAAACATTGCCCTCTAATAGTCATAATATTTAGGTCCGCATTCAGAATGCCTTCCCCCTTCCTATTTGGAGTCATCCTTTACGACAGGGTATCGCAAAGGGTATGTGTTGTGCTTGGGCAATTAAAAGTTGTGTCTATGCAGGCCTTGTAATGTAGCCCTATTATGCATACACAGTCAATGCATGGAAAAGATTTATGGTGTGCAAGATGTGGGTATAAGCAATTTCCTTATTGGAATTTGTTGTCGAGGCTTCCTATTCTAAGCAATGTAATGGTCTTTGAAGCTCATGTATCGTTGCTTGATTGAAGCGACTTGCTCTCTTCTAACTGTACTGTAATCGTAGGAAGAATTGTAAGAATTCAAGCGGCGATGCACTGACAACAGTTTTGTTGTACTTCTTTGGGACCCATTTCTTTGTGATTATTGGCTGTTTTGTTGTTGACGCTCGTTTGGGAACCCATACTTGCCCGTGCTTCATTTGTATTTGAAGAGACTTCTTTGGGATCCACCTTTTTGTTGTGTGAGTCGACAGTGGTTTTTGCTTCAGCCCTTGTACGCTTGGTTGAGGACAAGATTTAGGCTTTGAAAGTTGATATTGTGGTTGTTTTGGAATCCAGATGAATTCCTGACTTTTTTGTGCTTGAATCAACTTCTTTGGAGCCCAAACTTGAGTTGTGAAAGCTTGCGACTTTGTGATATTCTTACCCGTTCCTGCACGCTTTCCTTGTTTTTGTTTTGGTGTTGGATCTTGTGATTTGTCATTAGAGATCTTTGTCTTCTTGATCCGTATCTGTTTTTGGCCGATCTGGCTTTTTGGTATCCAGATTTGTCGAGCTTTTTGGCTTTGACTTGTTGTCCTGTTCTTTTGACCTGTCATGGTTGTTGCTGAAAGGGTTGGTGATAGTGATGGCCTGAGTTGATGATAGGGGATGTCGTAAGATTCATCACTATCGCTACTATCCTCAGCAAGGCTGACTTCTTGTACTTTCCCTTGATTTTTTGGTTGGTAGTGGAAAGTTACTGTCTGTTTGCTCGTGGGTGGTAGTTTCTTGGAGGACTTTTCTAGCCCATTGATTAGAGCATTGTTAGCTCTTTGCTCTGGTCGTTTTCCTCCTAGCTGAGTCTTTGCATCCTTATTAGGAGCCCTGTATGAGGATGCTTGTGGTGGCTGTGTCTTCACCGAGGACTTTGGAATTCACCTTTGATGCACTTTATTCGTGTAGCGATGACATTGATTCCTGGTTCGTTGATCTTCTGGAAGCTCGAAGTGTTCTACAGAGTCATAGAACTCGGCGTCTTCTTCATCTTTTGCATCCTAGTCTTTCTAGCTTTCCAACTATTTCATTTGCTCTTGGTTTTCTGACTAGGTACGTCTGTCTTTGGTCCATCATCTGCCTTTGGACTTGTGTCACTTTCCGTGTTCTTTGTCTCTAGATTCTCATCAGCTTTCTTTTGAGCTTGTGCTCTCGTAACCACTTGAACTGGTACGACATTTTCATTTTCTGAGCTACTAGGGAGCTGAACAATCCCTAATACATTTGTCGTGATTTTCTTGATTTGGTTTGGTTTTTTCAGGCAATCGGGGATCAAGTGAGTGATGCTACACTCAAGACAATAGGCATTTACTTCAGTGATCTCCGTATGAGGACATTGTTTGACCAAGTGGTTGTCACAACTTTTGTGACAATCTGTCTGTGGTTGAGGAGAATATTTTAGCATTTCCTCTTGGCTATAAGCAAGCTTTGACCTAGATAAGCCGCTATTTGCAATGAATCGCAATGTCCTTTCATCCATTTCATACCTTCTTTCTTTCGACTGAAACCTAGGAGGTGGAGGTTGTACCGGCCTCACCACTCCATGTGTTTCTCTCACATTTGGATGCTCCGAAGGGTAGTACTCACTTTGGTTGCTATACCACATTGTAGTTGGTACTGGCGTTGGTTTATTTGATGCTTCCATCATTGGCATGTATCTCATGTCTACCTGCATTCTAGCACTTGGCAGCGGAGGTTGTTGTCCTAAGACAAGCTGTGGCCTTAAAACTCCTACTGGTCCTGGCGCATTCCTCGTAATGTATCTAGGTGGAGTAGGTGCTTCTGGAACAGGTTGTACATTCCTCTCCCTAGCATTTTCCATGCTATAATAGCACTCTTCCCCCGTATGGTTTGTCCATTTTCTCTCAATTTCACACCACTTCGGCTCTCCCGAATCAGATCTTACAAGAGAAATCAACCTCTTGACCAAGTCGTCGATAAGCTTTTCTTGATCAATAGGTGCCGTTGGCTTGGCAATGGACTCACTTATCTGTGAAACACTATGCTGAGAGGATGTGTCATCTCCTTGACTCTTTAAGTCCTTTTATTTGTATGTCTCACAGTTATCTACTAGATAAAGAGCTTCTTTGATCAACTCGTTTAGCGTCATTCTCCTTATCATATGCAGATCCTTCTAAAGGCCTGCATGTCTCATTCCCTGGATAAAGATCATCATCAATCGTGCTTGCTTAGGTAATTCCTCTCTCGGACAGAGCTTAACATATCTCTTGAGCCGTAATGATGCTTTGTGTACTGATTCATTCTCTTTTTGTTTGAATCTATGGATTTGCTAGACCGTGTTGTGAGCAATGCCTTTTGGTGAGAATTCTTCAATAAAATCCTCAAATAGCTCATCTAGGGTCTCAAAATCCCATTTTCCCACCAAGTCGAACCATGTAGCTGCATCATCTTCTAGAGTCAATTCAAATCCCGCAAACTGTGTCGCAAAATCTGAAACTTCCTCTGCTCTAATCACTCTTCTAAAAGCCGTTACGTGATCTCTCGGATCTTTATCTCCGGAGTATTTTCTGTTTACCCATTTCTGGACTTGGGATGGTCTAACTTGTTGATTGTCTACAAGTTTAACCAGAGACTCTCCCAATACTTCTCTCGTTATCTCTCTTGAAGGGAATCCTGGTGGCTCTCTTCTTCGAATTCCTATAGGAATTCTCGTGTTTGGTGGAGGCATTTGTGGTCCTTCATTGACCAAATATCCACCTCTTTCTAGTACAGTCTGTGGATTTGTGCTTTCTACAACTCTGTATTCTCGTCCATACTTGTCGACAACTATAGATCTCCATTGACAGTCGACTCCGTATGTGTAGACATATAAGAGCTTGTAATCTGTTATCTCTTCTAGGTATGAATCTGAGCACCTATAAAGATTGACCTCATTGTCGTCAATCTATCTATATAGTCCTTCACTCTCATGACCAATCATCAAAACTCTCTCAACAAGATGGGTCTTTATCAATTGCAAGTTTGGAAGATCCATTGTGGGAGGATATTCCTCTATCGTCGGGATCTCCAAGCTTGTGTAAGCTGCGTTTGAATCTAGGGTAGACATGATTTCTAGGATTAAGAGCTTTTGCTTGGTTCAAGTAGACTTAGTCCACTGTGTTCAAGTTCTTTGGTTAGGGAAAAGTCGAAACTATGTCCAAAACCGCAACTGTTTCGTCATAATTCTCGTAAATTGTCGCTTTTAGACACCCCTGACTTCCGGATGAATTTTGAGGCCTTAAACGACGTTTTTTTCAAAGTTGAACGAAATGGTTGCCGTCGGCATGCATTCAATTCAAGTTTTGCTCTAAGATCTGTAAGGCCGCTCTCATGCTACGTTTTGATATAAAAACTTTTCCGATCCGATACCGTTTGTGAAAGTTATGGCCAAAACAGTGAAATGCAGTTTAGAATGGTCAAAATGAGTCCAAATTCAATTTTGAAAAAAGATTTGGGATCTCTGTGACACTGTGAACACTCCTGTATGGTCAAAATTACAGTTGGACCCTAAAACTGGCATAGAGACATCCTACGCGTAGGATGTCTATATGCTCAAAATTTAACAAAAGTTGGTCCAGAGACTCCCCTTGAGTCCAGTAACACAATGGTATGCTCGGAATTTCATTTGGGCCTAAAAATGGCCTTGAGACATCCTACGCGTAGGATGTCATTTTGCTCAGAATGACTTGAAATTTTCACCCCAGCTTCTCCTTGATGTGCTGATCACAGTGGTGTGCGCATAGGTTGGTTTGGAGTCCTAAATCAAGCTGGAGACATCCTATGCGTAGGATGTCTAACTGCTCAGATTTTGTCCAAACTTGCACTGTAGCTTCCCCTTGATGTGCTAAACTCACAGCTATTTTTACTTTTTGATTCTGACACCTATAGGTTGGTCAAATGATCAAGCATCGATTCCAAAAGCCAAATGTCTGTCCTGATGAATTCCTAAGTCAAATCAACTCCAAATTGGACCAGATTTGCCTAGGAGGCTTGCCTAAGGCTATACAACACCCTGCTATGTCCACATTTTGAATTTGGCCTCTAAATCATGCCTTAGACATCCTACGCGTAGGATGTCTAACTACTCAGAATTGCCCCAAATTTGAACCACGGACTCTCCTTAAGGTGCTGATCACTGTGGTATGCTCAGAATTAAGTTTGGAGTCCAAAATCTCACAGAAGACATCCTACGCGTAGGATGTCTTTTTGGCCTATTTGACCTCAGACTTGACCCAAAGCTTCCCCTTGATGTCAGCAACCCAATGGTATGCTTAGAATTTGGTTTGGATGTCAAAAGTCCCAAATTTTAGCTGTTCTTGCCTTTTTTTCAGTTATAAGTGCTAAAGTCCGCTTTGAACCCAATTTTCTCACCCAAATGAGGTGAAACCCCTTTTAGTCACTCAATATATCATTCAAGACATGTTCATGCAGCCATATTATGGTTTTGGTCTCAAAATTAGGCCTTGGACACAATTTGGGTAGGATGTCTGGCAATTCTCGTCTTTTGGCTTTGATCTGTCAGAATTTGGTCAAATTTCCACTTTCCAAGTGAAAATAGTGCAAAACCTACCTTCTGAACACCCTGGTAACCTCAGATTTTTAAAAAAATGCCCAGATCACCCTGTAGACATCCTACGCGTAGGATGTCTACTGTTGATTTTTTGAGACTGAAGTGTCTCTGATGCTTCCTTATGCTCTCAGCAAGTGCAAGGATGCTTCACAATTGCAAAAACATGCAAAAATCACTCAATTTAAGCCTTTTTTGAAATTTTACGTTTTTTGACTCCGCCTTTTGGCTTTTGGTCAACAAAATTAGGGAAAAACACCCAAGTCAATATGTTGCTAGGGTAAAACCTACCCTCTGAACCCACTGGTGCAGTCAGAATTTTCAAATTTGGTCTCCAGAACCCCCTTGAGACATCCTACGAGTAGGATGTCTATGTTTACAGAATTGTAGGTTTTCTTCACAGAACCCTTGCAAATGCTATTTTATATGCACAACATCAGTCAGTCATACAAAAATATCCACAAAAGCTCGTTTAATGCATTTTCACCCTCAAAAGCACACTTTTCCGTGATTTCAAATGCAATCAAGCACTTTAGCAAATAATTCAATGCTGAATAGCTCTAGATCAAAATCGGATCACTTACCTAAAGCTACTCCTACAAATCATATGGGGTTTTGCATCTATGAGTAGAAAAACGCTTCACTGCCACACACGGACTAGTAAACGCTTTTATCACCTCACAAATCACTCGACCACCAACAACTACTCTAATCCACAGATCCTAACTAAACCTATCTAGTCGCAGACCCTCGGCAAGACACACGCTTCATGGCTATCCACTTGATCGCGGAATATCCTCTTCCGGATCCACTTAAGAAAAACGCTTTCTTTAGCCAAAACTAAATCAAGCAACCATCACACGAGTGTTAGTAGGAAACCTACTTAGGTCCTTGTGTCCCCGGCAACGGCGCCAATGTTGGACAGGGGAGACTCACACACCCATGAAGTGCATGCAAACACTACCTAGATCAACATAATGTCAATCGAGGACACAGATGACACGATAGGCACATGGAGGAAATCTCTTAATCTTGTCAGGCTGAGACCATCCTACACATACAACACTCTGGAAGGCCAACTATACCACAATCAAGAACCTCACTACCCTCAACTACACCACCTAGCCACATACACACATACGGAAGGTAACTCACCTAATCATGCCAGATTCGTAGGAAACTTAAGGAACACCATCTCCTCACTAGGATACACCTGTCCCTAAGCTTCTACACTCAAAACCCTCACTCTAAACCCATCTGCGGAAAACACGTAGAATGACAGAGCTGAATTTTGAAAGTGCCCGAAACTGAAATTTATGAGTACCTATGCGTAGCTTATGTCGCCACGATTCTATAGACTACTAGCATTCAAAAAATAGACATCGTTTGATACACTTACGGCCACAAATAGCTCATAGATGCGTCGGCGTGTGCGCTTCGTCTCGCGTAGAATGCTTGGTGTTGTCACGTAGCTCTCCTCGAGCCTACAACAATGGTGCAGTCGGATCTCCAATGTGTTGAGCGAGCCGGGTGTAGCGAGAGGATGAAGCTCACACTCACTCTCTTTCTCTCTCACATAGTAGACGGCAGCGCTAAGTTTTGATTATGATTAAAAAGTCCCTTTACAAAATGACCTAGGTACCTTATATACTAAGGATACCTTAGGTTTAACCAAAAATGGGGTTGAAAGGGTCAAATGGCTTTGTATTTACAATCTGGAAGTGCCATTGCACCCCGGCTTCTGAAACTAGAATAACTACTCATTACAAATGACGTTTATAGCCATAATCCGCAGCATTTCATAACTCGCAAAAGATAAGACTTTGGTACGAAACTTGAGTTATGTCGTGTTGTTGACCCAGCGGTCAACACAATCAAAATTGAATTTGGATATCAAGAAAGCCACCAAAAAAATCATAAAAGTGCTAAAAACAGGATTATGCAATTCTTGTAAATTGGTCATTTCATAACTTTCAATTTTAACACTTAGCTCTCCCTACAAGCATCAAAACATGTTGAGAACTATGAAGGCCTAACCTCTAGCCATCTAAACCACACAAACATGAAGTTTAGAGTGGTATAGTTGCCAAAAATTGAAAAAAAGCCAAAAACAGGACCCGTTTTTTCACACAGTTTAGGTTCAAAAATGTTGTGCAAGAGTAAGGTTAATGGTGAGATCAATACTACAATAAAAATGCTAAGTTTTTTTCAGCTCATAAGGCAACTTTGTGGATATATAGCACCTAGAAATTGATTTTCATACTCTTCAAATAATTCAAGCAAAATGGTCACTTAACAGGACACAAAAGTGTCCAAGGACGTAAAAGTGCCCTGTTACCATTCTAGTGTTAAAGACAAGGTAAAGGGATATAAACATGTTTATGTGTCACTAAAAATGTTGTCCCGGACAGTGCTAGGCTTGTTAGCACATATTGAAATCTACAGAGCAAGTGCACTTTCAACTTAAAAATTCAATAAAAAATATTATTGACTCCCTCCCATTTGGAACGTGGTCTTGTTGTTCAATTACTATAGATGAGGTGGGGAGTCTCTCTCTCTCTCTCTCTCTCTCTCTCTCTCTCTCTCTCTCTCTCTCTCTCTCTCTCGCGTGTTTGTTCCTTGCACTGAGCATCCTAGCTTGGAGCTGAGTTGTCAAAACTGAGCTCTGACACAGACCTATAGATATGGAGAACTAGCAGATGGCATTATTGCCACTAGGTGCAATGCTAGAAATGGACCCATGCCATAATATGAGGGTGGGTAAGCAAATGGAACTATGCTATAATATGAGGGTAAGCAAATCTTGTGGGTATCCTCTTTAACTTTTCCTAAGTTGAATTGCGGATAGTGTGGAAGTTGTTGAGGGAATTTCTTCATGGTTTATGCAAATTACAACACTTAAGTTTGAAAGCTATAGCTTAGTGAGTGCATTTTGTCATAGTATGTGTGAATTAAAGCATCAAGTGTTGACAGCTATCCATTTAAGTGGATTCAAGTAATATTATGCACGCTTATAATTCTCAAGAGAAAGCAGACAAGAGCCAATACAGGCAATGAATTGAAACTCCCAAGATCCAGTTCTTCTTGTAATCAGGAAATATGAGAGAGAAAGAAACAAGAAATAGCAAGAGTAGAAACAAACAATTGCACATCATGCCCTTGATAATGAGGAGAAAAAGAAAATCTCCTCCAAGATTATGAGAGCTTTTAAGAATAGGACTAAAGGTTTTAGCATAGAAGCAAAGTGAGAAATTTGAAAGCTTGTTGCTCAACATCCTGTAGTTCGGGCAATCCATGATCACTCTTTAATGGACAAGGCTACTGTGGAGAGTGCAATTGTCTCCAATGTTCGCAACACACTGGCTACCATCAAGTAGCCAAGTTCTAGTGAGGAGTTGTTTTTTAGGAATGCAGCATTGTAGATGATGTTGAATACAAAGAAAAACATGCCTATTGCAAAAATCTTCAGGGTCCTAAAAGTTTGACATCACACCTTGCACAAGGTAAAATCACGGCAAGAAAACCCTGATGTCAATGGTTGATTGTTTTCATTAGTTGCATGTCGCAAGAAACACCATCATAGCCCTATCACAGGTGAAAAGGAATTGGTCTACACTTTTTGGAAAGAGGAGACTCACATCTCACCCAATAAAAAGGATGTTTGTCAAAAGATAATGGGGAGAAAAAAATACATAAAACACTTGTGCACCTCCTTGACAAGCCTCAGGTGAGCAATCAAATACTTATTTCATAACTTATGCATTCTATGCATTGCATCTCTAGTGCATAGTAACTTGTATACACTGATAAAAAGCATACTCATTTATAGACAGATGGTAACCACACTGTGCATAATACTCAGAATGCTTGTTAACACACTGACTAAGATAGGTACATGTTGGTCACAGCATACAGTGTAAGATGGTTGGCTCACTATCTATGCTATTCAGTATACCAGGTGTCATTAAATATCTAATATCTAACCAACCCAAATGATTTTCTCATATTAAAATGATCATTTAATATGAGATAATAAACGGGAACAAGGGTTAGAATATAGACATGTGCTTGAGGATCTATCTCAACATGGGGCCAATGGTAAAGGGGCACAAATGAGAGATGGTATGTCAAAGAGCAAGGTTAACTAATGAAGCTTAAAAGACATTAGGGTTATCTTCATTAAAGACCTCCAATGGTTAGTGTTAAAAGTCCTTTGACCTTAAGCAAGCTAGGGATGAGCTTGAGGTGGGAACCCGACCTAAACTTAAGCAAGATAGGGTTGTGCTTGAGGTGGGAACCTTAAGCAAGCGAGGGTTGTCCTTGAGGTGGGAAGCCAACCTAAACTTAAGTAATCTAGGGATGTGCTTGAGGTGGGAACCCGACTTAAACTTAAACAAGCTAGGGCTGTGCTTGAGGTGGGAACTCCACCTAAGGTGCTTGTCATGCTTGATGACTAAGGTACTTGAGGTACTTGTCACATTTCATGAGGAAGTTTCTTGGGAAACTTCCTATGCATGGGGGGTAAGATGCTTGAGTCAAAAAGAGAACCTACACACTTAATGAGGAAGTTGCTTGAGAAACTTCCTATGCATAAAAATCTCAAAGTTAGCGGAATTCTAAAAGAGCACATGGGACACATGTCAACCACATGGTGTGCTTGAATGCTATTGGTTGGGCTAAAGAGGGGTCCAATGAGCTTCTACTTCCATCTAACAAATATCTAGATATTTTCAAGCTCTCTCTCTCTCTCTCTCTATGGGGTAAGGAGGATACTTGTCAAAAGACTACCCATGTGCTTGACTACATGCTGCATGTGATTGGCTAAGGAGAGAGGGGTCTAATGAGCTTGCAGCATGTAGAAATTTCACCCAAAGCAAGGAAGGGGGGTGCTAGGGGGATATACTCCACACACACACACACACTCATCTGCAAGGCCATTCTCACTTGGTGAAAGTTGAGGAACACCACCTCCTTCTCCAAGCTTGTGAGAGTGAAAGCCTACACCAACACTCTTAGCTATGGAATGCAAATCCAACCAAGAGTCATGCTTCAATTATTAAGCTTGCCATCTTCTCCATCTTCATTACTATGCTATTATGTATGCTAGCAAGAATAGTAATGATAAGTGAGAAACTATTTCTTTCTCCTATGGAACTTTTCTTCTTCCTCTTCCCTATCCTCATTCCCCGCTAGCTCTCTCCACCTTCAAAGGTGTTTGAGGCCTTGGGACTGAGGCTTGGGATAGTTAATGCTTTCTACAAAGTTTATGCTATGCTTGTGATGCATGAAGCTTTCCATCTTCATTGCATCACCAAGGTCACAAGGAACACAAAGATTGTATAGTACCAAGTCTCTCTTGATGGGAGAAACTATAATACAAATGCCTATTGGAGGGGGGACCGGCTCCGTATGAATCCGGTCCTCAGCTATTGTCATGTTCTCTAAACTCTCTCTCTTGAAAAAGTATTGTTATGCCAAGTTAACAAAGTACCATGTTTATGTTGCTACCATCAATTAAGTTCGTCCGCTATGCTCACAAAGTAATCTCACAAAAGTGCTTCATCTAATTTTCTAATTCCGCTACTCTCAAAGTTCATAGGCCATTTCCATTACATTGGTATCAGAGCATTTGGTTTCTCTTTTCTTGATTAAGAAGAGAGGTCCTTAAGTAGCCTATTGATGGTTGTTTTTGCTAATTATATTAGGGTAAGTGGGTCTGCGATCTATTATCGGAGGTTTTGAATTGCCAAAGCATACACTAAGTAAACACATAAGTTTAGTTAACATGGATGACAATAACCAAGAGAGTAGAATGAACATTGATAACTTTGATTTTGCACATGAAGGTGCTAATGATGATGCCTCCATGTTTGTTAGTTATCTTGTTACTAGGTTGCAACAAGCTATGTGCAACCCCTCTTTGCAATCCAAAGTTACTCAACAACTTTGTGCTTATGGCATTTTATATCCTCTCAAAGAGGAGAGAGGGCTTAGGAGGCCTCTTGGCGAGACCCCCAAAAGAAGACTCTCTCCCATACGAGAGGAGGAATCCAAAGAATGAGAAAGTAATGACTCCCTAGGTTCCTCAAAAAAAGTGGCTCCATTAAAATGGCGGTCTAGACGATCGCCAACTCCTCCCAAGAGGAAATGGTTAACCCATAGTCCTTCTCCTCGTCACTCCAAAAGGGAAGAGAGGAAACAAAGGAAGAAAAGGGTAAGAAAGAGGTCACCCTCTTCTCCTTCTTCTTCACCTTCCTTCTCTACCAGTGAAAGATATGTCTATTCTCCTAGAGAATACAAGAGGGGAGGACATCACAAATCTTACCCTGCATGGTGAAGGTCACAAAAGTTAAAGAAGTTCAAAGAGGGAGGAAAGAGTATCTCTTTTCTCACCTATGATGGCACCTTTGGTGCTACCGACAAAGTATTGGCCGTCATCCAACAATTTGATGCGGCCTTTGGAGACAAGGGATTCATGGAGTCCTCCGAGCTACACCATGTAGCTATGCACTTCCAAAAATTGGCTCATCAATGGTGGGCTAGCCTTCATGGCAACGATGAAGCCCTAAAGACATGGAAAACTCTACGAGTTTCCATCATGAAGCAATTCCTTGCAAGTGATGCAAAGGACAAAGTGCTTACCAAATGGTGAAGTTTAAAGATTCTTTCTCATGAGTCTATCCACAAATATGTGGACAAGTTTTGGGATTTACATCTCAAGACTACTATCCTTCAAAAGATAGACTTTGTTGTGCAAAAGAAACAATTGTGTGCGGGATTAGCCAAAGAGATGTCCGAGTATGTCAACTCTCAACGGCCTGGTTCTATCACCAAGGTAATCCACCACACCATGTTTGCTTTGCGCATCAATTTCCAACAAGGGTCTAGATGGAATGTCAAACCCATGGAAAATAAAGACAAAAGTGATTCCAAGGGGAAATCCAATGCCCAAAATTCTTCCCAAGGCCATTCCAACAACAAAAAAAACAATCGGTCCAAGGAGAAGGGAGTTTACAAAGGTAAATATAAACTCTTTACTAAAGAGCTAGAAGCTTTTTGTAAGTACCACAAATGTTTTAAGTGTGGGGAGCAAGGCCATGGTTATCGTCCTTACCCCAAGAGAATTGCCCGCAATGAGACTCCTAGAGCCTCTATGTTTGAAGCTCCAAAAAGAGGATGCTCATTGCCAAGGATTTCTCCTTTCCTATGCTTGGGGAAAGATGCAAGAGTATGATTCCTTTATTTTGTTTGACCCTAGTTCAACTCACAACTTCATATCCACGGAGTTGACCACTAAGCTAGGCATACAAGCCCACAAGATGGCCCACGAGATGGGAGATACATTGAAAGCCAATGGAGGTAGATCAAGGGACAAGATGTCTCAGTTACTTCCTTAATTGGAAAATTAAGGCTTCATGTCCGAAGCTATGTGGAAAAAAAGGATTTCTTCATCTTCCCTCTCTAACATGAGAATGTTATTGTTGGGGCACCATGGTTTAACCGCATGGCTTCCACCATGAAGTTCCTTGAAAGGAGAATCTACTTCACCTACAGGGAAAAGAGCATGTACATAGATGCTAATGAGTTGGGAAACACCATATCCCTACAATAAAGGGAATCAAGAGGAATTAGAGTTATCTAATTTTCTAAATGGATTCCAAGATGTTTTCATTGATGACATCCATAGTGAGCTATCTCTAAAATGAGGGATGATGAACATGCAATTGAGCTCCTATCAAGAAGCTCACTGCCTAACAAACCTCCTTATCGAGTTTCACAAGCTCAACAAGAGGAGATCATGAGGCAAGTGCATGAATTTGTAAAGAAAAAAGGGAATGGTGAGGTCTAGCTCCTCTCCATTTTGTTCACCATTGCTTTTAGTGCAAAAGAAAGACGACACATATCACATGTGTGTCGACTATAGAGCACTAAATAAGATCACTATCAAAAATATATTTCCTGTGCCATGGGTAGAAAATATATTTGATAATTTACAAGTTTTGGCCTGACAAATGCTCCAGACGCATTCAAACTCATGATGGACAAAAATCTGCAGGCCATCCAATTCTCTTGAAGAGTACAAGCGACACCTCCAGGTAACCTTTCAAGTTGTGAGAGAGAATAAGCTTTTCATTAATCAAAAGAAAAGTGATTTTTTTCTACAAGAGATTCAATACTTAGGTCATATTATCTCTAAAGATGGCACCTGTATGGATGCAACAAAGCTAGAGGTAATAAAAAGATGGCTTAATCCAAGGAATCTACAAGAGGTACGAAGGTTTGTAGGTATGTGTGCCCATTACATGACTTAACAAAAACGAACGTTAAGTATTGATGGACTGCAAAAGTGCAAGAAGCCTTTGAAGAAGCTTAAGGAGAATCTTATCTCTCAATGTGTGATCACACTGTTAGATCTCTTAAAGCAAGTTGAGGTCCAATGTAATGCTTGTGGTAATTGCCTTGGAGCTATTTTGCTTCAAGAAGGGCACGCCATAGCATATGAGAGTCAAACACTCAACTTCGATAAGTGTGTACTGGACAAATACAAAAAAGAGCTACTAGCTATTCTATATGCCCTAAACACGTGGAAACACTGTCTATTGGGGACTCCATTCATCCTACGAATGGATCACAAAGCCTCAAGAACTTCATGACGCAAACCAAGCTCTCCAACAAACAAATGAGGTGGGAAAATTTTCTTTTGCAATTCTAATTTCATATCGCTCACATTGTTGGCAAGCACATTCAAGTGGTCGATGCACTTTCACAATGACCAAGGGTAAATGTGGTGTCTATAGCAACTCACAATGATCTATCTTTTATGATAGATGAGTATGCTACTGAACAAGACTTTAAGTATGTAATTACAGTCTTTGAAATAGGGAAGAACAAGAACCATTCACCTTGAAGGATGGTTATCTTCCAAACGGCAATAGGCTATGTGTTAATCACCCATACAATACAAAAGTCATGTATGAATCCCATACTTCTCCTTACCTGGGGCAAAGAGGGATTCTGTAGTCTACTCTTCGAGGAGTAGAAATGTATTTTTATTGTTCTTCCATGAAAAGTAAACATACAAAAGTATGTTTCAAAATGTGTAGTTTACCAAAAGTTGAAAATTGATCGAGGAAAGCAACTTGGATTGTTTCAATCGACAGGCTTAACAAGAAAACACACTCTATGCCTATCAAAAAGACTATTAAGGCACATCAAATGGCAACCCTCGTTTTTCAAGCATCCTGGATTTCCAACATCCATCGTGTCGGACAAAGATCCTAGAATGACCAGTAATTTCTACAAGGGTCTCTTTTGGAATCTAAAGTGTAGATTAAATTTCTCTTTCGGCCTATCATCCACAAATGGATGACCAAAGTGAAATAACTAATCTAATGATTCTTGAATCTACTAAAAGCCTATGTATTGGAAGTAGATCAATGTTCTCAATGATAGAAGTACCTACCTCTTATAGAGTATGCATTCAATGACATTGTACATATTTCTATGGGGAAATAACCTTTTGAGGTTAAAGAAGGAAGATCCACAAGTCCCTTAATACTTCAAGTACATGGGAAGATCTTCGTTGTTGATGAATAAATCCGAGACCTACAAGAATCTTTTCCAAAGATTAAAGGGATTATATCCATCTCACAGGAAAGGCAAAAAGGGCTGCTATTACTAAGCACAAAAGAGCCTTAGCCTTTAAGAAAAGTGATTGGGTCTTGCTAAAGTTTCTCAAGGATCATCTTAGGCAAAATATGGTCAAGAAACCTTCAGGCCACCAAGAGTATTATGCTAAACCAGCAAAAAGATACTATGGTCCTTTTTAAATTCTTAAGCCAATCAATGAGATGTCTTATTAATTAAAGTTGCCAAACCATTGGCTCATGCACCATGTTTTCCATGAGAGCCTCGTAAGACTTACAAAGGAGCGCCATCAAAAGAACCAATAGTTGTTGCAGACCCCCCAAAAATTGAAGATCAAGAAGAAGTAATTCAACCTGAATCCATCCTATGACATGAAGAGAAGGTATTAAGAAACGGTAAGATTATCTGACGATATCTTATTAAGTTTAAGAATTATTCTTTTAAAGATGCTAGATGGCTTCAAAGAACCTACCTTTAAGGATAATATGAACCTTGTCAATGCTTACAATGTTGCACTAGAGTAAGCATATGAAAATGCATTTTAAATGAAAAATATTTTTGTCTTATAAGACTAGTTCTCTTTTTATTGTGCACAAATTTCAGAAGTATGCATGCTTAAAATCATGTTTGGGATGAAGAATTCTCTCAAACACCATGTAGAATTTGTCACTATACTTGGGAGGATGAAATGGACTAAAGATCAGACATGCTTGCGGTAGCTATGTCTCCCAAGCACCAAATGGATTAGTCATCCATCTTGGAAAGATGTCGTAGGGTAAAAAGGGATCCTCTACCCGCTAAGACAAATTGACTAATGACTATGACTTTATCTCTTTTACCTCATAGTCAAGGACGACTATGATTCAAGAGAGAGGTAATATCATTAAATATCTAATATCTAACCAACCCAAATGATTTCTCATATTAAATTGATCATTTAATATGAGATAATAAACGGGAACAAGGTTTAGACATGTGCTTACGGATCTATCTCAACACGGGGCCAATGGTAAAGGGGCCCAAATGAGAGACGGTCTCTCAAAGAGCAAGGTTAACAAATGAAGCTTAAAAGACCTTAGGGTTATCTTCATTAAAGACCTCCAATGGTTAGTGTTAAAAGTCCTTTGACCTTAATCAAGCTAGGGCTGAGCTTGAGGTGGGAACCCGACCTAAACTTCAACAAGCTAGGGCTGTGCTTGAGGTGGGAACCCAACCTAAACTTAAGCAAGCTAGGGCTGTGCTTGAGGTGGGAACCTGACATAAACTTAAACAAGCTATGGTTGTGCTTGAGGTGGGAACTCCACCTAAGGTGCTTGTCATGATTGATGACTAAGGTACTTGAGGTACTTGTCACATTTAATGAGGAATTTGCTTCAGAGGCTTCCTATGCATGGGGGGTAAGATGCTTGAGTCAAAAAGAGAACCTACACACTTAATGAGGAAGTTTCTTGAGAAACTTCCTATGCATAAAAATCACAAAGTTAGGGGAATTTTAAAAGAGCACATGGGACACATGGCAGACTCTCACTAAGCTTAACCACATGGTGTGCTTGAATGCTATTGGTTGGGTTAAAGAGGGGTCCAATGAGCTTCTACTTCCATCTAACAAATATCTAGATATTTTCAAGCTCTCTCTCTCTAAGGGGTAAGGAGGACACTTGTCAAAAGACTACCCATGTGCTTGACTGCATGTTGCATGTGATTGGCTAAGGGGAGAGGGGTCCAATGAGCTTGCAGCATGTAGAAATTTCACCCAAAGCAAGGAAGGGGGGTGCTAGGGGGATATACTCCACACACACACACACACTCATTTTCAAGGCCATTCTCACTTGGTGAAAGTTGAGGAACACCACCTCCTTCTCCAAGCTTGTGAGAGTGAAGGCCTACACCAACACTCTTGGCTATGGAATGCAAATCCAACCAAGAGTCATGCTTCAATGCTTAAGCTTGCCATATTCTCCATCTTCATTACTATGCTATGATGAATGCTAGCAAGAAGAGGAATGATAACTGAGGAACTATTTATTTCTCCTATGGAATGTTTCTTCTTCCTGTTCCCTATCCTCATTCCCTGCTAGCTCTCTCCACCTTCGAAGGTGTTTGAGGCCTTGGGACTGAGGCTTGGGATAGTTAATTCTTTTTACAAAGTTTATGTTATGCTTGTGATTCATGAAGATTTCCATCTTCATTGCATCACCAAGGTCACAAGGAACATAAAGATTGTATAGTAACAAGTCTCTCTTGATGGGAGAAACTGTAATACAAATGGTTATTGCACGGGGGACCGGCTCCGTATGAATCTGGTCCTCAACTATTGTCATGTTCTCTGAACTCTCTCTCTTGCAAAAGTATCGTTCATGCCAAGTTAACTAAGTACCATGTTTATGTTGCTACCATCAATTAAGGTCACCCACTATGGTCACAAAGTAATCTCACAAAAGTGCATCATCTAATTTCCTAATTCCGCTACTCTCAAAGTTCATAGGCCATTTCCATTACACTGGGTATGATTTTTGACCAAGTGCGTATGATAGCTACCACAATGTTTTTTCCAGTTAGCATTCATATTATGGTAGTTAGCCCTCCAAGTATGCTAATAAGCATACAAAGCATGCTGGTCAACACAAGATGTATGCTATTTACCACACTATATAGTAATTAGCATACCTAGTATGCTCACCAACATGCTGAGGATGTTGTTCAACACAAGGTTTATGCTAGTTAGCATTGCTAGTATGTTGGGTATGACGTTTAGCCTAATGAGTATGCTAGTTAGTATGCCTAATAATCTGCCTACCACACAGAGAATGCTGGCTAATACAATATGTATTCTAATTAACATCCATTATTCTAGTTAACATACCTAGATTGCTCACTCGCATGGTAACTGTGCTCTTTAACACAAGATTTATACTAGTTAGTATTCCTAGTATGCTGGGTATGTTGTTTAGCATAATGAGTATGCTAGTTAGCATGCCTATTAATCTACTTATCATACAAAGTATGCTGGTTAACACAATTATGCTAATTAACACCCTTTATGCTAGTTAACATATCTAGTATGCTCACTAGCATGATGAGTATACTATTTAACACAAGGTTTATGCTAGTTAGCATTCAAAGTATGTTGGGTACGTTGTTTAGCATAATGACGATGTTAGTAAGCTTGCATAGTAATCTACCTAGCATATAGAGTATGTTGGTTAACACAATATGTATGCTAATCAATACCCTTTATGCTAGTTAACATACCTAGTATGCTCACTAGCATGATGAGTGTGCTGTTTAACACAAGGTTTATGCTAGTTAGCATTCCTAGTATGCTGGGTATGTTGTTTAGCATAATGAATATTGTAATAGACTTGGACACTCCAAGTCAAGAATCCACCACGACAGCACAAGTAACCGCTTCAAAAAACAGTTCACAATTGATTCAACATTGGCCCCCGGCAGAGTTCCGTGCCTAGAGGTATTGGCCCCAAAGACTGGCGCCCCTTTCGGTATTTCTTTTTGTATTAATCTGAGTTCAAAGTACAAGAGTGCGGGCAGGTGCTCACACTCAGACTTTGCGTCCAGATACTCTGAGTTGTGAGAGGCCAACCCACATATTTAAAGATTACAAGGGATGCCAAAACCAGATCCCCAAAAGCTGAAAATCAAAAGCTTTCAATAATAAAGCATGATTCTTTTTCTCTCACACAAGCCCTCTTTCTAAATTAAAGCAGAGCTTTTATCTCTCTATCTCTCTCTCTCTCTCTCTCTCTCTCTCTCTCTCTCTCTCTTTATTCTTTTCTGAAAATAAAGCAAGAGAGCTCTTTCTCTCTCTCCAATTGCGTAGAAAAAAGCAAGGCCCAAAACTGCCAAAAAGTTGTCTTACAACACTACCACGTCAGCAGTACAGAATTCCACAATTTGCACCCCATTTTGCGTTGACATCCGTACAGGCTTCCACGTCTCATCTTTGTAGACAACCAGACACGTCACCCTTTAGGATTTCTTGCAAGGTGTGTGTGAATGTTTACTGGCACACCACATCACAAATTTGTGACAAATATGCTAGTTAGCACATCTGTCTAGCATACAGAGTATGCTAGTTAACACAATATGTATGCTAATTAAAAACATCTATGCTAGTTAACATACCTAGCAGGATGAGTATGGTGTTTAACACAAGGTTTATGATCCCCCCTGGGATAAAACAAGCTAAGATGTAAAGTTCCACTAAGGTAGCAAAGAATCCTCTTGACAGCCTGCCAATGCTTAGACCCTGGGCTATGCATAAATCTGCTGACCTGTGAGACTGCAAACTGAATATTTGGCCTCATGTTGCATACATAAATGAGGCACCCAATAGCTGTTTGGTAAAGAGTGACATCAGTAGGATCACCAACGTCATGAAGACTCAATTTCAAACCTGTTTCCATGGGAGTGGCAATAGGTTTGTAATCCTCAAGTCCAAACTTACATAGCAATGTCTCTATGTAACTTTTCTAACACAAGGCAATACCACCATCACACTGCATAAATTGTATACCCAAGTAATGATGCAACAGCCCCAAATCTTTCATCTTGAAAGTAGCATTCAAATCAGTCTTAAATTCAGCAATATGTCTCTCATTTGGTCCAGTGATCAGCAAATCATCTACATAAAGAACCACAATGAGAAGTACATCACCCTCACCCTTTACATACAATGTGCTTTCTGTTGGACTGTTACGAAAGCCTTGTTTGACCAAATGAGTGTCAGTTTTATCATACCAAGCACGAGGAGATTGCTTCAACCCATACAAAGACTTGTTACATTTGCACACTTTGTCCTCTTGTCCTTTCTTGACAAAACCGCGAGGCTGCGCTACATAAACTTCCTCAAATATGTCTCCATTCAAGAAAGCTGTAACAATGTCTGATTGATGTACATCCCAACCAAAATGAGTTGCCAATGCACATAGAAAATGCACAGTAGTCATACGATAAGTGGGAGCAAAATTCTCTTCATAATCTATGCCTTTTTGCTATGCATAACCATTTGCAAAAAGTCGAGCCTTATGGCGATCAATCTCACCATGCGGCTTGCGTTTCAACTTGTAAACCCACTTCGTACCTATGGGCTTTTTGCCAGGAGGCAAATCACATAAAGTCCATGTATCATTTTCTATACATGCATTGCATGGAAGCCATCCAATTTTTTGAATTATGTGCTTCATCAGAAGACAGAGGCTCCTCAACATCATGTAAGCTAGACATAGCCAAAGCATAACAATGTGATGCATAAGATGCATGGCAAGATCCTGAACGAGTACGACTAGACAAAGGTGCATCCAATTGAATGTCACGCAATGTATGCACCAGCCATTTTGTCATACCTCTAGCCTGCTCATTTTCAGTCCTTTCCTCATCAAGTACATCGTGTACATCTGCAACAGTAATAGGCTGATTTGTAACATTTTTAGAAACCCTCATAGGCAGTACATTTTCCTCATTGGAATTTACATTCGTATTTCCACCACTAACAAGAGGCAACAAAGTGTCATAAATGTCCTGTGAGTTTACATTACTGTCTCTAGTACATACAGCAAGGGCTGAACAG
Source organism: Adiantum capillus-veneris (assembly GCF_014529385.1). NCBI lineage: Eukaryota > Viridiplantae > Streptophyta > Polypodiopsida > Polypodiales > Pteridaceae > Adiantum > Adiantum capillus-veneris. The sequence continues at coordinate 500,160 of NC_140938.1, forward strand.
AATCTTCCACAAACACTACATCCCGTGAAACCAGAATACGCTTTGTTTGTGGATGATACAACCTGTAACCTTTGCTTTTAGCCCTATAACCAACAAAAATACATTTGACAACCTTAACATCCAATTTTCTGCGTTGTGTTTGTGGCACCAAAGCATATGCCAAACAGCCAAAAACACGCATGTGCTCAATAGAACGCTTTCTATCATGCCATGCTTCGTATGGAGTAATAGACTGCAAAGATTTCGTAGGACACCTGTTTAGTACATAAGTGGCACACATAATGGCCTCAAGCCAAAAAGAATGCGGCAAAGCTTGACTTTTGACCATACATCATGCCATTTTCGTAAGTGACCTGTTTTTCCTCTCAGCAACACCATTTTGCTGAGGTGTATAAGGCACTGTACATTGGTGTTTTATCTCATGACTAGCCAGAAATGCATTAAATTCATGAGACATATACTCCCCCCTTGATAGGGACAAAGGGTGCCTACCCATAGTACATTTCGAGACATTTTCAGCCATAGCCAGAAATTGTTTGAAGCACATAAAAACTTCGGAATTCGCTTTAAGCGGAAATACCCATGCATGCCTAGAGTAATCATCAATGAAAGTCATGAAGTAAAGGTAATTGCCCAAGGACGGAGTTTGCATGGGCCCACAAACATCACTATGCACAAGTTGCAACATGCAGGTGGCCCGAACTGAACCATCCTTTGGAAACTTCAAATGCTGCATCTTACCCAAAATACAGCCTTCACAAACATTTTTGACAGGTGCTTCAAGAGGCGCCAAAGAAGTAACCATATCAGATTTCTGCAAACGTAGCAAACTGACAAAATTCAGATGACCAAAACGTGCAAGCCAAAGTTTTGCATCTGAAATAGCCCTTGAATCTGCAACTGCATTTGCAAAATTTTGTCCACACTTGTCATTCAAAGTGAGCTTATACAGCTCATGGCACAAAAGCCCAGATGCAACAATTTCATCACCAAAATTGAGATCATGAACTGCACATCTGTCATCCACAAATTTGACTACAAGTCCAAGTCTAGCAAGTGCAGATACAAACAAAAGATTCTTCTTGATCCCAGGTACATAAAGTGCATCAACAAGTGTGAAAGAACTGCCATTTGTAGTAGTAAGAACAATCTTTCCAGCTCCCTGAACAGGAAAAGAGGCATTGTTGGCACAAGTGACTGAATTCCCATGAGGGACAAACTCGAGAGAGGTGAACAATTCACGACGTGAGGTAATGTGATTTGTAGCACCACTATCGAAATACCACACATGTGAATCTGTAGTAACTGACATGCATGCATCCCGGATAGTAGGATTGTAAGTGTACGCTTGACAAAAATTCTACACTAAATGATGAAATAGACTGTGTAGTAATGCCTATAGTGGAAACGGAGGCCGAAATGAGTTCGAATCAAAAATCTGAGCAGACTATGCTCTTCGAGCTCTCCCAAAATTTTTGTCAACTTGCGAACGCTCGCCAAAGCTCACGAAAATCGGAGAAAGTGAGCAGGTGTGTGCTGGAGCAGCTGGCGACTAAGCTCAGGAGGATGCAAACTGCTTTGATACCAATTGTTGGAATTAGGGTTGCAAAGAAACGCACACAGCTTGGAGAAGACAAAGGAAGCTCAAGGCACACAATAGAGAGTGTGTTACTTAGTGTGCAATGGAAAGATAGATAGCCCCAGAGTGATGGGCATATATACAACGCACGGGGGAAAAAACCTCCTAAAGAGGGAAAAAATGCCCGGGTGGTCCTAGTGTGTTCACACACATCACTACCACATGTATATGGTAACAAGTAGCTGGTTAACACAATATGTATGCTAGCTTAACAAACTTTATGCTAGTTAACATACCTAGCATGCTCACCTTCATGCTACATATGTTGTTTAACGCAATGTTTATGCTAGTTAGTATGCCTAGTATTCAAATTAGGATTCTAAGTATGTTGTTTAATGAGTATGCTAGCTACCTTTCCTAGTATGCTAACCAACATGATGGCTATGCTGGCTAGCACATTGTATGCTAATTACCATAACTGGTATGCTAATTAGCACATCTATTGTTCTTGCTAGCATTCTGAGTATGCTGCTCAGAACCTACTACATGGTAATTAGCACACCTTTTATTATTGTAGCATTGTGGGTATGCTGGTCAGAACTTAGTCCATGCTCATTAGCATACCTTCTATTCTACTTAGCACATAATTACCATACCTAGCATGCTAGTTAGCATACTTAAGGAGATAGTTAGCATACCTTGTATGCTAGTTGGCACACAAGCTATGCTATTTACCTATAGTTGTTGGCACCCTGAGTATACTACATAGCATACCTATTAATTAAAACATTGTATATGCTAGTCAACCTACCTATTACAAGCATGTTAGGATGTTGAATGTGCTATTTAACACTCTGATCTATTTTCAGGGACATGCCATATGTCCTTCTTAGCAATCTGTTTAAATTCATTTATCCTAGTAAACATATTGATCAAACATGGATATTTCCGGTTGAGTTCTCTTACAAAATCAAAGAAAAGCATCCAAATTGCAAGATTGGCATGAGAATGTGAGAGATCCCTCCCCCGGGGGTCTAGGAGAGAAGGGCGGGGCAATGGTGTTTCTACTCACGACCTCTCTCCTATGGTGGGCCCAGAATGTGCAGCATGGCGGACACTCGGGAGAGAGGTCTCTCGCACCCAACTAAGCAAGCCTAGAATGGCTTGGGCTGGATTGCTGCCAAGGGCACCTAGAATCTAGTGCTACCCTTGGATGAGAGAGAGAGAGAGAGAGAGAGAGAGAGAGAGAGAGAGAGAGAGAGAGAGAGAGAGAGAGAGAGAGAGAGAGAGAGAGAGAGAGAGAGAGAGAGTATACTCACATGTTCAAGCATGGTTTCTATGTGCCCAGGGTAAGGGGAATAAGAGGAGAAAGAGATGGAGAATACATACGTGCTCAAGATGATTTCCATGTGCCCCGGGTAAGGGGAAGGCGAGAGAGAGAGAGAGAGAGAGAGAGGAAACCCAATAGCTAAATGCTCAAACGCACTAACTATATTTTTATCTCTTGGTATATACAGCGGTTAGCATAAGCTATTATCAACATCAATTGTTATCAATATGAAACATGCTGGGTAGGGGATAACCGGACTCGGTGTGGGATCGACTGGTCCACCTAGCCACCCTCTCCTATGGACAAATGGAATCCCTCTTCATATGAGCGAGCCAAAACACCTACACCGCTTCTTAACAAAAAGAAGACAAGAGTCTCTGGTAAGCTGCCACGCCTCAGTCTAAGGGCCCGAACTCTGAAAGGATCCCAATTACCCAATGGTGGGCAGGGTATCAAGACCTACCATTGAGTTTAGGCAGCAGTGGGCATCACCTCTTTGGGTACTCTATAAAGCTACCCGGCACACACACAGGCCTAGGTCTCCCTTGATCGTGCAACACAAGGTAGCCTTACCTGCCTAAGCTTACTTTTGCTAGGTCTCCCCTTGCCCATACAAGGTAGCCTACCAAGCTTTCTATTTTTGCTAGGTCTCCCCTTGCCCATACAAGGTAGCCTGCTTATGATTTGTATGCAATGCAACTCATTCTGCCCCACCAAGGGAGGCTACAATCCACAATGCAATCAAATGAGCAAATCAATCCCTTTGGCAAACACTTTTCTACCAAGCACATACAAAGCCTGGGTCATGGTCTGGAGCTTGTAGGGTAGACCTATTCCTTCGTAGAATCAAACATGTTCAAATTACTTTGAACTACTTCATGGCCATATAAATTTTGGCAGCATAACGACGTCTTATGGAAACTTAAAAGAATTAACCATGGCTACTCGAAACTAGTAGCATAACGGCAACAAACGGTCACACCATAACAACAACCTTTCCTTGTTTTCAATCATTCAATCTTACCATTCCTCTCTTCTTACAAGAAGAGGGATTCACCTTTCTTGCAAGAAAGACATATTCAATGCTACCCAAATTTTGGCAGCATAAAACAGCATAGGGCATCATAGAAAAATTTAACCTCATAAATTTACTCACTTCTCTTCTCCTCTCTTGTCACGAGAAGAGGGAGGCACATCCCTTGCAAAAGATGATTATCCTCCCACACTTTGGAGAGAGGACCACTCTTAAATTTTAGCACAAAATAGTACAAAACCCTTAATTAATACAGAAGTGCACCATGCCTACACCCTTCTTCCTATTAGAATGAAGAGGGGTAGTTATAGGGTCAAACAGGTGTGTATAATCCCTAATAAAAATGCAGAATTTTTATTAAAGTGCCAATTTTGGGAGTAATTTTTCATCACAAAAAGGAGTTTCCTGGGGGTTAGTATACACGTCTCAGTAGCCCACATAGTAGGGTTTTAGACCCCCATATGGTACCGCTAAAGCGGCCAATGGTTTTCCTAGTATAGCCCCTTGAATTGGAGGTTAAATCAACAATTTCTAAAATTCTGCAGAAAATTACAGAAATTACAAAGTAGTGATTAATCCCAAATCTAATGGGAATCTGATAGGGGTTTGTTCATAAAAGACGTAGCCCATGATATGGGGGATCATGCCCTAAAAGGGTTTGGTCAAATTCCAAGTAGATTATGAGATATCGCTCGTCTACCGGCTAGGTTTCTCTAATCTTTTATTAATCTACTTTTAATTCTTGTCCTAATTGTTTTCCTACAATAAATTTAATATGCATATGATAGGGGAATGCTTAATTACAATGCATATGATAATTCTACCCATCGATTTAGGCCCCCTCTCTCATGAGTCATCTTCCTCCTTTCCACACCCTATCTAGGGTTTGCTTGTGTGCCAATTGAATTGCCTTCTGCCTGTGATGGGCCAATAGGCTTAAGACATAGCAGTTCAAGCCATGTGAGCTCTTAGCCTAAGCTCAGGTCTCTTGTTCATTGAGAGAGAGAAAGGAAATCACATGGATGTTGTGTGTGTGCATTGGGTCATTGGTTGCCTCCTCCGCTCCATGTGAATGCCTTCAGTGGCCCAATAGCCTCCTGGAATCTAACCCATTGTCAAGAAGTCGGTGATCTTGCCAGGAAGGCACCGGGCCTCTTGCTGTGAGAGTTTGTGAGGAAGCTCAAAGGTTATGAGAATGAGCTAAGATGTAGATAACATAGCTTCTAGAGCTAAAGAAGAAATGTAGCCAAAGAAGGCGCTCACTTTCCCTTACAAACACACACGTGATGGAGAGAACTCATGAAAGATAGTCAAAACAAAGAAAAAATGAAAACATCGAGATTACGATCATATTGTATCATGGGTAGGATAAAAGGGTTAATGGATGAGTTAATGATATTTAATCTTTGTTGTCCAAATAAGCTACGGATTTCTCTTTGGAGCTGTAGCTTTGTGCTTACTATAAATGTATATGTTTTGTCTAGCGATTGGGATTAATTGTGAGTACAAATCCTCTTGATTCATGATAAAATAACCACATTCACATCAAAAGAGAAGTCATAGTCAATAATAGGTAGTATGATGGGATCGGGTGAGAGAAGTATTTCGCTGAGCCTTTCAAGACCAAATAGAAACACTATGCGTTGCTGAAAGTGAATCTTTCGACTAATCCAAATGTTGATCCTAATAGATTGCACAGAATGGAAATGAAAGAAATTGCCTCCATGTGGATTATGGTTATTCATCAATGATATACTTAGTATGTTCAAAGATAAAGGTGTGAAAGAAGTGAAAGGAGAAGAAGAAGAGAGTTTCTCTCGCAAGCCCTTAGGCAATAAGGATACTACGGGGAGAGAAGTACCTGTAGAAAGGAGATTCTAGAGTTTGTGGAAGAGAATGAAAACCTTAAGAGAGAGAGATGCTTGTGAAAGATGAAGATATGGTTACTAACCTTGTGCACATAATTGTTTCCCGCAAGAAGGTTGTGCCCGTTACATTGACAAGATTGCTACTTGAATACCTTCCAATGAAACAATTAGGACACAACAAGAGAGATTAAAGGAGGAGTAAAGATAGAATAAGAGATAGATCTAAGTGTGGTGGTAGTATTAAATATAGATAATGAGAGATAGAGATAGAGTTAGAGACAATTATTGGACTAGATATGCAAATGAAAGTAAACTAGCAACATATATCTTACATGAGAGCAATCGCCACCACCTTAATGGAGAGAGAAGATGAGGCAAGACTTCAGCCTTTCTTCAAGAGAAAGTGTGGCACTAAGATGAGTGTGTCACTATGGAATTGAGCTATTCTCACTCACTCCTAACTTCCCCCCAATGAAGAGAAGGTTGCCCTTTTTATAGGTGAGGGAGCCATGTTTTACATAATCACTTGATTAGGCTAAAGAATTAGCCCAAATCAAATGTTCTTTGGATATTTCTTAAAATGGGCAATATAAGGACTCAAAATATCATGAAATTCAGCATTTTTGGTCGTTGAGGCTCCATGTGGGTGCATGATGTATGTGAGCCCCACCTAGGCATCTTCTGTGTGGCTCCAGTAGGGGGTCCCAACTTGTGTGTCTTGTCCTTCAAGGCATCTTTGAGGTGTCACATTCACATGCTTGTGTCTTCTATCCTCCAAATATCTTATATTATGGAAAAAGACCAAGATGACCTCTTTTCACTTGATTCATCTATTTACCATCTCTTCTTGCAGTGTAGTTGTGAGAGGATTTTTCACTGTTTTCCCTGTAACTTTTGACCTGTAACTCGGATTGAAATGCTTCAAAAAGAAAAATTGGCCTACTAAAAGAGCTTGACTTGGTTTTGGCCTTTTCTCCATACCCTTAGGTCGGGATTTTCAAGTTGGGATGGTCCACGAAGCTTTGGATCTTCCTTTTCATAAAGTCTTCTAGTAGGCCCTTCCCTCTTGTATGCATCCAAGAAGGTATGCATTATTGAAGGGTTATATTATTAAATAAATGTGAAAATAAGAAAATAATTTATATATGGTAAGGTATAGCTAAGATATTAGAAAAAATATACAAATGCTTTTCCTCCATACAAAAAGAGGCACAATCATTGATACTTCTCTTGCAGTACTTTCTAATAGTAATATACATTTATATTACTTCAAAGGTAAATACTAAGGTATGGTAGAAAGATTTTATTTATGCATATGAGTATTATATGAAGTATACTTATGCGTCAAAAAGTCACAAGATAAATCGTTTAATGTCCGTTCCCACTATATACGTGCCACAGCACGACATCCACCCCCTCTAAACCTGCACATCCTCCAGTATGTGCCACATTGTCTCTTTGTAAGATCAGCCCTCTTGTACATATTCCTTGATTTCTTCTTCACTGGATTATTCCAGAGCTTCATGTTCACTTTGATCTTCACCTGTGTTTTGCTCTTCTTCCTCATCAACATCTTCTAGATCATTGTCTCCTCTTCTCTTAAACATTTTGATCCTTTTTCCCGCAATGGGAATCTTTACTTCTGTACCATCTAGTTCAGACAAGCTGTAAGTAGCATTTTCATGCACATGCTTTACAACATACGGTCCAAACCATCTTTTTGAGAACTTACAGATGACTGTGTGCTGGTTATCAAGGCTACTATCATACACTAAAAGCCAGTCACCTTTGTCAATTGCTTTGCTCCTGAGTCGAAGTCGCTTATCAAAGTAGTCCTTGTTTTTCAACCTTGCATTTTTGAGTCATTCTTTTGTAGCTTTAATGTCTCCAGGTCTTCTCTCTAGTTGCCTTATACGTAGTGCAAGGAGATCTTCCCTGCTAAGCCCCTCTTGCCAAGGTAGTACATTCCATGTGGGAATTGTATCTTCAATCGGCATCACTGGCTTTTGACCATACATTAGCTCCGCAGGCATGTAGCCAGTTACTGAGCTATGTGTTGTACGATCAGCCCATAAAGCATATGGTAACAGTTTTGGCCACTCACCAACTCTTCCTTCGCAAGCCTTGGCCAAAGCTTTGATGATAGGAGGATGCCCTCTTTCACTCTTCCCATTGCCTTCAAGGTTGTAAGTTGTAGTAAGAGAAAGCTTGATTCCTAATCTAGAAAAGAACTCCCTTGCTTCTTCGGCATCCAATTCACCTCTATCTGCAGTGATTTTTCCTACACAACCATAACGGCAAATCACCTCATCAAGAAGGAATTTGCACACAGCTTCTGCGGTTTTAGCTCTTAATGCTCTTCCTTCAACCTGGTTAGTTAGGTCCTCTCGCGCAAGAACCAAGTATCTCATCTGCGAGAGTCCTAAAGGCATTGTGACTAGATCCACAACCCATTTATAGTGCATGGCTAGTGGATATATAGGGTGCAATCCATTACGATGTCGGACATTTAAATACATTTGACAAGTTACACACGACTCTACAAACTGAGATACATCTTTATACATACCCTTCCACCATTATTTTTCTTTTAACTTGGAGAAGGTTGCCCACATACCTCTGTGTCCAGCCCATAGACTCTCATGAAACTCTTGCATGAGCTTTACTTGAGTCTCTTTTTTACATATAACCAGTTTTGGTGTAGCACCCTTTTGTTTAGGATGCTTCCACAAGTAACCATCCCTCAAAAAGTACCCATATGCTTCTTGCATAACCTCTTGAATTCTTGTTCAGACCAATCATCCTGTTTTGTTAGAGTACTCAAGTAGCTTCCAATAAGAAGCGAATCACCTTCATACAGATCTCTCAAGAACAATTCAAGTGAATTAGTCATGCAGACATTGTTACCCTTGACATGAGAGATATAATAGAACTTTGTGCCTACATCATCTCCCTCATCAATCATCTGTGACTCATCTTCATACCTTGCCCTTGATAGCATATATGCCACTGTATTGTCTTTACCTGCAATGTGCTTAAACTCGGGATTTAAGGACTTAATGTAGGCAATCCACCGCAACATAGCAATGTCTGGTGTTGAGTAGCTTGTAATCATCCCAAGAAGTGGTAGACAATCTGTTTCTACAACCACACATGCACCAATTAGGTACTCTTTCCCAATTTTTCAAGGCTGTAATCATACCCCATAGCTCTCTCTTTATTTGTGGATAGTTTCTTTGGCGAGCACTTAGTACCTTTGCTCCAAATCTTACAACATACCTGCGTCCTTCTTCGTCACCTTGCTCTATTGCCCATCCAATCCCTGTAGGACTGGTGTCTACTGTCACAATACTGGCCTTTGACACTCATAGTCTACCTTTATTAAAGTTGGTGCTGACTGGAGCAACTCCTTTAGCTTTTTCATGGATTTTACATGTGCTTCCGTCCATTTAAACTTTTGATTCTTTCTAAGAAACTGATAAAGAGGATCAGCTACATGTGCATAATGTGGAATCCAAATAACATAGAAGACACATGCTCCCAAAAACCTTCTAACCTCAGTGATGCTAGTGCATGTTTCTTTCATTCTTTAGATGGCATCTACCTTTGCTGGACAAGGTTTCCTACCATATGGCCCGCACATGTGCCCCACAATGAGCACTTCATTGACACCAAACATAGACTTTTTCCCTGACAATGTAAGATTCACTTCTTCCAACCTAGACAAAATTTTATCACAATCATTTATGTGATTTACCACAATCCTGCAACATCCCTTGAGATCCAAAGCTTCATCTTTGCCACTTTCTTCACATCCTTTGATAGACAAATCATCAATGAAAGGCATTGTGATTTGAGGAATAAAGTCACGTAAGACCTTATTCATCCCATTCATCATATGTGCAACGGAGTTGGTTGCTCCCTGTGGCAAGGTACACATCCTTATACAACCCAAAGGTGTCCTTATGGTTGTCAAGTCTCTGCTTTTTATTGCAAGCTGAAATTGATCATACCTTGAGTAGAGATCCCCCATTGAGTAGATTGCCCTCCGTGCAAACACCTCTGCAAACTCATCCACAATTGGACCTGTACCTACATTTCTAATTGTCACCTTGTTCACTGGTTTCATATCTTGGATGAAGCGCAGAGAACCATTCTTCTTTGGAACTGTGAACCACCTGTTTGAGTATGGAGCACAAGAAGGCTCCAAGATTCCCATTTTGATTTTCTCATTCAGTAGCTCTACTAACTTTGGCAAATGAGCCTTTGGAACCGGAATAGGCCGCAGATTCCAAGGCACATGAGGTATTGTGAGAATTACCATAGGAGCTACAATAGAAGGATCAACATATCATATCTCATGTGGCTCAAATGTAAAAGCCTTACCATACTTTGAAAGAATTTCTTTGAAGCACTTTGTCTCCTTCTGTGTTAGAAACTCCTCGCGACCAATCTGCAACTCTTGGAAAGACTCCTTTGTGAAGGTATGCCCAATCTTTTAAGGATTCCTCAAACTTGGTTGTAAAGAAGCCTGCTCAATCTTTTCCCTATTGTTGGGTGGTAAGGGTGAACTACTGGTTTCACCTTCTTTGCTACACTCTTGTATTTAGTTTCAACATGGACTTCTGGCCAAATTGTTTGGTTTTCTTTGAAGGCTTCTATTACTTGATACATTTCCATAGAGCAAACTTCCACAACTTCATTTTCAAGATGCAAACTAGACCCCATTATAGCATCAAGCTCACCCATAGTATCTACAAAAGAAACTTGTCCACACAAACCCAAAACATTTTCAGTAGGCTCTAGCAACCCACTTTCTTTCATGCCCATTTGTACATTATGTACATATTGCCTCTCACATCTCTTCAAATATTCAAGTTTTGTAAAACATAATGATCCATTCCTTGTTTCCAAGGAGCCCGTTGAGAAAGTTTCACCTATTTTTGGATCAGGCGAGACCGTTTTTCTTTCTGTACCACTGCAATCCCGCTTTACAATGGTACTTGGCCAAAACCCATCATTTCCCTATGCTCATGAAACTCTTTGCTTACCTTTGGTAGAGGATGTTCTCTGAGGTTGTCACGATTTCTTTCATGGTTCACACAAACTGTGAGAAATTGGACAACACGTTTTCTATCTTTGCTACGTATCCTAGCATATGTTGAACCATCATCCATTACCTTTGTTTCCATTCGAACTCCCACAATGTAGGGTTGTCCAAGGATGAGATGATATGAAGATGTATCCTGTATAAAGAAGTTTTGATCAATCTTTACATCACCTATTGTCACCTTCACACCTGGACATACTGCATACAATTCACCGGTGAATTGTTTGCCACGTTTACCATCCATCCATGATCTGTGTCCATTGGCCATTTGCACTTGTTGTAGAGATCCTTTTACATTATGTTTATTTCTGAACAATGATCAATCAAGGCAACAAATGGCTCTTCAAGATCACCTACCTTGACCAAAGTTTCTGTAGTAGCCCTTGCCCAATGACTTCGTGAATAGTAACTCCTAGGAATATCTTCAACTTCTTCATCATCATTTGAGAAATGCACTTGCTTCACTCTCCCACTAGATTGGTAGCATCCTACCATAGTTCCATCATCCTCCTCCTTATTTTGCAGTTGTATCCCTTGTGTCTTTGAGGTTTCCCCTTCAACCTGTGGACGAGAAACTTCAGCAAGAGTTTGCCTCTTCCTCTTGATGATGTCAATGATCTCCTCATGGAATTCACGCTTTGCAATGCCAAGAACTTCTCCCAGAGTAAACTCAATCTTGCTATTTAAGATCCTTTCCTCCAAGACTTTCTTTAAATTTGTAGCAACATCAATATCAGATTGTAGTTCATAAGTTGGGCCTTTTGTCTTACCTTTTGTTGGCTCTTTCTTCTTTCCTGTTGTAGACTCCTCCATGAGTACTTCAAGTGCAGATGCTCCTTGTGTTGAGGGTGTTTGAGAAGGAAATAAATCGCTTCTTCCCCCACTTCTAGAAGCTCTTTTTGATGGTCCTTCATCAGCATTCTCACGTCTACGCTTCTCTTCTACAATAGCCTCATTTTGTTGGCATTTTTTAATGTAGGCATGCACTGACAATGAGTCCATTGGATCATTACATCCTGTTTCTAGACGTATGCAATCACCTCCTTCATGTAGAATCTCTTTTGTAAGATTTCCCTTTTTAGCTAATTGCATGACATTTGGCCAACTTTGACCATGATGGTCATTCACCTCTTCATCACTAAGATGCTCAATTTTACTCCATATGTAGCTGCCTCAATTGAAGAGGTGGCATGGTTAGTTTCCATATCTTCAACTAAGGTTTGCATTCCCCCCTTCCCAAAGTTAGTTCTCAAGGGTAGACCCGTCTCTCTTAAGTGGATTTTACCATCCTTAAAGAAGACAACATCTTTTGAGAAAGCATCACTAAAATCATCACAATCCCTTCTTACATGGTCTATACTATCACACCAAATACATCTATTAACAAACCCTTCTTTGGGCTGTTGTCTTTGCCTAAGAAGTAGCCCTGATGGTGTGCCTTTTTCTTCAAGCTTTGGAAGCTTTACCTTCAAGTCACGCATTCCCTTCACAAGCTCATCTAGCATAGACTCATGAGACTTAGGATCTATATAAGTAGGCTTTACCATTTTGTCAGAAGTTGAGGTTGAAGGACTTGTAGTGTTTATTACCATCTTGTCCCTTCTTCTTTGTCGTTTGGCAAGCAACGAGACAACACCTTCAACTTCATTCCAGTAGGTCTTTAGTCCTTGCTCAACGTCTTTATCTTCAAGAAGAAGCTCCAAATTTTCTTAAAACTCTTTACCTGCGGATTGTAAGAAAAGATCTGTCTTCTCTACATCTAGTGTGGCCCTTTCTGTCCTGGTGAGTTGTGCATAGCACCGCTCAAATTCCCTAACTAGCTCTGTTATTGATAGTCCTTGCTTTGGCTTGACTACCCATTCTCTCTGAGTCCTCCATGAAATATTCCTCCTTTAGAGCTACTTTGAGTTCTTCCCAATTTCTCCCATGCCCATCTTTAATTGCCCTAACATGCTCCCTAATTTTTGGAGCAACAACTAGCTCAACGCTTTGAATCATCTCACCTTCTGACATGCGATGCAGGTCCATCTCCTTCACATACTCGCGTAAGTACTTGGTTACATCTTTTCCATTGAACTGATCCATTCTGTTGGACGACCGCTTGTATGGCCTTCGTTGCTAAAATCTCCCTTCTTTCAGTAGCATGTTGTTGTTTCATGAACATTGCAAATGCTTGAAACATTTGCATTGTTGTTGGGTCAAAATGCATACCCTTTGATCAACATGATCACCCATGGTTACCCACAAACTCTCACCCTGGCAGATTCGCGTCGGGTTCACCAAAAATATGTCAAGAAGTCCGCGGTCTTGCCAGGAAGGCACCGGGCCTCTTGCTGTGAGAGTTTGTGAGGAAGCTCAAAGGTTATGAGAATGAGCTAAGATGTAGATAACATAGCTTCTAGAGCTAAAGAAGAAATGTAGCCAAAGAAGGCGCTCACTTTCCCTTACAACCACACACGTGATGGAGAGAACTCATGAAAGATAGTCAAAACAAAACAAAAATGAAAACATCGAGATTACGACCATATCGTATCATGGGTAGGATAAAAGGGTTAATGGATGAGTTAGTGATATTTAATCTTTGTTGTCCAAATAAGCTACAAATTGCTCTTTGGAAGTGTAGCTTTGTGCTTACTATAATGTATATGTTTTGTCTCGCGATTAGGATTAGTTGTGAGTACAAATCCTCTTGATTAATAATAAAAATACCACATTCACATCAAAAGAGAAGTCATAGTCAATAAAAGGTAGTATGATGGGATCGGGTGAGAGAAGTATTTCGCTCAGCCTTTCAGGACCAAATAGAAACACTATGCGTTGCTGAAAGTGAATCTTTCGACTAATCCAAATGTTGACCCTAATAGATTGCACAGAATGGAAATGAAAGAAATTGCCTCCATGTGGATTATGGTTATTCATCAATGATATACTTAGTATGTTCAAAGATAAAGGTGTGAAAGAAGTGAAAGGAGAAGAAGAAGAGAGTTTCTCTCGCAAGCCCTTAGGCAATAAGGATACTACGGGGAGAGAAGTACCTGTAGAAAGGAGATTCTAGAGTTTGTGGAAGAGAATGAAAACCTTAAGAGAGAGAGATGCTTGTGAAAGATGAAGATATGGTTACTAACCTTGTGCACATAATTGTTTCCCGCAAGAAGGTTGTGCCCGTTACATTGACAAGATTGCTACTTGAATACCTTCCAATGAAACAATTAGGACACAACAAGAGAGATTAAAGGAGGAGTAAAGATAGAATAAGAGATAGATCTAAGTGTGGTGGTAGTATTAAATATAGATAATGAGAGATAGAGATAGAGTTAGAGACAATTATTGGACTAGATATGCAAATGAAAGTAAACTAGCAACATATATCTTACATGAGAGCAATCGCCACCACCTTAATGGAGAGAGAAGATGAGGCAAGACTTCAGCCTTTCTTCAAGAGAAAGTGTGGCACTAAGATGAGTGTGTCACTATGGAATTGAGCTATTCTCACTCACTCCTAACTTCCCCCCAATGAAGAGAAGGTTGCCCTTTTTATAGGTGAGGGAGCCATGTTTTACATAATCACTTGATTAGGCTAAAGAATTAGCCCAAATCAAATGTTCTTTGGATATTTCTTAAAATGGGCAATATAAGGACTCAAAATATCATGAAATTCATCATTTTTGGTCGTTGAGGCTCCATGTGGGTGCATGATGTATGTGAGCCCCACCTAGGCATCTTCTGTGTGGCTCCAGTAGGGGGTCCCAACTTGTGTGTCTTGTCCTTCAAGGCATCTTTGAGGTGTCACATTCACATGCTTGTGTCTTCTATCCTCCAAATATCTTATATTATGGAAAAAGACCAAGATGACCTCTTTTCACTTGATTCATCTATTTACCATCTCTTCTTGCAGTGTAGTTGTGAGAGGATTTTTCACTGTTTTCCCTGTAACTTTTGACCTGTAACTCGGATTGAAATGCTTCAAAAAGAAAAATTGGCCTACTAAAAGAGCTTGACTTGGTTTTGGCCTTTTCTCCATGCCCTTAGGTTGGGATTTTCAAATTGGGATGGTCCAAGAAGCTTTGGATCTTCCTTTTCATAAAGTCTTCTAGTAGGCACTTCCCTCTTGTATGCATCCTAGATAGTATGCATTATTGAAGGGTTATATTATTAAATAAATGTGAAAAGAAGAAAATAATTTATATATGGTAGGGTATAGCTGAGATATTAGAAGAAATATACAAATGCTTTTCCCCGAGACAAAAAGAGGCACAATCATTGATACTTCTCTTGCAGTACTTTCTAATAGTAATATACATTTATATTACTTCAAAGGTAAATACTAAGGTATGGTAGAAAGATTTTATTTATGCATATGAGTATTATATGAAGTATACTTATGCGTCAAAAAGTCACAAGATAAATCGTTTAATGTCCGTTCCCACTATATACGTGCCACAGCATGACACCGTATGCATGTGATGTCTTATCCCTTGCGACTCTAATGTCTTAGCCTTAGAATGCATGAAGAGATCTAATCAATCTTATGCTAGATTTTTGACAGTCTTTTTGTGGTGGCAGTGGTGGTTATTTAGTGTTGTATATGATACACTTTGATTCCGATTGTTTGGTTAGTTTATGGCGTCACTTATCATTGTATACAATACACTTTGATTTTGATTGTTTGTTTAGTTTATGGCAGTGACACCATATTAATTTTGCTATACATTTGCTATTGTGTTGTCTATTTGCATATATGTATGGTTTCGTGCCCAAATGTGCAATCAAAGTGACCATTCTGGCCAAGAGCATGGCTATATAGTCATCCTCGGTTTTTTTGGGCAAAAAGCACAGTTCTGCTTTGCATGCTGCAGATATGGCTCACCTGTCAATCTGTAGCAGCGGCAACAGCAGAACTATGCATTCTACCCAAAAAGAATGATGTGCAAAAATTGCCAATATAGTCGTAAAAATAAACATTTGTATACGCGTCGGTATAGTGGTTATTGTCATTGGTATCCACGTCACTGTTTGCATCAAAATTTATGACGCCTATACTGAGATGCATATCGATGCAAATATCAGCGGTTATAGCGACTTATATACCAACATCTGCTTCAACATCATTTTTTGGTCCCTAGCACACATCAACGAGCTTGAGCAATCATACGTGGATCTATTCGTGTATCTCCTACCCGATCTAGAACCACTTTCACTTCTTTGATAGTTGAGTCCCCCTAACTGGCATCTTGGGCAACAAAACCATTGCATATCTTTGCAACCATAGAATCCTTAGTTCCTCTTGCACTGGCACATCCTTCAACACCAACTTTTTCTTCACTTATTGTTGGTAGAAGAGGGGGAGATTGACTGCTTAATCTATTCAACACGTGCTCCAAAACATTCCCATCATTCTTTCCACCTCTTTTCTCAATTTCCAAGCGTACACACACACACCTAGACTATCACACACACACACACACAGAGAACATAGAATTGATGTAGGCATGCTTGTAAGAGAGTGTAAGAGATGTGTAAGAGATGGAGACTAGATTAGAGAGTACTCAGCAAATAGAACATAGCATAAGAGAGTAGAGAAGATAATCTGCAAGAGAAAGTCCTAAATCTAGCCCCAAACTCCACGGCACCTCTCTTGTGGAGTTGGTATTTAAGCTATCCCAATTACAGCTAACCACAATAACAAGAGGGTGCCCAGTCTCGTAACATCCCTCCCACTAGGGATAGCAACTGTCCTAAGTTGCTCAATAGAGAAATCAACTGGACTGTGAGTGATGGAAGCTGTGGAGAAGGTTGGGGAAGTTGCGAAAAAACTTTTCAGGCATCCATTTGGCATTCTCTCTAGGGTGGCCCTTGAAAGTCAAAAGGTAACGGTTATAAACCATGCCAGTGCGTGTAGTGGTGGTCTCGTGATCAACTATTTTGTCAGGGATGAGTTTCTCTTCTGGATCTACAAGTGAAGGTGGGTCTTCATAAATGTGATGTGTAGGTAGGGGTCCTCTGAATGGGCGTAAAAGACTAATGTGAAAGGCTTCGTGAATGTGCCAATGTGTAGGTAAGTCTAAACAAAAAGAAACATCTTTAATGACAGCTGAAATTTTAAAAGGTCCATAAAAACGAGGAGCAAGCTTAACAAAGACATTGGTATCAACACTTTTGTTCGTTCATTTTTCGATGCAAAGTAAAACATGCTCACCTTCTTTGAAGTGATGTGCCTTGCGGTGCTTGTTAGCATGCTTGGTGTAAAGTTATTGTGAGTGTTTAATGGCAGAATGCACACTTGCATAAATATCATGAAAGTTAGTAGTGAAATCATCATCAGCAGGCACAACATTAGAAAGATGTGAAGCAGGAGTAGGAAGGAGTGACCATATACAACTTCAAATGGAGATTTACTCGTGGCAATGTGAGTGGTGTTGTTGTATGCAATTTGTAGAATATGCAAGTAATCATCCCATTTCTTAGGTTGAGAAGAAACATAAGCCTTTAACAAGTCAATAATAGTGCGGTTGGTGACTTCGGTTTGACCATTAGATTCAGGATGAAATGCAAAAATGAAGTCAAGTGTAGTGCCAAGATTTTCAAACACAGTAGTCCAAAAAGCACTATAAAATTTTGAATCTCGATTAGAAATAATCACTTTAGGCAAACCATGATGTGGGAAAACAGTCTTAAGAAACAAAAGTGCAGCTTGATGTGCTGTGAGTGTTTTCTTACAAGGAATGAAATATTCTTGTTTAGAAAAACGATCAATAATAGTCCAAATCATGTCATGTTTGTGCACTGTGAGTGGGAAACCAGTAACAAAATCCATTGAAATGTGTTCCCAAGGTCTTTTAGGAATGGGGAGAGGGTGTAAAAGTCCTAATTTCTTACCTGTAGGCTGCTTTGATTTTTTGACAAATCAAACAAGTGGAAACATTCTGTTTAACATCCATTCTCATAGTAGGCCAATAGAAATCACAATATAAATTTTGAAAAGTTGCAAAAAATCCTCTATGTCCAGCATAGGGTGGTTTGTGCAATTCTTCAATAATCAATGTACTGAAAGGTTTAGTCACACACAATTTTTGTTTGAAATAAAGGAAGTTTTCTTGAATAGTGTATTCTAGAAATGTGTGCACAAAATTATCAAGCATATGCAACCATGTCGTTTTGAAGTCATCATCATGTGCATACGTGTCAAGCATCGTGTCAAATGAAGTTCTCGTAATGGTTGATAGATGATTAAGTGAGGGTCTTCTACTCAAAACATCAGCTACAATGTTTTCTTTACCAGGTTGGTATTGAATATTGGGCTTAAAACTTTGAATAAAAGAGGCCCACTTAATGTGTCTATCATTTATTAAGGGCTGAGAAAGTAACTATTTGATACTTTGCTGATCCGTTTTAATGATCAAATTAGTACCCATTACATAGTGTTTCCAAATTTTCAATGCATATCCGCACCGTTTAACTGTCGGCTTGCATAACAAACTGGAAAATCCATTGTTCCGTCTCCAGGTTGAGCCAGAATACTTCCAATGCCATATGCAGAAGCATCAATGTGAACATGGAATATCTTTTCCCAATCTGGTGCCTTCAGTACAGGTGCTGATATAAGGTTTTCCTTCAGCTTTTGGAATGAAGTTTCACACTCCTTGGTCCAATCGAAATTGACAAGCAAACGATACAGAGTTTGTACGATAACCGCATACATGTATATGAATCTTCGATAATATCCGCAGTGTCCCATGAAGGATTGCAATTGTTTCGCATTAGTAGGCCTGGGTAGGTCTACAATGACTTTGACTTTGTCTAGGTTAGTGGTTATGCCATTTCTTGAGACAATGTGTCCTAAGATGCGGCCTTGCTTAACCATGAATACACACTTTTCCGGGTTAAGACAGATCCGATATGTCTTGCATTTTTCAAAGACCTTTTGCAAATGGTCAATATGTTCCTCTCGTAGAAGAGAGTGTACACAAAGATCATCCATGTAAATTTCTAAGAATATTCTTAGGTATTCCTTGAATGCGTGCATCATTAACCTTTGGAAGGTAGCTGGAGCATTAGTTAAGCCAAAAGGCATAACTCGATACGCATAAATTCCCCATTCTGTGGCAAACGTTGTTTTGTGTTGGTCCTCCCTTGCTATTGCCAGTTGGTTGTATCCTAAAAATCCATCCAAAAAGGAATAAGCCCGTTTCCCAGCTACCCGCTCAAGTACATGTTCTGTGATTAGCAAGGGATAATTATCCCTTATGGTGGCTGCATTTACCTTTTTGAGGTTTACACACACTCGCTTTTCCATTCTTTATGGGAACTACCACAATGGGTGACACCCAATCTGTATGTTCGATTTCATAGATGAATTCAGCTTCCATCAGTTTATCAATCTCTTCTTTGATTCGTTTAGCAAATGTGTCATTATATGTATAAGGACGTTGTTTGCTAGGTTTTGCATCTAATTTCAAAGGAATTGTATGTTGGCATATCGATGGATCAACTCCTTTGAGGTCTTTATAGAACCATGCAAACACATCTTTATACTTCTTGAGAAGTTGTGTTGTAACAATTAATGGCCTAATAACTTATGTGTAGCGGAAATTAGCATGAACATAGTGGGCATTTCATTAGAATAGATTCATAATGAGAATTACAACAGTGCTTGGGTGGAGAAAGGCAACAAAAAGCATAACACCTAGTTAGATAGCATCGACAATATTTTCAAAAGAGAGAGAAATTAAGCTATTGACAACAGTTGAGGACCGGATTTTCATGGAGCCGGTCCCCCCTCCAAAAGGCTTTGTATTATGGTTTCTCCCATCAAGAGAGACATTGTACAATAAAATTCTTTGTGTTCCTTAAGGACTAGCTAGTGCAATGAAGATGGAAACCTCATGCACTAAGCAAAACACTTAACAAACACAACTTGAATTATCCCCGTTCTCAGACCCAAGACCTCACACACCTTCGAAGATGGTGAGAGCTAGCAGGGTATGAGAGTAGATTGAGAGGAAGGAGTATCTTACGAGAAAGATGTACATCTCCTCACATAATCACTCATATGTAGCATATCTTAGCTTAGTAATTAGCTTGGTAGAGGAGATGAGCATGCATTGAAGCTTGGCTCTTGGTTGGATTTGCATCCACATGCCAAGAGAGTGTTGATGTAGGCTTCTATCTCACAAGCTTGGAGTAGGTGATGAGTTCTCCATTAAAGCTTGGGAAGAGATAGTCTTCTCTTTCCTCACACATGAGCTTGTGTGAGTGTGTGTGTGATAATGCCTTGCAAAAATCAGCCCCCTCTCTCTCTTGGGCAAGCCCTCTTGCTAATTGCTCTTGCTGAAGCCTCATTGGCCCTCCCAAGTCAAGCCAATTACAATTAAGCAGCATAAGTGATAGCCTTCTAACATGTGTCCCCCTTTCCCCTTTTGTGAGAGCTTTAGGTAATTAAATAATTAAACTAAACTCTCATTGGACCCCTTTGCCTCCTGGCCAATAGGAATCAGGGAAGCCATGGGGCTCCTGAATGCTCATTGGACCCCTTGGGAGACTGCCCAATAGTCTTCTAGGAGACTTAATTCTCATTGGTTTCTTTTATTAAATGTTTTTAAATTAATTAAACTAGATTTACTCTATCTTAATTCTCATTGGTCCACTTCAAGGGTCATCCAATAGAAATTGTGCACACCTTGTGGGCATCTGGCCTAGGGAGCTGACATGTGTCCCTCATTCCCTCTGTGTAAAGGGAGCCTGTGTGTGTGTGTGTGGCTTTCTCTCTCATCCCCTACCTTTAGGGCTCACCCCCTCCCATGTAGGGATGTGCAAAGACTTTTAGGGCACACACAAAGCATCCAATTTTCCCTAGGGTTGACCTTTGGACACAACCTTTGAATTTTGGAACCTTAGCATTTTGGAAGTCTTAATGGGCTGAACCTTAGGGTCTTTTTAGCCCATTGTTGCACATGGCTCTTTTGCAGATGGCCCCCCCTTTGGATCCCTATTTTCCCTCCTTTGGATCCGTACTATGGCCGGTCTGCTAGCTTAACCAATATTCTAGCTTTTTTATCCCCTGGCCTTCCCCACATTAAATGATCAGTTTAATATGAGAAAATCATTTAGGAGAATTAGATATTGATTATTATGACATTACCTCTCTCTTGAAATCATAGTCGTCCTCGACTATGGTGTAGAGAAGATAAAGCATGTTCATGAGTCCTTTTCTTAGTGGGTAGAGGATCCCTATGTTACCCTACGACATCATTCCACAATGGATGACTAGTCCATTTGGCGCTTGAGAGCCTGAGGCTGCCGCAAGAATGTCTCCACATTAGTCCTATCAGTCTTCCATAGTAGAGTGACAAGCTCTACTTGGTGTTTGGGAGACATCGTCTCCGCAAACTTGATCTAAGCATGCATACTACTTCATTTTTGTGCACAAATAAAGAAAAAGAGAGTCTTATAAGACAAAAATTTTGTTCATTTTTAACATTTTGTACATTTGCTTACTCTTGGGAAGCATTGTAAGCATTGACAAGGTTTAGGTTATCCTTTAATTGTATGCCTTGCATCCATCTAGCATCTTTAAAAGGATAATTCTTAAACTTAATAAGATATCGTCGGATAGTCTTACCGCCTCTTAATACCTTGTCTTCATGTCGGAGAATGGACTCGGGCTGCAGCACCTCCTCTTGGTCCTCGATCTCCGGTGGGTCTTCAATAGTTGGTTCTTGAGGTGGATCTCCTTTGTAAGGCTTTAATAGGCTCACATGAAAAGCATTGTGTATGAGCCAATGATTGGGCAACTTGAGTTGATAGGCCATCTCATTGATTGGCCTAAGAATCTGAAAGGGACCATAGTACCTTTTTGCTAGTTTAGCATAGTACTTTTGGTGACCCGTAGGATTTTTGCCCGTTGTGTGCCTTAATCGAGCCTTGGGAAACTTTAACAAGACCCAATCGTTTTCTTTAAAGGCTTGGGCTCTTCTGTGCTTGTCAGCAGCAGCCTTTTGCCTTTGCTGTGAGATAGAGATAGCATCCTTAATCTTTTGGAAAGATTCTTGTAGGTGTCGGATATACTCATCTGCAGCGAAGATCTTCCCATGTACCTTAAGTAGCAAGGGTCTTTTTGATCTTCCCTCAATTACCTCGAAAGGTGCTTTTCCCGTGGAAGTATGTACAGTGTTATTGTAAGCATACTCCACTAAGGGTAAGTACTTCTCCCATTGGGATCTTTGATCTACTTCCGTTACATAGGCTTTTAGTAGATCGAGAATGGTTAGGTTAGCTATTTCACTTTGGCCATCAGTTTGTGGATGATAGGCCGAAGAGAAGTTTAGCCTTGTTCCTAAATTCTCAAAGAGACCCTTCCAAAAATTACTGGTCATTCTAGGATCTCTATCCGACACTATGGACATGGGCAAGCCATGGTACTTGAAAATTTGTGAAATAAAGAGGGTTGCCATTTGATGGGCTTTGATAGTCTTTTTGACAGGTATAAAATGAGCTTGTTTGCTAAACCTTTCTACTATCGTCCATATTCCTGTATTCCCATGGATAGACTTAGGCAATCCAAATATAAAATCCATGGATATGCTCTCCCATGGCGAATTAGGGATTGGCAAGGGTTGAAGCAATCCAAGTTGCTTCCCTCTATCAAATTTTGTCTTTTGGCATACCACACATTTGGAAACATACTCTTGTATGTTCACTTTCATGGTAGGCCAATAGAAATATGTTTCAATTCCCTTTAAGGTAGACTGAATCCCTCTATGCCCCGCATAAGGTGGAGCATGAGATTCATACATTACTTTCTCACGTAGTGAGTTAGTAACGCATAGTCTATTGCCATAGAGAAGATAACCATCTTGTAAAGTAAATGGTTCTTCTTTCTTCCCTAATGCAAGGGCTGAAATCACATCTCTAAAATCGGGATCAATAGCATACTCATCTATCATTGAAGATAGATCATTCTGAGTTGCTATGGAAACCGCATTCACTCTCGGCCGTCTTGAGAGTGCATCAGCTACTTGATTATGCTTGGCAGCAATGTGAGCAATATGAAAATGAAATTGCGAAAGGAGATTTTCCCACCTCATTTGTTTGTCGGAGAGCTTGGTCTGCGTCATGAAGTACTTAAGACTTTGGTGATCCGTTCGCAGAATGAAAGGAGTCCCCAATAAATAGTGCTTCCATGAATCTAAGGCATGTAGAACTGCAAGGAGTTCCTTTTCGTATATGCCTAGAGCTTGCTCAACAGGGTCGAGCCTTCGACTCTCATAGCCTATGGCATGCCCTTCTTTGAGCAAAACAGCTCCAAGACAATCACCACAAGCATCGCATTGGACCTCAAATGGTTTTGAGAGATCCTGTAGTGTAAGCACAGGTTCAGAGATAAGCTTTTCTTTAAGCTTTTCGAAAGCATTGTTCTCCTTAGCAGACCATGTATACCTAACGCTTTTCTTTGTTAGGTCATGTAATGGTC
The DNA here is from genome assembly GCF_014529385.1 of Adiantum capillus-veneris. Classification (NCBI taxonomy): domain Eukaryota; kingdom Viridiplantae; phylum Streptophyta; class Polypodiopsida; order Polypodiales; family Pteridaceae; genus Adiantum; species Adiantum capillus-veneris. Next base: position 523,549 of record NC_140938.1, read on the forward strand.
CCGCAATTTGTGAGAACTTTTCTATGAAGCGTCTATAGTATGCACACATACCTATGAAGCTTCTTAGTTCATGAAGATTCCTTGGTTTAGGCCATCCTTTTATTACCTCTAACTTGGATGGATCCATTTGGATGCCATCTTGAGAGATAATGTGACCTAAATACTGAATCTCTTGCAAGAAAAATTCACTTTTCCTTTGAATAACATAAAGTTTATTCTCTCTTAAAACTTGAAATATTACTTGGAGGTGTTGCTTGTGTTCCTCCAATGAATTAGAGTAGATGATAATATCATCAAAGAACACTCCAGTGAAGGTTCCATGAGGCCTGAACAACTTCTCCATCAAGCGGTTGAATGTGGCTTGTGCATTGGTCAAGCCAAAAGGCATGACAATGTATTCGTAAAGACCAAATGTAGTACGAAATGCGGTCTTTACAATGTCTTGATCAACTATCCTTATTTAATGATAGCCACTTTTTAGGTCAACCCTACTAAAGTAGGTCGATCCTTGTAGCTTATCAAATAGGTCTTCTACCCATGGAACGGGAAACCTATTCTTGATAGTGATCCTATTTAGTGCTCTATAGTCGACACACATACGATATGTGCCGTCTTTCTTTTGCACTAATAGCACAGGTGAGCAAAATGGAGATGAGCTTGGCCTAAACATACCCTTCTCAACTAACTCATGCACTTGCCACATAATCTCCTCTTGTTGAGCTTGAGAAACTCTATAAGGAGGTTTATTAGGCGGTGAACTTCCTGGAAGAAGTTCAATTGCATGGTCATCATTACCTCGTTTAGGAGGTAGCTCACAAGGGATGTCGTCAATAAAAACATCTTGAAACCCCTTGAGAAAATTGGATAACTCTAATTCCTTTTGGTTGCTTTTATTTTCTTTTGCTAAAGCATTAGGTTCATTTTGAGAGTCTTTAACAAAAATCATGTACACGGAAATAGAGCTCTTTATTAACTTGTTGAAAGCTGGTGTATGTACAATGGGGATGGTGTTACCCAATTCCTTAGCATCTATATACATGTCTTTTTCCCTGAACTTAAAGGAGATTCTCCTTTCATGAAATTTAACATCGGCAGCCAGGCGGTCAAACCATGGTGCCCCTAGGATTACATCCTCACGCTTGAGAGGAGAGATAAAGAAGTCCTCTTTGTCCACATAGCCTTGGACATGAAGCCCCAATTTCCTGATTAAGGGAGTGACTGAAGCTTCTTGCCCCTTGAAGGCACTGTCTATGGGTAGGACATCTCCCATCTCGTAGGATTGTATTCCTAGCTTGGTGGCCAACTCTATAGATATACAATTGTGAGTAGAACCAGGGTCAAAGAGAATAAAAGCATCATGTTCTCTTACCTTTCCCCAAGCATGGCATAGAGGAGTTCCTTTGTGGTGAGTTTGGTGAGTCTCCTCCTCTTGGATTTCAACCAAGGAAGCTCTAGGAGGATCTTGGTGGTTGTTCTTTTGGGGACATACGCGGTACGCATGCCCTTGTTCGTCGCACTTGAAACACCGGTTATCCTTACGATAACGCTCAAGCTCTTCAGGAGAGAGTTTATTCTTACCTTTGTAAACTCCCTTCTCTTTAGCTTTGTTGGAGTTGCCCTTAGGAGACTTTTGGACATTGTCCTTCTCCTTAGGCTCATTGGAACCCTTGTTTTCTGGGGGCTTATTATTTCTTTTTGCCCCCGTTTGGAAATTGATTCGAGAGGCGACCATAGTGTGGTGTATTACCGCCGATATGGTACGTGGTCTTTGGGAGTTGAAATAATCCTCCATTTCTTCGGTTAAGCCCGCACAAAATTGTTGCTTTTGCTCTCCAAAATCCAACTTTTTGAAGACAGTGGCTTTGAGTTGTAGGTCCCAAAACTTGTCTACATATTTGTGGATAGATTCATTGGGAGAGAGCTTTAAGCTATGCCATTCGGTGAGTACTTTGTCTTTGGCATCGGTGGCCAAAAACTGCTTCATAATGGAAGCTCTTAAAGCTTTCCATGTTCGTGGAGCTTCACCGTTGGCTCGTAGGCTAGACCACCATTGTCTGGCAGACTTTTGAAAGTGCATAGCTACATGGAGTAGCTTAGAGGACTCCGTGAAGCCCTCATCTCCAAACGCCGCATCGAATTGTTGGATAAAGGCCAAGACTTTGTCCGTAGAACCAAAGGTACCATCATAGGTAAGGAAAGAGATGCTCTTCCCTCCCTCTTTGAATTTCTTCAACTTGGACGACCTCTTCCATGCGGCATAGGATTTCCTATGGCCTCTTCTTTTCGATGGTTCAAAGGTTGCACCATCACTTTCTTCAGAAGGTGAAGAATTTGAAGAAGGTGGAGAAGAGGGTGACCTCTTTCTTGCCTTTTTCTTGTCCTGATCTTTGTCGTCTTCACCATAGCTTTCATAAGAGGAAGAGGATGAAGAAGATGGAGAAGAGGGTGTCCTCTTTCTCGCCTTTTTCCTCTCTTGCTTTTTATCATCCCTCTTTGAATTATGGCATGGAAAAGAGTGTGATGGTCTTCTTCGCTTTGGTGGTGATGGAGAGCGTTTAGCCCGCCGTCTTCGTGGAGCCATCTCCGCCGAGGTGACGGGAGAGTCGCTTCTTTCTCGTTCCTTCGGTGGAGGCTCTTGAGTTCTCCTTTGGGAAGGAGATGCATCATCAAGAAGTAAATTCTTGAGCCCTTCATATGGATTCTCTTCTTCTTCCCGAATCGGAGAGAGACCTCTTTTGGTAGTCTCACAAGGAGGCTTCCTAGGTGTTCTCTCATCATGGTGATGAGCTTGGAGAATCCCGTGAGCACGGAGCTGCCGTTGCACTTCACTTTGGAGAGATGGATTGCCCATGGATTGTTGAAGCCTAGAAACAAGATAGTTAACAAGCATTGAAGCATCATTAGTAGATTGCTCATGAGCAAAATGAAAGTTATCAACATTAATTTCACTCTCTTTACTATTGTCAGCCATTCTAACAACTTTTAGGTGTAAACTTTTTAGGTGTACTTGGGCACTTCAAGCCCTAGTTGCTACTCCTCTTTACCCCTTTAGAAAAAGCACTCAAGCTACTGTACCCGCGGCTCGAATACCATTAATTGCAAGGAATAGAAGAGAGGGTCTTTCGACACCAAAACAGCTCCGGCTCCTGTCAAGCTTCTAATAACTCAATAGTGGTTAAGCCGTAGGCAAGCCCCGTAGGACTCCACTATTAAGACCATAGCTCTCGACGGTGATGCCCCGTTAACTGCACAAAGGCAGGCGCACTGCAAGGCTGAAAAATCCCTATTCTACTTACTCACAGGCAATTAACAATACCAACCATTTGTAGCTAGCTTGAGGACCTCCCTTCTTGAGCAAGAAAAGAGAAACCTTGAGCTCTGATACCAATGTAACAATTAATGGCCTAATAACTTATGTGTAGCGGAAATTAGCATGAACATAGTGGGAATTTCATTAGAATAGATTCCTAATGAGAATTACAAGAGTGCTTGGGTGGAGAGAGCAACAAAAAGCATAACACCTAGTTAGATAGCATCGACAATATTTTCAAAAGACAGAGAAATTAAGCTATTGACAACAGTTGAGGACCGGATTTTCATGGAGCCGGTTCCCCCTCCAAAAGGCTTTGTATTATGGTTTTTCCCATCAAGAGAGACATTGTACAATACAATTCTTTGTGTTCCTTCAAGACTAGCTAGTGCAATGAAGATGGAAACTTCATGCACTAAGCAAAACACTTAACAAACACAACTTGAATTATCCCCGTTCTCAAACCCAAGACCTCACACACCTTCGAAGATGGTGAGAGTTAGCAGGGTATGAGAGTAGATTGAGAGGAAGAAGGAGTATCTTACGAGAAAGATGTACATCTCCTCACATAATCACTCATATGTAGCATAGCTTAGCTTAGTAATTAGCTTGGTAGAGGAGATGAGCATGCATTGAAGCTTGGCTCTTGGTTGGATTTGCATCCACATGCCAAGAGAGTGTTGATGTAGGCTTGTATCTCACAAGATTGGAGTAGGTGATGAGTTCTCCATTAAAGCTTGGGAAGATATAGTCTTCTCTTTCCTCACACATGAGCTTGTGTGAGTGTGTGTGTGTGATAATGCCTTGCAAAAATCAGCCCCCTCTCTCTCTTGGGCGAGCCCTCTTGCTAATTGCTCTTGTTGAAGCCTCATTGGCCCTCCCCAAGTCAAGCCAATTACAATTAAGCAACATAAGTGATAGCCTTCTAACATGTGTCCCCCTTTCCCCTTTTGTGAGATCTTTAGGTAATTCAATAATTAAACTAAACTCTCATTGGACCCCTTTGCCTCCTGGCCAATAGGAATCAGGCAAGCCATGGGGCTCCTGAATGCTCATTGGACCCCTTGGGAGACTGCCCAATAGTCTTTTAGGAGACTTAATTCTCATTGGTTTCTTTTATTAAATGTTTTTAAATTAATTAAACTAGATTTACTCTAGTTTAATTCTCATTGGTCCACTTCAAGGGTCATCCAATAAAAATTGGGCACACCTTGTGGGCATCTGGCCTAGGGAGCTGACATGTGTCCCTCATTCCCTTTGTGTAAAGGGAGCCTGTGTGTGTGTGTGTGTGGCTTTCTCTCTCATCCCCTACCTTTAGGGCTCGCCCCCTCCCATGTAGGGATGTGCAAAGACTTTTAGGGCACACACAAAGCATCCAATTTTCCCTAGGGTTGACCTTTGGACACAACCTTTGAATTTTGGAACCTTAGCATTTTGGAAGTCTTAATGGGCTGAACCTTAGGGTCTTTTTAGCCCATTGTTGCACATGGCTCTTTTGCAGATTTCCCCCTCTTTGGATCTCTATTTTCCCTCCTTTGGATCCGTACTATGGCCGGTCTGCTAGCTTAACCAATATTCTAGCTTTTTTATCCCCTGGCCTTCCCCACATTAAATGATCAGTTTAATATGAGAAAATCATTTAGGAGAACTAGATATTGATTATTATGACATGTGTTAGCCGTTCTTCTTCTTCATGCTCTAAATCGTTTGCTATATAGACCGGCTGAGGCTTTTCACCCGGTTCTGCAAGGTCTATCCTTTTTGCATTTTCTGGCCCATCGTAAGATTCTTGGTTGGTTCTTTCCCTGACTGGTGGTGTCATGATGATTTTTCTATCTTGGATGGTAAATTTCCGATAGTGTGATGGTACATTCATGTTTCCTTTTTCTGACTCCCCTTTACCATCACTATCTTCTTCAGTAGTCCATATCTCTCGTAAAGACCGTTTCAATTCTTGTTATTTATGTTTACGCTCCAGTTTGGTCCACTCTTGGTCTTTTGTTATTTCTTTTTTTTATTTTTGAGATTTTTGTGATTTTGTTTCTGTTTTAGCTTTTCGTTCCTATTTTATTTTCTCTCGCGTTCTTTTCCTTCGATCTTTTGAGAATCTTCCTGATATGTGATCTTTTACACAATCCTCTGCTTTTACAAGCATCAAATAGTGAGTTTTACCTTTTATCCTGTCAGGTTCTCTCTCACTTTATTTCCTGCTCGTTTCCTCCTATAGCATTCTTGGCGTCTAGGGTGTTGATTAGCAAAATCATAAAACTTGATATTCTGGGTTTCCCTTCCATGCTCGCTTGAGTTGTCTGAAAACTCATTATCTACATCATCATTTACTTCCAGATGTTCAGAGGAGTTATAAAACTCTTCTTGTTCTGGTGGTTCTATCGTCTCATCTTCTCCTGGTATAATGCTTACCATGTAATAGGGTAGCACATCATAGCCATCCTTATCGCAAAATTTTGTTGTTGGACTATCTGTAATGGTACAGACATCCAATGTTGCTAGTATGTGTTCCCATTCTAGAGGTTCCAAGGCATCTTCAGGGAAAGGTTCTGTAACATACTCCTTGTCCTCAATTGCTCTCTCTAAGACGCATTCCTCTCTTCTTAGGCTTCCACAATGTGAATCTCCACGCATCCATAGCTCTTTTTGTTGCCCTAACCATGCTGGGAGTTCCGATCCTGCGACTGTAGCTGAATCAAACTCTTCCACAGGTGTTTGGTTCACATCTTTGTAACTATGGTCTTTCAGGTCTATTTTAGTTGTTGTCTCGCCATGTCTGAGGTATATGTGGTCGTAACCCCAATCTTGGACCATCTTCAATTGTCGCATGAATGGTATTCCCAAAATGATCTCATAATTGTTCTTTTTGTCGAAATCGACTATTGCAAACGTATGCTCATACTCGATTCCGCACAAAGTGACAATCACTTTTTCTAAGAGTCCTAGAGGCTTCTGCATGAACCCATCTGCCAATTGCAATTTCATTCTAGTAGCTCTCAAAGCTGGTTTTCCCCATTCTTTCCAGATATCCTTGGTGGCAATAGCAACTCCCACTCCACTGTCAAGAATAGCTTTGGACACTACTCCTTGGAATTCTATTGGTAGCGTGGTGTTTCCATATTCTCCCTCACAATATTGTCCAACCTTGTTTAATGGTATTGGCCTAGTGTTTAATCGAGGTCTGTCCAACTCTCTGATCCCTTCCTGTAGCCTCAAGGTGGGGTCTTTCACTCCAAATTTTTCTAGGCATTTACCTATTGTGGTCCACATGTTTGGTCGTAACCTTAGGAGTTCTGCTAATGTGATTGTGCATGCCATCGAGGTGGACAATAACTCAATCAATCCTTGTGAATCCATCACTTTGTTAGAAGAAAGTCTTTGAGATGGGATTGCTCTCACTTCCGACTTGGCTTCATACTCTCTTAGGTAAGAGGGTAAAGTTCTCAGTGAGTCTGGTTGGCTATGCCCCGAACTAATTGATCCTTGGTCTCCCCCTTGTGAATGTATCTCAAAGTTCATTTGTGACCTTTCCTCAAATTCTTCAATAGGAGGTAAGGGTACATTCTCTTCTTTTCTCATGCCATTCATGTGGTTACTCATCCTATTAGCCTCGTTGGCCTCACGGATTTGCTTCCACAGATCGTCTAGACCGTTACAGTCCTTACCCATTTCTGTCAATATTTTAGGCTAGAACCTGTCACTTGCCTCATCTGTTGTATTTGGCACTATGATAGGCTCTCCTCTGGACTCATAGGAATTAGTGAGTCTTTCCTTTGTTTCTACATGTTCCTCTAAAGTTGGTTGGATAGGGGTTGGAGCTGGTGCCTCATGCCAATTTGCAGGTTTACCCAGCGGGTCTTCCATCAATGATTGAGTTGTTTCAATCATCCTTTTGCGCATTTCCAACCTTTGTTTTTCTATTTCCACATATGGATAAGTCATCCACCTTTGCTCCTGGGTTTGGTTCTTTTTAATTCTAGCTTCATAAGCCTTTAGAAGCGCATTCAACTGCTCATTTACCTTGTCATCCAGTACAGATCCTCCTGATCCCGTACTTTTGGGCTCTGCTATTTCCTTGGGTGCTATGGTTGCCGTGGTGTGTGAGCTTAAGCTAGCTAGATCCTCTAACCGCTCTAATCTATCCTTTGTATGTTTCAACTCCTCGGATAGAGTTGTTTTCTCTCATTCCTTCCTGGCTTTCATATGCGCCTTTCTAGCTTTCCAAGTGCTTCTCTGATCTTTCGTTTCTGAACTTTGGGCATCGGTTTTTGGCTCTTCAACTATGCGTTGGTTCGTCATTCTTTGAGCTTGGGCTCGTGTTACTGCCTGAATAGGTATGATTGTTTCATTTTCTGACCCTCCACTGGAAGGTACTGTTTCTAGCATGTTCAAGGTGGTTTTTGCTCTTTTGCTCGGGTTTTTAGGGCAATTGAGAATCAAATGAGTAACCCCACACTCAGTGCAATATGCGTTGACTCTAATGATTTCATCATGAGGACAGTCTCTGAGCCAATGGTCTCCACCACACTTGTAGCAGGGTCCTTTGGGTTGTTGAGGTGCTCCTTGAGCTCCCCTTTGTTGGTATGCATGTCTTTGTCCGCCCATGCCTCCGTTGGCTATGAACAACAATGCTCGTTCATCTAAGCTATATCTTCTTTCTCCTGTTGACTGTGCAGATGTTGGTGGTCCTGTACTTCCTATCATGCTCCATGGTTCTGGTGTCGAGGGTTCTTTAGGTGGATAATAGACAGGGTTTTCCACATATCCATTGGGATCTTCATAATATGCATGCATAGGCAGCAAAGCCTTATCCTCTGATTCGGTTACGGTTGGAGTGTATCTTATACCGACTGGTCGTAATCCTGGTAGGGGTGGTTGTTGCCCCAACACTGGTTGTGGTCTTTCTACACCTACAAGTCCTGGTAGGTTTCCTGCTTGATATCTAGGCATCGATGGAGCTTGAGGAGAAGCTACTGAAGCTTGGGGAGCGTAAGGTCTCTCTCTCACATATCCCTTGTTATAATAACATTCCTCGGTCCCTTGGTTTGTCCATTTTTGTTCAATAGCACACCACTTGGGCTGTTTAGCCTGGGGTTTGGCGTGCAGGTTAATCTTTTTTAGCACTTCATCTACAAGCTACTCTTGGTTTATAGCTACTTCTCCTTTCAGTGCTGTCTTAGAAGACTTGCTTCCACTTTGTTGTGAAGACGAATCGTCATCAAGGTCCTTGAACTCCCCCTCTTTGTAGACCGCACAGTTGTCCACAAGGTAAAGAGCCTCCTTGGTCAACTCATTCAACGTCGTGCTCCTCTTCATATGTAAGTCTTTCTGGAGATCCGCATTCCTTAGTCCGTGGATGAATATCAGCATGAGCCTGGACTGAGTTGGCAGTTCTTCCACAGGACAGAACTTAACATATCTTTTTAGTCTTAGGGCTGCCTTTCGTACAGATTCTCCATCTTTCTGTTTGAATTTATGGATTTGTGAGACGGTATTATGAGCTATCCCCCTTTGTGAGAATTCCTCGATAAACTCGTCAAACACTTCCTCCATAGACTCAAAGTCTCTACACTCTACAGAGTCAAACCAAGTGGTAGCATCATCCTCTAGGGTTAGTCCAAACCCTGCAAATTGGGTAGGAAAGTCTAACACCTCTTCGGCTCTAATTACACGCACAAAGGCTGCTACATGATCTCTTGGGTCTCTGATTCCTGCGTATTTCTTGTTTACCCATTTTTTCACTTGAGAAGGTCTAATTTTTCGATGGTCTACAAACCTCATCATTGGATCTCCACTTCCTAATCAATAATAGGTTGGTTCCTCTCCCAGTGGTGCTCCTAAGCCATAATTTCTAACGGTTCTCGCTGCAGGTGGTTCATCTCTTCGAACTCGTTCTATGGGTGGTCCTCCAAGCTCTGTTGACCCTTGAGTCTTTGGCTTACTCTCTCCTTGATACTTTGAATAGAGGGGTGGTTCTTGCAAATCCCTTAGCCCTCGTGCGGCTTGATAACCTTCTCGATTTCGGTCTTGTTCCAATGTTGCATTCTATCTGAGCCATGCCTGCAATGATGGCTGGTTTACTGTTGGTTTTGGTTGTTGAATACTTGCGGTCGGGTGAATGTGAGGTAGCGTCATACTCATCAGAAAAGGGATTTGTCGACTTACTTGGGGTGTAGGTGGCTCTTGGCACTTCTTCAAGGGCATATGCTGATGCTCCTGGACCTGTTTCCCTTTCTACCTCCTCTGGGAGAATACGTTGGTATTCTCGCCCATATCCATCAACAAAAACTATACCCTTCCCCATGGAAGTTTCATAAGAGAATAAGTAAAGAACCTTGTCTTTGCTTAATTCGTTTACGTGTGGTTCTTTGCTCCGAAAGTAAGCGACTATACCCTCACTCTCATGCTTGTAGATTCCCACGTTCTCATTATAAGTTGGAACCCTTGTTGTTTTCTTATCATACATAAAAATAGCTCCGGGCCAATCAATGTTTGGTGGCGGTTCTTGAGCTTCTGAATCCATTTTCCCTTTTGCCACATTATCTCCATATCTGTTGTAATCTTCAGGGTTACTAACTATCAGATAGTGGTTCCCCTTTTCGTCTCGGAATCTATCTCCATCATCATAGACTCGGATTATCTCCAATCTCTGAGCTGGCCTCGCTTCGATACAAATGCACTTGCGTCCTCGATAGTCAGAATAGACTAGGGCTCCCCTTGAGTTTGTCCCTTCTAAGAAGATCACAGTGAGTTTGGAATCATTCAAAGGATTCAGGGAGGTGCTTCCTCCTGGCATTGGTCCGTCGTATGTGAAACCTCCTAGCTGTTGACTACCCATCATGAAGAAAGATTTGTCTGACGAAGTGTCAGTATCACTACCTTCCTCAATAATCGGTGCTAGCGGATCTAACCTTGCTTGAGTCACACTCTCTTCGGTGGACACTAAGCTACCTTGGTCACCTGCCACCTTCTGGTCTCTAACAATGTATCTTCCTGATCTTAAATTCATCAAACTTATCAATGCAATTTATCACAAATCCAACCACTCACCTGGCAAAGGATCAATCTCCGCACAACTTCTTGCTTTGTTGTTGAATATACATGTACACAAGCGTTTAATTTCGGCAATCAAATCAAAGCGTTTATCTGCTAGAGGTTATCTTAGTAATGATTGGTATAACTGGAGAGTTAATCTCAACCACTACTGTATTTTATACACTGCTGATGTTCTGGATTAGGTCTGCTAATCTTAAAATGTACTTCCTTCGGATGTTGGTCAATTTACGCGAAAAAATCTGAATTCAGTCTTTGCTCCGTCAAATGGACAAACAAGGTCCAAATTCACTTCTGAAAGAAGTTCTGGAACCCTTAAGACAAAGGGAATCTCACTGTCTAAGCCCAGTCAAATTTTCTCTTCAGTAAGCCCCAATAGACATTCTACACGTAGGATGTCTCCTGCTTTGTTTTGCGTGGATTTTTGCACTATGGTTTCCCCTTGATGTCCTGAGGCCACAATTGTTTTTACTTTTTGATTTGGACACCTATTAGCTGGTCAATGAGTCAAAAATCTGTTCCGACAGCCTGTTGCTGATCTTGATCAGTCTAATCAACTCTAATTTGGATCAAAATTGACTAGGAGGCTTGCCTTAGGATATACAACACCTTGCTATGCCCACTGTCAATGTTTGTCTTCAATTTTTTGCTTTAGACATCCTACGCGTAGGATGTCTTTTTCATCAAAATGGCTTCAAACTCAAAGCACAGGCTCCCCTTGAGTTTCTTATCACTTTGGTATACTCAAAATTTGGTTTGGAGTCCAAAATCACACAGAAGACATCCTACGCGTAGGATGTCTTTTTGGCCTGTTTGACCCCAGACTTGACCCACAGCTTTCCCTTGATGTCAGTAACCTAGTGGTATGCTTAGGTTTTGGTTTGGATTTCAAAAGTCCCCACTTTTAGCTGTTCTTGCTTTTTTCAGTCAAAAGTACTAAAGTCCGCTTCGAACCCAATTTTCTCACCCAAATGAGGTGAAACCCCTTTCAGTCATTCAATATATCATGCAAGACATGCTCATGCAGCCATCTTATGGTTTTGGTCTCAAAATAATGTTTTGGCACAATTTGGGTAGGATGTCTGACAATTTTAGTGTACCTGGCCTTATCCTGTCAATATATGGTCAAATTTCCACTTTCCAGTTGAAATTAGGGTAAACCCCACCTTCTGAACACACTGGTCAACTCAAAATCCCAAAATTCCCACCAGATTAACCTGTAGACATCCTACGCGTAGGATGTCTCCTAGCTTGAAATTAAATTTTTTTTCCTGATAGAAATGCTCCTGATGCTCTGTAGCTCTATCAGAAACACTCACAGTAACTTTTGGATTTCTCTTAGGCTTTCAAACACACTTTTGCGTCTTTTTGCGTCTTTTACAAACTTGTGATAACTTTACCAAGCAAGTATACATGCATGAAATGCTCTAGATCTTGAATCATGATGTCCTACTTACTCTACTCCTACTCATCATGTGAAATGGTGATAATGGTGTTTTGGTTGCTTTCTAGCCTCTCCGGACTCTCAAGCTCTCCTCTCATCGCTTCTACCACTCCAACACCTACTCAAGAACTCGACTACTACCTAAAACTATCTTGGTCTACCTACTTCCTATGTCAAAGGATCTAGGCCAGACACACGCTTCCTAGACTCCCTCTAAGACCTAAAGAGTCCTCCACCCTCTGATCCTATCTAAATGTAAAACAAGACTTTTGGCAAGCCAAAAATCCCTATCCTCAAGGATTAGTCTCGGTCACCTACCTAAGGTTTTCGTCCCCAACAACAACAGCACCAATGTTGGACGGATACGCCGCGACGGACGTCAGCACAGCGAGAACTCACCTAACATATAATGTCAGCTAAGGACGAAGCTCGACCCGCAGGTGCGTGGAAGCAAGCATAAGGTTTCAACCTACACTCGACCGACTCCTAACTAATTCCTACAAAGGTCTCTACCAATTGTCTAAGTAACATCCTTCAAGAGTGCATAAGAGGAAACTTCCTACAACGCTTTCTAGAGCCGAACACCCATCAAATAATCTCGAAACACCATAGAACTTGAAGGAGACCCTACTAATACCAATAGGCCGCTCTCCCTAAGGTCTATGAACCAAAACCCCAGCCCAGAACACCCGGTGCAAAATCACGTAGGATGTCTAGCCAAAATTTCCAGGTCTTCGTTTCCGAAATCTAAAGTGCCTAATGTGTAGCTCTACTCAATGTGAACGTGTGGATATGTTGCAATGCAAAATCGGACAACGTATGCTCACCCAAACACCAGATGAAGCTCGTAGAAGGAGCTCGCAAAACCGGACCGTACGCGCGCAATGTAGGTATCGGCACGTAGCTCTCGCCGGGGGCAACACGCTGCACTTCTCCGCACTCGATTCCGACCACCGGTGCACACGTAGCGTCAAGATGAAGCTCACACTCTCTCTCGTACACAGTACGCTCACTCACAGACTTCAAAACTTGTTTTTTTTAAATGACAAAAGGTTTTTTTCATTAAGGTCAAAAAGTGGTATATATACCTTACAACTCTCAAACCCTAAAGTTCCAAAATCAACCAACTACTCAATCTAACTATCAAAACTGGGATACAATCTGGAAACTTCTGTAAGTCTCAATATTTACAAGGTGAAAAATCAGGTTTTCCTCAATGAATGAATAATTACAAAAAAATAATCTTCCGAGTAGTTAGTTGCCGTGGGGTGTGTCCAGCTTCTAACAGCAGGTAAGAGCTCTACGCATTGACGTAAACACTTTACGATATTTCGTAGCTTTTGACGTCGTCGATCGACGACCTAATTTCATCATAAGTAGGAATTTACACTTCAAAATAAAAAACTAAGCATAGGAGGGGTATTGGGGCATCATTGCTAAGCATTTAGGTGCATTCTGAGTTGAAAACGACTAGGTCAAAAATCCGCTGCTGTTAATAATCGTGATTTTGGCACTTGACCTAGAGTGGGATTTGAGACCATAAGCATGTATTCGTAGGTCTTATAAACTTGTCTTAGAAGTTTTGTTACGTTTGGATGTCATTTGATGCTGTAGCGGATGTAATTTGTTTGCCGAGAGCGATTGGCTTTTGGTGATTTCAGTCACTCGAGTGTAGCTTGAGTTAGATGCGAGTTGTTTTTTGTTTTTTGAGAGATTGACAACCTCTGTGCACTAGTCGAGTTAGCTTCGTCCCATGGATTGACAATTTAATCATAGTTCTCGCTAAATCTGCAATAAGATAGGAGTGAGGTTAGACACCCGTTCCATAGTAATCAATCCTCATACTTCATTTGCGCTTAAGCCCGATGTACATTGTATTGATTATCCTTGAATTATTGATCTGAATCTAATAATACCATTTCCAGTCTTCCAATTGTGTCTTTCATTTCAGTACATCATTCCAACTCAGTTCTCTATTTCAGTCCAGTACTTTGTTTTGGTCCTCACTAATTGAATTGCGTAGATAATCAGTATCTCTGAACTCTAACACTAGAATAGTTGTCTAAAGAGACCATCTCCCATTCCATTTTGGCGATCACAATGGCTAGAGCTGATTGCTCTTAGACCAGCAAGCTCTGTTTCCCAGTTAGAATTCTTAGCTGCAAACATGCCGCCCAGAGTCAGTCGTGGTCAAAAATCATCAACTCAGTTGCGCACTGATTCCACATGAGTCGACCCTATTCCAGACGTGTCAGAAAGAGAGCCTGATATGAAGAAGGACCTCAAGAGTGAGACTGAGGATCAGGAGGATCAGAGTAATCTTGAAGAGTCCAGAGACTCTCAGCATTCCAGTCACTCAAGGAGGAGGAGGGTTGAGCATGAGGAACACAAAACCAGGACTATTCTTGATCCACACATAAGGCAATTGAGGCCAAGGGTAGAAAAGACATTCGTCATAGTATAAGCAAGGTCAAGGAAGAGACTGGGACTAAAATAGAAGAGGAAGTTCACTGGGATGCTGACACTGATCATTACAGGAAGTCACCAAGATGCAGTCATGCTACCAAGGCCAGTAGAAGTAGAGACGATGCCGACTGGCATGATTACACTGCTTTGTTAAAGATCTCTTTTTCAGTGTTCAAAAGCAGAAAGAAAGATGACCCTGATGTTCACATTCAAACTTTTGGACAATATGCCGAATTAAAGAATATTGGTGAAGATGATAGGGGAGAGTATTTTCCTCAAACACTGAAGGATACGGCAAGGAAATGGTATGACCATTATCCAGCTTGCCAAGTCAGGTCTTACAACAAACTGATCAAGGATTTCAAGCTTGATTACTCAGACAACAGAGGAGATAAGAACATTCTCTGTGAGCTGGAAAATTGTTTGTACAAAGCTATGTGGAAAAGATCAAGGAGTTAACCAGGTAATTGTAAGAACCACCTTCACAAAAAAAGATTGCGTGCATGGTTTCTGAATGGGTTTTGTAGCAATAATCTAAGAGAGCAAGAAGTCCCTGCACCCATGAAGAAGTTCAATGACCTAGTGCAGTGAGCTCTGAAGCTCGAGCAGCAAGCGAAGAAGGAGAGAAGCCATAATAAGCGAAGGTCTAGCAGTAGTAGTTCTTCTACTGAGAATTCCAATTCTAGTGAGACTTCTAGCAGCTCTGACAATAGTTCATACGGAAAGAGCAAGGACCAGGCTAAGGGTCTTGGTCCAGGAAACTTGATGAAATGGCTAGGCAGATTACTGAAATCAACCAGATAAGACAACTAGTTAGGAATATAGAAACCTGGTGCTTTAAATGAAAATCCAAATATCATGTTTCCAATGAATGCCCACAGTGCACATACTGCAAAGCGTATGGCCATTTTTGACATTCGAATCCATCATTTCAAGAAGGGTAAGGATCTATCTCTAGTTGCATTTACAAATGCTGAATCAGCCAAGGTAGAGACAATTAGTGTACCTCAAGAGGAAAAATTAGGTACCAGTTGGAATGGTACTGGGCATGGCAGATACCAAGGGGATACTAGTCAAGACTGAGGTTGTGGTAATTTCCAAAACCAAAGTCTTAACTGCTATACTTGTGGGAAATATGGGCATTTTGCAGCACAGTGTCCAAAAGCACCAAGTACTGCGGCTACTGAGGTGAAAGACCCAGAACCAGTTCCAATACGGGCAGTCATCGCAGTGAAGGGGTGGTTATTGAAGAAATCCCAGATGAGCCTGTGAAACCAGTCAGTGTTGAAACCAGCAAATGGACTCAACATAGAGAAGTCTGGAAGGATAAGGGCAAGGAGAAGGTAGTCGATAAATGGCAAGAGCAGTGAGAACTAGCAACCAAAATCACAGAGGATCTAGCTAAGAAGCTACCAGAGCAACTAGAGAGTTCTGATGCTTAAGTGATTCAAAAGATACCAGCCAGTCTTCTAAGAAGAGGCAGGCAAATCAGTCAAGATTTGGAATCTCTGAGGGTATGCTTGTTGCAATACAAGGATTGGTGGAAGATCTAGGGAAGGTCAAATCAGATTTGACTACAATGGGAAACATTGAGCTAGAGAAAGCAGACACCATAACAGAGGATTGGCATTGTGAAGATAGTCTTGATTCCTCGAGTTCTGCTAATAATTCTGACCAGGAAAGAGAAGAAATCCATGCCAAAATCTGTGAAAGAATTCAAAAATTGACAGTTGAATTAGAAGATATAAGGAAGATTTTGCCTGAAGCAGCAAAATTCATCAGACAGCAGAGAAAGGCTGAAGCCAATGCCAAGACAGTGGATTTGGTATCTGTCAGAGATGATGAAGTGTCGGTAATCCATGTGGACTACAAGATCAGGAAACAATGGGAGCCGCTATCCGGTTTTATACTGGGATGGAAGAGCAGGTGTGAATATCCTGGCGACACATCTTCAGCAAAGGCTGGGTATCATAGATTTGAAACCAACACCCTTTAAGGTTCGAATGGCCGATCATAGGGTTGTTCAGGCAACTGGTATGATCAAGAATATGCAGATCAGGGTGGGTAAAGAAAAATTCAAAACCAGCTTTCTGGTACTAGTCAAGGGGCATATGGTATGCTACTCGGATGCCATGGTTTTGGATGGTGCAGGCTGTTCATGATTATGTCAATCAGACCCTAACCATATAGGGAACCAGTAGGAGAATCTAGGTTTAAACAAATAACACCAAAATCTAGAAGAAGGCACTTTGACTAGAAGAGATTTGCCAAAAGTATGGGGTTAAGAAGATTGAAAGGATGCTTGCAGCAATAAATATTTTTCCATTAGAAAAAATAAACATAAATGCAGTATTATTCAACAAGAATCAAGTTGAGAAACAAAGAAGCAGTTTCCAGATCAGCTCACTGAATTGAATCCTAGAGAAAGACTAGTCCAGTTGACTGGATGGCCAGAGAAATAAGTTGACTCCAAAAAAGAATGTTCATATTCCAGTACATCGACGCACACTGAAGAGGTGCACACTAAAGAGGTCACTGGAGTTCAGAACAAGAATCCAAAACTAACAGGTCCATCTTGGGATTATGCTAAGGAGTCAACAAAAAGGAAGGGAGGTGGGCCGAATTGGTTGCTTCCAGATGATCAAGAAATTGAAGAATGGAATCTCGATTCTGAAGAAAGTCCTCGATGAGAGTGCTCATGTCAACTAGAACTCCTTACATCTTACATTTTTATCAAAGAATTCTTTTTGTCTCCATATGTTAGCCTATATGGTGGTAAAATCTTTTAATTGGAGCTTGTTTAGATTTTCTAATTCATTTATCCTAGGAGATAGCTCGTGACCTATCTACTCCAATTTCTTAGCGACTTAGGATAGGAATTAAATATGCTATGGGCAATATTATATTAAGACCAAACACCATATTGTATGGTGTTGTGCCAAGCAATGTCTTATAAGGAACTCTACATTCCCATAACATGGAATGGGCACTCTATATGCCCATCACATGGAATGTAACTTTTGATCCCAAGCCATCCTTAAAATCCCCTACAATTTTGGTCAAAATGGTGCATAGTGTTTTATTTGTGGCCTTGGCTTGTTCGTTGTCTTGTGGGTGATAAGGGGCTTATTTCCAATGACTGGCCATGAATTCATCAAGAAGATATCCAATGATTTCATTGATAAACTGATTGCCTCTATCACTCACAATCTATTGCTCAGCCATACCTAACAAAAACATTCTCATACAAAAACTGTTTCATGGTTCTAGCCTCTACCCATTTTGTTAGATAATCTGTGGAAATAATGATATATTGGGCATGTGTTTCTTAAGCAGGGAGTGTGATAGGTCCAATGAAGTCTATTCCCCACTTTGCAAGTGTGTGGGCACCCATCATTGGTCCTAGTGGAATCTCATCCCTTCTAAGTGAAACTTTGTTCTGTTGGCAATTCATCACATCTCTTAAAATGTTTTTCAACGTCCATGTGCAATGTTGGCCACCATATCCTAGTGGTCAAGACAACATTTGCTTCTTAACACACGAGAACTTGCCTTTTAAAATGCCTCCATGTGTGTGTTGTAAGATAGGCATATACTTGCTTTCTGTAACACACAACCTATGCTGATCATCCTTACCTCTCTTGCAGAGATGTCCTTCTATTAAGGTGTAGTCTCTAGCTTCTAACTCTAAGGACCTCTCGCGAGCCTTGGAAATGTTTTATTGCAATAGCTTGGTTGTGAGGTTATCAACCATATGGTCACTTGGAATATTGTGACCTTAGGTTATCACACACAGAGGCTCCCTTTACACAAAGGGAATGAGGGACACATGTCAGCTCCCTAGCCCAGATGCCCACAAGGTGTGCCCAATTCCTATTGGAAGACCCTTGAAGTGGACCAATGAGAATTAAGCTAGAGTAAATGTAGTTTAATTAATTTAAAAACATTTAATAAAAGAAACCAATGAGAATTAAGTCTCCTAGAAGACTATTGGGCAGTCTCCCAAAGGGTCCAATGAGCATTCAGAAGCCCCATGGCTTTCCTGATTTCTATTGGCCAGGAGGCAAAGGGGGTCCAATGAGAGTTTAGTTTAATTGTTTAATTACCTAAAGCTCTCACAAAAGGGGAAAGGGGGACACATGTCAGAAGGCTATCACTTATGCTGCTTAATACCCATTGGCTTGACTTGGGGAGGTCCAATGAGACAAAAGCCAGAGAAAATTAGCAACAAGGGCTCGCCCAAGAGAGAGAGGGGGCTGATTTTTGCTTGGCATTGACACACACACACTCACACTTGACCATGTGTGAAGGAAGAATACTCTATCTCCTCCCAAGCTTTAATGGAGAGCTCATAACCTACTCCAAGCTTGTGAGATAGAAGCCTACATCAACACTCTCTTGGCATGTGGATGCAAATCCAACCAAGAGCCAAGATTCAATGCATGCTCATCTCCTCTACCAAGCTAATTAATAAGCTAAGCTATGCTAAGAAGAGTGATTATGTGAGGAGATGTACATCTTTCTCGTAAGATACTCCTTCTTCCTCTCAATCTACTCTCATACCCTACTAGCTCTCACCATCTTCGAAGGTGTGTGAGGTCTTGGGTATGAGAACGGGGATAATTCAAGTTGTGTTTGATTAAGTGTTTTGCTTGGTGCATGAAGCTACCATCTTCATTGCACTAGCTAGTCTTGAAGGAACACAAAGAATTGTATTGTACAATGTCTCTCTTGA
The DNA here is from genome assembly GCF_014529385.1 of Adiantum capillus-veneris. Lineage (NCBI taxonomy): Eukaryota > Viridiplantae > Streptophyta > Polypodiopsida > Polypodiales > Pteridaceae > Adiantum > Adiantum capillus-veneris. Next base: position 542,566 of record NC_140938.1, read on the forward strand.
TGGCAGAAACCATAATACAAAGCCTTTTGGAGGGGGGACCGGCTCCATGCAAATCCGGTCCTCAACTTTTGTCAATAGCTTAATTTCTCTCTCTTTTGAAAGTATTGTCGATGCTATCTAACTAGGTGTTATGCTTTTTGTTGCTCTCTCCATTAAAGCACTCTTGTAATTCTCATTAGGAATCTATTCTAATGAAATGCCCACTATGTTCATGCTAATTTCCGCTACACATAAGTTATTAGGCCATTAAATGTTACATTGGTATCAGAGCTCAAGGTTTCTCTTTTCTTGCTCAAGAAGGGAGGTCCTCAAGCTAGCTACAAATGGTTGGTATTATTAATTGCCTGTGAGTAAGTAGAATAGGGATTTTTCAGCCTTGCAGTGCGCCTGCCTTTGTGCAGTTAACGGGGCATCACTGTCGAGAGATATGGTCTTAATAGTGGAGTCCTTCAGGGCTTGCCTACGGCTTAACCACTATTGAGCTATTAGAAGCTTGACAGGAGCCGGTGCTGTTTTGGTGTCGAAAGACCCTCTCTTCTATTCCTTGCAATTAATGGTATTTGAGCCGCGGGTACATTAGCTTGAGTGCTTTTTCTAAAGGGGTAAAGAGGAGTAGCAACTAGGGCTTGAAGTGCCAAAGTATACCTAAAAAGTTTACACCTAAAAGTTGTTAGAATGGCTGACAATAGTAAAGAGAGTGAAATTAATTTGATAACTTTGATTTTGCTCATGAGCAAGCTACTAATGATGCTTCAATGCTTATTAAATATCTTGTTTCTAGGCTTCAACAAGCCATGGGCAATCCATCTCTCCAAAGTGAAGTGCAACGGCAACTCCGTGCTCACGGGATTCTTCAAGCTATTCACCATAACGAGAGAACACCTAGGAAGCCTCCTTGTGAGACTACCAAAAGAGGTCTCTCTCCGATTTGGGAAGAAGAAGAGGATCCTTATGAAGGGCTCAAGAATTTACTTCTTGATGATGCATCTCCTTCCCAAAGGAGAAATCAAGAGCCGCTACCGAAGGAACGAGAAAGAAGTGAGTCTCCCGCCACCTCAGCGGAGATGGCTCCACGAAGACGGCGGGCTAAACGCTCTCCATCACCACCAAAGCGGAGAAGACCATCGTATTCTTCTCCTCACCACAATTCAAAGAGGGATGATAAAAAGCAAGAGAAGAAAAAGGCGAGAAAGAGGACACCCTCTTCTCCATCTTCTTCATCCTCTTCCTCTTATGAAAGCTATGGTGAAGACAACAAAGATCAAGACAAGAAAAAGGCGAGAAAGTGGTCACCCTCTTCTCCACCTTCTTCAAATTATTCACCTTCTGAAGAAAGTGATGGTGCAACTTTTGAACCATCAAAAAGAAGAGTCCATAGGAAATCCTATGCCGCATGGAAGAGGTCGTCCAAGCTGAAGAAATTCAAAGAGGGAGTGAAGAGCATCTCTTTCCTTACCTATGATGGCACCTTCAGTGTTACGGACAAAGTCTAAGCCTTTATCCAGCAATTCGATGCGGCATTTGGAGATGAGGGCTTCAAGGAGTCCTCTAAGCTACGCCATGTAGCTATGCACTTTCAAAAGTCCGCCAGACAATGGTGGTCTACCTACGAGCCAACGGTGAAGCTCCACGAACATGGAAAGCTTTAAGAGCTTCCATTATGAAGCAGTTTTTGGCCACCGATGCCAAAGAAAAAGTACTCACCAAATGGCGAAGCTTAAAGCTCTCTCCCAATGAATCCATCCACAAATATGTAGACAAGTTTTGGGACCTACAACTCAAAGCCACTGTCTTCAAAACATTGGATTTTGGAGAGCAAAAGCAACAATTTTGTGCGGGCTTAACAGAAGAAATGGCGGAGTATGTCAACTCCCAAAGGCCACGTACCATATCGGCGGTAATACACCATACTATGGTGGCCTCTCGAATCAATTTCCAAACGGGGGGTAAAAGAAATAATAAGCCCCCGGAAAACAAGGGTTCCAATGAGCCTAAGGGGAAGGACAATGTCCAAAAGTCTCCTAAGGGCAATTCCAACAAAGCTAAAGAGAAGGGAGTTTACAAAGGAAAGAATAAACTCTCTCCTGAAGAGATTGAGCGTTATCGTAAGGATAACCGGTGTTTCAAGTGCGGCAAACAAGGGCATGCGTATCGCGCTTGTCCCCAAAAGAACAACCGCCAAGATCCTCCTAGAGCTTCTTTGGTTGAAATCCAAGCGGAGGAGACTCACCAAATTCACCACAAAGGATCTCCTCTATGCCATGCTTGGGGAAAGGTAAGAGAACATGATGCTTTTATTCTCTTTAACCCTGGTTCTACTCACAATTTTATATCTATAGAGTTGGCCACCAAGCTAGGAATACAATCCTACGAGATGGGAGATGTCCTACCCGCAGACAGTGCCTTCAAGGGGCAAGAAGCTTCAGTCACTCCCTTAATTGGGAAATTGAGGCTTCATGTCCAAGGCTATGTGGACAAAGAGGACTTCTTTATCTCTCCTCTCAAGCATGAGGATGTAATCCTAGGGGCAGCATGGTTTGACCGCCTGGCTGCCGATGTTAAATTTTCTAAAAGAAAAATCTCCTTTAAGTTCAGGTAAAAAGACATGTATATAGATGCTAAGGAGATGGGTAACACCATCCCCATTGTACATACACCAGCTTTCAACAAGTCAATAAAGAGCTCTATTTCCGTGTACATGATTTTTGTTAAACATTCTCAAAATGAACCGAATGCTTTAGCAAAAGAAAATAAAAGCAACCAAAAGGAATTAGAGTTATCCAATTTTCTCAAGGGGTTTCAAGATGTTTTTATTGACGACATCCCTTGTGAGCTACCTCCTAAACGAGGTAATGATGGCCATGCAATTGAACTTCTTCCAGGAAGTTCACCGCCTAATAAACCTCCTTATAGAGTTTCTCAAGCTCAACAAGAGGAGATTATGTGGCAAGTGCATGAGTTAGTTGAGAAGGGCATGGTTAGGCCTAGCTCATCTCCATTTTTCTCACCTGTGCTATTAGTGCAAAAGAAAGACGGCACATATCGTATGTGTGTCGACTATAGAGCACTAAATAGGATCACTATCAAGAATAGGTTTCGCATTCCACGGGTAGAAGACCTATTTGATAAGCTACAAGGATCGACCTACTTCAGTAGGATTGACCTAAAAAGTTGCTATCATCAAATAAGGATAGTTGATCAAGACATTGTAAAGACCGCATTTCGTACTACATTTGGTCTTTACGAATACATTGTCATGCCTTTTGGCTTGACCAATGCACCAGCCACATTCAACCGCTTGATGGAGAAGCTGTTCAGGCCTCATCGAACCTTCACTGGAGTGTTCTTTGATGATATTATCATCTACTCTAATTCATTGGAGGAACACAAGCAACACCTCCAGGTAATATTTCAAGTTTTAAGAGAGAATAAACTTTATGTTAATCGAAAGAAAAGTGAATTTTTCTTGCAAGAGATTCAGTATTTAGGTCACATTATCTCTCAAGATGGCATCCAAATGGATCCATCCAAGTTAGAGGTAATAAAAGGATGGCCTAAACCAAGGAATCTTCATGAACTAAGAAGCTTTATAGGTATGTGTGCATACTATAGATGCTTCATAGAAAAGTTCTCGAAAATTGCGGGACCATTACATGACCTAACAAAGAAAAAGTGTTAGGTATACATGATCTGCTAAGGAGAACAATGCTTTCAAAAATCTTAAAGAAAAGCTTATCTCTCAACCTGTGCTTACACTACCGGATCTCTGAAAACCATTTGAGGTCCAATGTGATGCTTGTGGTGATTGCCTTGGAGCTGTTTTGCTCCAAGAAGGGCACGCCATAGGCTATGAGAGTCGAAGGCTCGACCCTGTTGAGCAAGCTCTAGGCATATACGAAAAGGAACTCCTTGCAGTTCTACATGCCTTAGACTCATGGAAGCACTATTTATTGGGGACTCCTTTCATTCTACGAACGGATCACCAAAGTCTTAAGTACTTCATGACACAGACCAAGCTCTCCGACAAACAAATGAGGTGGGAAAATTTCCTTTCGCAATTTCATTTTCATATTGCTCACATTGCTGGAAAGCATAATCAAGTAGCCGATGCACTCTCAAGACGACCGAGAGTGAATGCGATTTCCATAGCAACTCACAATGATCTATCTTCAATGATAGATGAGTATGCTATTGATCGTGATTTTAGAGATGTGATTTCAGCCCTTGCATTAGGGAAGAAAGAAGAACCATTTACTTTACAAGATGGTTATCTTCTCTATGGCATTAGACTATGCGTTACTAACTCACTACGTGAGAAAGTAATGTATGAATCTCATGCTCCCCCGTATGCGGGGCATAGAGGGATTCAGTCTACCTTAAAGGGAATTGAAACATATTTCTATTGGCCTACCATGAAAGTGAACATACAAGAGTATGTTTCCAAATGTGTGGTATGTCAAAAGACAAAATTTGATAGAGGGAAGCAACCTGGATTGCTTCAACACTTGCCAATCCCTAATTCACCATGGGAGAGCATATCCATGGATTTTATCTTTGGATTGCCTAAGTTTATCCATGGGAATACGGGAATATGGACGATAGTAGACAGGTTCAATAAACAAGCTCATTTTATACCTGTCAAAAAGACTATCAAAGCCCATCAAATGGCAACCCTCTTCATTTCACAAATTTTCAAGTACCATGGCTTGCCAATGTCCATAGTGTCAGATAGAGATCCTAGAATGACCAGTAATTTCTGGAAGGGTCTCTTTGAGAATTTAGGAACAAGGCTAAACTTCTCTTCGGCCTATCATCCACAAACTGATGGCCAAAGTGAAATAGCTAACCTAACCATTCTCGATCTACTAAAAGCCTAGGTAATGGAAGCAGATCAAAGATCCCAATGGGAGAAGTACTTACCCTTAGTAGAGTATGCTTACAATAACACTGTACATACTTCCACAAGAAAAGCACCTTTCAAGGTAATTGAGGGAAGATCAAAAAGTCCCTTGCTACTTAAGGTACATGGGAAGATCTTCGCTGCAAATGAGTATAGCCGAGACCTACAAGAATCTTTCCAAAAGATTAAGGATGTTATCTCTATCTCACAGCAAAGGCAAAAGGCTGCTGCTGACAAGCACAGAAGAGCCCAAGCCTTTAAAGAAAACGATTGGGTCTTGTTAAAGTTTCCCAAGGCTTGATTAAGGCACACGACGGGCAAGAATCCTACGGGCCACCAAAAGTACTATGCTAAACTAGCAAAAAGGTACTATGGTCCCTTTCAGATTCTTAGGCCAATCGATGAGATGGCCTATCAACTTAAGTTGCCCAATCATTGGCTCATACACAATGCTTTTCATGTGAGCCTATTAAAGCCTTACAAAGGAGAGCCACCTCAAGAACCAACTATTGAAGACCCACCGGAGATCGAGGACCAAGAGGAGGTGCTGCAGCCCGAGTCCATTCTCCGACATGAAGACAAGGTATTAAGAGGCGGTAAGACTATCCGGCGATATCTTATTAAGTTTAAGAATTATCCTTTTAAAGATGCTAGATGGATGCAAGGCATACAATTAAAGGATAACCTAAACCTTGTCAATGCTTACAATGCTTCCCAAGAGTAAGCAAATGTACAAAATGTTAAAAATGAACAAAATTTTTGTCTTATAAGACTCTCTTTTTCTTTATTTGTGCACAAAAATGAAGTAGTATGCATGCTTAGATCAAGTTTGCGGAGACGACGTCTCCCAAACACCAAGTAGAGCTTGTCACTCTACTATGGAAGATTGCTAGGACTAATGTGCAGACATGCTTGCGGCAGCCTCAGGCTCTCAAGCGCCAAATGGATTAGTCATCCATTATGGAATGATGTCGTAGGGTAACATAGGGATCCTCTACCCACTAAGAAAAGGACTCATGAATATGCTTTATCTTCTCTACACCATAGTTGAGGACGACTATGATTTCAAGAGAGAGGTAATGTCATAATAATCAATATCTAATTCTCCTAAATGATTTTCTCATATTAAACTGATCATTTAATGTGGGGAAGTGCCAGGGGAGAAAAAGCTAGAATATTGGTTAAGCTAGTAGACCGGCCACAGTAGGGATCCAAAGGAGGGAAAATAGGGATCCAAAGGGGGGGCCATCTGCAAAAGAGCCATGTGCAACAATGGGCTAAAAATACCCTAAGGTTCAGCCCATTAAGACTTCCAAAATGCTAAGGTTCCAAAATTCAAAGGTTGTGTCCAAAGGTCAACCCTAGGGAAAATTGGATGCTTTGTGTGTGTCCTAAAAGTCTTTCCACATCCCTACATGGGAGGGGGGCAAGCCCCAAAGGTAGAGGATGAGAGAGAAAGCCACACACACACACAGGCTCCCTTTACACAAAGGGAATGAGGGACACATGTCAACTCCCTAGCCCAGATGCCCACAAGGTGTGCCCAATTCCTATTGGAAGACCCTTGAAGTGGACCAATGAGAATTAAGCTAGAGTAAATGTAGTTTAATTAATTTAAAAACATTTAATAAAAGAAACCAATGAGAATTAAGTCTCCTAGAAGACTATTGGGCAGTCTCCCAAACGGTCCAATGAGCATTCAGAAGCCCCATGGCTTGCCTGATTTCTATTGGCCAGGAGGCAAAGGGGTCCAATGAGAGTTTAGTTTAATTATTTAATTACCTAAATCTCTCACAAAAGGGGAAAGCGGGACACATGTCATAAGGCTATCACTTATGCTGCTTAATACCCATTGGTTTGACTTGGGGAGGTCCAATGAGGCAAAAGCCAGAGCAAATTAGCAACAAGGGCTCGCCCAAGAGAGAGAGGGGGCTGATTTTTGCTTGGCATTGACACACACTCACTCACACTTGACCATGTGTGAAGGAAGAATACTCTATCTCCTCCCAAGATTTAATGGAGAGCTCATCACCTACTCCAAGCTTGTGAGATAGAAGCCTACATCAACACTCTCTTGGCATGTGGATGCAAATCCAACCAAGAGCCAAGCTTCAATGCATGCTCATCTCCCCTACCAAGCTAATTACTAAGCTAAGCTATGCTAAGATGAGTGATTATGTGAGGAGATGTACATCTTTCTCGTAAGATACTCCTTCTTCCTCTCAATCTACTCTCATACCCTGCTAGCTCTCACCATCTTTGAAGGTGTGTGAGGTCTTGGGTCTGAGAACGGGGATAATTCAAGTTGTGTTTGATTAAGTGTTTTTCTTGGTGCATGAAGCTTCCATCTTCATTGCACTAGGTAGTCTTGAAGGAACACAAAGAATTGTATTGTACAATGTCTCTCTTGATGGGAGAAACCATAATACAAAGCCTTTTGGAGGGGGGACCGGCTCCATGCAAATCCGATCCTCAACTGTTTTCAATAGCTTAATTTCTCTCTCTTTTGAAAGTATTGTCGATGCTATCTAACTAGGTGTTATGCTTTTTGTTGCTCTCTCCATTAAAGCACTCTTGTAATTCTCATTAGGAATCTATTCTAATGAAATGCCCACTATGTTCATGCTAATTTCCGCTACACATAAGTTATTAGGCCATTAAATGTTACAAAGTTTGCACTGTAACTCAAAAAAGTTACAATTGTTTGTGACCACCTTGAAACCGTCTTGATATTGAAGAGGTATATGTTAGGCCCTTTGTCATCAATCCCCGTTGGAGCTTCAGCATTTGTGAACCATGAAAGCTGATGGGTCTTGCCTTTTGTGACTACCATTGTAAAAACAAAGTCAAGTAGTATAATGAATCATCCACCGATTTGTCCCGTATTGCATTTTTTTTTAAATTCAAATAGAGAAGGGCTCGATGGTCTATAGAAAATACAAACTTGTTGGTCAAAAGATAATGTCAGAATTTCTTCATTTCATATATCACTCCCAAGCCCTCTCGTTATGTGGTTGTATAGTTCTGCTTTGCATTATTCAGCTGCCGGCTAGCGTAACAAATAGAAAATCCATGTTACCGTCTCTCAGTTGAGCTATCCTTGAGTTTCTTGCAAGAATCTTCACACTCTCAATCCATTCAAACACCACTATAAGCTCGTAAAGAGGTTGCGCAATGATAGCGTATAGGAAGATGAACCTCTTGTAATACTCGCCATAATGTCCCATGAATGATTGTACTTGCTTTGCATTCCTAGGCCTGGGCAATTCAACTATGACCCGAATCTTATTAAGATCCATAGAGATTCCATTTTTTGACACAATAATAACCTAGGATTCTACCTTGCCAAACCATGAATACGCATTGCTCTAGCTTAAGGAAAATCCTATAAGTCCTCCACTTCTCGAGTACCTTTCTAAAATGCTCAATGTGCTCAGCTCGCACAAAGGTCATCCATTAAATCTCCAAGAATATCCTCAAGTATCTTTCGAACGCGTGGGCCATAAGTCTTTGGAAAGTGGTTGGGGCATTGGTCAGACCAAATGGCATCACTCTATTTGCATATATTCCCTACACCATGGCAAATGCCATCTTGTATTGATCTTTTGCTGCAATGGCTAGTTGATGCCTGAAAGTCCATTCAAAAATGAATATGCTTGCTTTCCTGCTACTCTCTCAAGCACGTGCTCTATGATTGGTAAGGTTGAGATTGCGAGAGAGAGAGAGAGAGAGAGAGAGAGAGAGAGAGAGAGAGAGAGAGAGAGAGAGAGAGAGAGAGAGAGAGAGAGAGAGAGAGAGAGAGAGAGAGAGAGAGAGAGAGAGAGAGAGAGAGATTGAGAGACAAAGAGAGAGCTACCATCTCCACCCTCTGGCCTAGCTATTATCTTATATCCACACCAACTCACCCATCTTTTCCATCTTTCCCTCCCTTGCAACTCATTAGCAGGTGATTTTTCCTTTCCTAATGTTCAATGTTTCCTAATGTTCAATGTTTGCTCCACTTTCTCTAATAAGTTTACTTGACCTTGTTGTTGTATAGCATTACTCACACATCAAGGTCAGGCTATACGTTTTATTTCCATCCTTGTGGCTGTGTTGTCCTTCGGGTCACATTGCAAGAAGGAACCACAGCATAGGCACCCACCGCCCCTAGCTATGTTTTCCTTCAGGTCACACTGCGGAGGGGTTAGAACTTATATGCTTCATCCCAGGCTGTTGCCGACCTTCGCTTCGCACTATAGGGAGTAGCTTAGAATGTAGAACAAGATTCCTTGCCATGGTTTTTGTTGACCATCATGCATTACAACCGGGAGGTTAGGTTGAATAGATTCCCGATCTCTAGATGTTGCTCACCATTGTGTCGCACTATAGAGAGGGGTTTAGGTTTTTAAAAGAATCCAGTCTCTGGCTATTACTTATCACCATGTCACACTATAGAGAAGGATTAGGTACGTATACTCTAGATTCCCCGTCTCTAGTTGATGCTGACCTCCGCGTCGCAATGTGGTGAGGGGTTAGGCTGTCTAGATTCCTCGTCGTTGGCTGTTGCTGACCATCATGTTGCATTGTGGAGAGGGGTTAGGTGCTCCATGTTCCTCGTCCTTGGCTGCTGCTGACCACTGCATTGCACTGCAGGGAGGGGTTCAAAATTTTATGCTATTCCTTTGTATAGGTTAAAACTATATGAATGTGCATCAATTTTCTAGCCATATAAGTCCATTCTTTTGATTTGTATTCTTAAAATCCTATTACTCATATCTATATAAATGTTGATCTATTTAATAGATTTTTCTTCCTTAAAAATTTAGTCCCAGCCATGGTAGAAATGACGATATCACGTCTTCATTGCAAAATCATTTGCAATGCATTTATTTTATATCTCTACCTTGCTTCAGAGGATTATCTCGTCGCATGTTTGATCCACTATAGTCCAAATTTCCTGCTTTTGTGATTGAGCTTGAGGAGCATTGCTGGGAGAAGTTGTGTGCCATCGTCCCCTCAGAATTTGACCCAAATCTTTGCACAAACGATGTTATGCATACCACCATGAAGCAATTATTGGGCATGATCGTCAAGAGTCTTGAGGGCCCAACACATATTGATTCAAGGACAAACCAAGAATCAAGGAGCACATGTAGCTTGTCCAAAAATTGGATCAAGAGATGAAGCTCAAGGGTAAGGCAGGAGAGTCCTCCAAACGTCCCAGGATTGAAGAGGATGTACCTCCCACACCAAATGTCCAATCCTATGTGCAACCTCCAGAGGTGTCCTTGGATGAGTCTACCCATCCTCATATTCTCCACTTGCTTGGTGAACATTCTATATTACACTTGCAAGCACCCCAACTTGGTGAAGGTGGCTATGCATCTCTCAAGCAAGTTTCAGTGGCCATCCTCTATTCCTTGACCCTGTCTACGCCATAAAGATCAAACTGGTATCCTTGACCCTATCTACGCTGCAAAGATCTTCAAAGACAAACTAGTAGCAGGCCAACCTTGCAAGTAGTACTAGAGGAAGCCATGACCGTTAATCTAAAGCATCATGGTATGATTCTACGTTGTGTCCTTGTAGGTTATAGCAGGAAGCCCATGCTCATATTCAGGTGCTAGAATGAAAGCCATCTTGAGCAGTGGATTCAAGTGTGCCACCACGATGAAAGAAAACCTTTGATCAGAGAGTTTCAAAGCACATGTGGCATTGTAGATAATATTTTTCCAATCTGCAATGCAATTATTCAAACAATGAAGTTCACATCGACTTGCACCCTGTCCGTAATGTTATTTCTCTTAATTTCAAGTTGGGTCTTCAAAATCAAGTCATTTGTGTCTAATTTCAAGCCTATTACAAACTTACTACTTAAGTTTTATTATGTTTCTTTGTAGAGCTAGAGAATATGCCCGCACCTAATCCTCAACGCAAGCAAAACGAGTCTACCCCTGATCCTCAAGCTAAAAAAAATGTGCCTACTCCTGATCCTCTACTCAACCATGCGCTAGCGCAATAGATTTACCAAGAAGAGGAAATTCAAGTGGCATAAGGCGATCTTAGGGCCATGGTTGCATCCCAAGAGGATGAATTTGAACTTTAGGGAGATCCACTTAGCTACAAGCAATGCAGTCCACTGTGTCTGAATCATTTTGTACGCAATACGCTTTTTTGAATCAGAGACAATGTTAAGCCATCCTCTCCCTTAAAAGTCTTTGACTTGCAGCACACTGTACTTGCCAAAAGCATGCTATCGTGATTCATGCAGATATACAAATCACCTCCAGACAACAATCAAGTGGCAATGTGTTTTGTTCAACAATGTTGTTCTTACTACATGTTGTGGCTCAAAGTAGATTGGAATGATCGTCCTACTATCTACCGGAGGTGTTAGTAAGGGACCACTAGCAAAGAAGGTTCACACTTGAGAGGCCAACAAAGAAAATCCCCCTCGCAAAAAGGATTTACATATCTTGTTGAGGAGATGGTAGTCATTGAGCAGCTGGAAAGTCAAGGACAGGATTCAGCAAGCCAAGGAGAGTCCCCAACTATGCTAGGGGCTCGTATAAGTGAATTATAAAGAAAGCTAGCATGGTATGAGGCAATATTTGGGCCTATAGATGAAGCAGACATTGACAACACCGTGCCTAGCGCATCATTGGATTCATCTGAGTTTTCTTTGCCATCTTTACTAGGTTAACATGAGCAACAATAGCTCTATTTTTGTATCTTGAATCGATTGTAACTTCGTCTCTTTTTATGAATATAATCTCTTTTTGTCGTGAACCTCTCTCTCTCTCTCTAGATATTGGGAGAGAGGAGAGAGAGATAGGGGGAGAGCTAGATATTGGGAGAGGAGAGAGAGATAGGGGGAGCTCTCTTTCTAGATATTGGGAGAGAGGAGAGAGAGATAGGGGGAGAGAGAGAGAGAGAGAGAGAGAGAGAGAGAGAGAGAGAGAGAGAGAGAGAGAGAGAGAGAGAGAGAGAGAGAGAGATAGGGGGGAGAGAGGGGAGAGAGAGAGAGATAGGGGGGGAAGGGGGGGGGGGGGAGAGAGAGAGAGAGAGAGAGAGAGAGAGAGAGAGAGAGAGAGAGAGAGAGAGAGAGAGAGAGAGAGAGAGAGAGAGAGAGAGAGAGAGAGAGAGAGAGAGAGAGAGAGAGAGAGAGAGAGAGAGAGAGAGAGAGAGAGAGAGAGAGAGAGAGAGAGAGAGAGAGAGAGAGAGAAAGAGAGAGAGAGAGAGAGAGAGAGAGAGAGAGAGATATATAAAGGGAAAGATATATATATATATATATATATATATATATATAGAGAGAGAGAGAGAGAGAGAGAGAGATAATGCCATATTCATTTCATAAACGTCACAAAACAAGATTACATCTCGTCTGTAGCATCAAACACAGGCACCATGTCATCCACATCTAAACATTCTGGATCAATGTCTTCTGAATTCTGTTCTAGGTCAACATATGAGTGGAGCTCATTTGCAATTGCTTCATGCATTTGGAAACGTCGATAGCTTTCTTCCACATCATGTGTGGCTATCTTTGCTAGCCTGTGAATCAATCACATGTTAGAAAATACATACACCAAGTATGTGGCTCATTTTGGACTCAATCAATTTCATTTTTTGGTGTGAACAAAATCAAACAAAGACCAGTTTCTTTCACAACTACCACTTGAGGCGACCACAGACAAGACCCTCATAGCCACATGTTGAAGCTCCACTTTTTCCCACCATACTCTTTCCATCAAACCAGTGTGCTCATTGTCTCAATTGCATTTATGTGCCAAGGATTGCCAAACATTCCCTCCCTACTAGTATAGGTCATCTTTTGTGTGTATTCCACTTGTCCATCTACATTGCCTAGTAGTTCGGCACACACTTTCTTAAAGTTGTTGATCACTCCCTTGTTTGAAGACTGATCGTGCATCTGAAATTTGGATCCAAGACAAATCCTGCTCCATGTAAAGGCGTATGCAGTTGTTCCCAACCTCTTTTGGCAACCACTGTCATCATGCTTTTCTCCTTCCTTGCAAAGGTTGTACACTCTCTCAACTTGCGAGTGGATTCATGCATATACCAGTACACACGTCCAAATATGGATGCTTCTTTGTCCACTAATTGTATCAAGTGGATGAAGGGCTCTTTGACAGTGACAATCTAATCTACATTTCTCTAGAAGACTAGAGAGTTCACAAGTTCTATCCCATCTTCTATCTGCAAGTGTTTCAAGAAGGGCTAGCTTCACCTGTGGGGCAGTGTAGATAGGACATAATATGTTGTTGCAAATTGGGTCGCACAAAAGATCTATAATTTTTTGGTTGGTGACTTTGTTCTTAAGAGTGCATAGAAAAATGAATGCTCCCTTATAAATTTCACAACATGGTTTGCCTCCACGAGAGTTTTCATGATTGAAGAAACTTTTCCAAAGTCCTTCAGGAGCACATTCAAGGTGTTGGCAGCACATGGAACCCATGTGATCTCTAGATACTTTGTCTCAATTGCTTTCCCAGCACCTTTGTAGTAAGCTGCATTTGTTTTTGATGATGGCCATCACAATTTTAGCATTCATATATACCAGCAAGATATCAACTTCTTTTCTCTTTCATAGATGTGTCGATTGCTTCAAGAAAGATGGACCACCTGGGACAAATCAACAGCACATTTATCAATGATTTCTTCTTACAAAATTTTCAACCATCCAGGGCAATTGTGCATCCATATTGTGGCACATAATCAAGTGTTGTGCGCTTTAGAATTTTGTTTGATGTAGTTTTCACTTAATCTAAATATTCTTTGCGCATCTTATTATAGTCAAGCATCACAAAACCCTTTTCCATTGTGTTCATCAAAGCATCTCTGAAGATAGAATTTTAGATGAAGTTGAAAGGAATTCCACACATAATAAATGCTTGTGTCCACTTAAGGTCGATCTCAAGCAACCATGTCTTATCAAATGCGTGGTGCAAAGTAGAGTCAGAATTTTTTGAATGACTGATTGGTGTTGAGCATATAAAAGGGCAAGTGCAAGGGTTCTGTGTACAAAATTGAAATTTTGTAAACTGGGACTTTATACGCATATAAACTCTCAAGGGCCATCTGGAGACCAAATTTCAAAAATTTGACTGTGCCAGTGTGTTCAGAAGGGGTTTTTTACCCCAAGTATACATTGAAACTAGAGTTTTGACCAACTCTTGACACCCAAAAGACAAAAGGTGGAGTGTCTGAAACGGAAAAAAGAGAGACTTGAGATTTTGAGCACATTTTTGCACAAAAATAGGTAGAAGTGCTTGAAAAATAGTGCTAGACACTTGGGGATGCCTATGAATGAATTCTATCTAAAAAATCATCAGCAGACATCATACGTGTATGATGTCTAAAGGGTGATTTTGATAGCAAATTTGAACTTTTGACATCATATCCATCTTCTGCATGTTGTGTTGAGCACATACATCAAATCTCATGTCATTTGGACATATAGATTGAGAGTTAAGAGGATTTTACTCTTTGAGGGGATTTCCTTGTAAAACTGATGATTTTGAGAAATTGTGACATCCAAAATTTTCTATGAGCACATATTCTTGATCTACACACTAAGGGGCACCTCTGGTAGAAACAAAGCTAAAATTTGAGCAAAAGACATTATATACGTATGATGTCTTAGAGACCAGATCTGAGGTCAAAAGTTACAACTGAGTGTACCCTTGTGATCTACAACATCTAGGAAGCATATTGACCAAATTTCATCAAATTTGGAGCTCGTTTGAGCCTACAAAGACCATAAGACGCATCTAGGCAAATGAATGCTTGTATTGGACATACTTGCTCAAAAATGATCAAAATCCAATTCTGAAACTTAATGTGAGTTGCCAATACATAGAGGAACCTCTCGAGTGAAATTCACTTCATTCTAATTAGTTAGACATCATACGCATATGATGTCTAGAGGGAACTTTTAGAGACCAAAATTGAGATCTGAGCATACCAGGGTGTTAAGCACAACAAGACAAGTTCACATACCAAATTTTGTCAAATTCTGAGCACATAGACATTATACACGTATAATGTCTCATGCCAAGATCTGAAAGTCAAATTTCACTTGTGACAACATAGGAGGGTGGAAAATGATGTTTTAAGCCTGTTTGCAAAATTTCATTGTATTCTGAGCCAAAAGACTTTACACATGTATAATGTCTTAGTGGCCAGATCTGGGTCAAAATAGACATTTCAGTATACCTCAATGTCCTAGAGCATAAAAGAAGTCCCTAGCCAAGAATTCATAGGATTTGGAGTTCATTTGGGCTTGCAAAGAGCAAAAGACAGAAAACTGCAGATTCAAGCTTGTATTGGTCTTAACTTGCTGAAAAAATGTCCAAATTGAATTCTGAAGATTGTTGAGAGTTGCTTGAGTGATAAGGAATCAGTGAAACAAAAGTCACTTCATTTTGACACAAAAGACTTTATATGTGTATGATGTGTTTTTGGTGATTTTGAACATTTTTGGAAATTTTGACTATATAGGGTGTATAAGCACACCATTCTAAGCACAAATTTGCAAAAAGATCTTCATTCTGTGAACAAAGACATTACACCCATATAATGTCTATAGCCCTAATTCGGAGGTGAAAACTCACATTGAGCTTCTAAAGTGTTAAGCACTGTAAAGTAAGCCTAGTGACCAAGTTTCAACAAGATTGGGTCACATTTGGTCAAGATACAAGAAAAAATCCTTAATCTTGATACTGTTTTGAGTGTTGTTTCAAGTGTAGTCCACCAAAACTGCTCTAACTTTTGATAGACAACTCCAAATTGAGTCAGGTATATAGCCAGGAAGAAAGCTTGCGGGCAATAGCACACACCACAGTTTTGGTTTTAAAGGTGAGTTTTCCCAAGTTTCCTAAATACAAAATTTTAGGGTACCCGCAGGCAATATCAAGAGGTCAAAAGACCAACAACACTTGACTTTTAGGGACTTGACAAAGGGCCAAAGGTGCTTGATAAGGACTATCTAGAGAGTATTGAGTGGCTCTGGCATTAAGAAAGCTAAGATCATCAAGATGGAAGGTCAATCTACCAATACTTTTGTAAATAGGAGCAGAGGTATGGCAAGACAAGTTAGAAGTGTTGAAAAGCCAATCTATCCACATTTTGACACAAGCCCAGCTACATTTCCACCATGGATGTACCCAGATGCAACCATAGAGCATGACTTTCATAGAGGTGGTTATTTGGTCAATGAAGGACCACAAATACCTTCACCAAACACGAGAAGTCCTATAAGAATTCCAAAGAAGGAGCCACCTAGATTCCCTTCTAGAGAAATAACGAGAGATGAAATTATCACAGAGAGGGTATACATGCCTTCTCAAGGACCATGTATACCATCACCACCTCCTATAACTTACTCCTATCCAAATCAGAGTAGAACCTTGAGAAGATATGATACTGAGAGTGAGAGTGACACATCTTCGTAGAGGAGTGATTTACCAAGAACCCACTATAAATCCATAGGTATCTAGCGAGCAAATGAAGCTTATAGAAGGATTAGCTCAGATACTTGCTCCTCTAGTCAAATATGACCTCCAAGAACCTCTGTGGTGCAAAATTGAGAGAAAATGGACAAACCATATGAGAGAAGAGTGTTACTATGGCATGGAATATGCTAGGGAGAGGTATGTACAACCTATTCTAGTAGCACCTCCTCCACCTAGATACCCTATGCAGAATGCACTAGGACCAATAAGAGTTTCAAGGCCACAGCCTGTTGTCTTAGGACAACAACCTCTGCTGCCAGGTGCTAGTTTACCTGTAGAAATGAGATGCACGCCAATGATAGAAGCATCTACCAAACCAACACTAGTACCAGATACAATGTATTATAACAACCAAAGTTGGTACTACCCTTTGAAGAGACAAAAGATGAGAGAAACGCATGGAATGGTGGGGCCGGTACAACCTCCACCTCTTGCGTTTCGACCTGAAGAAAGAATAGATGAGATGGACGGAAGGACATTGTGGTTCATCACAAATAGAGGCTTAGATACTTCAGAGCCTCCTTATAGCCTAGAGGAATTGCAAGAAGAGCTCCTCAACCAGAGGCAGATTGTTACAAAAGCCGTGGCAACCACTTGGTCAAACAATGTCCTCAGACGGAAATCACTCAAGTGAATGCCTATTGTCTTAACTGTGGTATCACTCACTTGATCCCCAACTGCCCAAAAAACTCAAACCAAGTCATCAAGATTGCAACGAATATCTTAGGAATTGTTCAGCTACCTAGTAGCTCAGAAAATAAAAACGCCATACCAGTTCAGGTAGTTACAAGAGCACAAGATCAAAAGAAAGCTGCTAAGAACCTAGAGATAGAGAAAATAGAAACTGACGCGAGTCTAGAGATGGGTGAGCCAAAAACCGACACACTTAGTCCAAAAACCAAGAGCAAACAAAATAGTTGGAAAGCTAGAAAAGCTAGGATGAAAGCACGTAGGGAACGAGATCAAAAATCCCTAGATGATAAGCTTACCCAAGCTAAAGAGAAGATAAGACAACATGAAGAGAGGGTTTCACCTTCTCTTATGCAGAAGTGCTAGAAGTGCTAGCTTGGGAGGATCAGTATTGGTTAAGAAAGTTAATGAGAATTTTGATGCCCTCCTAAAAGCCTATGAAACACGGCTCATAAACAACCAAACCCAAGAGTAGAGGTGGATGACATATCCATACACGGAATTAGAAAAGTACATGCTTGAAATGTGCAAGAAAAATATTTAAAACGCCCAAGCTTTACTAGAACCACAAGTTGGAAAACCTGAGGATGTCATCCTTGTCCCACCTACACCAGTAATCCCACCAAACCAAGAACGAAAAGAGTCAAATTCTAGTCAAGAGCACGGACCAAAGCTCAAGGACCCCGCGTTAGAACCAAGGATATTGTTGAATACCACGGATAACTCTTCCGAGGGATTTCACATAACTATATCTGAGAGTTGTAAAGACATAGATGGTCTTGACAAATTGTGGAAACAAGTCAAAGAGATCAATGAAGCAAGTGACATAAGCAGATGAGTAAACCAATCGGGTGATGAAAGAGGAGTGTCTCTTCCACCAATAGAAGAAATTGAGATTGGATCTCAAATGAATCTAGAAGTGGAATCGTATTGGGGAGACAAAGGATCTGTACAGTCTATGGACAGTCAACCCAATTCGCTAAGAACACTACCATCCTATCTCGGAGAGTACGAGGCCAAGTCAGAGGTTGTTGCAACCCCATCACAAAGATTGTCTCCCAATAAGGTCATTGATTCAAAAGGGCTAATAGATATTCTATCTACCCCAGTCACTTGTACGATAACATTAGCCGAGTTGCTTAGAATACGACCAAACATGTGGGCTACTGTGGAAAAATTCCTAGAGAAATTTGGTGTTAAGAAGCCAATTACTCAAATCGAGGCAAAGATCAAAGAGCTGGAAACGCCTCAAATAAACACTAGACGAGTGCCTTTAAACAAGGTAGGTGAGTACTATGAGGGAGAAGATGGAAACACCACTCTTCCCGTGGAATTTCAAGGTGTAAAAACCATAGCAATCCTTGACAGCGGAGCCGGTGTTTCCATCGCAACAAAAGAGGTCTGGAAAAAATGGGGAAAACCAGCTGTGAGGTCTACAAGCATGAAACTTCAACTTGCAGACGGACACATGGAAAGGACCATAGGACTGCTAGAAAAAGCAGTTGTTACCTCTGCCTCTTGTGGAATTGAATATGAGCAAACCTTTTGTATTGTTGACTTTGGCAAGAAGAAAAACTATGACATCATTCTAGGAAGACCATTCATGAGACAACTGAAAATGTTCCAAGACTAGGGTTGTGATCATATCTACCTGAGACATATGGAAATCATGACAAGGATAAACTTGAAGGACCATAGTTATAGGGATGTGACGGGAACACCAATGGAGGAGTTTGATTCCGCTACTGTAGGAGGATCAGAACTTCAGCATGGTTGGGTAAGCCAAAAGAGTTGTGGATGTGTGGAGCTTCACAATGCGGAAGCTTAATGTGAGAGGAAGGAATCCTAGAAAGGGTAATTGAAGACGAGGATTATATCCCAAAACCCTTCCTAAGGAAGAATTAGAGCCACTTGGATGGGAACACATCTTGGCTACTTTGGGTGTGTGCAGTATTCAAGAAAGTCCAACAACGAAGTTTTGTGATGAAGATGGCTTTGATGTTGTTCCTTGTTTCGCAGTGAGTGTAATCCAGGAAGATGAATACAAAGAAGAAGATGAGTTCTATGACTCTGTAGAACACTTGGAGCTTCAAGAAGATGCCAAGAACAAAAATCTCGACGACCCAGCATGTGACAAGAACAAAACTTTAACTAATGCACGGTTTTATGATTGTCACCACTACTACCATACATGAAGGAAAGACTCAGCCAAAAAGAACACATTCATGTCAATGAGCTATCAATGCTCTACTCAAGTGGATAGAAAAGTCATCCCAACAGCAACAAACAAAGAGCAAGCAAACAGTAACTTTCCATAACCAGGCAAACCACAAAGGGAAAGTGCTAAGAATGCAACCTTGCTGAGGATAGCAGTGATAGTGATGATTCTTATGACTTCCTAGTCTAGAAACTCAGGTCATCACCACCAATAGCACCTAAAGTAACAACCATGGAGAGCCAAAAGCAAAGAACAACAAGTCAAAACCAAAAAGTTTGACAAATATTGATACCAAAGAGCCAAATTGGCCAAAAACAGGTATGGATCAAGAAGACAAAGATCTCTGATGAGAAATTGCAAGATCCAATGCCAACAGAAAATCCATCGACGCCTGTAAGATCATCTAGGAAAAACACAAAGTCGCAAGCTTCCACAAATAGGATTTGGGTTTCAAAGAAGTTGATTCAAGCACAAAGAGGTCAGAAGTTCATTTGGATTCCAAAATGGTTAGATTATCAACTCCCAAAGTCTGAATCTCTTTGCCAACCAAGCGTACAAGGGCTGAAACAAAGACCGCTGAAGACTCACAGAAAGACAAGGTGGATCCCAAAGTAGTCTCTTCAAACACAAATGAATCAGGGACAAGTATGGGTTCCCAAACTAGAAGCCTCAACAAAACAACCAGTAATCATGAAGAAATGGGTCCCAAAGGTAACCAATAAAACTATTGTTACTGCATCGCCACTTGAATTTTTTCAATTCCTCCTACGGTTATAGTACAATTAGAAAAAACCACTATTGAGGAATAATGAAAATACGACAACCAACCACAAGGCTAAACTGGATTACAAGGAAGCATTGAACAGATAAGTAAGCCTTCAGAAAATCTCTACAACCTTCCATCAAGCAAATGACACAGGAGCTTCAAAGAACATCACATTGCTTAGAATAGGAAGCCTCATTAGCAAATGCCAATAAGAAAATTTCTTATACCCACATCTTGCACATCATAAACCATTTCCATGCATTGACTGTGTATGCATAATAGGGCTACATTACAAGGCCTACATAGGCACAATTTGTTATTGCCCAAGCACAACACATACCCTTGGTGATATCCTGTCGTCAAGGAGGACCCCCAATAGGAGGGGGGAGGCATTGTAAATGTGGACCTAATTTATGAATATTAGAGGGCAATGTTTTGTGACTTGTATTGAATTTTTGCATTTGATTGCGATGATTTCTTGACAAAATTCAGAGTATATGCCCTCCTAGTAGAGTTACAAGAGGAGTACGAGGACAAAAGCCATATATGAGTCCCGAGGGACATGTGTATAGTGTACATAGCGTTTAGAATTCTACTAGAATGATTTTTCTTTTTGGCTGAGTTGAGTTTTGGTTCTATTTTGATCTTTTTGAGATTTTCAAGAAAAAGAAAAAAGGCAAAAAAATTCATAATCTAGATGAAGAAAAGACTGAGGAGATGTCAAGCAGTACAAAGAGAGGCAGGTTTCACGAAGCATGTCTCAATATCCATATGCACAATGGGCAATGTAAGAGGTGAGAAAAGAATGCTGATCAACCTTCAACAACAACATGAAGCCAAAAATGATTGAGAATGGTCATCAAACTCCAGGATGGCCTACAAGTACAAAGAAAGTTGGTGATCGACTAAATGAAAGCAACCATCAAGTGTAAAGTTGTTGTTTAGACATTTCATGCGACTACAGGGCCGTATACAGGAAGTAGATCTTTATACTATACATCTTCTATTTTGTATGTGACTTAATGAAGCCTAACAAACAAAAGGGACTAATAGTATCGACAATAACAAAAGGTGCCAGAGACATCAATCATTTCCAAGACTTGCATCCAAAAAGTTATCTTGCATGCCAAATACAAGACCAAACCAAGCCAAACTTTGTCAGGAGGCTATGCATAGAGAGTACAAGCTAAGGGATATTAATTTTTTTATAAGAAAAACTAGCTAGCGAAAGCTGCGATTTTTTCAAATCTGAATCCATGATAGCCATCTACATACCTTCTACATCATGTATATGAATTTTGGGGACAAATGGCCAACGATAGATCATTGATGGTTGTATATCATGAATGATGTCAGATACAGCCGTTTTGAAGCAAGTTACTAACTTGGGGAACTAACTGGAGTTTTTCGGGCTTTAATTAATTCATGTATCAAGTGGAAGCAATATAATGATTTACAAAGCACACAAAAGCTAACAGTGTAAAATGAGACTTGGATCACCTTGATGCAGGAACAAAGAAGTCCCCAAGGAAGAAGATCAAACACAAGTGGTAGAAAAACCAACCTTTGTAGGGTTATATATGTTGTCCTTGATGAGGCGGATTGAATGCTAGACATGGGTTTTGAACCTCAAATCAAAAAAATCATCTCCCAAATTTGGCATGACTGACAGACTTTGTATTAAAGTGCAACTTGGCCTAAAGAAGTTGAAGGTTTAGCCAGACAATTTCTACAAAATCCTTACAAAGTTGTCATTGGCTCACAAGATGTGAAAGCCAATCTCTCAATTCTATAGATTGTAGAAGTTTTTTTTGAAATCACAAATACTCAAAATTGACAAGTTCATTGGAGCAAGTGATGGATGGAGCTTTCTTTGTCCATGATGATAAGAGTCAAGTTGAACGAGATTGGGTTCTTTGTGAATTTAGGTCTGGAAAGAGACCTATAATGACAAAAACAAATGCTGCATCTAGGCATAGATTTGAAGGACATAAAGTTTGTCATTAGTTATGATTTTCCTGAATCATGTGACGACTGTGTACCTCGGATTGGACAAACATGAGAAACTCATGCAAAGGCTACAGCCAATACTTTCTTTACATCAGCAAAGCGACAACAAAGACCGCACCGACATCGACAACCAGGTCATATCAAGGGCGACATGAATGCGGAGGGGGGGAGTGTTGATAGCTAGGTCAACAACACAGTTGTGGATTATTTTCATAAACATCATTTGTAATAAGTAGGTAATCTAGTTGTAGAGATCGGGGTGCAATAGCACTTCCAGATTGTAAATACCAAGCCATTTGACCCCTCAAACTCTATTTGAGGTTTAACCTAAGGTGACCTTAGTATATAAGGTACCTAGGTCATTTTGCAAAGAGAACTTTTATCATAATCATAAGTTTTAAGTTGCCGTCTACTATGTGTGAGAGAGGAAGAGAGAGAGCGTGAGATTCATCCTTGCGCTACTCGCCGCTCGTTTATCACATTGGAGAACTGACTGCACCATCGCGCTAGCCTCAGCAAGAGCTACGCGATAACAACAAGCATTCCTCACGGAACGGAGCGAACGCACTGACACATCTATGAGCTCTTTACGACTGTTATTATATCAAACAATGTCTGTTTTTTTCCTGCAAGTAGTTGTTAGAATCGTAGTGACATAAGCTACACATAGGTACTCATAAATTTCAATTTCGGGCACTTTTAGAATTTGGCTCTGTCTTTATATGCATTTTTCACAGATAGGTCTATAGCTAGGATTTTGAGTGTAGAGGCTTTGGGACAAGTGTATCCTAGTGTGGGGATGGTGTTCCATAAGTTTCGCAAAATTCTGGTATGATATGATGGGTTTCCTTCCGTTGTGTGTATGTGGGTTGGGTGGTGTAGTTGAGAGTAGTGAGATTCTAGATTGTGGTTTAGTTGGCCTTCTAGAGTGTTGGATGTGTAGGATGGTCTCAGCCTGACAAGCTAACGAGATTTCCTCTGTGTGTCTATCATGTCATCTGTGTCCTCGATTCACATTATGTTGATCTAGGTTGTGTTGCCTGCACTTTATGGGTGGTGTGATTCGCTCCCACAATAGAGGTAGAGCCCGTTCTTGTGGAAAGCTTGCATGAGAAGGTAGCAAATAGCAACCAAGTTGTAGAAACCAAGGGTTCAGAAGGAGGTGAAGAAAGTGTGCAAATCCTAGATGATGGTCAAGCTTTTGTGGAGCAAGAGGCGGTTGAAGATGCTGATATCGAGTCAGTGTATGATGTTGATGAGGATGGAGAGGGTAGTTCCGATTTCTGGGAGACAAGCGACGAAGATGGACCGGATGAGTCCACATCCTATGACGAGGAGACCCAGTTTGATAGGCTGATGCTGATAAAGGTAAAGCTGCGTGATTATGTGTCTAATGATGTGGTCGTAGGCAATGTGGAAGAAGAACAGATTGAAGTGCCCAAGCAAGTGAGAGAGGATATGCTATCAAAGGTGACATGCAATGCTCTATTAGCGGCCATGCTGATGAAGGTAGAAATGGAGATGTGGGGGTACAATTGGTTCAAAGCTCTACAAAGGAGGGTAGGTATGGGTCTATGGATAGCCAAACTGGCCTACCAAGCCTGCAGGAGGGTGATGATGAAGCAAAACCGAGGGGATTGGGCATATATTTGAAGCTCATGAGGTGATGGATGTTGACCAAATAGAGGAGGAGCTGGAGGTGCCTATGGATTTCCATGATGATGCTATAGATGCACGCCATTTGGATTAGATATGCTATGAAAGTGAAGCTGATTGGGGCTTTGATGATGCCGAGAATGCCATGGATGAAGAGATGCAAGTGCTTGTGGATAAGGTTTTGACAAGGGTGCAGGTGATGGGAGGGTTAATCCCTCTACACGTGGAGAGTCCAGTGAGGCAAGCATGCCATATGGAAAATGAAGGAGATTTCCCAGTTGTGTCCAAGCTGTCTAAAGAGGTATGCAATACATGGTTGAAGTGTATGCTTGTAAGTGCAGCAGTGAGCTATGTTATCTACCAGATACGAAGCTCCTTGGAGATGAACTCTGTTGGGAGGGAGGGTCAAACTTGTTAGTTGGTGCAGATGATGTCATTGCAGGTCCATATGCATTGGTTGGTTCATGTGGTATGCTAGGCATGTTGATGAGGATTATTGGAGGGTGCTAGAGATGGATGGAAGGAGTTAGTGCCAGGTTTTTGATCCATGCAGAATCTATGTGATGCAGGGGGTGGGGCCGCCCACTTGAGGTTTGATAGTAGTTGGCAGGTGGGCTTTGGCGTGCTGCTGGGTGGCGCTTGTGGTGCTGCTCCCAGCCGAGATTGAGGAGATATGGGGCAGTTTTGGCACTATAGGGCAGCCAGTTGGTGGCGCACTAGTGAGGCGTAGCAAACAATGGTGCTTGATGTTGATGACATGGTAGGCTCGTGTTCACACGTGCAACCGGGCCAAACCTTTTTTGAGAGAGAATTTGGGTGCATCAATTACGTTGTCAGTGCCCCGCTTGAAGGAGGAATCCCACGGAGAGTGTGGGGCTCAAGGCAAGTCTACAACGGGATTTCACATGCAATAAAGGAGGCTAAAAATAGAAAAATTGGGGTCCAAAATTAGAAGGAGGAGGCCATACACGGGCCCCCATTTTTGGCAGTTAGAAGGAGAATTCTGGACAATTTTGAGAGAGTTTTTCGGCGGTTTTTTTGAGAGGAGCTCTTGGAGATATCCGAGGAGGAAGAAGAGCGGACCATTTTTTTGCTGGAGGGAGAAGCTCTCAGTTGAGAGGTGGCAAACTCGAAGGTGTATTCCCCAGGTCTCAAGGCAAGAGGAAGGCGAGCTTATTTTTGGAGCGAAGGTGCCATCATATATGTGTTTTGTTGCCAAGCTCTCAGCAAGGAGAGTTGCATGAGAGGTGAAGCCAGAGGTTGCCATTTTTTCCTTGTTGCTTGAGGTCTCCATGCCGAGCAGGTTGTAGCAAATTTTGATGGTTATGTAGATGATGTTTTTTGCCATAATCGAAGCAGATCATATCAATTTTTGATGTCATTTCTTCCCTTTTTCCCCCCTTCTTCTCTTTGTTTGTTAGTAGAGCTTTCCGTGGGATTAGAGCTACAAGCCATAGTAAATGATGATTGACCCCCTCCTTGATTGAAAGCAGGGCTGAGGGAGAGAATTGTGGCACACCTTGTGCGGACTCAAAGAGGTTTTTGTCACTCTAGAGTGCCATCTTTACGTTCTTAGCAAAAGATGGAGATATCATTTTGGGACCCCCTTTATGTTCTCAATCCCTCTAAAGGGTTGTGCAAGCCAGCATGTTTTCAAGAATTTTGAACCCATGTTCTTTTATCCTATGTGCATTTTTGCTAAATTTGTGGTCGCAGACTTACAGCTTATCTTGATGTAGTTTTCCCAGCAAATCAATTCATCTATGTAGATCCACTTGAATCCTCTCACCATCCTGTTAAGAGGACTACAAGCACCAAACAACACATCTTTAATTTGCGTACCTATTTTCAAGGCTATACTTGAAAATGGGTTTCTATAAACATAAACATTTTAATTGCTAACTTCTATAGGCTCTAAGTACTGCAAATTTAAAAATGTTCCCCCAAGTGTGAACTTTTGCTCTACACATGACGAGATATCATTTAATCTACCTAGATAATCTCCAGGTGTGAGTAAACTCTACAGATGGCAAGTTATCTTTATATAACCTAGCTAGATGACCTCCTAGTGTGAATCAAGCTCCACAGTTAGAAAGTCATCTCACTACTTATCCTACCTAAATCTCTTCCACGTGTGAGCAATGTGAGTACCTCTACACAAAGTAAGAGATTTCTATTTAGCCTATATAGATTGCCTCTAGTGAGTTGAGTATATTACTCTACACATAGCAGACAATCACAACATAAATGTAGCCTAAGTTACTTTCAAATGTGAGGATAACTCAACACATGACAAGCAACTACTATTTTTAGCTAGCTTAGGTCACTTTACTTGTCCACCTAAACTTTTATCTATCTTAGATCACTTCTAGGTGTGAGTTTCTTCTACACAAGGCAAGCAATCACTAACTAGTCCATCTAACTTACTTCTAAGTGAGATATACGCTCTAAAGTCTACACAAGTAAATAAATAGACTAACAAATGAAAAACCCAAATCTAAATTATTTCATTTGTCTTATCTACCTTTTTCTTTGAATAAATTTTATTATCTAATTACGGATTGTCAATCCACACTTGAGTTCTCGACAACCAGTACAGATTTGAATTTTTATCAAGGTTTTGGTCAGTTTGGTGATCCAAATTCTATGGGCCTTTACAAAAGATGTTTGTACACATGCATAGAGTTTTTGGTATGAACCTTGGTCACTTTTGAGCCAAAAGTAAATAATTGCGATTATTTACTTTTGGCCTAAAATGAGCACTTTTTTGAACTTTTTCAGTGGACAGTCTTTTTATGATCTATTTTAAGCCTCTGAGTCAAGTCAAAACTTAGTTTGGCCTAAAATGTCAAGAAAAAGTAAATAATCTGAGTTTTTGCAAACTCTTGAAAATCTACCTCAAATGCGTCCTTAAGCTTACCCACTAGTTCAGACAACTTTTAAAGAATAATCTCCAGTCGGATTCAGTGGTTGACAGTCTTTTGGTGCTGTTTCAAGCCGTAGACCTGAAATTCTACAGCTTCACATAAACAACTCACAATTGATTCTCCTGGAGAGAGAAATGTTCTGAGATCCATCTCGGATTCTACTTACCCTACTCCTAGGTTCTTGTGAAAAGTGTCCACAAACACTCGTTTTCTTGTTTTTTATGGTTTCCTAAGCCTTGATCTTAAGACTTATCTTGTTCCTCAATCATTCTCAAAATTCTAATGTAGTCCTACAATTCTACAATCCTAAAAGGTACTTAGCAAGTACAGTTACTTCCAAGCTACCTCTACACAGCAAAAGACGACAATCTTAAGCTATGTGGTCTTAAAGAGAAAGTTTTGAGTCTAGGTGATCCTAGAGGAAGTTAAAGGACAAATACACAAGATGCTCATGTTTTTCATAGTTTAGGTCTCTTTGTTTCTCGACAGCGGCACCAAATGTGGGACGTGTGTCTAACCCCACTCCTATCTTATTGCAGACATAGTGAGAACCACGAATATAATTGTCAATCCATGGGACGAAGCTGACTCGACTAGTGCATAGAGGCTAGCAGAGGTTTTCAATCTCTTGAAACACAACAGACTATTACCATATACATGTGGTAGTGATGTGTGTGAACACACTAGGACCGCCGGGGCATTTTTTCCCTCTTTAGGAGGTTTTTTCCCCCGTGCATTATATATACGCCCATCACTCTAGGGCTATCTATCTTTCCATTGCACACTAAGGAATACACTCTCTATTGTGTACCTTGAGCTTCCTTCGTCTTCTCCAAGCTGTGTGTGTTTCTCTGCAACCCTAATTCCAACAATTGGTATCAGAGCAGGTTACGTCCTCCCGGGCTTAGTCGCCAGCTGCTCCAGCACACGCCTGCTCACTTTCTCCGATTTCAGTGAGCTTTGGCAAGCGTTCGCAGGTCGACAAATTTTTTGGGAAAGCTCGAAGAGCTTGGTCTGCTCAGAATTTTGATTTGGGCTCATTTCGGCCTCCGTTTCCACTACGGGCAGTACTGCACAGGTTATTTCGTCATTTTGTGCAAATTTTCTGTCAGTGCCGTTTTCTGCATAACAGGTTCCTTATAGTCTTCTACGGTTTGTGCTATATAGCACAAGTTGTTCCCGGTCCATTTCTCCTATTTTCGGGCAGTTTTCACATCAGGTGTAGCATTTACCATGGCTGACAACAACAACACAGATGTGTTCAAGATGTTTGCTGCTGAGGACAGGTTGGATGGGGACAACTACCCTATGTGGGCTTATATGATGCAACACGTTCTTGTGTCAAAAGGTGTCTGGAACATTGTGCAGGGCATTGATGTACGTCCTGGTTCTGAAGATGTAGGCGATATTGAGGATGTTGCAGGTCTTGCTGCAAGGATTGCAGCTGTTAGAGTTGTTTTGCCTACAGCAGAACAAGCTCGTTGGGATGTTAAGGATGCGCAGGCTCATGCATTGATTGCGTTGTCTGTGAAGCGCACCATTATTCCTCACATCCGTTTAGCAAAATCTGCAAAACAGGCTTGGGATATTCTAGCAGGTCTTTATGCAAGCCGCAATGAGGCTAAAATTGCTTTGCTGCGTAAAGAGCTAGAGTCGAAGATTATGCATGAGGAAGATGATATGGACACTTTCCTTGCTAGTGTCAAGGATATCAATGAGCAACTCATTTCTGCAGGTGAAGTCATTTCTGACAGTTCCCTTGTGCAGACTGTTCTTGATGCCTTACCAGATTCCTACCAGACTTTTGCTAGTACTTGGAGACTGATGACCCAAGGAAATCCTGAAGTTGTCAAGTTTGATGCATTATGCACATTGCTGTTGCAAGAGTCACTTTCTAGAAAAAACAGGACTAGGCAGCGTGCAGTTGAACAGGCTTTTATTGCTTCTCAAAGAAAGGGTGGTAACAGTAATGCAGCCACTTCTTATGGTTCTGCTGCGAGTGGCAAAATTTCTGTTCCTAATGCTTCTGCTGGCAGCACTTCGTCTGGCAATTCTGGTGATAAGGGCAAAAAGAAGATGCGTTGCCATTATTGTAAAGCCAATGATCACTTGATCAAGTCGTGTCCTAAGTTGAAGGCCAAAGAGGCTAAGAAGAAAGAGGGTGGTTCCACTGCAAATGCTGGTTCCACTACAAATGCAGCCATTGTTGAGTCTTCTGTGAAAGGAGATTGTGATGCTGATGTTGATGCAGAATGGGCTTTTAGCGCAGAGTGCACTTACAATCCTGCTGTCCATGATGCATGCTTGTCAGTTGCTGCAGATTCACATGTGTGGTATTTCGACAGTGGTGCTACAAAGCACATTACCTCACATCGTGAATTGTTTACCTCTCTCGAGTCTATCCCTCATGGGAATTCAGTCACTTGTGCCAACAACGCCTCTTATCCAGTTCAGGGAGTTGGAAAGATTGTGCTCACTGCTGCTAATGGCAGTTCCTTCACACTTGTTGATGCACTTTATGTACCTGGGATCAAGAAGAATCTCTTGTCTGTATCCGCACTTGCTAGACTTGGACTTGTAGTCAAATTTGTGGATGACAGATGTACAGTTCATGATCTCAGTTTTGGTGATGAAATTGTTGCATCTGGGCTTTTGTGCCGTGGGCTGTATAAGCTCACTTTGTATGACAAGTGTGGACAAAATTTTGCAAATGCTGTTGCAGATTCAAGGGCTATTTCAGATGCAAAACTTTGGCATGCACGTTTTGGTCATCTGAATTTTGCCAGTTTGCTGCGTTTGCAGAAATCTGATATGGTTGCTTCTTTGCCGCCTCTTGAAGCACCTATCAAACATGTTTGTGAAGGCTGTATTCTGGGTAAAATGCAGCGTTCTAAGTTTCCAAAGGATGGTTCAGTTAGGGCCACATGCAGGTTGCAGCTTGTGCATAGTGACGTTTGTGGGCCCATGCAAACTCCGTCCTTGGGCAATTACCTGTACTTCGTGACTTTCATTGATGATTACTCCAGGCATGCATGGGTATTTCCGCTTAAAGCAAAGTCCGAAGTTTTTATGTGCTTCAAACAATTTTTGGCTATGGCTGAAAATGTCTCAAAATGTACTATGGGCACCCTCCGTTCCGATCGAGGGGGGGAGTATATGTCTCATGAATTTAATGCATTTCTGGCTAGTCGTGGGATAAAACACCAATGTACAGTGCCTTATACACCTCAGCAAAATGGTGTTGCTGAGAGGAAAAACAGGTCACTAACGGAAATGGCACGATGTATGGTCAAAAGTCAAGCTTTGCCGCATTCTTTTTGGCTTGAGGCCATCATGTGTGCCACTTATGTACTTAACAGGTGTCCTACGAAAGCTTTGCAGTCTATTACTCCATATGAAGCATGGCATGATAGAAAACCTTCTATTGAGCACATGCGTGTTTTTGGCTGTTTGGCATATGCTTTGGTGCCACAAGTGCAGCGCAGAAAATTGGATGATAAGGCTGTCAAATGTATTTTTGTTGGTTATAGTGCTGAAAGCAAAGGTTACAGGTTGTATCATCCGCAAACAAAACGTATTTTGGTTTCACGGGATGTAGTGTTTGTGGAAGATTCTGTTCAACCCTTGCTGTCATGTACTAGAGACAGTAATGTAAGCTCACAGGACATTTATGACACTTTGTTGCCTCTTTTCAGTGGTGGAAATACGAATGTAAGTTCCAATGAGGCAAATGTACAGCCTATGGGGGTTTCTGAAAATGTTTTAGAACAGCCTATTACTGATGCAGATGTACATGATGTACTTGATGAGGAAAGGGCTGAAAATGAGCAGGCTAGAGGTATGCCAAAATGGCTGGTGCACACTTTGCGTGATAGTAAATTGGATGCACCTTTATCTAGTCGTACTCGTTCAGGCTCTCGCCATGCATCTTATGCATCAGATTGTTATGCTTTGGCTGTGTCTAGTTTACATGATGTTGAGGAGCCTCTGTCTTTTGATGAAGCACAGAATTCAGAAAATTGGATTGCTGCCATGAAATCAGAATATGATGCACTTATAGAGAATGACACATGGACTTTATGTGATTTGCCTCCTGGCAAAAAGGCCATTGGTACCAAGTGGGTTTACAAGTTGAAACGCAAGCCGGATGGTGAGATCGATCGCCATAAGGCTCGACTTGTTGCAAAGGGTTATGCACAACAAAAAGGCATAGATTATGAAGAGACTTTTGCTCCCACTTGTCGTATGACTACTGTGCGTTTTCTATGTGCATTGGCAGCTCATTTTGGTTGGGATGTACATCAATCAGACATTGTTACTGCTTTCTTGAATGGTGACATATTTGAGGAAGTTTATGTAACGCAGCCTCGCGGTTTTGTCATAAAAGGACAAGAGGACAAAGTGTGCAAATGTAAGAAGGCTTTGTATGGGTTGAAGCAATCTCCTCGTGCTTGGTATGAGAAAGCTGACACTCATTTGGTTAAACGAGGCTTTCGTAACAGTCCAACAGAAAGCACATTGTATGTAAAGCGTGAGGATGATGTATTTCTCATTGTGGTTCTTTATGTTGATGATTTGCTGATCACTGGACCAAATGAGAGACATATTGCTGAATTTAAGGCTGATTTGAATGCTACTTTCAAGATGAAAGATTTGGGGCTGTTGCATCATTACTTGGGTATACAGTTTAAGCAGTGTGATGGTGGTATTGCCTTGTGTCAGAAAAGTTACATAGAGACATTGCTATGTAAGTTTGGACTTGAGGATTGCAAACCTATTGCCACTCCCATGGAAACAGGTTTGAAGTTGAGTCTACATGATGCTGGCGATCCTGCTGATGTCACTCTTTACCAAACTGTTGTTGGCTGCCTCATTTATGTATGCAACACGAGGCCAGATATTCAGTTTGCAGTCTCGCAGGTCAGCAGATTTATGCATAGCCCAGGGTCTAAGCATTGGCAGGCTGTCAAGAGGATTTTCCGCTACCTTAGTGGCACTTTACATCTTGGCTTGTTTTATCCCAAGGGGGGATCATTGCCGCCAGACTTACATGCTTTTTCGGACTCAGATTGGGCTGGTTGTTTTGACACGCGAGTGTCCACAAGTGGTTTTTGTTTCATGCTTGGCAGTTCATGTATATCATGGTTTAGCAAGAAGCAACCTACTGTGGCCACTTCGAGTTGTGAGGCTGAGTACAGGGCAGTCTTCACAGCTACGGTTGAGTGTGTATGGCTCAGACGCCTTATGGCTGACTTGGGTGTTGGACAGGACACTGCCAACACTATCTACACTGACAGTCAGAGCGCATTGGCAGTTGCGAGGAACCCAGTTTTTCATGCTCGCACAAAGCACATTGAGGTGCATTACCACTATGTCAGGGAGAGGCTCTCAGCAGGAGAGATCAGCTTGGCTTATGTGCCAACACAGGACAACCTTGCAGATCTTTTCACAAAGGCATTGTCTCGTGAGAAGCTTGAAGCTTTCCGCAAAGCTTTGGGCTTACTCCCCTTTGTGGACTGATCCTGTCCTCAGGGCAT
The DNA here is from genome assembly GCF_014529385.1 of Adiantum capillus-veneris. Classification (NCBI taxonomy): domain Eukaryota; kingdom Viridiplantae; phylum Streptophyta; class Polypodiopsida; order Polypodiales; family Pteridaceae; genus Adiantum; species Adiantum capillus-veneris. Next base: position 574,789 of record NC_140938.1, read on the forward strand.
GGCACTTCCCTTTACTCATGTGCCAGCTCTCGTTCACCGCATCACTCCAGGGGGGATTTATTACCATATACATGTGGTAGTGATGTGTGTGAACACACTAGGACCGCCGGGGCATTTTTTCCCTCTTTAGGAGGTTTTTTCCCCCGTGCATTATATATACGCCCATCACTCTAGGGCTATCTATCTTTCCATTGCACACTAAGGAATACACTCTCTATTGTGTACCTTGAGCTTCCTTCGTCTTCTCCAAGCTGTGTGTGTTTCTCTGCAACCCTAATTCCAACACAGACAACTTGCACCTAACTCAAGCTACACTCAAATGACAGAAATCACCAAAAGCTAGTCGCTAATTGGTAAACAAATCTTACCCGTTACAACATCAAATGACATCCAAACGTTATGAAACTTCTAGGACATGTTTATAAGACCTAAGCACAAATGCTTATGGTCTCAAATCTCACTTTAGGTCAAGTGAAAAAATCGTGATTATTAACAACTGTGAGTTTTTGACTTAATCGTTTTTTTACCAAGAATGCATCTAAATGCTTAGCAATGATGTCCCAATACTCTGCTATACTTATTTTATGATTTTTAAGCTTAAATTCCCACTTATGATGAGATTAGTCCACAGGTTGGCGATGCCAAAAGCTACAGATTACCATGAAATGCTTACGTCAACGCGTAGAGCTCTTACCTACAGTTGCAACGCAACAGACGGCACTGGAATGTGACAATTGGGAAGGGAGTAGGAAGCGCAAGAAGGAGAGAAGTGAGCGTTGTTAGCTCACGCTATGTTCTATTATCCAAAAACTTACCAATAACTTATAAAAATTGGCTTTTATACCTTAGCCAAAGGTTTCTGTGGTCAAAATTAATAATCTGGGAGCTCTAACTAAAGGTAGGTTGCTACAATCTGGAAGCATGTAGCCTTGGCTCATCAATTATACTGTTTATTTGGAAAGTAGGAGTTACAACATTCTCGATTTATCAAAATAATACGTGTTTTTACAGTAAAAGCTTCGAAAAATGTTATTCGAGTTAGCTTGCTGCTAACACTCGCAAGTAAAGTGTCCACTAACGAGAGCGTTAACCACCTTGATCTAGAGTCTTTGTCTCCTATCCAGGAGGAAGTAGTGTTAAACACCTCTTCAAACAAGTCAACTCCCATGATCATGGTAAGAAGATTTCCTTTTATGAGTTTCAAGAATGATGTGGACATGATTAAGACTTCAATGCAAGAACCCAATGATGCACCACACTTCATTTTGTTTACATGAATGATCAAGGAGCCAAAATTTTTATAGATAGCATGAGAAGATGATGCGTTTAACTTGAAGATAGACTGATAAAGTTGTTCCAAGAGCAAGTGCTTGCAATGGTGAGTATTATTGTGATGAAAAATGAGTCGCTTACCTCGTAGTATGTGATCACGCTCTAGTTGATAAATTGGGTATCACTAAAACTAAGGCCAAAGTGGATGATGATGTGATATACAAACCATTGGTATAAGGACCAAAAACAAAGTGCTTAACAGTGCATTAGACCATGAGTGGATAATGCAAATGTACGCATAAACAAGGTTGTTAAGGGTGATACAAAGATGTATTATTTATGCAACAATGTATATCCTACAAAATTGATTGCAACCAAAATTCTACATGTTACTTACCATTTGGAGGAAAGACTAATAGTTGGACAAGTATGGACATGAGTACAAGTATGCAATTCAAGTGGAAGTGGATAGGTTCACTGCTATGTGCGTTCCTATTGCTCGATATTATATGAGGCCAGTGGCAAGCACGCCAACATGTCATAAGGATTGAGCTTGATGGATCAAGTCAAAAAAATTTGCAAAGTCTTTTATAAATTCTAGAATGGCTACTAGTGTAGAGCTAAGAGCTTTTGAGTGTAGAACAAGGAGCAACAATCCTGGAAAATCAATGCACATGAGAGATGGACGTTCGGTCTATACAGGGTCATCAATGACACACCCAATGTCAAGGATTTTTGAGAGGATACTTGAAAGAACACCAATGAAAGTTCCAATTCCAAAGAGATTTCCTACAAGGGAACCCCCAAGTGTGTTAGTACCCATGGCCTATGAGGACGCATTTTTTGGATCAACAAACAAGATAGCAACCCGGATTGATGAATGTACGCATAGATCATCCATATACACTTCCAACAATTTCCTTAGATATTCTTTAAAAGCATGACTCATCAATGTTTGAAATGTAGCAGGAGCATTAGTTAACCCAAAGGGCATAACCCAATAGGCAAAAATACCCCATTCCATTGCAAAAGTAGTTTTATGCTGATTTTTTGGGTCAACCAAAAGTTGATTGTATGCCGAAAAGCCATCTAAGAAACTGTAAGCTTTCTTTCCTGCAACTCATTCTAACACATGCTTAGTTATTGGAAGAGGAAAGTTGTCTCTAATGGTAGCTGCATTCACATTTTTGAGGTTGACACACATTCATAATTTTCCATTCTTCTTGGGTACTACCACATTTGGAGACACCCAATCTGTGTGTTCCATTTTGTAAATGAATTTGGCTTCCTTTAGTTTCTCAATCTCTTCTTTGATCTTCCTAGAAAATGTTTCATTGTATGTGTATGGCCTTTGTCTACTTGGTTTTGCATCATCCCTCATGGGTATGGTATGTTGACAGATTTTTGGATCAACACCCTTGAGATCCTTGTAAGACCAAGCAAGATATCTTGGTATTCTTTTAGTAAGCTTAGTTAAATCTCGTCTTCATCTTCTGTTAGGTCATTTGCAATGTAGGCAGGCCTAGGTTCTTCCCTTGATTCAACCAAGTCTATCTTTTTTGCATTTTCAGGCCCTTTGTAGGGTGTGCCTTGTTTTCATAACTCCCTAACGGGTTGTTCGATTATAATTTTTCTGTCTTGGAGAGTATATTTTTTGTAATGGGATAGAACACTCATTACATCTTTATCATCCTCTCCTGTGGTTTCCATTTCGGTTGTATATATCTACTTTAGAGCTTTTTTCAACTCTTGATGTTTTTTCTTTGCTCAACTCGTGTCATGGTTGGCTCCTTGTCGTGTTTTTTTGGCTTTTCTTGAGTATCCTTCCTTGTTTTTCTCAATGTTTTTGACATTGTTGGATTTTCATTTGAAGAATATCTGCCAGTGATTCTGTCCTTGATACAATCATGTGCATTTATCTGCATCACGAATTGTGTTCTACTAGAGACTGATGGCATAGGTCTAGCTTTCACGTTTCTGGTGTCTCTTTTTCGGCTATACCATTTTTGTCTTCTTGATTTCTAGTTAGGAAAGTCAAAAAAAAATTCCTCCCCTCCTTTTAGGAGAATCTTATCTCTCACATGTTCTTTTTCTGACCATGTATCTTCTGAGGTAGCTGAGTGTTCATCTAACTCATCTGTTGCATCGTAGTAGAGGTCTGAAAAGACTTGTTGAACTTTCATCAAGTCCTTGGGTTCCACAATTTCATCTTCAATGTGGAGGGTTGAAATCATTTGGATGGAAATTATGTCATAGCCATCCTAATTGCAAAATTGAGTAGGCATAGACGTATTCACACATACATTCATTATTGCTAAAATTTGAGTCCACTCAAATGGCTTAAACAAATGTTCTGGAAAGGGTTCATGTACATAGGCTTCATATGTGCAATTTCTAGGGTGCATTCCTCTCGTTTTAAGCTCCCGTTTTCTGAAGCTCCGCACATCCAAATAGGAGTGTCTTTGCTTAACCAAGAAGGAAGCTTAGTTTCATCCGAAGAGGCTGAATCAAACTCTTGTATGGGCGTTTTCAAGACATCTCTATAAGTGTGATCTTTTAAATTAACCCTTGTTATAGATCCCACTTGCTTCAAGTACAGATACTTGTTTCCCCAATCTTGGATAAGCTGTACCTGTCGCATGAAAGGTCTTTCCAATATGATTTCGTAATTGAGTTTCTTCCCAAAGTCTACTATGGCAAAAGTGTGTTGATATTCAATCACATGGGAATGAAATATCACTATCTCTAGTAGTCCTAAGGGTCTTTCAATCTGTCCATCAGCCAATTGCAATTTCATTCGAGTTTGTCTAATGGCTGGTTGTCCCCAGGATTCCCATACTACTTTTGTGGCTATGGCTATGCCCCCGCTATCCAGTATTGCCATGGTTTCAATGTCATTATATTTCACTGGAAGGGTGGTGTTTCCTTCTTCCCCTTCGTAAAATTCTTCGACTTTTTTCATTGGAATAGATTGAATCTCTTTGTTGTCCATTTCATGTTTTGATTTTTCCAATTTTCTTTTGATTAGTCTCGTTATATCCACTTCTCTAGGGTTTTCTATAGATCATTCCATAAATATGGTCTGAGTTTTAATAGTTCTCCTAAAGTAAAAGTGCATTTAATGGATATAGACATGATTGAATGAATATTGTCTACTTCTAGGGTTTGTTCTGCTCTTTTTACTTGAGTGGTCTTACACACTATGGATTCATCTTCGCTATCTCCCTAGTAGAGGGTAATGTTTTCAAGGTCAATGGTTTCGACATTCCTGAAGCTTCAGATCCGCAATCCCCATACAAGGATTGTACATCCACATCCATATCAAGAGGTAGGTTATCTAACCAAAATTCCTCTATAAGAGTTGACTTTAGAGTTAGGCTCCCATAATTGATCTCTTTAAATTTTTTCCATAAGTGTTCGGGCCAGTCTTCCTCCACGGATGGAATTCAGTCTAAGGCATCTTCATTGTCCGGCACTATAAGTTCTGGCTCTTTTTGTTCCATGTGGGGTTCTACCACCACTTTGGATTTTCTTTAGTGTCTCTTACCACAAGCTCTTCAGGTTTTGTGATACTTTCAAGCTTGGCTTTTTTTTTCCAGCATCTCTTACATGATTCTTACCAAATTTTGATAAGCTTCAATCTTAGCTGCTTCCATGTCTCGAGAAGGATAATTTTTCCATTTGTTTGCCATGTTTGGCCTGCTTTTAGTCCTGCTTGGTAAGCTTCCAAGGCTGCATTAATACGCTCAAAAATTTTATCAACCGAAATTGATCCTCCAGATATCCCGATTGTTTCTTTCATTTCGCTTCTAGGCTCTTTTACCTTTTCCTGGAATAGTTGTTTTACTTTCTCCTCGATCTCAGCTTGTTGTTTCTATTTTCTCATCTCATACCTTTTGCTTCTACTTCTTCTGATCTTTTGAGAGGCAGCTTTTGTAGTCTCTGAATCATAAGAGGAGTTATGTTTCTTTTTCTTAGCCTGAGCTCTAACGATTACCTTGATTGGAACAATCGGTTTACTCTCAGATGAGCTACTAGGTATCACTTGGACTAAATTTACTATTGTTTTCCCCTTGTTTAAAGCATTTTTTGGACAATCTTCTGGGGAGTGTCCTCCCTTTTTGCAACATTGCATGCAATAAGCTTCAGCCGGCTTGAGGTTTTTGTCAGGCTCTGGGCATTCATTTTTCCAATGATCATCTGCACCATAGTTATGACAGTTTTCCATTCTTGGCTTAATCATGGGTCTTACCATAGGAGGTCTAACACCTTGATTAGCTACACATTACATTGGTGCAAGCTCTGGTGGAGCATAAGTCACAGTTTCTTCCATTGGTGGTGGGTGTGAATTATACAAATCTCCTTCTACCATTACCGTAGATGGACAAGGCTCAGCATAGGATGTAACAGGCACTAGTGCTTGTTTATATATGACTCCTTCTGAATGCATGTACTCTACAGGCACTGCATTATGTCCTGGATACGAAGGTTGTTGACCCAACACGGGTTGAGGTCTTTCCATACCCATTGGTGGTCTTTAAGCTTGGGCCATATTAGGTTGATATCTATACATGGGTTGTCCTTGTGGCTTCATAGGCACGTATTGAACATTCCCATCATACTTTGGTCTAAAGTAGCACTTGTTGGTCTCATGGTTGCTTCATTTTCCCTCGATTGCACACCATTTTGGTGGCCTAATTGGTTGTCCCTATTGAGGTATCCCTTGTCTTGGTCGCCTCATAGGTGATTTTCACATGTTCTTCATCAATGTCATTCATCCTTTTGAGCATGTCTTCTATGGCTGAAAGCGGTGCTATAGCAGCCGTTCCCACTTGTGTTGGTTTAGTGGATGTTGTTTTCTCACTTTGGTTATCCTTAGGGACATCTTCTTCGTTGAAAATATCACAATTGTTTCCTAAGTCGATCGCATCTGACACACATGCTTCTAGGGTTGTATGCTTCTTGCTATAGAGTATAGCATGAAGTTTTTTGTTTAGCAATCCCTCTAGAAACAATGATACCAGTTGTTCTTCTACAGGTATCTCTAGCTATGGGCATCTGGCAATGTATTGCTTCATTCAAGTCGCACAATCCCTAACAGACTCACCTTGTTTCTGTTTGAAGCTGTAGATTTGGGCTACCGTATTGTGTTTGATCCCCATTTTGGAACAAGCAGCTACAAATCCTTGAGCTAATGTGTTCAAGTCCATAATTGACCTTGGTGGAATTTTTTGGAACCATGTCAATGCCTTTCCTTCTAATGTTATTCCGAACCCCTCGAATTGAGTATGAAAATTGAATATCCATTCTGCTCTTAGCACTTGCTTAAAGCTTGCTAAGTGGTCATATGGATCCCCTGATCTGCCGTATTTTCTGACCCATTTCTGAAAACCAGCTCGTATGACCCATCTGTTTGGTTCAACTCTCGATCTTCCAGCAGTTGGTCCTGTTCCAAGTCCTTAAAACCGGTCTGTTGGAAATAGTGACTCATGTAGCCCTGGACTGGCCTTAGTGTCACCCAGTTTTCTGCGTGATGAGGTGGTTTATGGTTTCTTAACGTTACTCTCAGAAGATCTCTCACGGTGTTCGTCTCTTGGAATGGTTTCTGGTCCTTGTCTCAATATCCAATACCTTATGGAATATCCTTGATATTTGGTTTGTTTGATCTCCTCAGGAGTCATCATAACAAAGTTGTTGTTATAACAATCCCTAAACAATTAGGTTGATAGATCTGCTGGTCCTTTTTCTTTGATCTTGAAGATATAGATGATCTTCATGGGCGTTAGTTGTCCTGATTTGGCATGCGAAGTCCATAGGAGATATTTTACATTTCTATCCTCCTAACAATAGACTACGATCCTAGGATTATCAGTACTAAGCCGTTTCAAAGGCTTCAAGTCAACTTGATCGTATCCCTCAAATTCTAAGGTAGGTGGTCCTTCTTTTGCGGCCATATCTAGAATTATGGTATTTACTTCTAACCCCCATTTGTCTATCACGTCAGGGTTTTTGACTCGTAAATACTGAGTTTCATTTCGATCTATGTACATTTTTCCTTGTTTGTTTTCCCTAATTTCTTCTTCAAACTCAATACCATGGTCATCAATGCGAATAGCATACTCTTCGTTAGGATCCAAGTAAACCTGAGCTCCATGGCGATTAGTCTTATAAAAAATACGTATATGCTTATAACGAATTGTCGTTCCGGTTTCTCAGTGAGTCGAATAAGAAGACATTTCGGATGTCGAATCTAAAAAAGTGTCTGAGACTTCTTCTAGAATAGTGTGCAAGGAATTGCCTTGATTCATGCTTTCTTCGGTGGATACTCTACTAGAGGTTTCTCCAAATACGCCCTAATTTCCTAGTACACGACCAGATCTAAGGTTCATAAAGACCTATGAAGCCCTGGATAGAGTACTTACCTTTGGATTGACTTGTCGTCAATTTCCACTTGATTCGATTGCAACTTTCTGTCAAGCTACAGATTCCTTGTCTGCAACGTGATTCTTGTATAGATTTAATAAAGTTAGCTATTCTTCCAGAAAGACTGTATAATTTTTGCTAACTATTGTGGTTTATCTGTGTGTATCACTTCAAATTAAGTTATGGGAGTCAGCAATTGACTTTTAGATTTGACTTTTGCAAAAAATCAAAGGATTAATCTGCAACTTGAAAACCGAGTGAACCTGTACCAATTTGGATCCGATTGGACCCAAAATTACCCAATGGATTTTTTTTATGCTGGTCTCTCACTGTACAAGTTTAAAAGTAAAAAATGATGGCTCTGTGTAGCAGTAGTAAGTAATCACGATTATTTACTTTTGTCAGCTTTTTACTCTTTTTGGCTTGGTTTGCCAAGTATACAACCTGTTAAGGTCCTTGGACAAGATTCAGCAAGTTTGGACAAAATCTGTTCAAGTTTGTCAATGTTTCGTGTCTGCAGACTCTGATTTTAAGAATCTAGCTTAAGTCTCACTTTTGTGATCCAAATTTCACCAAAATTAATTTGTGTGGTCTAATTGATATACTTGACCTTGTGGTATACTCACATTTGCAAAATTCTTACTTTTTGAAGCAGACGGAAATAATCGTGATGATTTACTCCAGCTATATTTTTGCAATTTTTTGTCCCAACCTTTGCACAGATCTGTTGAGCACTTCAACTTAAGGTCTCTAGACAAGTTTTAACAATTTTGGACAAGTTTTGGTCAAATGGTCATCAGTTTTCGGTCCGCAGACTAACTTTGCAAGTTTGGTCACAATTTTCAATCCAATGATCCAAATCTTACCAAATTTGGTTTGTGGGCTTATTACAACATGGTAAAGCGAGTGGTATGCCAACTTGGTCAAAAAAGTTAAAAAATGGGACAGATGCAAATAATCGCAATTATTTACAACTAGCAATTTTTTCATCTTTTTGGTCAATTGAGCATATCCACATGTTTATCACATCAATATAAGACTATAAATCAAATTTCATCAAGTTTGGACCAATTTTTCCCCAATTTACACTCAAGTACAAAGTTTAGCTTTTACCTAGTTTTTTGCCAGTTTGGTGATCCAAATCTTTTGTGCCTTTACCAAAGTTTATCTCTTCTACCTCATAGTCGAGGACAACTATGATTTAAAGAGAGAGGTAATGTCATAAAATCTAATATCTAACCAATCCAAATGATTTTCTCATATTCAACTAATCATTTAATGTGGAAGAATAAACGAGAACAAGGGTTAAGATATAGACATGTGCTTATAGATCTATCTCAACATGGGGCCAATGGTAAAGGGACCCAAATGAGAGATGGTCTATCAAAGAGCAATGCTAACCAATGGAGCATAAGACCTTAGGGTTAGCTTCATTGAAGACCTCCAATAGTTAGTGTAAAAGTCCTTTGACCTTAGGTAAGCTAGCGATGAGCTTGAGGTGGGCACCCAGCCCAAACTTAAGGTGCTTGAGGTACTTGTCATTGTCGGGGGATATGTGTTCGAAACATGAGCCGGAGGGCCTCTAGCTGTGGGAGGTGTGCAAGAGAGAGAATGAGAAGAACATACGCAAAAGGCTATGGAAATCATCGCAATCATCAATTGATTGATTCAATGCTTTGAGTACAGCTTAATCTTTAGCCAAGGCAAACTGTTAACAGCACTGTTACTTAGATTATTTGCTAGCTAGGAGTTTAAGCTCTCGTTTTACACAATTCACCGGCCGTTAACGATATCGGGGCTTAATAAGCTATTTAATCAATCTTCGGAATGATGACAGTGATGGAAATTTTCCTTTGCCGCTTTAACTGCTTCAACTACCTTTAAGAGCTCTCGGCACTGCTTCCGTTCCTTTGATTGTCCTCATAAAACTTCTCTAAGTGCTTTCCTTAGCTAGTTCTTACGCTCCTTTTGTTCCTTCAATTATCAACAATAAGCCTTGAGTTTCTCTTTCGATGTTGTCAAGAGCTCTCGAGACTCTCTTTGATTGCCTTGCTTTGCTCGGTCGAGAACGACGTCTCAATTTTCTTCCCTTTGCTTGCCAAGCTCCGATATCTTCTCTTGCCAAGTACCCTTCTCTTTGTTGAGCTAAATCGAGGTCAATGAGAGAGATCGGGCGAGCCCTCAAGCCTTGCTTCCTCCAGCTCCCCTCGTTACTTCATGTGCTCTTGTTTCTTATGGTCGAGAGAGGGAGAGAGAGCCTTGCTTCTTTCACCTCCCAAGCTCCCCAAACTTCCCTTCTCATAACCCTATTCTCTTTGCTTTGGTAGCTTCTCAAGCTCTTTCATGCCCTCCTTCCCCCCCCCCCGCTTCAAGCTTTGCTTGTTTTGTTAGCCGATGACGAGAGCAAGAGAGAGGGAGCTTTGCTTGCCGAGGACGAGAGAGAGCGAGAGAGAGCCTTCTATTTATTTTTACTCAAAAAAAAAGAGACCTTCCTTTGCTTATGTGACCCTCCTTGCTTTGGTAGCTGGGATGAGAGCGAGAGAGAGCGAGCTTGCCTCACCTTCCTCCTTCCGAGCTCCCCCCCCCGTCTCCCTTCCTCCTTCACCATCACATTTCTTCCCAACCCTCTTACATTCTCCACTGCTCCCTTTGTTACCCTCTCTTTTCTTCCTCCCGTTGATAACCCTTAAAATAGCCGCTATATATTTTTATGCAACGACGGTGCCGTCGTTATTGAAACCGGTGCTGATGATGTGGCAGTCGGGCATGACGACTAGCTCCAAAATGGGTGTCGCTTCAGCCAAATAGAGGCGCCATAGCCTGCTAAAGACTTCACGTTTCTTGCGCGTTGTCGTCAAAGCACGAGTGTTGACCGTTGGGTCAACAACACAACATAACTCAAGTTTCGTACCAAAGTCTTATCTTTTGCGAGTTATGAAATGATGTGGATTATGGCTATAAACGTCATTTGTAATGAGTAGTTATTCTAGTTTCAGAAGCCGGGGTGAATGGCACTTCCAGATTGTAAATACAAAGCCTAGGTCATTTTGTAAAGAGGACTTTAATCATAATCAAAACTTTAGCGCTGCCGTCTACTGTGTGTGAGAGAGAAAGAGAGTGAGCATGAGCATTATCCTCTAGCTACACCCGGCTCGCTCAACACATTGGAGATCCGACTACACCATTGTTGTAGGCTCGAGGAGAGCTATGCGACAATGCCAAGCATTCCATGCAAGACGAAGCGCACACGCCGACGCATCTACGAGCTATTTGTGGCCTTAAGTGTCTATCGTGTCATCTGTGTCCTCGGTTGACATTATGTTGATCTAGGTAGTGTTTGCATGCACTTCATGGGTGTGTGAGTCGCTCCCGCAACATTGGCGCCGTTGCCAGGGACACAAGGACCTAAGTAGGTTTCCTACTAACACTCGTGTGATGGTTGCTTGATTTAGTTTCGGCTAAAGAAAGCATTTTTCTTAAGTGGATCCGGAAGAGGATATTCCGTGATCAAGTGGATAGCGAGGAAGCGTGTGTCTTGCCGAGGGTCTGCGACTAGATAGGTTTGGTTAGGATCTGTGCATTAGAGTAGGTTGTGGTGTAGAGAGTAGGAGTTGGAGTGGTAGATGTGGTGGTAGGTTGACTTGAGAGTCCGTGTGAGGCTAGGAAGCAACCAAGACATCAAAATCACCATCTCACATTGATGAGTAGGAGTAGGGTAAGTAGGATATCTTGATTGTTGATCTAGAGTACTTTATGCATTTCTTATTTGCTGTTAGGCTCATCAGAGAAGTGGAAAACACTAAGTAGGAAAGACAGTAAATTGTGTTTGGAAGCTGATTTGAAGTCCAAAATTTTTTGTGATTATTGTTGAGAGCTCTACAGAGCATAGGGAATACTACTGCCAAAAAAATTTCCATTTTAAGACATTAGACATCCTACGCGTAGGATGTCTCCAGGGCACTTTTGGCAAGGAATTTGGGAAAACTGAGGTTACCAGTGGGTTCAGAGGGTAGGTTTTACCCTAGTAACATATTGACTTGGGTGTTTTTCCCTATTTTTGTTGACCAAAAGCCAAAAGGCGGAGTCAAAAAACGTAAAATTTCAGAAAAGGCTTAAATTGAGTGATTTTTGCATGTTTTTGCAATTGTGAAGCATACATGCACTTGCTGAGTGCATAAGGAAGCATTAGGGACACTTCAGCCTGAAAAATTAAGCAATAGACATCCTACGCGTAGGATGTCTACAGGGTGATCTGGGCATTTTTTAGAAACTCTGAGGTTACCAATGTGTTTAGAAGGTAGGTTTTACCCTGTTTTCACCAGGAAAGTGGAAATTTGACCAAATTTTGACATATCAAAGCCAAAAGACGAGAATTGCCAGACATCCTACCCAAATTGTGTCCAAGGCCTAATTTTGAGACCAAACCGTAGGATGACTCCATAGTCATGTTCTAAATGTTGTATTGAGTGCATGTGATAAATTTCATCTCATTTGGGTCAGTGAAAGTGAAGATTGAACAGACTTTAGCGTTTTTGGACAGACAAAAGGCAAGAATAGCTAGTTTTGGGGTCTTTTGACATCCAAACTCAAATCTAAGCATACCAGTGGGTTGTTGAAGACTAGGGGGATCTTTGGTCCAAGTTTGGGTTCCTTCTGAGCAAAAATGCATCCTACGTGTAGGATGTCTACTACATGATTCTGAGACCAAAATTCTCCTGTGACCATACCATGCTGTCATATAGCCTTAGATAAGCCTCCTAGGAAAATTTGGTCCAATTTGGAGTTGATTTGACTTGGGAATTCATCAGAACAGACATCAGGCTTTTGGAACAGATTCTTGATCATTTGACCAACCTATAGGTGTCAGAATCAAAAAGTAAAAATAGCTGTGAGTTTAGCACATCAAGGGGAAGCTACAGTGCAAGTTTGAGCTAAATCAGAGCAAAAAGACATCCTACGTGTAGGATGTCTCCAGGGTCATAAAGTGGTCAAAATTCTACTTTGTCCATATAAGGAGGTTCTAAGTGTCTCAAGGATTCCAGAACTTTTTTCAAAAGTGAATTTGGACCTTGTTTGGCCTATTTACCAAGCAAAGACAAGAATTGTCAGACATCCTACTCTTGGAGTGCATTAGAAGCTTATGCAGCCCAAATCTTGACCTATTGGCATCCAAATTCAATTCTAAGCATACCATTGTGTTTCTGAGCACTAGGAGAATCTTGGGATCAAGTTTGGACAAAATCTAAGCAGTTAGACATCCTACACGTAGGATGTCTCCAGCTTGATTTAGGACTCCAAACCAACCTATGAGCACACCACTGTGATCAGCACATCAAGGAGAGTCTGGGGTGAAAATTTCAAGTCATTCTGAGCAAAAAGACATCTTACGCGTAGGATGTCTCAAGGACATTTTTAGGTCCAAATGAAATTCTAAGCATACCATTGTGTTGTTGGACCTAATGGGAGTCTCTGGACCAAATTTATTAAATTCTGAGCATATAGACATCCTACGCGTAGGATGTCTTTAGGCCAGTTTTAGGGTCCAACTGAAATTTTGACCATACATAAGTGTTCACAGTGTCACAGAGATCCCAAATCTTCTTTTAAAATTGAATTTGGACTCATTTTGACCATTCTAAACTGCATTTCACTGTTTTGGCCATAACTTTCACAAACGATATCGGATCGGAAAAGTTTTTATATCAAAACGTAGCCTGAGAGCGGCTCTACAGATCTTAGAGCTGCTTGTTTCGCGACGCCGCAGACCCCCTGGTTCTCTGCTCGTTGTAGTACAAAAGTGCGAAGCGCCAACCTCTTCTCACCGCCTTCTGGAAAACAATACAACAAGGCGCCACGTACCCCCCCAGCTCTCTGCTCTTTGAAGGGTCGTGGTGCGCGGGTTTCAACCAACCAGTACTCTCCACCATCCGGAGTAGCTGCGGGGTGGTTGCTTTAATCGCTGAGCACCGCCACCTTCTCGGCCACGGGCGTTCTGCTGAGCGTTGATGTCCTGCCCCACTCAAGAAACGGCACACTCCTTTCTCCTCACTCACGCGCGAGTGGCGGGCGGCTCTACTGGTGCGGGCCTCTGCAAGGTTGCTTCGTGTCGGGCGGCATCGTTTTCTTCACAACCCTCTAAGCACAGGAGTGCCGCAGGGTATTAACCACTTGTCTCGGCTCTGGAATAGCGGCTGGATGGTTACTCTTTTCACCACCACCCCCAGGGAACCCTAAACTCCTTGTCAGGGTCCTTAGCACACTGCTCCGGGAGTACTGCTGCTTCTTTCTCCACGTCAGGGCCACCTAATTTCTGCACCAACGATTGCAGTCGGCGACGGTGTTTGCTTGCAATTTTTTTGATGACCACGACCCTGTAGAAGAAGGGTGCCTCCTTGGAAGTTTAAGGATTCACTGCGCCTCGCTACTGCGACATTCGGCTTCACTACTGCGACTTTCGGCTTCACTGCTAAGTTAAGGGTGCCTCCTTGGTAGTCAAAGGCTACACGACACCTCACTACAGCAACTAATCGTCTTCTTATAAACACTGCAGTGTGGGGCGGGTTCTTACGGCACAGTGCTGTATGGAGTCCATTCCCCCATCCTCTTCGGTGGCAAACCCTTTCCATGCAGCGGCTATGACCATGGAAATTGAGGGAGTCGTGGGCTCTCCCAACAGCCCGCTCGAGCTTTTGCTCTCGAATAGCTCCACTACAGCGATTCCCCCCATGGCCCCCTCGACCACCGACAGCCTTCTAAGCCCTCTTTACCCTTTAACTACAAACACCACTACCCCCTTGGCCACTCTTGCTAAAGCTAATGCATGGGCTTCCTCGTACCCTCCCAACCCTTCCCTCCCCCTCCCCGGATTCACCTCGACTGCGGCCCTATTCAACCCACCCTCGGGGTCGCTTCACTCTCCGGGGCGAACCACCTCCCCCTTCCCAACCTCTTCAAAGAAAACCCTTTTCGGTCCGGAGGAGCTTCAGGGGCTCACGGCCAACTTGCCCTTGGAAGACCTCGACCAACTCTCCCTCCCCTCTATCCAAGCCTTTGGCGCCGCTATTGCGGCTTTTGTATCACGTAAGGGCGCCTTTCCCAAATCTAGCCAAGGCGGCATCCTTTCTAGCCCCCCCCCCCCCCCCCCCCCCCCCCCCCCCCCCCCTCACTTTTCCAACCACTTTTGGCTCTATCTGCGCGATCTTCTCTTCCTTGGCTTTTACCCCACCCCTTGCCACCAATCCGATGGTGAAGAACCTACCCATTCTCCCCGCCATCAACAAGCCTTGTGAATTTGATAAAATTGTATCCTTCTCCTTAGTAGAATTTAAAACCCTCAACCATAAGCTAAACCAAGATACCTCTCATCTCACCCATTTGCAAAGCCTTCTCGCCAATCAAAAAGCTCCGCTCAGCCTTTGTATGAAGCCCCCTCACCTCTCCTTGGATGACTCTCAAGCGCAAGCACTCTTAAGTGCCAAGCTCGAATCCCTCAATATCCAATTTCAATTGGATTGCACCCAAGCCTACATCCTTGCCCAAAGTGTGCTTGTCAACAACCTTCAAGAAATCTTTGACTCATACCGCGACCTTGTAGAAGAAAGGCTCTTGACCTAACTAAGAATCTTGCTTTCGTCTCCTTTCCTAGAGTCCAACCTTCGGCATGGGCCAATCAACTCCTCTCATGGAAGCTTTCATCGCTTCATGAGTTTGATGCTCTACCTCAAAATGCCATCCTCCAAACCCACTTGGCCTCCTCCCTAAACTCGGCGGCCCATAATGCTAGGAAGAGAGCACAAGCCACCATTTTGGAAGAAGTGGAGTCTCTACCAAAGGAAGAAACGGTAGGAGATTTAGTGCACCATGAGGTCACCACACAAATGAAAAACCTTCTCTCACCTCCCCCGAAAAGGCCGCCGCACTTTAAAGCCTCACATCGTGTTAACCACCATAAAAAACCTCTCCCTTTGGCTAGAACCTCTCATGAGGGGGCCCTACATCAACCCTACAAAAAACCCAAATCCTTCGCCTCGGGGATCCTCTCCTCCACCCCTTGTAAACTTCCTCCTACCCCCTCTCCCAAGAACCACCTTTCTCCTTCCCCCTCCCCCAAAACTACCATTATTCCGCCCCTCTTGATAACACCCAATTATCCTCTTAACTCTTGTAATTCCTCCACCCCTTTTCCCCACCCACACCATCCCCATCCCAAGCATAGCCTCCCCAAGAATCATAGAGGTTCAAAAAACTTGCAATGGAGGAGGAAGAAATAGGGGTAGAGCACCCTTCTTCTTGGGTCCACTTGCTCTTCTCCCATACCCCTCTCTTCCCTAACCTTTGAACCCCTCCTCCATGTAATTCCTTCTTTCTTCCTCTCTCTTACCATGGTGCTAGAAAAAGGTTTAAATATTGGCTTCCCCTCACCAACCCTCCTCTCTACAAAATCTTGACCTTAAGTAAGCAAACAATCTTCTCTCTTGAAAATAAAGTAACCAACTTCTCCTTTCACAACATGGCGAATCGCCCCCTCTCCTCCGCAGAACGCAAGATTTGGGTCTAGGACTCAATTACATTCCCCCCTCCCCTCCTCCACCTCCCTCTTCTATACTCGAGGCATATAGCAATCTTGAGAGAAGCCTACAACTCCAAAAAAATTTCAAAAATTCACTCCCTCTCTCTTCTTCCACTTCTAAAAAGAATGCACTCCTTCCCCCTCCTTCTTTTTCTATTCCCAATCCCTCTTGGAACCCGCCTTCTCACTCCATCACCATACGACTTTCTTTTGAGGATGCTCTCTCCCTTCTAAAACCTCTCCTTAGCCATTCTCCCCCTTTTTGTACTAAACCCCTCGTGCTAAAAGCGGTTTGCTCTCTTAAAAATGATCGAAAGATTGTAATCAAACCCGCGGATAAGAACCTTGGCCCCGTCATCCTCTCCCAATCTTGTTACAATAAAGAAGCCTTGCGCCACCTCTTAGACCCTCTCACTTACTCCCCTATCTCTTCACCTCCTCTACCTTTTGTTCAATCCACTCTTCTTTCCATTGTTTCTCACTTTCATCTCCTCCCCCCCAAAGAGAGATCCTACATCCTCTCCTCCTCTCAATCTTCTCCCAAACCTTGTCCCTTCTTCCTTTTGCCTAAAATCCATAAACCTACCCTTGTAGGCCGCCCTATTTGTTCCTACAAAGGGTATACCTTAGAGAATGCCTCTAAGTGGCTACATGTGCAACTCTTCCCCATACTCCTTGCCAAGAAACAACACCTTCTGGACTCTCATTCTCTCATCATAGACCTGGCCGCTATCTCTTTCTCTCCTCACATTACTCTCTTTACCTTCGACGTAGAGTCACTCTACCCAAGCATCCCTATCCAAGATGGGCTCTATGCACTTAGAAACTCTATCCAGGGTCATTTTCCCATTCCAAAAGTTAGCTTCATCCTTTCTTTGGCCTCTCTCATTCTCAACCACCATTACATCTCCTTTCAAGGGAAGTTTTGGCATCAAAAAAAGGCACCGCAATGGGGTCTAACTTTGCGGTGGTGTATGCTTGTCTATTTTTATGTTCCTTAGAGGAAGGAGGGAGCCTTATCTCTTCCCCTTCTCTCCTCTACTTCAAAAGGTTCATAGATGATGCTTTCGGGGTTTGGGAGGGCCCCCCCTCTAGCCTTAAAAATCTTCTCCTTGACTACGGACATCCTCTCTAGGAGCACATTGAGATTACTCCCTCTATCTCCGCACATGAAGCTTTTATCTTGGACATTCACCTCTTTAAAGGGCCCTCTTTCCACTCTACAGGGATTCTTGACATGCACTGCCACCAAAAGCCTCTCAACTCCTACAACTACATCCCATGGCAGTCTTGGCACCCTACGCACCAGAAAATAGCTTTTATATTATCAGAGCTCAAAAGATATATCATTAGGGAAAGCTCGCTCGAGGGATTTATCTCTATTCGCAACCTATTCTTTTCTCGGCTTAGAGCTAAGGGTTACCCTGCACCGTTCCTTAAGGCTTGTTTTCTCTATGTGACCTATGCTTCTAGGCCCGCTTTCCTTTTAAGAAGTAACCTCAAGAAGGCATCACCTTTCATTGTCAAAATCCCCTTTACTCCCTTTACCCGCCAGCTTAGTTTAGCCAAAACCATTAACCAACCTCTCTCTAAGCACCTGGAAATCCACTCCGAACTCCCCCCCTCTACCAAACCGGTCATCTGCTGGCTCAATGCGCCCAACCTCGGCAACCTTCTCTCTAGTTAGAGCCCTACACCTTGCCCTTCATCCTCCCTTCATCTTCCCCTCCACTCTTTGCCCCACCTTCTTCTCCCTTAAAGCTATCTTGGACCTCTTCTCCTTTTCCAAAGAAACAAACTCCTATTCCCCCCCCCCCCCCCCCCCCCCCCCCCCTTTTCTCCATTTAATTTATGTCCTAATCTCCACCTCCTGGTACCAGCTTGTAATTGGCACACTTAAACCATCCCTTTTTCTCCCTTAAATCCCCCCTTCCCTCTCTTTCCTACCCCTTGATAGGGATTACTCCTCCTCTAATAAAGAGGCCTCTTCTCCCTTTAAACCTTGTACCTACCTTATTGGAAACCCCTCCACCTTCTTGGATGGTTTCCTATTTAAACCCACCTACACCCCTTGTTTGGGTTACACCACTGAAGAGCTTTTACGGAACGCGTTTGGTGTTAACCTTGTGGCATTTTTACCCCCTTCCCACCTCCATCTCCCTCTCTCTCTCCTCTCTCACTCTACCTTGCAAAAGTGTTTAGTCGCTTGCTTTGTGTTTAGTTAGCCACTTAGGCTTTCGAAATAAATAATTTAGTTCAACTTTGAAAAAAACGTCGTTTGAGGCCTCAAAATTCATCTGCAAGTTAAGGGTGTCTGAAAGCGACAATTTGCGAGAATTGTGACGAAACGGTTGCGGTTTTGGACATAGTTTCGACTTTTCCCTAACCAAAGAACTTGAACACAGTGGACTAAGTCTACTTGAACCAAGCAAAATCTCTTAAGCCCAGAAATCATGTCTACCCTAGATTCAAACGCAGCTTACACAAGCTTGGAGATCCCGACGATAGAGGAATTTCCTCCCACAATGGATCTTCCAAACTTGCAATTGATAAAGATCCATCTTGTTGAGAGAGTTTGGATGATTGGTCATGAGAGTGAAGGACTATATAGATACATTGACGACAATGAGGTCAATCTTTATAGGTGCTCAGATCCATACCTAGAAGAGATAACGTATTACAAGCTCTTATATGTCTACACATACGGAGTCGACTGTCAATGGAGATCTATAGTTGTCGACAAGTATGGACGAGAATACACAGTTGTAGAAAGCACAAATCCACAGACTGTACTAGAAAGAGGTGGATATTTGGTCAATGAAGGACCACAAATGCCTCCACCAAACACGAGAATTCCTATAGGAATTCCAAGAAGAGAGCCACCAGGATTCCCTTCAAGAGCGATAACGAGAGAAGGATTGGGAGACTCTCTGGTTAGACTTGTAGACAATCAACGAGTTAGACCATCCCAAGTCCAGAAATGGGTAAACAGAAAATACTCCAAAGATAAAGATCCGAGAGTTCACGTAACGGCTTTTAGAAGAATGATTAGAGCAGAGGAAGTTTCAGATTTTGGGACACAATTTGCGGGATTTGGATTGACTCTAGAAGATGATGCAGTTACATGGTTCGACTCGGTGGAAAAATGGGATTTTGAGACCCTAGATGAGCTGTTTGAGGAGTTTATTGAAGAATTCTCGCCAAAAGGCATTGCTCACAACACGGTCTCGCAAATCCATAGATTCAAACAGAACGAGGATGAATCAGTACGCAAAGCATCATTACGGCTCAACAGATATGTTAAGCTCTGTCCGAGAGCGGAATTACCTACGCAAGCACGACTGATGTTGATTTTTATCCAGGGAATGAGACATGCGGGCCTTCAGAAGGATCTGCATATGATAAGGAGGATGACGCTAAACGAGTTGATCAAAGAAGCTCTTTATCTAGTGAATAATTGTGAGGCATACAAAGAAAAGGACTTAAAGAGTCAAGGAGATGACACATCCTCTCAGCACAGTGTTTCACAGATAAGTGAGTCCATTGCCAAGCCAACGGCACCTATTGATCAAGAAAAGATTATCGATGACTTGGTCAAGAGGTTGATTCCTCTTGTAAGGTCTGATTTGGGAGAGCCGAAGTGGTGTGAAATTGAGAGAAAATGGACGAACCATACGGGGGAAGAGTGCTATTATAGCATGGAAAATGCTAGGGAGAGGAATGTACAACCTGTTCCAGAAGCACCTACTCCACCTAGATACATTACGGGGAATGCGCCAGGACCAGTCGGAGTTTTAAGGCCACAGCTTGTCTTAGGACAACAACCTCCGCTGCCAGGTGCTAGAATTCCAGTAGGCATGAGATACATGCCAATGATGGAAGCATCGAATAAACCAAAGCCAGTACCTGCTACAATGTGTTATAGCAACCAAAGTGAGTACTACCCTTCGGAGTAACAAAATATGAGAGAAACACATGGAGTGGTGAGGCCGGTACAACCTCCACCTCCTGGGTTTCAGTCGAAAGAAAGAAGGTATGAAATGGACGAAAGGACATTGTGATTCATTGCAAATAGCGGCTTATCTAGGTCAAAGCTTGCTTATAGCCAAGAGGAAATGCTAAAAGAATCTCCTCAACCAGAGACAGATTGTCACAAAAGTCGTGACAACCACTTGGTCAAACAATGTCCTCATACGGAGATCACTGAAGTAAATGCCTATTGTCTTGAGTGTGGCATCACTCACTCGATCCCCAATTGCCCGAAAAACCCAAACCAAATCGGGAAAATCACGAAAAATGTATTAGGGATTGTTCAGCTACCTAGTATCTCAGAAAATGAAAATGTCGTACCAGTTCAAGTGGTTACGAGAGCACAAGCTCAAAAGAAAGCTAATGAGAATCTAGAGACAAAGAACACGAAAAGTGACATGAGTCCAAAGACAGATCATGGACCAAAGACAGACACACCTAGTCAGAAAACCAAGAGCAAACGAAATAGTTGGAAAGCTAGAAAGACTAGGATGAAAGCACGCAGGGAACGAGAGCAAAAATCCCTAGCTGAGAAGCTTACCGAAGCTGAGGAGAAGATAAAACAACATGAGGAAAAGGAGGCAACTTCTCTTACATAGATGGTTAAACCTCTAGAAGAACCATACACGGATGAGAAACCGAGAAGTGCTAATTCAGGAGGGTCTGTATTGGCAGAGAAGGTTAATGAGACATTAGATTCCCTCTTGAAAGCCTATGATGTGAGGCTCAAAAACAACCAAACCCAAGAACACAGGTGGATGACATATCCCTATGCGGAACTAGAAAAGCAAAGGTTTGAAATGTGCCAGAAAATGATTCAAACAGCCCAAGCTTTACTAGAACCACCAGTTGCAAAACCTAAGGATGTGATCCGTGTCATGCCTACACAAGTAATCCCACCAAACCAAGAACTAAAAGATCCAGATTCTAGTCATGAGCACAGACCAAACCTCAAAGACCCAGCATTAGAACCAAGGATAGTACTGAATACCACGGATAACTCTTCCGAGGGATTTCACCAAGCTATACCTGAGGATTGTAAAGAGATAGATGGTCTTGACGAATTGTGGAAACAAGTCAGAGAGGCCAATGAAGCCGATGACCTAAGAAGACAAGTAGACAAGACTGGTGATGAACGAGGATTGTTTCTATCACCAATAGAGGAATTTGAGACTAGATCTCAAATGAATCTAGACGTGCGATCGTATTGGGGTGACAAAGGATATGTACAACCTATGGATAGTCAACCCCATTCGCTAAGAACACTACCGTCCTACATGGGAGAGTACGAGACCAAGTCAGATGTGGTTGCAGTCCCATCACAGAGACTGTCTCCCAACAAGGCCATCGATTCAAAGGGTCTAGTACATATTCTATCTATCCCAGTCAACTGTACAATAATGTTAGCCGAGTTGCTCAGAATAAGACCAAACATGTGGGCTAATGTGGGTAAATGTCTAGAGAAATTTCGTGTAAAAACCCCAATGACTCAAATCAAGGAAGGCATCAAAGAGCTTGAAATGCCTCAACTAAATACTAGGCCAGTGCCATTAAACAAGGTAGGCGAGTATTACGAGGGAGAAGATGGAAACACCACCCTTCCTATGGAATTCAATGGTGTAAAAACCATGGAAATCCTTGACAGTGAAGCTGGTGTGGCCATTGCAACCAAAGAGGTTCGAAAAAAATGGGGAAAACCTGCCTTGATATCCACACGAATGACCCTGCAGCTTCCAGACGGACACAAGGAAAATCCCCTAGGACTGCTAGAAAAAGTACTTGTTACTTCTTGTGGCATTGAATATGAACACACTTTTGTTGTTGTTGACTTTGGCAAGAAGAACAACTATGTCATCATTCTGGGAAGACCATTCATGCGACAATTGAAAATGGTCCAAGATTGGGGTTATGACCATATATACCTGAGACATATGGAAACCATAATAAAGATAAACTTGAGGGACCATAGCTATAGGGATGTGACGAGAACACCGGTTGAGGAGTTTGATTCCGCCACAGTAGCAGGATCAGAACTTTCAGCTTGGTTAGGTAAGCCTAAAGAACTGTGGATGTGTGGAGCTTCACAATGTGGTAGCTTGAAACTTGAGGAATGTATCCTAGAGCGGGTTATAGAGGATATAGACTATATCCCATAACCATTTCCTGAAGAAGAGTTAGAGCCTTTTGGATGGGAACACATCTTGGCTACTCTAGACGTGTGCGCTGTGGAGGATGCTCCCACAACAAAGTTTTGTGATGAAAATGGCTATGATGTCGTTCCTTATTTTGCAATGAGTGTAATCCAGGAAAACAAAGAGAACTGACATCAACAAGTTCTCGAAATAAGGAGCAAACAAAGAAATGTGGAGAATCAAAAAAAGAAGAAGACGACGAGTTCTATGACTCTATAGAACACTTCGAGCTTCAAGAAGATCAACGACCCGGGAATCAATGTCATCGCTACACGAATAAAGTGCATAAAAAGTGGATTCGAAAGTCCTCGGTGAAGAACTACCACCACAAGCATCCTCATGCATGGCTCCTAATAAGGCTGCAAAGACTCAGCTAGGAGGAATACGACCAGAGCAACGAGCTAACAATGCTCTAATCAATGGGCTAGAAAAGTCCTCCAAGAAACTACCACCCACGAGCAAACAGACAGTAACTTTCCACTACCAGCCAAAAATTCAAGGGAAAGTACAAGAAGTCAACCTTGCTGAGGATAGTAGCGATAGTGATGAATCTTATGACATCCCCTATCATCAACTCAGGCCATCACTATCACCAACCCCTTCAGCAACAACCATGACAGGTTAAAAGAACAGGACAACAAGTCAAAGCCAAAAAACTCGACAAATCTGGATACCAAAAAGCCAGATCGGCCAAAAACAAATATGGATCAAGAAGACAAAGATCTCTAATGACAAATCACAAGATCCAACACCAAAACAAAAACAAGGAAAGCATGCACGCTGTCGAGAAATTTGCGGTCTTGCCAGGAAAGCACCGGGCTTATAGCTGTGAGAGTTTGTGAGAGAACTCAACAAAAACTATATGAAGGAGTTAAACCATAGATGCCATGAAGACTAGGGTTTGGAAAGAAGTGCAATCAAAGAAGACTCACTCTTTCTCTCTTGCACTCACACACACACAAAGAAAGAACGCAAAAGAGTATGTCGAAACAATACGAAGATGAAAACATCAAGGCTATGGTCATATCGTATCATGGGTAATATGAAAGGGTTAATGGATGAGTTAATGGCATTCAATCTTGGCTGACCAAATAGGCTACGAATTGTTCTTTGGAATTGTAGTTTTGTGCTTACCATAATATAGATATTTTGTCTAGTGATTGGGATTAATTGTGTGTACAAATCCTCTTGGTTCATAGCAAGATAACTACGCTTACATCAAAAGAAAAATTATAGTCTATGAGAGGTAGTATGATGGGATCCGGTGATAGAAGTATTTCATTGAGCCTTTCAGGGCCAAAGAGAAACACTCTACGTTGTTGAAAGTGTATTTTACGGCTAATCCATACGTTAATTCCAACAGATTGTACAGAGTGAAAGCGATAGAAATGATCATCATGTGGGTTATTCATCTAGGATAGTATGTGAGAAATGTAGATATGAGAGAAGAGAAGAGAAGAGATGAGAAGTTTCCCTCCCAAGCCCTATTCTTGCCCGTAGGCAATAAGGATACTGCGGGGAGAGATGTACCTGTAGCAAGGAGAACATAAAATTTGTAGAGACAATGAATTACTAAGAATGAGAGAGATAGGTTTGCTTTAGGAGATGAGATTAGATACATATATATATGTTGGATTAGAGATGAAAAAGAGAACATCAATGTAGAACACATCTTACTTGACAAACCCTTTGGCACCATTATTGATGGAGAGAGAAGAAGAGTGGATAATTCCACTTTGATTGATACACCAAGTGCAAGACCTTCTTTGATTAGAGTTGATCTTCCAAGGTTAGCTTGTTGCAAGAATGGCTAGTCTCCCTTTAGGAGAAAGTGTAGGCTTGGGCTTATGTTAATGGCTAAGTACAATTAGGCATTACTACTCACTCCCTCAAGAATTCCTCTCATCAATGGCTTGAATGCTTGAGTTCCTTCCAAGGAAGAAGAGGTCCCCTTTTATAGGTGAAGGGAACCCCCAAGGGTTTACACAAGAAGAGAGGAGCCAGTGTGAACAGGAATTGGAAAAGTTGGAAATGAGCTGCCCCTGCATGATGTGGGCAGACTGGGGTCCAGTATTTTGATCATATCTCCTCAACCGTGGCTCCAAATAAAAAAGTAAAAATATGGGCAAAAACTTCAGCTCATTAGCTACGATTTTCATTTTAAAATCGTTTTCCAATTCGGATTGGAACCTTGTGTAAAAAATTCATCAAAATAGGATCCATTTATGGCAGCAAAAGTCTTCATGTGGTCTCCTTAGCATAGACTTTCATTTAATTCCAAAGGACACCTCATGCCATATGAAAGCATGACATTGCTCCTTGACAAAGTTTTGTAATCATGCTTACAATAATGCATTAAAATAAGTGCATCTTTGAAATCATGCCACCTAGTGTCCCACTAGGATTTGATTCTCTCCTAGTAGCTATTTAAAAAGAAATATAAGAAAAGTATAAAAAATACATAGAATATATATATATTGGAGTTTACCCTAGATATAGGATCTAGCTAGGGTGTGAGATGATAATGAAATAGTAGAAATAAAGAATCAATGCTTTTTGCCCCAAGTTAAAGAGGCGGAGCTATTGATGCTTTTCCCATAGTATTTTCTAATGGTAAAGTAAGAAAATGTTACCCTTGAGAAAAATAATAGGATGAGATAGAAGGCTTATTATTATACTTAAATATGCATATGTACACTATAGGAAATATAATTATGTATCTAAAAAAATACAAGATAGATCTTGTAGCATGCGTTCCCACTATGTACGTGTCACAGCACGACATCCACCCCCTCTAAACCTGCACATCCTCCGGTATGTGCCACATTGTCTCTTTGTAAGATTAGACCTCTTGTACATCTTCCTTGTCTTCTTCTTCACTAGATGATTCCAGAGCTTCATGTTCACTTTGATCTTCACCTGTGTTTTTCTCTTCTTCCTCATCCATATCTTCTAGATCATTGTCTCCTCTTCTCTTAAACATTTTAATGCTTTTTCCTGCGATGGGAATCTTTACTTCTGTACCATCTAGTTCAGACAAGATGTAAGTAGCATTTTCATGCACATGCTTTACAACATACGGTCCAAACCATCTTTTTGAGAACTTACGCATGACTGTGTGCTGGTTATCAAGGCTACTATCATACACTAAAACCCAGTCACCTTTGTCAATTGCTTTGCTCCTGAGTCGATGTCGCTTATCAAAATAGTCCTTGTTTTTCAACCTTGCATTTTTGAGTCGTTCTTTTGCAGCTTCAATGTCTCCAGGTCTTCTCTCTAGCTGCCTTATACGCAGTGCAAGGAGATCTTCCCTACTAAGCCCCTCTTGCCAAGGTAGTACATTCCATGTGGGAATTGTATCCTCAATCGGCATCACTGGCTTTTGACCATGCATTAGCTCCGCAGGCATGTAGCCAGTTACTGAGCTATGTGTTGTACGATCAACCCATAAAGCATATGGTAACAATTTTGGCCACTCACCAACTCTTCCATCGCAAGCCTTGGCCAAAGCTTTGATGATAGGAGGATGCCCTCTTTCACTCTTTCCATTGCCTTCACGGTTGTAAGCTGTAGTAAGAGAAATCTTGATCCCTAATCTAGAAAAGAACTCCCTTGCTTCTTCGGCATCCAGTTCACCTCGATCTGCAGTGATTTTTCCCACACAACCAAACGGCAAATCACCTCATCAAGAAGGAATTTGCACACAGCTTCTGTGGTCTTAGCTCTTAATGCTCTTCCTTCAACCTGGTTAGTTAGGTCCTCTCGTGCAAGAACCAAGTATTTCATCTGCCAGAGTCCTAAAGGCATCGTGACTAGATCCACAACCCATTTATAGTGCATGGCTAGTGGATATGTAGGGTGCAATCCATCACGATGTCGAACATTTGAATACATTTGACAAGTTACACATGACTCTACAAACTGAGATACATCTTTATACATACCCTTCCACCAGTATTTTTCTTTCAACTTGGAGAAGGTTGCCCACACACCCCTGTGTCCAGCCCATAGACTCTCATGAAACTCTTGCATGAGCTTTACTTGAGTCTCTTTTTTACATATAACCCGTTGTGGTGTAGCACCCTTTTGTTTAGGATGCTTCCACAAGTAACCATCCCTTAAAAAGTACCCATATGCTTTCCTGCGTATCCTCTTGAATTCTTGTTCAGACCAATCATCCTGTTTTGTTAGAGTACTCAAGTACCTTCCAATAGAAAGCCAATCACCTTCATAAAGATCTTTCAAGAACAATTCAAGTGAATTAGTCATGCAGACATTGTTACCTTTGACATGAGAGATAGAATAGAATTTTGTGCCTACATCATCTCCCTCATCAATCATTTGCGACTCATCTTCATACCTTGCCCTTGATAGCATCTCTGCCACTGTATTGTCTTTACCTGCAATGTGCTTAAACTCGGGATTTAAGGACTTAATGTAGGCAATCCACCGCAACATAGCAATGTCTGGTGTTGAGCAACTTGTAATCATCCCAAGAAGTGGTAGACAATCTGTTTCTACAACCACACATGCACCAATTAGGTACTCTTTCCCACTTTTCAAGGCTGTAACCATACCCCATAAGTCTCTCTTTATCTATGGATAGTTTCTTTGGCGAGCACTTAGTACCTTTGCTCCAAATCTTACCACATACCTGTTTCCTTCTTTGTCATCTTGCCCTATTGCCCGTCCAATCCCTGTAGGACTGGTATCTACTGTCACAATCACTGGCCTTTGACACTCATAGTCTACCTTTCTCAAAGTCATTGCTGACTGGAGTAACTCCTTTAGCTTTTTCATGGATTTTACATGTGCTTCTGTCCATTTAAACTGTTGATTCTTTCTAAGCAGCTGATAAAGAGGATCAGCTACATGTGCATAATGTGGAATCCAAATAACATAGAAGACACATGCTCCCAGAAACCTTCTAACCTCAGTGATGCTAGTGCATGTTTCTTTCATTCTTTGGATGGCATCTACCTTTGATGGACAAGGTTTCCTACCATATGGCCCACACATGTGCCCCACAATGAGCACTTCTTTGACACCAAACATAGACTTTTTCCCTGACAATGTAAGATTCACTTCTTCCAACTTAGACAAAATTTTATCACAATCATTTATGTGATTTACCACAAACCTGCGACATCCCTTGAGATCCAAAGCTTCATCTTTGTCACTTTCTTCACATCCTTTGATAGGCAAATCATCAATGAAAGGCATTGTGATTTGAGGAATAAAGTCACGTAAGACCTTATTCATCCCATTCATCATATGTGCAACCGAGTTGGTTTCTCCCTGTGGCAAGGTACACATCCTTACCAAACCCAAACGTGTCCTCATGGTTTTCAAGTCTCTGCTTTCGATTGCAAGCTGAAATTGATCATACCCTGAGTAGAGATCCCCCATTGAGTAGATTGCCCTCCCTGCAAACGCCTCTGCAAATTCATCCACAATTGGACCTGTACCTACATTTCTAATTGTCACCTTGTTCACTGGTTGCATATCTTGGATGAAGCGTAGAGAACCATTCTTCTTTGGAACTGTGAACCACCTGTTTGAGTATGGAGCACAAGAAGGCTCCAAGATTCCCATTTTGATTTTCTCATTCAGTAGCTCTACTAACTTTGGCAAATGAGCCTTTGGAACCGGAATAGGCTGCAGATTCCAAGGCACATGGGGTATTGTGAAAATTACCATAGGAGCTACAATATAAGGATCAACACATCCTATCTCATGTGGCTCAAATGAAAAAGCCTTACCATGCTTTGAAAGCATTTCTTTGAAGCACTTTGTCTCCTCCTGTGTTAGAAACTCCTCGCAACCAATCTGCAACTCTTGAAAAGACACAATGTGAAGGTATGCCCGATCTTTTTAGGATTCCGCAAACTTGGTTGTAAAGAAGCCTGTTCAATCTTTTCCCTGTTGTTGGGTGGTAAGGGTGAAGCTACTGGTTTCACCTTCTTTGCTACACTCTTGTATTTAGTTTCAACATGGACTTCTGGGCCAACTGTTTGGCTTTCTTTAAAGGCTTCTATTACTTGATACATTTCCATAGAGCAAACTTCCACAACTTCATTTTCAAGATGCAAACTAGACCTCATTATAGCATCAAGCTCACCCATAGTATCTACAAAAGAAACTTGTTCACACAAACCCAAAACATTTTCAGTAGGCTTTAGCAACCCACTCTTTTTCATGCCTATTTGTACATTATGCACATAATGCCTCTCATCTCTCTTCAAATCTTCAAGTTTTGTAAAACATACTGATCCATTCCTTGTTACCAAGGAGCTCATCGAGAAAGTTTCACCTATTTTTGGATCAGGCGAGACCCTTTTTCTTTCTGTACCACTGCAATCCCGCTTTACAATGGTACTTGGCCAAAACCCATCATTTCTCTATGATCATGAAACTCTTTGCTTACCTTTGGTAGAGGATGTTCTCTGAGGTTGTCACGATTTCTTTCATGGTTTACACAGACTGTGAGAAATTGGACAGCTCGTTTACCATCTTTGCTACGTATTCTAGCATATATTGAACCATCGTCCATAACCTTTGTTTCCATTCAAACTCCCACAATGTAGGGTTGTCCAAGGATGAGATGATATGAAGATGTATCCTGTACAAAGAAGTTTTGGTCAATCTTTACATCACCTATTGTCACCTTCATACATGGACATGCTGCATACAATTCACCGGATGAATTGTTTGCCACTTTTACCATCCAACCATGATCTGTGTCCATTGGCCATTTGCACTTGTTGTAGAGACTCTTTGACATTATGTTTATTTCTGAACCATGGTCAATCAAGGCAACAAATGGCTCTTCAAGATCACCTACCTTGACCAAAGTTTCTGTAGTAGCCCTTGCCCAATGACTTCGTGAATAGTAACTCCTAGGAATATCTTCAACTTCTTCATCATCATTTGAGAAATGCACTTGCTTCACTCTCCCACTAGATTGGTAGCATTCTACCATAGCTCCATCATTCTCCTTATTTTGCAGTTGCATCCCTTATGTCTTCGAGGTTTCCCCTTCAACCTGTGGACGAGAAACTTCAGCAAGGGTTTGCCTCTTCCTCTTGATGATGTCAATGATCTCCTCGTGGAATTCACGCTTTGCAATGCCAAGAACTTCTCCCAGAGTGAACTCAATCTTGCTATTCAAGATCCTTTCCTCCAAGACTTTCTTTAAATCTGTAGCAACCTCAATATCAGATTGTAGTTTATAAGTTGGGCCTTTTGTCTTACCTTTCGTTGGCTCTTTCTTCTTTCCTGTTGTAGACTCCTCCATGAGTACTTCAGGTGGAGATGCTCCTTGTGTTGAGGGTGTTTGAGAAGGCATTGAGTCGCTTCTTCCCCCACTTCTAGAAGCTCTTTTTGATGGTCCTTCATCAGCATTCTCACGTCTGCGCTTCTCTTCTACAATTGCCTCATTTTGTTGGCATTTTGTAATGTAGGAATGCACTGACAATGAGTCCATTGGATCATTCCATCCTGTTTCTAGACGTATGCAATCACCTGCTTCATGTAGAATCTCTTTTGTAAGCTTTCCCTTTTTAGCTAATTGCATGACATTTGGCCAAATTTGACCATGATGGTCACTCACCTCTTCATCACAAAAATGTTCAATTTTTACTCCATAAGTAGCTGCCTCAACTGAAGAGGTGGCATGCTTGGTTGCCATATCTTCAACTAAGGTTTGCATTCCCCCCTTCCCAAAGTTAGTTCTCAAGGGTAGACCTGTCTCTCTTAAGTGGATTTTACCATCCTTAAAAAAGACAACATCTTTTGACAAAGCATCACGAAAATCATCACAATCCCTTCTTACATGGTCTGTACTATCACACCAAATACATCTATTAACAAACCCTTCTTTGGGTTGTTGTCGTTGCCTAAGAAGTGGCCCTAATGGTTGGCCTTTTTCTTCAAGCTTTGCAAACTTCACCTTCAAGTCACGCATTCCCTTCACAAGCTCATCTAGCATGGACTCATCAAACTTAGGAGCGATAAAAGTAGGCTTTACCATTTTGTCAGAAGTTGAGGTGGAAGGACTTGTAGTGTTTACTACCATCTTGTCCCTTCTTCTTTGTCGTTTGGCAAGCAGTGAGACACCACCTTCAACCTCATTCCAGTCAGTCTTTAGTCGTTGCTCAGCATCATTATCTTCAAGAAGAAGCTCCAAATTTTCTTGAAACTCTTTACCTGTAGCTTGTAAGAAAAGATCTGTCTTCTCTACATCTAGTGTGGCCCTTTCTGTCCTTGTGAGTTGTGCATAGCGCCGCTCAAATTCCCTAAGTAGTTCTGTTATTGATAGTCCTTGCTTTGGCTTGACTACCCATTCTAAGAATGTCCTTTTGGTCACTCTCTCAAAGTCCTCCATGAAATATTCCTCCTTTAAAGCTACTTTGAGTTCTTCCCAATTTCTCTCATGCCCATCTTTAATTGCCCTAACATGCTCCCTAATTTCTGGAGCAACAACTAGCTCAAAGATTTGAATCATCTCACCTTCTGACACGCGATGCAGCTCCATCTCCTTCACATACTCGCGTAAGTACTTGGTTACATCTTTGCCATTGAACTGATCCATTCTGTTGACGACCGCTTGTATGGCCTTCGTTGCTGAAATCTCCCTTCTTTCAGTACCATGTTGTTGTTGCATGAACATTGCAAATGCTTGAAACATTTGCATTGTTGCTGGGTCAAAATGCATACCGTGTTGCACAACATGATCACCCATGGTTACCCACAAACTCTCACCCTAGCAGATTCACGTCGGGTTCACCAAAAATATGTCGAGAAATTTGCGGTCTTGCCAGGAAAGCACCGGGCTTATAGCTGTG
Source organism: Adiantum capillus-veneris (assembly GCF_014529385.1). NCBI lineage: Eukaryota > Viridiplantae > Streptophyta > Polypodiopsida > Polypodiales > Pteridaceae > Adiantum > Adiantum capillus-veneris. Next base: position 606,120 of record NC_140938.1, read on the forward strand.
AGAGTTTGTGAGAGAACTCGACAAAAACTATATGAAGGAGTTAAACCATAGATGCCATGAAGACTAGGGTTTGGAAAGAAGTGCAATCAAAGAAGACTCGCTCTTTCTCTCTTGCACTCACACACACACAAAGAAGGAACGCAAAAGAGTATGTCGAAACAATACGAAGATGAAAACATCAAGGCTATGGTCATATCGTATCATGGGTAATATGAAAGGGTTAATGGATGAGTTAATGGCATTCAATCTTGGCTGACCAAATAGGCTACGAATTGTTCTTTGGAATTGTAGTTTTGTGCTTACCATAATATAGATATTTTGTTTAGTGATTGGGATTAATTGTGTGTACAAATCCTCTTGGTTCATAGCAAGATAACTACGCTTACATCAAAAGAAAAATTATAGTCTATGAGAGGTAGTATGATGGGATCCGGTGATAGAAGTATTTCATTGAGCCTTTCAGGGCCAAAGAGAAACACTCTACGTTGTTGAAAGTGTATTTTACGGCTAATCCATACGTTAATTCCAACAGATTGTACAGAGTGAAAGCGATAGAAATGATCATCATGTGGGTTATTCATCTAGGATAGTATGTGAGAAATGTAGATATGAGAGAAGAGAAGAGAAGAGATGAGAAGTTTCCCTCCCAAGCCCTATTCTTGCCCGTAGGCAATAAGGATACTGCGGGGAGAGATGTACCTGTAGCAAGGAGAACATAAAATTTGTAGAGACAATGAATTACTAAGAATGAGAGAGATAGGTTTGCTTTAGGAGATGAGATTAGATACATATATATATGTTGGATTAGAGATGAAAAAGAGAACATCAATGTAGAACACATCTTACTTGACAAACCCTTTGGCACCATTATTGATGGAGAGAGAAGAAGAGTGGATAATTCCACTTTGATTGATACACCAAGTGCAAGACCTTCTTTGATTAGAGTTGATCTTCCAAGGTTAGCTTGTTGCAAGAATGGCTAGTCTCCCTTTAGGAGAAAGTGTAGGCTTGGGCTTATGTTAATGGCTAAGTACAATTAGGCATTACTACTCACTCCCTCAAGAATTCCTCTCATCAATGGCTTGAATGCTTGAGTTCCTTCCAAAGAAGAAGAGGTCCCCTTTTATAGGTGAAGGGAACCCCCAAGGGTTTACACAAGAAGAGAGGAGCCAGTGTGAACAGGAATTGGAAAAGTTGGAAATGAGCTGCCCTTGCATGATGTGGGCAGACTGGGGTCCAGTATTTTGATCATATCTCCTCAACCGTGGCTCCAAATAAAAAAGTAAAAATATGGGCAAAAACTTCAGCTCATTAGCTACGATTTTTATTTTAAAATTGTTTTCCAATTCGGATTGGAACCTTGTGTAAAAAAATCATCAAAATAGGGTCCATTTAGGGCAGCAAAAGTCTTCATGTGGTCTCCTTAGCATAGACTTTCATTTAATTCCAAAGGACACCTCATTCCATATGAAAGCATGACATTGCTCCTTGACAAAGTTTTGTAATCATGCTTGAAATAATGCATTAAAATAAGTGTATCTTTGAAATCATGCCACCTAGTGTCCCACTAGGATTTGATTCTCTCCTAGTAGCTATTTAAAAAGAAATATAAGAAAAGTATAAAAAATACATAGAATATATATATATTGGAGTTTACCCTAGATATAGGATCTAGCTAGGGTGTGAGATGATAATGAAATAGTAGAAATAAAGAATCAATGTTTTTTGCCCCAAGTTAAAGAGGCGGAGCTATTGATGCTTTTCCCATAGTATTTTCTGATGGTAAAGTAAGGATATGTTACCCTTGACAAAAATAATAGAATGAGATAGAAGGCTTATTATTATACTTAAATATGCATATGTACACTATAGGAAATATAATTATGTATCTAAAAAAATACAAGATAGATCTTGTAGCATGCGTTCCCACTATGTACGTGTCACAGCACGACAACGCGCGGGTAAGAACATCACAAAGTCGCAAGCTTTCACAACTCGGGTTTGGGCTCCAATGAAGTTGATTCAAGCACAAAAAAGTAGGGATTTCATTTGGATTCCAAAACAACCACAATATCAACTTTCAAAGCCTGAATCCCGTCCCCAACCAAGCGTACAAGGGCTGAAGCAAAGACCACTGTCGACTCACACAACAAAAAGGTGGATCCCAAAGAAGTCTCTTCAAACACAAATGGAGCACGGGCAAGTATGGGTTCCCAAACGAGCGTCAGCAACAAAACAGCCAATAATCGCAAAGAAATGGGTCCCAAAGAAGAACAACGAAACTGCTATCAGTGCATCGCCGCTTGAATTCTTACAATTATTCCTACGATTACAATACAGTTAGAAGAGAGCAAGTCGCTTCAATCAAGCAACGATACAGGAGCTTCAAAGACCATTACATTGCTTAGAATAGGAAGCCTCGCCAACAAATGCCAATAAGAAAATTGCTTATACCCACATCTTGCACAACATAAATCTTCTCCATGCATTGACTGTGTATGCATAATAGGGCTACATTACAAGGCCTGCATAAGCACAACTTTTAATTGCCCAAGCACAACACATACCCTTGCGATACCCTGTCGTAAAGGATGACTCCAAATAGGAAGGGGGGAGGCATTCTGAATGCGGACCTAACATTATGACTATTAGAGGGCAATGTTTTGAGAGAGGCATTGAATTTTTGCGTTTTATTGTGATAATTTTTTGACAAAATTTAGAGTATATTCCCTCATAGTAGTGTTACAAAGGCGTATGGGGACAAAATCCATATATGAGCCCCTAGGGGCATGTGTATAGTGTACATAGCATTTAGATTTCTATTTGAATGATTTTTGTTTTGTTAAGTTTTTTTAAGATTTTCTTTGTTTATTATTAAGAAAAAATAAAAAAATCCATAATCCACATGAAGAAAAGACTTACGAGAGGCCTGAGCACTACAAAGAGAAGAAGGTACAGGGAAACGATGAAACTTCACGAAGTATGTCTCAGCAGCCACTACAACAGCCGAAGAACTTGTCACAAAGCAGTGTCAACATGCAACCGACAAGTCATACAAGTCAGAGTCGAGTAGCTAAGCCACAAAATGAGTGAGGTGTTAGTCCCAAAGCTTCAAGTAATATTCTCTGTGGTCTACGCGTCTTAGCTATTCTAGGTACTGCTCAAGCTGGAAGAGTTGAGCATATTTATGTTGTGTCGCTCATGCTGATATAGGTGAGCAAAAGAGTCGAAGTCTAAGTAGTTAAGTCTGGTGAAGTGAAGGAGAAGGTCCAAAAGACACTCACGTACTGAGCACAGTGAGATACGAGTGGAGAAACTTCTACATCGACAACCCTTCTTGGAAAGATGGAAGCTATTGAGACATCTTTTGATGTCACATGTGCTACATTTATTCCTCGAAACACCCATCATCTCCTTCTTTCACATTGCATGCTTTTGGTGACAAATTTCTCATATGCATATAGAGTGTCCCATAATTGGCACTTGCATCAGGCACTGTTTTCGTGTTTCACCCAAGCACTCACCTTTTATGAACATGTACTTCACGTTCAACTGCTCAACTCCAATAAGAGCGTATACCAAAGGCATTTTTTTTTCCCACCCGATTTTTTCCCTTTGGTCATCCAGGTTTTAGACCCTAATCTAAAGACACCTATCACCATCCTCTTGTACATATTCCTTCTACATTAACAATAAGGAAATGCTACTCAAATCAATTGACAAATGAATTGGAGCACCAATTTCAGATCATAGCATACTTCTCCTCAATGGCGAGTCGAAGAATGCCCTACAATGACAAAGCTGCAGACAACACTAACAACATGATTGCACAAGAACAAAGAAGTCCCCAATGAAGAAGAGCATACATAAAAGTAATCAGAGGATCTCAAAAGATGAATGGTTATGTTGATAGATGTCCGCTCTAATGGATCATAGTTCTTGTTGTGGTTCGACAAAGTTACAAGCAGTGCAATAGATGAAGCCAAAATGACAGCAAAGACCACATTGCCATCAACAATCAGGTCATGTCGGGGACGACATGAACGCGGAAGGGGGGAGTGTTGACCGCTGGGTCAACAACATAACATAACTCAAGTTTCGTACCAAAGTCTTATCTTTTGCGAGTTATGAAATACTATGGATTATGGCTATAAACGTCATTTGTAATGAGTAGTTATTCTAGTTTCAGAAGCTGGGGTGCAATGGCACTTCCAGATTGTAAATACAAAGCCATTTGACCCTTTCAACCCCATTTTTAGTTAAACCTAAGGTAGCCTTAGTATATAAGGTACCTAGGTCATTTTGTAAAGAGGACTTTAATCATAATCAAAACTTTAGCGCTGCAGTCTACTGTGTGTGAGAGAGAAAGAGAGTGAGCGTGAGCTTTATCCTCTAGCTACGCCCGGCTCTCTCAACACATTGGAGATCCGACTGCACCATTGTTGTAGGCTCGAGGAGAGCTATGCAACAACGCCAAGCATTCCACGCGAGACGAAGCGCACACGCCGATGCATCTACGAGCTATTTGTGGTCGTAAGTGTATCAAACGATGTCTGTTTTCTACGTGCTAGTAGTCTATAGAATTGTAGCGACATAAGCTATGCATGGGTACTCATAAATTTCAGTTTCGGGCACTTTCAAAATTCTGCTCTGTCATCCTACGTGTTTTTCGCAGATGTGTTTAGAGTGAGGGTTTTGAGTGTAGAAGCTTAGGGACAGGTGTATCCTAGTGAGGGGATGGTGTTCCTTAAGTTTCGTACGAATTTGGCATGATTAGGTGAGTTACCTTCCGTATGTGTGTATGTGTCTAGGTGGTGTAGTTGAGAGCAGTGAGGTTCTTAATTGTGGTATAGTTGGCCTTCCAGAGTGTTGTATGTGTAGGATGGTCTCAGCCTGACAAGCTAAAGAGATTTCCTCTGTGTGCCTATCGTGTCATCTGTGTCCTCGGTTGACATTATGTTGATCTAGGTAGTGTTTGCATGCACTTCATGGGTGTGTGAGTCGCTCCAACGAGCTTGTCTTTCCCCTGCAGTGTTGCCACCCCTGCTCACGCTCGCCATTCTCATTGTTTTTATTTTGTTGTTCTACACTAATGCCCTTCTTTAATTAATTTCTCTTGGGTGGCTATAATTCTTTTGGTCAGCCTTGTCTTTGTAAGGGCACCACATTTGGGCATACATGCCGGCCATAGCCTTGCAAGGGTTCCACATTTGGCATACATGTTGGCCAATCTTTACACTCCATGAGATGACATTTCAAATAATGAGCTTATCAAGAGCTTTTTGTGTTTTCGTAACTGCACCACATTAAGCATACACGGATTGATTGGGCGGCCAAAATCAATCAGCTTCTTTCACTAACAATATCATCGTCAATTTTGCTGCCATTACCCACGACACAGGTCGTATTGGGCATTTCCTGCTATCAATAATCTCTAATAAATAATATTCTTGTCAGGCACAACATACCAACCAAAGCATTGATGCACGACGTTCCAAAACTTGGTCAAAGTCAAAAATTCCCAGATGGCACACCGACCGCGCGAATCGGGACTGGTACAGAACCGGCCCCTTGTGAATCTTTAACGGCCAATATCTTGGCAACCGGAACTCTAATCATTGATCTAAAAAGATCGACGTGCTCCACAAAATGAACAATTTAGGCCCATGCATCCACCTCGTCTCTGTCACCTCAGCTGTAGTTGCCCAATCCGATATGATCTACAATCAACTTAAACTTCAAACTACCATAACTTTTGCATCGTAGCTCCAATCAGCGAGCCGTAAAGACAAGCCGGTAGAGCACTTGAAGCACTACAATTTTAGATCATAATATCCCATTTGTGCTCACTTCAAGAATACTCTTTTTTAGCATCATTACGGCATCTGTTAGCCCTTTAAAGCCGCATTTGGCATACATTAGCCATAAAAATAGCTTGTTATCAAGCCCTGAACACTGATCATTAATCAGATAAGCTTCAAATAAGCTAGATGTGCATTTTTTGGCATCTTTATGAGCATGGGAGCGGAGCTGCACGACATCCACCCCTCTGAACCTGCATAGCCTCCGGTCTGTGCCGACTGCACTTCAATCTGCATATGCTACTATAGGTACCTTATGCTCTTTGCCATCATCGGACTCACATAACTGGTAAACATATGGAAAATATTATAAGGCTTATACCCTATCATCAATTTTCCATCTCAATCATTAGATAGCTGCCCATCAGAAATATTTGAACCGTATCTGCCGTATCTTCAAAGCATTCAATTATGGAAAACTTGTTTAGTGAAATCCGCCAGACTCAAATGCTCCAGTTAATGATGCACACGTCTTGACCATCAATCTCAATTTAGTGAACCCTATCAAGCTCAAGTATGCCTTACTCTGTCTGCACACGGAATGGACATCAAGTCCTTTACCTCAAGTTCTGGTAGCAGAACTGACTCAAAAGATGTGAAGATACTTCATCAATTGTCCAAAGAAGTAACTTGGATGCCAGCCATGTAATCTTATTGAATGCATAACGAAAACTCTTCTGACTAAGCATAATCTAAAAACCAAAACCTTGTACCATGCAACCTGCTGCAACAGATAACTAGTACTCTTCAGATCTGGAACTTGCACTTCAGTAGCCCCCACGATCAAATGGGAAACCAATCATTTACCCCATTGTGATCATTCCTTTAAAAATTTTGCACCATCCTCGAGGATCATAGGGAAAGTACAAGAATTTCCAATCAATAGAGCTTAAACATAAATTAACCCACAAATCTTCATGCAAATTGCCTGGATCATATGGCACATAAATCAATTTCCCCAGATCGTGCATATCCCTGCCCTCCTGGGTCAAAAGATAGCTCAAAATCTTCTACATCATAGGGTAACATCAGATTCTATATAACATCAGGTAGCACTAAATACTGGCATATCCCCTGTGCAACTGGCTCATCCAATTGTCGATCATCAATCCAGGTAAAATCATTGGCAGTGCACCTTCACTCTCACTAGTATTGAAATCCCAATTGTGAATATCTGAATACATCAAGTCTATGGCAAAACTCTCTTCATTAGGCTCGCAAGATGCATCAAAAAACAATTATCTATCTTGTAGAGGCTCAAAATCAAGTAGAGCATCATCCAAAAACTGCATAAGATCATATCAGTTGCATCTGTACAAACTTGCTCATGCATGAATCTAGATAGATCAGTATCCTTAGCATCTATATTTGAGAACCCTTCCAAAGCTTCGTCCAGTAAGCACATAAGATCTAGGTCCACCGCTTCAAAAGATTCCTCCATCTTGCACATCTCAGGCTGTTGTAAATTAAGATTTCCACATATGACATGCATACTAAACACATCTGTTGTAGACTTCTTTGTATGTCTTTCACCATCATCCAAATATCTTTGCACTTCTGTAGCACAAAGTTCAACATGCACATTGAAAATTTCATCTACTGCCCTATCTGTATCATCAACACAATGAAACCAATCATATTCAACACCAAGAGTTTGCACTTCACTATGCACCCCCTCTAGATCAGCATCATCAAGCTCATGATCATTCTACCATAGTGTGAGCCATGTGGCAACTTGTCAAATAAGGTGTTTGCACCCCCTCTGATTCATCATCATCACATTCAAGATCAATTTTCCACTTTAGTAGCTCGGCTTCACAATAGCTTGTCATTGAAGAAGTCTATACCCCCTCTGAATCAACATTTTGTAGGTGTTCAAGCACATACTCTTGCTTAACCAAGTCCTCAAAATCTGGTACATCCAAATTTGGTAAATCTGGTAGACCCAAATCCATGGTCCTGCTGCTCTCAACAGCAGCAGCCTTGCTTTGACCTATATCATTTGTATCATCATTCAACTCTATGGTAAAATCTATACCAAAAAACTTTTGCTCTAATTTTGAGTCAATAGCAAATGTATCAGCTGTAGCCGAATCTTCATGCATGTCTACTTGATGACTACACTCATTCACCTGCACAATTTCTTCCTAAGCTTTAGCCAATTCATTGTCTTGATCCCCTGATTTCTTTTCTTCCTGTATTTCATGCATAGGTTCTCTGCAAAATTCATTATGTGTATCCTGAATTGCATGTGTAGATTCTTTGCAAAATTCACCCTGTGTATCCTGGAGTTGTAAAGCCTCACCCTCAAAGACTTCTACTTCATGCACAACATCTGCTAAACCCAGCTTTTCATACATAGCTTCAATTATATCTTCATCACTAGCATGTAAGAAGGTAGCATCTTGTACAATACACTCACCAATTACAGCTTCTAACTTTGATCGTACTTATCCTCGAATATTTGTGTAGTCTAGTAGACTTGAACTTTGTTCTTGATAGATTTCATAATACTCATAACTTACATGTACAATAGCTTCTTTGAAATATTCCCACTCTGCATTGCAGGCTTTGGTAACCTCTTGAATCTAGTCCTTCAAACCTGAACTAACTACTTGCTCAAAATATCTGACCATTAACTCTTTAGATATCCCTCTTAACTTGGTTTCTAGCTCATAGCACTCAAGGTAACCTTATGGATCGTATCCATCAAAAACTCGCCTCTCGTCGTATACCGCATCTAGAGCTGCATCCAAATCTTCATCCATTTGATTTTTCTTCTTTACGATCTCCAGAGTTCCTTGAACCAATTGAAGCATCTTCAAAAAAATTGGAATTGTTGACTTATCATCAAAATCGTTCGTACTTAACTCTGCAATCATCTTCATCGTCTGCTCTAAATTCTCCATATCTACCTCCCACCCCGGCTCGTTTCGTGTCGAGTTTGTGAGGTCCCCACCCCATCTCATCTTGATAGAACTGGAGGACACCTGACGGTCTCTAGATCCTATGTGAAAGCAAACAAAAATTGGCTAAGAAGAAAAAGAAGACCAGTGGATGGTTTCTCATCACTTAGTGAGTTGAGTTCAAGCCACTAGTGAAGGAATCTAGGTTCGCCCCACAGGGAAAGTGTAATTACGTACTATCGGTCCTATTCTCATCTTCCAGGAGGAGAAGTATCCTCGGTGCCTTTTTCCCTGTAGCTTTCAGAGGCATGTACACCGAGCTCCTTCCGCTCTGGTGTAATGAGATATCTATTGACATGCTCTATTGCACAGGGCAGAGAGTTCCCGACTGATCGGGACCACCCGTCTCGTAGGCTTTGGCAACTTGAGCCAAGCCCCCACTTTCCACCCCGCACTCACACAGATTCTTTGTGTGGCCTAATTACTAACACATTATTGTTCAACACTACGGTTCCTTTTTATGGTTTCCTATCACAAGTTCGTTAAGATAGCCCTTCAAATATTTTCAAATCAGCACCAAAACATATCTTACCTAGGAAAAAGTACTCAACAAACAATACTTCATTAAAAATTCCAATGTTCTGGAGTTGTGAAGACCTCCAGCGAGTGTTAACTTCACCCGTTGTAAACTGGCCATCCATACAACCAGTCCATGATTCCACACAATTCATGGAGTAACTCTCCGGGTAAATCATGTATCCACTTTATAGAAATCAAGCCATGGACATATCCACCGCATAGAAAGCAAATCGTGGATTTAGCTCCTGCGATAACTTTGCGAGCTACCGCCATGTGATCAGTAGGGGGTTCACACTAAATCGACATTGGAATAATGAATGAAATTTGTTTGGGATAGTTTTTCCTAACAACCGTTTTTTTCCTACCTCAAAACAGTCTTTCCATAAATCATTTCTTTCCTATTTACTTCAATCTTAATTTAGATAAAACCTTCAAAAATACCAATGTTGTTGTCTCAATTGTATTTTCCAACATAGTTCGGGGAGTTTAAACATTCCTAAAGTTATCGTAATGCAATGCTTATGTAAAATACAAAAACTAAATTCATCCTACCTCATAAATTTCCTCTTCGATGCCTCGTGAGATAGCCAGAATTTCCTCTCTCATCGGTGCTTTACCGTTATTTGCCATGTTTCTCGTTCCTGCCTCGCGGTCATTAGCACCACCAAAACGTGTCCTCTTGGGGGCCATATCCCACTACTTTGGGTTAGAAAGTATATAACCATCTAGTAGAGATAATAGAATAGAGTAGGCTCAACATAGATCCTCTAGAGGGAAGAGGCTATGGAGCAATTAAAGTATAAAATTTGAACTAATCACCTTGATTAAACCTCCTTGTGTATGCTAATGGATGTAGGTAAGCTCCTCCAATGGAAGCTCCAGCAATAGCACTTTCTTATGAGACTTGGGGATTGTGTGTGTTTAGAGAGGGGTGAACTACTCTTATATAGGCCTCCCCCTCAAAGAGGGTCAATTTGGCTTGCCACACACACACACACCTCCTAGTGCCATGGCAAGTGTGGGGTTCCCCTAGTGAGGTGTCCTCACTTGCCTAATACTTTCTTTCTCTCTCTCTCTCTCTCTCTCTCTCTCTCTCTCTCTCTCTCTCTCTCTCTCTCTCTCTCTCTCTCTCTCTCTCTCTCTCTCTCTCTCACACACACACACACACACACACACACACACACACTTGCAAAAAGAGGAGGTAGCGCTAGATTCATGATGAATTAGGTGTTTGTGGTGTCCTAGTCTCATGCTACATTGTCCACACCTCACTCTTTGGCCCATGCTCTACCCTATCTAGGCCAGGCTTAGGTTCCCATGCTACACTTCCCATGCCTAGCCTAACACTTGTCACAAGACTACCTATACACATGACCCATGGCCATACATGATGGGGATACATGACCATGCATACACATGACCATGCATGCACATCCATGCCAATGTGTGCCCTTGCATGCACATCCACATACATTCCATACACATACCTAAAAAATGTTAACCTTAGGCTAACTTGATCTATACTAACCCAAATTCAATTCTGAAACTTGCTAACTTGAGATAGACATGCAGGTAACAGATATGACTAATAGCAGCTTACGGCGTCCAAACCCTATTTTTAAGGAAATCTGGGTCAGTGCACAGTTTGACGAGCCGGTCGACCCTAGACCATAGTAGGGATCAAAAAATTTCTATTTTTGGAAATGTTTCACACAAAATGAATTTGACCAAAATTAAAAGTTCGACAAGGATCACAACACAAAAATGACATCTCATTACTGATACCTACTAAAAATAGCATCTTTTGCCAAACCGATATTTAGACTTAAAATTTTACATAGGTAACCCTTTTCTAGGGCAAGTAGAGACCTTAAAGAGTTCACCAAAGAAGTCGGGGAAAATGTGTTCAAAACGTGAGTCGGGCAGGCACCGGGCCTTTGGCTATGAGAGGTGTGAGAGAGAACAAGAAAAACAGATGCATATGGCTTTGGCAATCACCGTAGTACTCAAGTAATCAATTCAATCTCTAAATACAATGTAATCGATAGCCAAGATGGACTATTAACAGCACCGACACTTAAATCGATTGGTAAATAGGAGTTTAAGCTTGCTTTATAGATCAATGGGGCTGTTAACGACACCGGGGCTTAATTAATTTATCTTCAGATTAATGACGGTGATGGAAATGTTTGACTATCACTTTACCTGCTTCATCTACAATCAAGATTCTGCAAAATTTATTTAAATTTACTATTTCGATCATCATGCTTCAATTATTGCTAGTTGTTCAGCAACTTCCTATTTGTGCACTTTACACTGCCTTATTTGCTGCTCACAAGCTTCTACTTCTCCTTTAATCGACTTGATTTTTATGCCTTCAAGCTTTGTATGCCTTTGATTACCTTTTCTTGAATACCCTTCACTCATGCAAAGCAACATCCTGAATCAAGGCTCGTCAACCTTGCTTCTGATCCGCGAGAGAAACCTACTTACTCATGGATGAGAGAGATCCTCTTGCTTACTTATGTATGAGAGAGAGAACCGCCTTCGTTCTCCTTTCTTTCTTTGCTAAGGCTTGCTCACTGAGGACAAGAGAAAGAGACAGAGAGAGGTTTGTTGGTTTTGTTAGCCGATGACGAGAGAGAGAGAGAGAGAGAGAGAGAGAGAGAGAGAGAGAGAGAGAGAGAGAGAGAGAGAGAGAGAGAGAGAACACTCCTTGCCTTGACCTTGTGTGTGTGTGTGTGTGTGTGTGTGTGTGTGAGAGAGAGAGAGAGAGAGAGAGAGAGAGGGAGAGAGAGATAGAGAGAGAGAGAGAAAGAAGACCAGTGGATGGTATCTCATCACTTAGTGAGTTGAGTCACAGGAGAAGCGTAATTACGTACTATCGTTCCTATTCTCATCTTCTAGGAGGAGAAGTAACCTCGGTGTCTTTTTCCTCGTAGCTTTCATAGGCACGTACACTGAGTTTCTTCCGCTCTGGCGTAACGAGATATCTATTGACATACTCTATTGCACAGGGCAGAGAGTTCCTGACTGTTCGAGACCACCCGTCTCGTAGGCTTTGGCAACCTGAGCCAAGTCCCTCACTTTTCATTCACACAGATTCTTTGTGTGTCCTAATTACTAACACATTATTGTTCAACACTTAGGGTACCTTTTTATCGTTTCCCATCACAAGTTTGTTAAGACAGCCCTTCAAACATTGTCAAATCGGCACCAAAACATATCTTTCCTAGAAAAAAGTACTCAACAAACAATACTTCATTAAAAATCCAATGTCTTGGAGTCATGAGGACCTCCAACGAGTGTTAGCTCCACCCGGCACCCGAGATATCTATTGACATACTCTATTGCACAGGGCAGAGAGTTCCTGACTGTTCGGGACCACCCGTCTCGTAGGCTTTGGCAACCTGAGCCAAGTCCCTCACTTTTCATTCACACAGATTCTTTGTGTGTCCTAATTACTAACACATTATTGTTCAACACTTAGGGTACCTTTTTATCGTTTCCCATCACAAGTTTGTTAAGACAGCCCTTCAAACATTGTCAAATCGGCACCAAAACATATCTTTCCTAGAAAAAAGTACTCAACAAACAATACTTCATTAAAAATCCAATGTCTTGGAGTCATGAGGACCTCCAGCGAGTGTTAGCTCCACCCGTTGTCAACTGGCCGCCCATACAACCAATCCATGATTCCACCCAATTCATGCAGTAACTCTCCGGGTAAAATCATGTATCCACCGCATAGAAAGCAAGCCATGAACATATCCACCTCATAGAAATCAAGTCGTGGATTTAGCTCCTATGATAACTGCGCAAGCTACCGCCCTGTGATCAGTAGGGGGTTCATACTAAATCGACATTGGAATAATTAATGAAATTTGTTTGAGATAGTTTTTCCTAACAACAATTCTTTTCCTACCTCAAAACAGTCTTTCCATAAAGCATTTCTTTCCTATTTACTTCAAACTTAAATTTAAATAAAACCTTTAAAAAATACCAATGTCGTTGTCTCAGATGGATTTTCCAACATAGTCCGGAGAGTTTAAACATTACTAAAGTTATCTTAATGCAATGCTTATGTAAAATACAAAAATTGAATTCATCCTACCTCATGAATTTCCTCTTCGATGCCTCATGAGATGGCCGGATTTTCCTCTCTCATCGGTGCTTTACCGTTGTTTGCCATGTTGCTAGTTCCTGCCTCACGGTCGTTAGCACCACCAAACCATGTCCTCTTGGGGGCCATATCTCACTACTTTGGGTAAGAAAAACTCCGAATAAATAAGGCTAAAATATGGTATCAAGTAACCATATCAACAATGATTAGACATCCACAAGGATTAGGAAAAAGAGTACATAATCTTACTCATAACAATACTATACATCTAGGAGAGTGCAATGAAATGCTTTTAAGCCATAGCTTTCCTCAAGTAGAATTTGATTTGAACTATGGATGATCATATGTAAACTTGTAAAGCAACATTGACAAGGAAAAACTAGCTAAGATTAATGGACATGCTGATATGCACAAGTGATTTAGAGTAAAAAAATTCTTTCCCTAATTAGTCACTCGACCATGAATGAAGAGAACAAGCTTACCATAAACACACATGCATAATCTTTACCATAATATTTCCATAACTACATCCACCCATAGACAATATATAGGAATCGCATCCATGCATCACTTTTGGCTCATCATTACTATGCACAATGTATGCCTATAACCATTGACTTGGGTAAAAGAGAGGACCAAAATCTACTTTACCATGCATAAATATGTACAATTAGATTAGTGCAAATAGAACTCTAATCATACATAATCATTAATGCACAAGGGAACATAATCATGTAGAAATTAGTGCAAAAAAGAGAGATTGATTTCACCATTTAATCATGTATTAACTAGAGCATAAGAGGAAGATTAATTCCTTCTAATCATGTACAAAAATCACATAGGTGGGTAGGACATAAAAAAACATCGATTATGCATAATCAAGGAAATTAGATATCTTTGAGAGATTAGGGTAACTTTAGTGCTCTTTACTCCGGCAAAGAAGGGAATGATCAATAGGTAAGAGTCTATTGATAATCACCCGCATTAATTATATTGTAACCATCTAGTAGAGATAATAGAATAGAGTGGGCTCAACATAGATCCTCCAAAGAGAAGAGGCTATGGAGAAATTAGATTAATAAAACTTTAATTAATCACCTTGATTAAACCTCCTTGCGTATGCTAATGGATGTAGGTAAGCTCCTCCAATGGAAGCTCCGGCAGCAGCACTTTCTTATGAGACTTGGGGATTGTGTGTGTGTAGAGAGGGGTGAGCTACTCTTATATAGGCCTCCCCCTCAAAGAGGGTCGATTTGGTTTGCTAAATATGGAATTGGAGAGCCCATGCACACACACACACACACCTCCTAGTGCCATGCCAAGTGTGGGGTTCCCCTTTTGAGGTGTCCTCACTTGCCTAATACTCTCTTTCTCTCTTTCTCGCACACACACACACACTTGCAAAAAGAGGAGGTAGCACTAGCTTCATGCTAAATTGGGAGTTTTTGGTGTCCTAGTCCCATGCTACATTGTCCACACCTCACTCTTTGACCCATGCTCTACCCTATCTAGGCCAGGCTTAGGTTCCCTTTCTACACTTCCCATGCCTAGCCTAACACTTGTCACAAGACCTATACACATGACCCCATGGCCTTACATGATGGGGATACATGACCATGCATGCACATCTATGCCCATGCATACTCATGCATGCATACTCATGCATGCACATCCACATACATGCCATACACATACCTTGAAAAATGCTAACCTTAGGCTAACTTGATCAATACTAACCCAAGTTCAATTCTGAAACTTGCTAACTCGAGACAAACCTTCAGGTAACAGATATGACTACTTGCCATAAATAGCAGCTTATGACGTCCATACCCTATTTTTAAGGAAATCTAGGTCAGTGCACAGTTTGACGAGTCAGTCGACCCTAGACCATACTAGGAGTCAAAAACTTTCTATTTTTGGAAATTTTTCCCAAAAATTGAATTTGACCAGAATTAAAAGTTCTACAAGGATCACAACACAAAATGGACATATGATCACTGAAACCTGCTAAAAATAGTATCTTTTGTCAAATTGGTATTTAGACTTAAAAGTTTACATAGGTAACCCTTTCCTAGGACAGGTAGAGACCTTATAGAGTTCACCAAAGATGTCAGGGGATATGTGTTCAAAACGTGAGCCGGGCAGGCGCCAGGCCTTTGGCTATGAGAGGTGTGAGAGAGAACAATAAAAATAGATGCATATGGCTTTGGGAATCACCGTAGTACTCAATTAATCAATTCAATCTCTAAATACAATGTAATCGGTAGCCAAGGCGGGTTGTTAATAGCACGGACACTTAAATCAATTGGTAAATAGGAGTTGAAGCTCCCTTTATAGATAACTCGGGTCGCTAACGACACTGGCGCTTAATTAGTTAATCTTCAGATTGATGAAGGTGATGGAAATTTTTGACTGTCACTTCACTTGCTTCATCTACATTCAAGATTCTGTAAACTTTATTTAAGTTTACTGTTTCGATCATCATGCTTCAATTATTGTCAGTTGTTCAGCAACTTCCAGCCTTGTGCGCTCTACACTTCCTTATTTGCCGCTCACAAGCTTCTACTTCTCCTTTAATCGACTTGATTTTTATTGACTTCAAGCTCTGTATGCCTTTGATTACCTTTTCTTGAATACCCTTCGCTCATGCAAAGCAACATCCTAAATCAAGGCTCGACCTTCCTTCTGATCTGAGAGAGAAACCTACATATTCATGTATGAGAGAGATCCTCTTGCTTGCTTATGTATGAGAGAGAGAGCCGCCTTTGTTCTCCTTTCTTGTTTTGCTAAGCCTTGCTCATTGAGGACGAGAGAAAGAGACAGAGAGAGGTTTGCTGGTTTTGTTAGCCGACGACGAGAGCAAGAGATAGAAAGAACACTCCTTGCCTTGCCCTTGAGAGAGAGAGAGAGAGAGAGAGAGAGAGAGAGAGAGAGAGAGAGAGAGAGAGAAGACCAGTGGATGGTCTCTCATCACTTAGTGAGTTGAGTCCAAGCCATCAGTGAAAAGGAATCTAGCTCCACCCCACAGGGGAAGCGTAATTACGTACTATCGATTCTATTCTCATCTTCCACGAGGAGAAGTAACCTCGGTGCCTTTTCCCCCGTAGCTTTCAGAGGCACGTACATCGAGTTCCTTCCGCTCTGGCGTAATGAGATATCGATTCACACACTAAATGATCCTTGGGTATCCCATTTTTCCTTTGAACTAGAACTTCATTCCCAAGGTTATCTGTGAACGTAAAGATTCCCTAAGCACAATGAATATGGGCTTGGTTCTTTTTCAACCAGCCCATTCCTAAAATTCCGTCATAAATTCCTAAAAGTAAAGTACGAAACTGCACAGAAGTAGCATAACCCCCGTATTTTATGTTGTTTTGACCCTAGGAGAGGCTTTAGGGACCTAAAAACAACCCTTTAGGATCATTCGTTTACTGTTTTTGCGTACTTTAGGACGAACGATCGCGATCGTTGTACCTCTCCAGAATGCTGTGACAGTGTTAGGATATGTTCTTGATAGTCCCCTGTAGCTTCCCTTCAAGTTTCGTGCGATTCTGATATGATTTGCATGGTGAACGGGCGTGATGACTGTAGAGCTGTGTAGAAGGACATAGGCAAATTGCTTGGCTTTAGTGCGATTGATTTGCTTGTAGAGTTAGTAGTTGCATCTCTTCGAGTTCACTGCATTAGGATTGGCAACCTAATGAGTTTCCATGCCTCATCCGAGTCGCTTCCCCTGTATCGATAATTTTATGTTGATGCTTGAGAGCTATGCTATGGACCTTCGTCGCGGCGACCCGCAAACATTGGCGCCGCTGCCGGGGAATGAATCTTAGGTGATGAGTGACCGAGTGCATATTCAGGGTTTTCTTATTGTTCCAAAAGATAATTTCCATTCCATTTACATTTCAGTGAAGCATTTAGACAGGGGTTTAGAGCTTAGTGGAGTCTAGGGTCGGTGGACTGGCTAGATCTACTCTTGAGAGATATAGGGAGTTGTGAGTGAGGTTGCTTCAAGCAATTTTTCTCTTCAAATTTCTTTGTATCGATTGAGTACTGATCCATCATCCATTTTTTATCCTGTTTGTTTTGTTTGATTCATTTTCTTATGTTCTTTCATTTCTGTACTTAGGAGTAGGATAAGTAAATCACATTCCGGTCAGATTTGGGGTAAAAGTTAGAGTCGAGAAACCAGAAAACCATAACTTTGGCAAAAAGGCCATAAGACTCTGAAATTTTGAAAATCTGACCAAACAGAGCTGAAATTGATTCAAATCACAAAGTGGTAGCACCAAACACTGGGAAACACTTGTCAGAGGGAGCAGACAAAATTTCATCAGATTTGGTCTCTGTACTACGATCGCGATTGGTGTACTTCAGTGCCAGAATTGGACAAGATTTGACATGTGCCTTCCTGATAAGATTCTAAACAAGTTTGTCTAAAGCAACAACACCCAAAAACATCAAAAATCAAGGAAATCAGGCCACTTGGGTAAAACTAGCCTGACAGACCCAAAAACTGTAAAATCTTGACTTTTGGTGATCCAAATGCAAAAAGACTTGGGGGATAGCCTTAAAACATCAATGTCTACAAGCATGCCAAATTTGGTCTAATTTGGGCTCAAAACTACGATCGCGATCGGTGTACCTAAGTGCCAGATTTTAACCAGATTTCATCTGTGGGATCCTCAAGTGTATACAAACATAAAAGTCTAAAGGACCTAGGGTCAAAAACCACAAAAAATTGGTCAAAACCACTGAATACGGATCCAAGTCAAAAACTGCTAAACTGGCATAGAAATTGACTTTCAGTAGACCAAAACACATCAAAACTGAGAAGAAAGCATACAGAGGGATAGCCTGTACACAAGACAATCCCAAATAGCTTTCATTTCCCAAAACAAACACCAAAATCAAGTCAAATTGATAAAATTGGGAAAAACAGGCACTTCCAACCAAGAAATGATAAAAACTTGACTTTTCTGAGTCCAAATACAAAAGTGTCTGGTAGGTAGTCTTAAAATAGCCTAGTGAACAAGCTGGTAAAGTTTCATCTGATTTGGACTCAGAAGTACGATCGCGATCGGTGTACCCCTGGCCCAGATCTAGCTCATTTTTGACCTGATCATAAACCTAGGTTACAAAAGATACCAGGAGTTTTCAAAACTCAAATTGGACTTATTGTCAATAATCTGCAAGCAAAATTGTGTTAAGATCATTTTGAAGTGTTGAATCTGCTAACAGTTGGAATGATACAGTGATCTCATAGCTATCCAGTGTATTCATTTGCAGATACCAGTCAAGTAACAGCCCATGCAGTCGCCGGAATTGAAAGATTTTTCCATCTCCAGGTAAGAGGTTTGGATTCGGTCAGTAAATCCCACTTTCTTCATGTTTTTGAGATCGAAAAAACAAATCAACACCAGACACCTAAATTTAGCGGATCAAACGAATGTCGCGTCAACGGAGGAGAGTGTAAACCAAGGGATGGTACGCCAATTGGAACCGATCCTTGAAGAAGTCATTTCCGATACTTCTTCAGAGAGATCTTCAGAGAGCTTCGCAGAACACTTGGGGCAAATAAAACTAAACGAGAGAGAAAACATGGCAGCAGGACCATCAGACCCCTCGGCCACCCTAAAGCTATTATTCATCAAGTATCAATATGACAACAAGCAAGGTGCCAAGATATACAAAGACGGTATGGACCGCTACTGTGTGAAAATAGAAGATAGACCAAGCGAGATCAGGGACTTGGTGCCTGTAAGCTATAGGGGAGACAAGTACCTAGATGACGAGGGTATCATGTATATGGTAGTCCTAAATCCTAACATTGTAGGCAAGTGGGGATTAATGGACACAAAAGCCAAAATAGACGAGGAACATGAGGAAAGGGCTCCAACAATGAACTTACCGAATGTGAAATTAAGGCGAGAAAACGAAACGATGCGAATCAACACGGATAATGTCTACCTGGGGCTATACAAGTATAATAATGGAGAGCAAGATCTCTATTATAGATGTGAGGAACCCTATGTTGGGGAGATGACTGAGCGGAAAAAACTTTATGTCTTCACCTACACCGAGGGAGCGGAAATGAAAATTTCCGCATATGACAAGACGATATGCAGCAATCGACAAAAAAGAATTAGAGGGTTATACGTATTTTGGGGGACCACTTCACCATTACTATGTCACTCCAAGCCCTCTTAGAACAGCACCTACAACTGTTGGGCTAGAACCGTTAACCATAGGCGGAGGGAGGACTCATGTAGCTGATTCTTTCAGTCGACCTCATTATTCGATGCCAAGCCCCATGGGAACGTTACATTCCGGAGAATCGATGGCTACGAATCGAGGTAGTACAGTTCCTATCTCTACACATATGGCTGTAGGTCCGACAGTCGCAGCCATTCCATCACATTTGCCTCCTAGTAGTAGATTTGGGGCGGGTGAGCCAACGAGAGCAACCTACAACCTCCCTAATGTACGAGAACGATGAAGTCGGGACATGGGAGCAATGAGAGTGACCGCAGACCATAGACGGATCAGACCGTCCCAAGTAGCGAAGTGCATGCCAAAGAAGTATAGCGGCTCGGGGGATCCATATGTCCATGTATCGCTTTTCAAGCAAGTCTTAAGAGCGAAACAGATCACTGATTTTCATACTCAATACGAGGGATTCGGGCTGACCTTGGAAGGGACGGCCTTAACATGGTTTCAACCTTTAAACCCTGAAATTTTTCCGAATATTGAACATGTATTGCGCGAGTTTGCAGAAGAATTCTCAAAACGGGATATAAAGCATAATACTGTATCGCAGATATATGCTTTTAAACAAAGGGAGAATGAAAAAGTGAAGGAAGCGACATTGAGATTCAAGCAATACATTGAGAGATGCCCGAGAAGAGAATTACCGCAGGACGAGAGATTTTATGTGCTCTTCGTTGAAGGACTTAGGAATGAAACCTTGAAAAAGGACCTTCACTTGAAGGCCTGTAGCACATTTCAGCAGGTTACGAGGGAAGCATTATATCTTGTCGACAACTGCAAAGCATATGGGGAAGTGTCCGAGGATACTGATTCAATAGCCAGTGGCTCTTCATTGATTAAGAGCGAACCCTCTACCAAGAAAGATGCTCAGGCGTCCTTGATGCCGACAGCTGATCAATTGATAGAGGAGGTAACAAAGAGAATGCAACAACATGTGAGATCAAATCCGATGATGAGACAGTCTCAGACGAGGAAGTGTGACGCATGCGGGGGGGATCATCCGACGCCATGGTGAACACAACAGCCTAAAGCTCCAGTTGCGAATGGACGAGTACTGAAATGGTGTGCCATAGAGCAGAAATGGACGAATCATAGCACTGAAGAGTGTTTTTATAACAAAAATTTTGTGAGGGAAAGACCGTATGGACCTCCAGCAGGACCATCTCAACCACCTCCTCCAAGGTATCAAGTTGGACCAAATATGAATTTGGTAGCTGGAGCAGACAGACCTCAACCTGTGTTGGATCAACAACCTCCATTACCACACGAAAATAGGGCCATGATTAGATACGCTCAACCTTGTGAAGCATCACCAAGAACAAATAGTACACTTAAAGTGTCTTATTATGAGGAACCAAATGAGACTTACGCAACTGAACCCGAATCACAAATATACGCAGACGAAGCATATCAACCGTGGGGAAATAGTGAGGATATGGCACCACCAACGTATATAGCACAACCTTCGAGAGATCAATATTTGGTAGACGAGAGAACGTTAATGTTCATTGCGAACCAAAATTACAAACCAAGAGGATATCCCAATAGAACAGGACAACCTATGGGACCACCTCCTCAAAATCAATTAACAATTGGACAGTGCTATAGCTGTGGAAGTACGGATCATTGGGAGCGTAATTTTCCCTTCAAGGGCGAAAGAGTGAAGATTTTTGGGTTTTGCGACGGATGTGGCGTGAATCACATATTACCAGATTGCCCGAAGAATCCGGACAACAAGGGAAAAGCGACTATGAATATTGTGGGGGTGATACCAAGCGCTAGCAACGGATCAAAAACCGATCCCATGATCCGAATCAACGCGATAACCAGAGCCCAAACCAAGGACTTAGGAAAAAACGAAACTTTGGAGAAAAAGGTCGAGTTGCCCATACCAACAGAAAATGAGAGTTTATCCGTTAGAACTCAGCGAAAATCCGGGAAGGCAAAACGAGACAGGATGAAAACGAGAAGGTTGAAAACGCAAATTGCCATGCAAAACGAGTTGCATGAAACAAGGGAACAACTCAAAAGAGAGAGAGAGAGAGAGAGAGAGAGAGAGAGAGACAACTGAGGCCATCAACAAACCGAGGAAAGCGTCCTCAGGAGGATCAGTCTTGGTTGGCAAAGTGTTAGAGCCGTTAGATGCTCTATTACAAGCATACGAAGCAAAGCTAAAAACAAACCAAACCTTAGAGCAAAGATGGTTGACTTATCCTCAACCAGAAGTGCAAACGAAGCGTTTGGAAATGTGTAAACACCTCATTGAGACAGCCTAAGCGTTGATGGAACCTGAAATAACTAGAACCCCATAACAAGAAGTATTGATTCACAAAGAGCGAGAAAACTTAAAAATCGATGAACCAAAAGGATTAAACGAACCCAAGCCTAAAACAGTATTGTCACTGGATCATCGAGTTGTGCCAAACATGACTAATGACGCTAAATCAATGACTATGATGCAAATTCCAGAGGTTGAAGAACAATGGCCACAACACTTATGGGAAACCATTAGAAACAGAAAAAATGGAAGCACGACGTTACAATCTGCTCCAATTCCTGAAATTAACATGGATAACAGATTTTTTCCAGCCGATATACAATCATTGTATGGGGATGCGGGAACGGAAATTTCGGTGCAAAGCAAAACCCAATCCTTGAAAACCCTGCCTTCATTTATAGGTGAACATGAGGCACAATCAGAGATAAGGTTAGTTCCATCCCAGATAAGAACTATCCCAAATATGGTTGACTCAAAGAGTCTTCAAGAGATGCTATCGACACCTATAACATGCACCATCACGTTGTCTGAACTCTTGAGAGTCAAACCACATTTGTGGGAAGACATGGCCAAACATATGGAGCACAAGGGAGTAAATATTCCTCTTCCGACAAACCCTCCGGGAGAAGAAAACAAACGGGGAAGTCAACCCAGAGCCCAACCAGTGCCCATAAACAAGGTCGGAGATTATTGCAAAGGAGAGGAGGGTAACACAACATTACATGTTGAGTATCAGGATATAACAACAATCGCTATACTAGACAGTGGAGCTTGAGTGGCGATTGCTACAAAGAAAATCTGGGAGAAGTGGGGCCGTCCAGCTCTCAGGAAAACTAGAATGAAACTGTAACTCACAGATGGGTATGTAGAGAGGCCATTGGGGATCCTGGACCAAATAATTGTAACTTCGTGTGGAATTGACTATGAGCACACCTTTGCCGTGGTGGATTTCGGAAAAACGAACAACTTCGACATTATTTTGGGACGACCATTCATGCGTCAACTCAAAATGATACAGGATTGGGGTTACGATCAAATCTACCTAAGGCACGAAGAACTAATAACGAAAATCAACATGAAGGATCACATCTATAGAGACATTGCGAAAACACCAGCGCAAGAATTTAATTCTACCACTATAAATGAAAAAGAAATACCTGCGTGGATGCAAACAAAAGCGCATGTCTGGATATGTGGAGCATCCGAATGTGCTGAGATAATCTGAGAGGAATGCGTTCTGAAAAGATCCGCCGAAGACGAGGCTTATTTCCCAGAACCTTTCCCGGAACATCTATTTAAACCATTCGGGTGGACTCAAATATTGTCAACCTTGGACGTATGTGTTAACGAATGCACACCTACGAAATTTTGTGACGAAGAAGGATACGACCTAGTAACGTTGCAAATGGCTAGCGTTGTCCTTGAGTCGGGATCAGAGAACGAGTAACAGGAAAAACCTCCACGTGAGACTGGTTGTAAACGAATAACTGATGAGGTATCTGTAGTGAACGATAGGAATAAAACAGAAGAGGAATTCACGGATTCACTATGCTGTGACTTTCCATCGTTGGACGACGAAAACCAACTGATAGAGACTGATGATGAAAGATCAAGCGCATCAGAGACAAACGGAAAATACAGAATGAGACAGGACAGGTTTTACGAGTTTCATAACCAAAAACCTAGTCGACAAGAGCGGTATAAATCCAAGAGAGCCAGAAAATTAAGGGCGAATAAGCATAATCCTATGCCTCTTGTCAATGACAGAACGGGATATCTAAAACTTGTCAAAACTGAGGATTGTGTCAAAGACATGGTCACTGGCCGGTTTACCAAAACTAAACCATGGGAAAACAACAAGAAGAACAGACACGAGAAGCAGATGACTAAGTCGCAAAAGGAGAGGAAAACGGGGTCCAAAATGACCAAAACAGAGAGGAAAGTAGAGTACAACAAGCTCAAGCAAACCCTTAGAGACATATGGACGATCGACTTTGAAACAAATGATGATACGGGTTCTGACAAGATAGATGCACCGTCCCATTATAAGAAATATACCATACAAGATAGGAAAATCATAGTGCAACTACCTATAAGGGAATTAAAAGAACCGGGTACATCATATGACGGTCCTGAAAAAGCCAAACGAATAGATCTAGCGGAGCCAGGAGAAGATCCAAAACCTACATATATTGCCACAGATCTTACTGATGAGGAGGAAAAGCTTTTGGTAGCTACTCTTAAACAATATAGAGATGTGTTTGCGTGGTCGTACAAAGATCTTAAGGCGGTGGATCCTAGTATCTGTCAACACACAATACCCCTTAAGAATGACACGAAACCCAGCAGACAACGTCCCTATACTTACAATGAAACATTTGCTAAAAAAATCAAGGAGGAGATAGATAAAATTAAGGAGGCAGAGTTTATTTACGAAATTGAGCACACCGATTGGGTTTCACCAATTGTGGTGGTTCCGAAGAAAAACGGAAAGTTGAGAGTGTGTGTCAATCTCAAGAAAGTAAACGCTGCTAAAATTCGAGACAACTATCCCCTACCCATTACTGATCATGTAATAGAAAGAATAGCATGCAAAGAGGCTTATAGCTTCTTAGATGGCTTTTCGGGCTAGAACCAACTTGCAATAAAGCCACAGGATCAGCAACAAACAGCTTTCACAACTGAATGGGATATTTTTGCATTCCGGGTAATGGCTTTTGGCCTAACAAATGTACCAGCTACATTTCAAAGGCTAATGGGTCATGCTTTTAAAGAATATCTAAGACAATTCTTAGAAAGTTACATGGATGACTTGTGCGTTCACTCCCTTGTAAGACTGGAGCACATAGAGCACTTGACCAAGGTGTTCGAAAAATGTAGGCTGTATCGGATTTGCTTGAATCCAGAAAAATGCGTCTTCATGGTAAGACAAGGAAAAATACTGGGACATATAGTGTCCAAAAATGGGATTTCGACAAACATGGAGAAGATCAGCGTCATTGTTGATCTACCACGACCAGCAAGGGTGAAAGAGGTACAGGCATCTATGGGTCATTGTGGGTATTATCGCAGATTTATCTACTCATACGCTATAATTGCAAAACCACTTTACGCGCTGATAACTAAATTTGAGTGGACAGAAGAGTGTGAAGAAGCTTTTCAAACGTTGAAGCAGAGATTAGTTTCCGCTCCAATATTGAAAGCTCCAAATTGGGAAAAGATCTTTCACATTCACATGGATGCATCAGCGTATGCAATAGGATGCATACTTGCACAACCTGGAGAGAATAACATGGATTTTCCAATAAGTTACTCCAGTAGACAATTGAACAACGCAGAGAGGAATTACACGACAACTGAGAGGGAGGGATTAGGTATGGTCTATGCGGTGAAAAAGTTTAGACACTACTTACTTTCCAATAAATTTGTATTCCTCGTTGATCACCAAGCACTGTTGTACTTAGTAAACAAACCTTGCAGTACGGGAAGGATTGTTCGATGGTTCATCATACTGCTTGAGTTTGATTTCACAGTAGTGGTCAAGAAAGGTACTACACACCAAAGAGCGGACCATTTATCTAGAATGATGCATGGAGAAAACCCTGTAGGAGTTGACGATGATCTGCCAGATGCGTATCTTTTCAACATAGAAATGGTTCCAAGATGGAGCGAGGACTTAATTCCTTTGCTGACTATCGGGTCTTTGAATATGACAAGACAACCATCTACCATTGCAGCATCCAGATCATTGGTAATGTTAGCGGGCCGGTTATATAAACAGGGAACGGATCAAATCCTTAGGCTTTGTGTTGAATCTGACGAACGAGAATTGTACCTAAACCAGGCTCATATACAAACAACGGGAATTCACAATGGGCATGCACAGATGTACCAGAGATTGATGAGAGCGGGTGTGTATTGGCCAAAAATGCAACATAGTGTTCATATGCATGTCAAATCTTGTGTCAAATGCACGCTTCAAAAGCCAGTAGAACACGCGACTCTATTCAGATTGTCTGTAGCACCCCGATGGAGTAACTACATCGTTGATTACCTCACCACCAGGATCCTGCCTGAGGGGATGAGTAGATCACGAATCAAAACAATCATGAAAGAGGCAGAAAACTATGTACTGATTGAGGACGCTCTTTACAAGAGGGGAAAGGACCATCAATTGAGAATGTGCGCGACTGAAGAGGAATACATTCCTATCTTAGAGCAAGCACACAGCAGACAAGCTGGTGGACATTTCTCAGCTGACAAAACTGCCAAAGCAATTCTTATTGCGGGCATATGGTGGCCTACACTATTCATGGATGCTGAAGAGTTTGTGAAACGATGTGATGAGTGCCTGAAAACGAAAATTCCGAGAGCGCGAGACGATATGCCCTTAAGGCCAATGATGGGGACAAGAGCGTTTGCGAAATGGGGAATAGATTTTGTAGGACCGATAACGCCTCCGGCGTATAAAACGCACGCTCAATACATTATAGTGGCAACAGATTATCTAACAAAATGGGTGGAAGCTAAAGCAATAGCCAGAAATGATGCAAAAACGACAGCACAGTTTTTGTACGAGAACATTTTCACCAGATATGGCTTCCCAATTGAGCTCGTGAGCGATAGAGGCACTCACTTCATCAATGAAATGATCGAATTCCTATTGGACAAATTCATGGTAATTCATAGGAAGTCCGCCCCCTATCACCCACAAGCAAACGGCCAAGCAGAAAGTACGAATAAAATTTTGGTGACAATTCTTACCAAAATTGTCGGCGAATCGAGAGCTGACTGGGATCAAAAGCTACAATTCAGCTTTATGGGCGTATCGAGTAGCTTACAAAACATCCATCGGAACGACTCCATTCAACATGGTTTATGGAATGCAAGCGATTTTGCCACTTGAATTCCTTATTCCCACACTTCGAGTCGCTAAACAATTAGAATGGACGGGCCATGAATTATTCAATCAGGTAGATGTCCTAGAAAAACTGGATGAAACTAGATTGAGAGCAGTTGCGTCGATCTATGCGCAAAAACGAAACATGAAATCATTCTTTGATCAACACGTAATCAGCAAGGAATTTTCTACTGGGGATTATGTTTTAATGTATACCCTAAAACAACATTCTCGAAAACTCAAAAAGCGAGGGACTGGACCCTACGTGATTCATGACATATCATCTAGCGGTGCCATCAAACTTGCGACATTAGAGGGCGAGGGAATGTCTAACTGGATTAGTGGTTGCAGACTAAAGAAATACAACTTGCCACTAACCACAAAAATGCTTGCCAATATACACGCTGCGAAGGAGCGCAAGAACAAAGCAAAAGAAACAAAAGCTCAAGCGCAGGAGGAGGCCAAAGTCAGGATTTTAAAAAGAAAACAAGCATTACAAAAACAACTAATTCCTACACCACCGGACACTACTCAAATTCCTTTATCTATCATTCAAACTGATGAGCAATGGGAAACAGGAATTGATGTTCGAATCAATGTCAAACTCCCGCATGGCAGGTATCAGCGAGCATTAATTGACACAGGTGCAAGAGTGAATGCGGTCAACTTCACCACTTACAAGATACTAACAGATGAACCACTCGTGCAATCCACAATTGATCTACGCGCGGCAAACGGTGCAACAATGCCAACGATGGGGATAGTAAACTTGCCAATCAATCTTGATGGAAACAGTTGCCCTCATCAATTTTTCGTAATGAAAGACGGAGAAATCTGAGAATCAATATGTTTAGGAGTTCCATGGATGAGAACGTACAATGCAGTCACTGAATGGTCGGAACATGCGTTAAGGTACACACACGACTCTAACATGTACATGACTCCATTCGCAAAAACAGATCACTCGTGACCAAGTATCCCCATCGACAATAAGCAATCGGCTATTCAACCAAAAACAACCCCCAAGGTTATTCAGAAGGTCTGGATCAGGAAATCATTGCTGACCAACAAACCGAGCAAGATATGGCTACCTAAGGGCAAACTCCTGACGGAAGCGGCATCATCTCCAAAACCTTCCGAACCTACTTCCAAGTGGAAATGGCAACAAAAAAAGGATAACGCTAAAATACCAGAGCTTAAAAGGAACACCAAAACTCAAACCACGACGCCTAAATCTTCCAAATGGCATTGGAAACCGGTGAAAACTAAAGCAGAATCGGTGAAAATGCAACAAACCACATATAAATGGGTTCCAAAAATAGTGGCTAGCACAACACCCACAATCAAGGAAAGAGCAATTCAACTACAGGCTCTCATGTTCCATAAACAGCTACCCTCACCATCAAAGGCCACTAAAAACTATATTCAGTTCCCACATCATGCACAGCATATTGTTACCCAACGTATTGTCTCAAACATTAGAATAGGGCCACATGACACGGCCATGCATAGACACAGAGTTCAAAACCCATGCACATGCACCACCCTTCGTCCGGGACGACTCGGACAAGGAAGGGGAGAGTAACAATCAGGGCCATTAAGAGGTCCAATGTGTATATATTTACATAATGTGTGTGTTTTTTTTCATTATTTAGAGTTCAGTCTTGAACAAATTCGATCAAAACCTGGCATTTTTAGCAGTTTCCTTTTTTGTATCATCCGACTAGCATAATAATGAGTTGTAATGACAAATCCGGAGCATTGGGATGCTTCTAGAGAAAATATATTCTTAGGGGTGAGTATAATAAGTTTGGCTAAATTTTTGCCATTTAATAAGTATTTTCATTTTATTGTGTTTGATTTTCGTTAATAAAACATCTAAAATTCAAAAAAATCTCGCTCACAAGTGTCGGAATCAAGTTCTGGAAGCAAACGCCGAAGTATCATGATAAAATTATCAAGCATGGAAGATATGAAGCTAATCTGAAGATGTCAAATTTCGGCCTCAATGATCATGACTACATTTCGCCAAAATCGCATCAAACGGTCATACGACGCAGGAATGATGAACGGTTCGACCCACAAGTGGTATGCAGATTAAATCAGGATCAATGGTGAGAAAAATCAACCCGGTGTTATGAAAATATCGGGAAGATATAGGTCAGGTAGGCCAAAGTCTAGCGCATTGTTCATTTTCACCTTTTGAGAGAGAAGAAGAGAGCTTTTTTGACCTAGTGCGAGCTACCACGTTTCTGCCCCGTACGGACGGTTGGAGCCAGCATTTCACACCAAATTTCACAGGTATGTTCCCTATTAAGTAAAGATCAAGTCTATTATGCATGCAAGCGCGAATCTTTGCACAAACGGGCGAAAGGATCGAATCAAAGTCGGATTGGGTCAAAGAAGTCGAGGGCCCTTAGAGGCATCCATGCAAAACTTCTTTCAGCCACAGAACCTCGCCTACAACCTGCTGGTGTCAAAACCAAATTTGGCCTCCATGGTACGATCGCAATCGATGCCCCCAGTTGCAGGTTTTGCAACTTTTGATTTGGCCCATGCTTGGAACTCAGATAAAAGTACACCCTCTTGAATTTTCAAGGAAAATGCACAAATTTTGTTGAAGATGATGAAACAGGAAACAGAAGGAAGACAGCAACTCAGAGTAGGAAGAAGATGGAGAAGGAGAAGACACAGAGCTTGCGTACGAGATCTCTGTAGTCTCTCTCTGTATTAGAATAATAGAGTATATACAAACTCAGAGCTACAAAGCTTATATGAAACCCTAAGAGATAAGGTTTCCTTTCACACCAGATGTCCAGGGGGAAAAACCCAGTGGGAGAAAACTGCCCCTGGTGAAGCGCGTATACACACTAACACTACTACATGTCTACAAATCCCCCCTGTAGTGATAGTGTGGAAATACTGGATTCCTTGCAACTGCCATAGCACTCTGACTGTCAGTGAAAATGGTAGTGGGTGCCTGTTGACACTCACAAAGATCTGCCAATAACCTGCGTATCCATACACAATCAATTGTTGCCGTGAAAGCTGCCCTGTACTCAGCTTCACAAGTTGATGTAGCCACTGTGGGTTTCTTCTTGCTTAGCCAAGATATACATGTATTTCCCAAGAAAAAACAATTGCCACTTGTGGAATGTCGTGTGTCAAAATCACCAGCCCAATCTGAATCGCTGTAACCAAGAAGCTGCATAGAACTGTGCTTTCCATACATATCCCCCCTTGGAAAGAGCATGGCAAGATTAGGGGTACCTGAAAGGTAACAAAGTATGCGCTTCACAGCCTACCAATGATGCATACCTGGGCTGTGCATAAATCTGCTTGCTTGTGAAACCCCAAATTGAATGTCTGGACGAGTGTTTCCTGCCAAATATATCAAGCAACCAACCGTTGCTGCATAAGTATGTACATCAAAAGGTTCTCCAGCATCGTGCATGCTCAACTTTGATCCAGTTTCTACGGGTGTAGAGATTGGTTTACAATTTTTCATACCAAACTTGTCCAAAATTTTATGCAAATATTTTGCCTGCAACATGTATATGCCATCCTCTGATTGCACAAACTGAATACCCAAGGAATAATGTAGCAAACCAAGATCAGACATCTCAAAGGTTTTTCTCAAAGCATCTTTAAACGCTTCAATTTCATCTGCAGTATTGCCTGTAAGAAGCATATCATCCACATAAAGTGTTAGCATAATGAGAACTCCGTCTCTCTTTTTGACATACAAAGTACTTTCTGTTGGACTATTCTGAAATCCCTGGCCAATCAAATAAGTATGTATCTTCTCATACCATGCTCTTGGAGCCTTTTTGAGACCATACAAAGCTTTATGCAATCTACCTACCTTTTGCTCTTGACCTTTTACAAGAAAACCACTTGGTTGACTTACATAAACTTCTTCCTGCAAATCACCATTCAAAAAAGCAGTTTTGATATCCAACTGATGCACTTTCCAACCATGATGAGCAGCAATTGCAACTAGTGATCTAACTGTGGACGCACGAGAAGTAGGAGCAAAGGTTTCATCATAATCTATGCCTTTCTGTTGCGCATAGCCTTTTGCCACAAGCCTTGCTTTGTACATGTCAACAGTACCATCTTGTTTCCTTTTTACCTTAAAAACCCACTTTGTACCAATAGGCTTTTTACCTGTAGGAAAGTCCACTAGATCCCATGTATGATTCTTATGAATAGAATCAATTTCTTGCTGCATAGCATCTTTCCACTGAACACACTCTAAAGCTTGTTCAAATGAATTAGGCTCATCTGCATCACAAAGAGTGCTAAAGCAAGCCAAATCTACTTGCTCTCTGCCAAAAGTAGTACCAGCACGTGTTTTTCGTGGCAACGGTGCATCCAACTTGCTATCCTACAAAGTTTTCTGAACCCATTTAGGCAAGGTTCTTTCTTCCCTGAGAACTTCTTGCTCTTCACGCACAATTTCCTCTACATCATGAGATGTCACATGCTGATCAAAAGATTGATCAAGATTATCAACCTATTGTGATTCTTGATTCTCCACAAAAGAAGGAAGCAAACCTTCAAATACATCATGTGTCTGCATATGCGGTACATCAAAAGCAACCATAGGTTGAGCAGTAGTTTCTGCAAAAATTACATCACGACTTTCAAAAATCTTGTTTGTAGCAGGATTGTAAAGTCTATAACCTTTACTTCCACTACTGTACCCCACAAATATACATTTGATTGCCTTATCATCAAGCTTCCCATGTAACTGCTGAGGGATGTGAGCATAAGCAAAACAACCAAAAACACGAAGATAACTGACTGAAGGTTTTCTGTCATACCAAGCTTCATATGGAGTAATGGTCTTCAAGGCACGAGTAGGACACCTGTTCAAAACATGTGCTGCACAAGCAACTGCCTCCATCCATAGCTTATGAGGCAAACTCTTAGCCTTGAGCATACATCTAGCCGTCTCCATTAAAGACCTGTTCTTCCTTTCTGCAACACCATTCTATTGTGGTGTGTATGGCATAGTGCATTGGTGTTTAATGCCTTTCTTTCCCAAAAAATCCTTAAATGCACCTGACATGTATTCACCTCCTCGATCGGTACGAAGAGTCTACTTTGCAACCTGTTTCATTTTCAACCATGGCGACATAATGTTGAAAAACTGCAAATACATCTGACTTTGCTTTGAGTGGATACACCCAACAAAACCTGGAAAAGTCATCAATGAAGGTCACAAAATAAAGGTTGTTTCCCAAAGATGGCATCCTCATAGGACCACATACATCACTGTGTACAAGCTGCAACTTTTGTGTCGCTCTAATTGAACCATCCTGCGAAAATGCAAATCTGTGCATCTTTCAAAGAACGCAACCTTCACATACATGTCTTGGTGGCATTTCCAATAAACACAAATCATGCACCATATTATGACGTTGTAAAGTCATCAAACTGCCATAACTAACATGCCCAAATCTAGCATGCCACAACTCAGCATCCTGCATGGCCTGAGTCTTTGTTTCTGCAATACATACCTGAATCTGCTTTTCATAACGATCTAGCACAAATAGTCCATTTTCCAGCGTACCTGTAGTGATAAGAGAATAACCATTCTCTCGATCTCGTACAACACATCTGTCATCCTCAAAAATGACCCGAAGACCATTTTTTGCAAGAGAGGATACAGACAACAAATTCTTCTTGATCCCTGGCAAGCATAAATCTGAACCATCTGAAATGGTAATCAAAATCTTACCAACGCCTTTGATTGGATAAGAAGCATTATTTGCATATGTCACCTTCTTTCCTATTGGAGCTGCATCCAATGAACAAAACAAATCCTTCCTTGAAGTAATATGCCTGGATGCACCACTATCAAAGTACCAAATCATTTGTGTCTTGTCAACACTGTAAGCAGAAAAATCTGAACATACTACAAAAGCATAAGAATCCTGCACAAAGTTTGCAGACTCTTCTTTAGTTGTAGAAGAATCACCAGAAGCTGAAACAACCAAACTTGACTCTTTCTTCTTTTCTTTAGCAATTCGCTTTTTACACTCACTAATGTAGTGACCAGGTTTCTTGCAGTAGTGACATTTACCTTTCTTCTTGGATTTGTCGAAATCACCTTTAGACTTCTCTGAAGATTGTCCTGCACTAGACTTGGAGTGATGAGCACTCTCTTTACCCTTGTTTTTGTTCTGTACAACAAGAGCATGATCCATACCATCCACCTGTAAAGACTTGTTCTTACGTGATTGATCCTCCTGCAATAGCAAAGCCACTAACTCTTCAAAATGAAGAGGCTCAGGATTAGCTCACAAAGACAGAGTCAAAGAAGTCTGAAAAGTCAAATAAGATGGTGGTAGTGAATTGAGTGTTTTGGAAACCAAGTCCTTCTCTGGAATCACTTCATCAATGCTAAGCAATTGCTCTTTAAGATCCCTGATTTTTGTAAGATGCTCGACAATATCGTCACCTTCGTGCATCTGTATTTTGTCAAGTTTTTTCTTCAAAAACTCTATTCTGGCAGCGTTTCTTCCTCCAAACATAGCTTGCAGAGTGTTCCAAGCATCCTCAGAAGTTCTGCAAGATCTGATATGTGGTGTGATTGTCCTCTTTATGGTTAAGGCAATCACAGCCATAGCTTGTGCATCTTTAGTATCCCATCTCTTTTTCTCTGGAGTGACTTGTGAGGGTCCTGCACCAACAGCTGCACCACGACCAGGCGTGGCAGGTGCAATGCTACCTGGACGAACTTTATCTCCAGATACATAATCCCACAATCCTTTACCAACCAAAACATTTTTGGCCATAAAAGACCAAAGAGAATAGTTGGTACCATCCAATTTGTCTTCGGATGTAAACGCACCAAAAATCTCTTTCTCTGTAGATTGAGCCATGCTGTGGATGCACACAAGAGAGCAAAAGAACCTCCAAGAGATTCACAAATCTCCTCTCCAATGCAAGCAAAACTCTACACAAAATCTCAGCACAAAGCTAAGACAAGCTGCTTCCCAAAAGAACTGTTTACCTAAAGAAAATCTGTCAAAAAGCACACCCTCTTGATCTAAACGCCTCCGAAAAGTAACTTCTGCTACGCTGCTCAGAACAAAATTCTGAGGGCTCGAACGGCTACAAAAGGGGGGTAAAACCGCAGGTCACCTGTTCAGAATACTCCCGGAACGTCGAGGATGCTCCCACGAGCAAATTTTCCGAAAACTGCCTGAAAACTGCGATTGCGCGCGCGGACGCGAAAACGCATGAAAAGAAGATACTGGAGTCAGCAGCCCAGGCGTATTTACAACCAGAAGAGCAAGTGGAAGGGTTTGGCCACGAATACCTTCCGTTTCCTCTACTGTGCCATGAAGCAAATTTATGGAAAGAAAAGATGCGGCCAGCCTTTCCACGAAACAAAGAAGGGGGTTACGAGGGCATTGCACTCACAGTGGAAGAAGCTCAGGTGCTTGTTGATGACCACCCCAAGTGGAGGCAGAAGTGGTTGGACAACAGACCACAGGATCTAACAAATTACCACAACACGCCTCAGCATATACAGATAGATCCTACATTCTGCCCTGTCCCTCGAAGACGCACGTGGAAAGATTTCACAACATGGAAGGGGTCAAGGCAGCACAAGCTAAATTACCCGGTTCTGACAGCGCAGCATCCCCCTACAGTGGCGTACATGGTCAGCACACTGAACTCAACAGTGACTTTGCTACGGGATGTCCCCGATTTGGCCTGCCAGATGTTAGTAAAGATAGCCCGGATGATCGTCACCTGCGTCTAGGTGTTTAAAGACACTGAAGGCGATGATCATCTGTGGAATCTGTTTTTGGAAGGACACAAGGGCATCTGCTGGAATCTACAGGATTCACCGCCACGGCATATCTTGATGGCCATGTACTCCAGGCTAATGTACCTGCCATCACATTACTTGCAAACATTTGAAGAGGCCTTCGTCACAGGATTCTTCGAACTGGATTCAAGGATTTTCCATCCCATGGCGAAGGACCTCAAGGCAAGGTACGTGGCATACCAACACACATTATCAGAAAATCCATTCAGACAACACCAAGAAGCCCTCGAAGCCGTACTCCGAACAAGAAGCTTTTCAGCGACACTCACTTCATTAGAGCCACATCAACAACCAAAGCATTGAACATGCACAAGGGCGTGCAAGGATAAGGAAGGGGGGAGTGTTTGGCGGAAGAAGCAACAGGCGGCCGTGGCCATTGTAAAATTCTTTTGTAAAGAGGCATCTCTAAGCCGGGAAAGTGTCAAGAATGTATGATTATTCTTTTGGGAGCAATTGTATATTAGAGAGCCAGTTTTAAGATTAGGAGCTTATGGCCGGACAAGCCATTTTTGCAAAGACCTAATCTATAAAGGTCATTTTCTGTAAGTTTTGGATAATCTTTTTGGGAGGAAAAACTGAGAAGACAGCGTACGAAAGAGAGCTCCTTCTGGTTCAAACTTGTAATCTTCGCCATTGCGGCTACGGTAATCCAAATTCAGTTTTGTTGCTGGCATTGTGTTCCTCTTACTCAGCTCTTCCATTCAAGTGTAAGCATTCAAGATTCGGTGAAGGTTTCAGACACATCCGTCTAGGCCTTAAATCGCTGTTTTGAGTGTTTATATGTGTATTTTATGTTGTTTTGACCCTAGGAGAGGCTTTAGGGACCTAAAAACGACCCTTTAGGATCATTCGTTTACTGTTTTTGCGTACTTTAGGATGAACGATCGCGATCGTTGTACCTCTCCATAATGTTGTGACAGTGATAGGATATGTTCCTGATAGTCCCCTGTAGCTTCCCTTCAAGTTTCGTGCGATTCCGATATGATTTGCATGGTGAACGGGCGTGATGACTATAGAGCTGTGTAGAAGGACATAGGCAGATTGCTTGGCTTTAGTGCGATTGATTTGCTTGTAGAGTTAGTAGTTGCATCTCTTCGAGTTCATTGCATTAGGATTGACAACCTAATGAGTTTCCATGCTTCATCCGAGTCGCTTCCCCTGTATCGATAATTTTATGTTGATGCTTGAGAGCTATGCTATGGACGTCCATCGCGGAGACCCGCAAACAGTGAGTCCATATCCACTTGCATGCTCTTCGTCCATTCTTCTTTGGATTCATGTTGCATAGCTTCTTCGTATGATTCCAACTCTCCAAAATCTGAGATCAAGAGATGGTTGAAGGAACAAACCTTTCTGCAGGTCTACTTACTCTGGTAGATCTTTGGGGAATAGGTTGAGTCTCCTCAATTATTTGACGTTGTTGCACATTGTCACCGTTTGCAGTCCTTGAGTCTTCACTGTCCTCAAGCTCCATGTACTCATCACCTGTTTCTTTTGTTTGTTTTCTTTCCAAGTAATCTTTGTATATATTTTGTTCGTTAAAAATTACATCCCTACTCCTTAAGATTTTATCATCTTCAGGACTCCATAGGCGATACCCAAAGTCACCTTCTCCATAGCCAATGAAGAAACACTTTTTGGACTTTGCATCTAGCTTTGATCTTAGGCTTCTATCTATGTGCATGAAAGCCTCACACCCAAACACTTTGAGAAATGCATGATTCACCAGTCTACCTGTCCATGCCTCTTCTGGAACTTCCCCCATCCAATGTCGTTGAGGGTGACCAGTTGATTAAGTACAATGACATTGCAAGACTGCCTAGTGGCAAATAGAGGTCCTTCTGGTAGAGATAGTCTTCAATCTGCATCTTCCAATGTTGGTAGTTTTTGCCGTTGAACTTCTCAATCTTGAGCTTCCCTTCCTCCGCCATAACTCCCACTCAATTCAAGGAATCCTTTCCTTGAGATAATTTAGCTATGAGCAAACCTTGCTCTGATACCAATTGTTAAGAAATATGACGTAGTTAAATAGATATTTGAGTAGATTACTTAATGGAGAGAGATAGATTTCACACACAAGAGATTATAGAGTAGAGAGATAGAGAGAGAGTACACACAATATACGTGGTTCACCCAATGTGGGCTACGTCCACAAGAAAGCAGCCACTCAATGGCTTTAGTACTTCAAAACAAGAAGTAGTTTACAAAGGGATTATACCCTTAATGGAGCTCCCGCTTTGCTTCACTCTCACCACCTCACACTCACCTTGTTGCATCAACTTCACACTCTGAAATGTGTGTAGAAATGGCCTCCTTTTATAGGCCAAAAGGGCTACCCTCTCTCATGAGAGGCAACCATGTGTAGCCACCCTTGTGTAGAGAAGTCCAAATCGGATCCTCCAATCCGCCCATGTGTGGCCGCCCTTGAGAAGACAAGTCCGCTTTTGAATTCGGCCACCGGCCACCACCGACCATTGACCGGCCACCACCGGCCAACCGATCGATCGTTTTTCGACCACTTTCCCGGCCGCCGTCCGGCCACAATATTCCGGCGAAGGGAAAAAAAAAAGGTCTCAGGGGCTTCCGTCCCCAAGGCCCCTAAAGTTGCCCCTGAATTTTGGCCGTGAAAATTTTGGTTTCCGGCGAGTGATTTTCATTTACGCACGATGGCTTCTCCTCATAATGGGGGCCTTACAAATGTGCGCTTTTACCACAGAAAATTACAAGGGGTAAATCAGGCTCCATACTTAACAAGGAGTCTAGAATGTGAAAGCACTAAATTTTCATAGGACACCTCACTAATGGCAATTCAAAAAGTAAGATAGGTCGGACATCCATCATGATGTCTACTTAACTTACTCCTAGCCACTAAACCAGTAAGAAGGTAGTGGAAAGTATCCACAAGCGCACATATTTTGT
This sequence comes from Adiantum capillus-veneris, assembly GCF_014529385.1. Lineage (NCBI taxonomy): Eukaryota > Viridiplantae > Streptophyta > Polypodiopsida > Polypodiales > Pteridaceae > Adiantum > Adiantum capillus-veneris. The sequence continues at coordinate 643,811 of NC_140938.1, forward strand.
CTTATTTTTCTTGGGTTTTTTATGATTAAAATGTTAAATTTAATACTTTGACATAGTCTCACTGGTAAACCACTTGAAAAAAAAACTATTTATGCCTAGAAGATCCTTGACAAATATGACTACTCCCAAGACACCTCTACATAGCTTAAGATCACACTCATCAACTATGTGGTTTCTAAAAGTTGGTATTTTTCTCCATGCAAACCTAGTGGAGGTGATGGACAATGATATCCAAGCACTGAGGTTTTCTCTAATTTAGGTCACGATGTCCCTGGCAATGGTGCCAAATTTAATTTTGGGGGTTGCCAAGCCTCACTCTACCTTACTGTATAGATAGCAAGAACCATGATGTCTAAGGCCAATGCCCACATAACCTACAAAGAACAATTTGATCTTACAGTGATCTTACAACAACCAACCATGAAAAATATGATTGCATATGCTCCAAAATTGGCCAACATACCATGAATACATCCATTACACCCCTTGAACTTGATACATTGAGCCCCAAATGATGCATTATCCTCAAGCATTTGATCTTTCACTTTTAGGAATTTTGATACTTAAAAGGGACTTGCCTCTTAAGTTCCAAACCCAACTAATGGATGGACTCCTTTATCATCACACACGTTGTTAGGAGTTTTTTGGAAGAATTGATTGCGCATATGTACATGCACATGCATGGTGCATTGAATAAAGAATTGCCCATTGTCCAGAGCCAGGTGGTTACGTGGGGCCCAAATGTTTACAAGTAGGACAATGTGTACATAGTACATCGATTTTCATTATCACCAGTATCAGTGTGCTTTTCTATAATAATAAGGAGTTGGAGGAGTGTGAAACTTCTCAAAGAAGCTATTAGCGGGCCCATTCCATGAGGTAAGCAGGTGCATCAGATGGCATCCAGTGGCATCAGAAGGTCGAATGGGATCAAGACTTGCACGCGGGTAAGTGAGGACACAACAGGAGTGTTTTCTTGTGATGAATTATGTAGAAAGGTCATCATGAGTACTATATTTGGGGGCCACTTCACGTGATTGGGGGTCCAAAGCTTAGAAAAAAGGATGAATTATTGAGAAAAGTTGAGTGCCATGTGTACGGATGGATGCAGAAGGGTAACAAAAACGCACTGTGGGGCCATTTTTTGGTTTTTTAGGGTCCGTTTGAGGTCAATCAAAAGGACAAAGGTGCCAAAGGGATGAGGTTAAGTGTGGACACTAAAAAACCTAAGAAAAAAACCAAAAAAATGTGGAGAAAAGGGGATGAAGAGCCGCTACTCAATTTTTGCTGTTTTTGAAGCCTGTTTTGGCCATAAACTGCTCATCCGAGCTCGGATTTGAGCACTTTGATATTGTAGAGTGGGGTTTTTGGCCGTTTCGGACGCAATTTGTGTGTGTGTGTGTGTGTGTGTTTGTATGTTTGTGTTTAGTGGACAAATGGATAGTCTCTCTCCTCTCACTCCATCGGTGTGTTTTCTGTCTCGGTCAGGTGGGTTGTGTAAGCCGAGTGGCATCCCATAGTGTGTGTATGGGTGTGTATTATCCCAAGAGTGTGTGTCGAGTGATTGTAGAGGCATTGTGTGTGTTTTTATCCCGCTCACATTCTTTTGGTGCCTCCATGGAGGATCTTCTTCGAGTACCTTCAGCTTCAGGATTACAGATTCAAATTACAGATTACAGATACAAGTATAGGTATAGGTGATTCACACAGGTACAGGTAACTGAAGTAGAGTGATATACTGGCAAGTGGGAGTCACTTGCAGTTGTTGTGGATATGCATCATTTGGTGCATGTTTGAGTGCATTGTCTTGTATTGTACGTTACTTGTGGATACTTCCATTGTACACCTTTGTGGAGTCATACTTGGTTTTATTTGGCAGTCCCATCCATTTCTAAGACTTGGTCTGAAAGATAGTCCTTTTGAGACTTGACTATACGATATTTACATATCCTTCATGAGAGGGTCGTGGTGAGGTTTTATTGAGCTCGGGGATTCTCCAGTGTAAGATCCTTTCGGTGATACAGGTGGCTGGAGTACCCTTTTTGTGACCTCGTCATAAGCTATGTACTAGTGATTCCTACTTGATGCTTGGGTGCCATTGTTGGCAGGTTATGCATACATATATAGTCTATATTTTGGGTTTTTACTTCTCTAATTTTGGGGAAACTCTACAAAATTTTTCCAAGTTGTGATGGTTGGTTTTTTGGTTTTTTGAGCCATTTATGTTGTTATGCTGCTGAAATTCTAGTAAGATCATAGGGTAATTAGTCAAGTGTGATTTCTTGGGAGCTGCATGGTTTGTTTTTAATGGATAATCACGACGGGTTCAGTTCACTCCTTTTCATTTTTCACAAAGAATCCAGATAAATTTTCATGTGGACAGGAAGATTTTTTACCAACAGCACATAGTCTTTATATTTGGGCCAAGAAGATTAAGAGAGATATTGGAATCCCCTTTGCCTGTTGTAATTCCGATGATTAACTATGAAAACTCATTTGATGTGCACGTGTTCATTATTTTCTAAAGCTTGAGCTCCATGGAAGTTTTTGGGATTGAGTCAATAAAAAGTTTTGGGTTCTTTCACCTGTGTTAGAAGGGGTTCTCAAAACATTGAAACTTGGGTAGCAGTGGCTTTACCCGGAATTTCATGGAAGAAGTGATGAAGATGTGGAAGAATTTTTGAAAAAGATGGAGGTTTCTTGCATTAGCAACTAGATTTATGATCCTGCCCAGATGTTACGTCTTCTCCAGATTTGTTTGAAGAGTGATGCACGAGTTTGGTCCAAAGCTTTTGAAGAGGAGTTGCGTGCGGTTGATCCACCTGTGAGACTAAGTTGGGACAATCTAAGGCATGAATTGGAAGTGGAGTTTGTGAAGACAGAAGATCCTAACAAAGTGTGGCAAGAAGTACAAGGTTTGATGCAAAGGGAAGGTGATCCAGTAGATGAGTACATACGTAAGTTTTCAATGGCATGGAAGCAGATGTGCAGGGCCTTAGCACCACAGGTACCCCCACCTGACATGATGAAGAAGAAAAAATTCTTGGCTGGTCTTTGGGAGAATATACGTTGGAGAGTGGAGCTAAAGAAGCTTAGGACATATGAAGATACACTAGATGTAGTGAGGAACAAAGAGTGGAAGCTGAGAAGAATGTGTCAGCTAGGAGTAGAGTCTTTGTTGAGCAGGCCTGAGTTTCAGCCTATGGATTCTTTGCAACGTCGCATGCCAAGGTTTCATCATGAACCAGTGGTTTCTATTACTCCTCATGTTATGCCAATAGCTCTACATCAATGCAAGATGATGGACTAAGGCAAGACATGAGGCAAGTTGTAGATCTAATGAAGAATCTTAGCATAAACATGCTAGGTAATGTGGGAAATAATCGAGGTCGGGTGAGGTTTGCAAATCAGCCAGGAGGTGAAGATAAAACCCAGGAATGGTGTTGGATAAAGCAATGGTAGGGTCAGGAGGTAGACACCCACGTGTTTTAATTGCGGAGAGTTGGGCCACATCAGCCCGCAATGTGATAAGCCACCAAGGATGGAGGGGAGACATGTATCCATTGCCAAGACAGGTGCTAACTAGGTCAAATAATTATGGCATTGAAATTAAGGGAGAAAAAGGACCTAGTGGATTAACCCAAGAGGAAAACGGAAAAACAAAAGTGATAAGTGTGGTCACCTTGGAGAAGGCAGCATAGATGGAGGATACATTAGTGATGCCTATTGGGAAGAGGACCACACAGGACAAGGAAGGAAGAAATGATGCAGGTCCTAGTAAGAAGAAGGAAAAGAGCCATGACAACGAGGATCTTAAGGCCAAGAGGAAAAGAAGGGCTTGTTGTAAGTTTCACGTTTAAGATTTTCCACTAGGAGATGGGCAGTTAAGCTATGACTTTAAGGAGGATCTAACAAATAGGAAAGCAGATGTTACTTTTGGGCAGCTTATAGAGATGGTGCCTAAGCTAAAGTGACAGTTGAAGAGGATGGTTAGCCCAATGGAGAAAGAACCAGAGAGAGGTTCAATGAAAGGTGTTGGTGATGGATGACTTACCAGACATTTTTCCAATAGTAGATGTGTGGCATAGAAAAATAAATCAGGGACAAGGTTATGTTGATGGTAGATCCCAAATATGTGTCATAACACACTCATGCATTGAGAAGATGGGTCTTATAGTGACTGGGATGTCAGGCTTTCGGATCAGATTAGTAAAATTTTTGGGTGTTGTAAAGATCTTAGAAGTGGAGGCGTATGATGCAAAGATGGTGGTTGATTTTCATGTGATGCCAGCGGGGTTGGGAGCATATCCTATTATACTGGGCATACCATGGCTACGTGCAGTGGGAACTGATCAAGATTGAAGACGTGGTACGATTAGCCTCTATGGAAAGACAGGTGCCAAGAGGCTATATAATATGGACACAAGGAAACTACTGGAGGAACCTTATGAAGATGAGGATGAGTCTAGTGATGACGACTATTCCTACAGTGTATGACGAGGACAATGATAGTGCTACCAGCAATGATGAGGATGTTGATGTTGCATTTCTTTTGATGGACAAAGAAATCCATGAGTCTAGTTTAGTTGCATTTGCAAATGAGATTGAAGATGAAAGTGAAGGGCCATATGAAGTGATTGAAGGGCTGATGCAAACCAAGGTTGAACTGTCAAAGAAGAATTGATGACACAAATGATTAGTGGAGACCTGTAAGCTTGGAGAAGGAGATATATTTGCACATGCTGGCTAGTTTTCCTAATTTGTTCATTACTTCATATGAAGAGATTAGAGGGTTTAAAGGAGAAGAGATGCATATAGAGCTGAAGGAAGATGCTAATGCTAAGACAGTGCAACAAAGGCTAAGAAGGATGGGTCAAGAGTAGATGGAACCCTTAAGCAAAGAGGTGGACAAGCTATTGAAGGTAGGGTTCATAGTCCCAGTAGAGACCACAAAATGGGTGAGTCCAGTAGTGGTCAGCCCAAAGAAGGATGGAAAGTGGAGGATTTGTTTAGATTTTAAACCCTTAAATGTAGCCACTACAAAGAACCCATATCCTCTTCCATTCATCGATCAAATCTTGGATTCAGTGTGGCAGGTTATGAGAGGTACAGTGTGTGTAATGGTTTTTCATGCTATTTTCAATTGAAGATTTCTCTTAAAGACCAAACAAAGACAAATTTCATTACGCCATGGGGTTGTTATTGCTACACAGTATTGCCATTTGGGTTGTCAAATCAACCGTCCTTCTATCAAGAGAGAGCAAATTGGGTATTGTCACCATTCATTGGTAGTTGTGTTAAAGATTTTATGGACGACTTTTGTGTCTACAGCAGTAGGGTTGAACACCATGAGAAGCTGCAGATGCTATTGGCTTGATATGATGAATGTGGAGGACAACTAAATCCAAAGAAATTTCATCTAGCACAGCCAAGGGTGAAGTTATTGGGCCATATGGTGTTATAAATGGCATTGAGGTTGATCCAGACAAGGTTAATTCTATTATTCTTCTCCCACCACCTAAGAGTACAAAGCAATTGGCAACCTTTATACACAAAGTGAAGTACATGGCGTGATGTATTCCATTGTCTTCACATCTCCTTTATCCATTACAACAAGTGGAAAAGCATGATACATTTCAATGGGATGACAAGTGTAAAGAGGTGTTAGGGGGGCTGTCAGCCATGCAAGCTCCTGATTTGGACCAAGTGTTTTATGTAAATCCATCAGTAGGGGATGATGCCATTGGAGCCATGTTATTGCAAAAGGAAAAGGGCAGCCATTATATGAGGCCAGTCTATTGTGCAAGCCGAGTGAAGTTGGTAGCAAAAAGAAAATTGTTGGAAGTAGAGCTAGTGATGGCCAGTGTAATATTTGTCTGTCAACGATTTTGTCATTACTTGCTACCACGACCTTTTGTTTCCTTAATGACTTATGCCTTTTTGCCGCAGTTAATTAATGGCACTAACATGTCAAATGTGATCGAGAAATGGTTAATTGAGATGCAAGAGTTTGAGTTCTCTTTTTTAGTGGAAGACAGTACAAGAGCTACCCTAGCTGATTTGTTTACTTACAAGGAGAATCCCCTTCTTGTTAAGGAAGAGGTGGTGAGAAGGGTAGTTGAAGAAGTTCCATAGATCAGAAATGCACATGTGTTGTTCTTTGATGGCTCATACAGAAAAAACCATGATGCGGCTTCAGGGGGTATAGCACTTTATGATCCAGAGTGGAAGCTAGTATGCAAGAGAGGGTTTAAATTGGATGTTCATAGTAACAATGAGGCTGAATATGCTACTTTAGAAGCCGGATTACACATTTGTTTGAAGCATGGGATTAGAAGGTTGAGCATAAAAGGTGATGCCTTGTTAGTTGTGAAGACAAGTGTTGGGTGTGTGGAAGAGCAAGAACGCCTCATTGAAGGAAATGTGTTTCAGAATTAAAGGCCTGTTAAAAAAGTTTGAAGCATGGAGCATCAGACACATTGAGCGTTCTCTCAATGGAGAGGCACATGGAGCATCTCAAAGCATGATTGGGGATCTATTTGTGTTAAGGACTAATTTACCTCTTTATCATGGCCGGGAAAGTTTAGCTCAAGAAGAGGAGTTTTTGCTAACAAGAACCATTCCGAAGGACAATCAAAAGTCTAAGAAGTATGGTTTTGTGCGTAGAGCATCCAAGTACAAACTGATTGGTGATGTCTTGTACCTGAAAGGGGCTGATCTAGTGTTGAGACATGTACCTTGGCGGGAGGAGCTTTATAGAGTGTTGGAAGAGGATCATGAAGGCGCATGTGGAAGACATTTTGCTCTAAAAATCACCTTGCATAAGATCTTGCAAGAGGGGTATGTATGGCCTAGTTTGCACAAGGATTCTCACCATTGGTGTAGTTCTTGCAATAAATGTCAAGCATTTAGGAAGACAGTGATGAGCTACAAAAAACCATTATGGCGTTTGATGTGTTTGAAAAGTGTGGGATTGATGCAATAGGCTCTCGTTACCTATCACAAGCAGGGGCAAAAGCTATATTTTGACTGCAAATGACTATCTCTCTAGATGGGCAGAGGCTACAGTAGTAAAACAAATCACTACAAAGGATGCGGTAAAATTTGTGTACGATGAAATATGTTTCAAGTTTGGGGTGCTAGTGGAGTTACTTTCGGATAAGGGGGCCAGGATTTAGAGCTAAACTATTAGACTTTTTATGCATGCAAAGATGAAGATTAGGCAACAGTATACCACTCCTTATTATCCACAATGTAATGGCTTAAATGAAAGATTCAATGGTGAGTTGGTACAAATTCTTTTGAAAGTGACAGAGCACCAAGGAAAGAATTCGGATTTGGAATTGCCTAGTACATTATGGGCTTACCGTACTTCGATGAAGATAGGTACAGGGTTTACTCCATTTCATTTGGTATATGGAAAGGAAGCACTATTGCTTGTGGAAGTGGATTTTTTTGCGGTAAATATGTTTAAGAAAAGTTACTTGGGCAGTCCAATGATGCATTCAAAGAGAGGCTCTTACAATTACAAGAGGTTCAGCTGGATAGGATGAGCACATTGGAACATTATGGACAGATGCAAGATAAGGCTTTAGCAAAGATAAATAAAAAGGTCAAAAGTAAGGGTATCAAGAAACATGACTTGGTTTTGCGCTTTGATAGTAAGCTGGACAAGACATTCCAAAAGAAGTTTCAAGTTAAGTGGGAAGGCCCTTTCAAGGTAGTAGAGTGTTTCCCGAATGGTACATATCAACTGGCTAACCTGGATGGGATTCTATATAAGTCAAGGGTAAAAAGATTGCATCTTATTATATCATGCTAGATTAATGATGGTGGAGCAACATGAGTTGTCTATAGAACAAGTAATGTATGTGAGGGATGAGGAGACCTGTGACGCGGCGAGTCACATATCTCTTTTTGTTGTTGCTGATCATGAATGATCTAGCAGGCTAGGGGATGAGCAAATTATGTTAGGATTTTTTTGGAAGAAGTGATTGCACATATGTACATACACATGCATGGTGTATTGAATAAATAATTGCCCATTGCCCAGAGCCAGGTGGTTACGTGGGACCCACATGTGTACAGGTAGGACAGTGTGTACATAGTACATCGATTTTCATTATCACTAGTATCAATATGTTTTTCTATAATAATGAGGAGTTGGTGAAGCATAAAACTTCTCAAAGAAGCTATCAGCGGGCCCATGCCATGAGGTAAGCAAGTGTGTCGGATGGCATCCAGTGGCGTCAGGAGATTGAATGGGATCAAGACTTGCACGTGGGTAAGTGAGGACACAACAGGAGTGTTTTCTTGTGATGAATTATGTAGAAAGCGCATCATGAGGACTATATTTGGGGGACACTTCACGTGATTGCGGGTCCAAATCTTAGAAAAAAAGATGCATTATTGAGAAAATTTGAGTTCCATGTGTGCGGATGGATGCAGAAGGGTAACAAAAACGCACTGCGGGGCCATTTTTTGGATGTTCAGGATCTGTTTGAGGTCAATCAAAAGACCAAGGGTGCCCAAGGGATGAGGTTAAGTGTGGACACTAAAAAACTTGAGAAAAAAACCAGAAAAACGTGGAGAGAAGGGGATGAAGAGCTGCTGCTCAATTTTTGTTGTTTTTGGAGCCTGTTTTGGCCATAAACTACTCATCCGAGCTCAGATTTGAGCGCTTTGATATTGTAGAGTGGTGTTTTTGGCTATTCTGGATGCAAGGGTGCTGTCCATTTTGCCAAATTCCTCACTATTTTCCTGTTGTTTTGGCTGTGTAATTTTCTCTTGTGAGCGAAGCCTTTGCTCAGATGCAAATGGGTTATTGATATGGATTATGGGTGGTGTATTTAAATTGCTAATGCTCTACCAAGGGATCTTTACGGAGCATTCTTGAATGTCAACATTACAATAGGGGATGTGAGTGATGAGCAAAATTTCTTTGTACAAAAATATTGTACTTATCCTCTTAATTTGGGGCAGCTTTTCATTGTGGCGGTGTGGATAGAGACCAAGGTCTTAGGTATGGATCTAATTATCACTAGAATTTAAAAGAGAGATGGTAAGAAAGCTATTCAATTTTATTTTTATTTTGTAGACCATGCAAAGAAGTAGGGATAGCCTTTGGGATCATCCTTTGCAAAATATGATGTTAGCAGCGGCTAACACAGGCTACACCGATTATGCATCAAGCGGGAGATATGCTATGGATGTGCACAAAATTTCCTATTTACATTGTATAAGGTTTTTGGATCATTGGGAGTTCCAAATTGTATATGCTAACTAGGAGGCTCAAAATTAATCCTATAGTAGGAAGGATTGTGGTGCAAGCCTTTATAAGAAAGCCTTTATGCAAGGAGGCTCCATTCTTGAGTATCCATACTTGAGATCTCTCTCTCTCTCTCTCTCTCTCTCTCTCTCTCTCTCTCTCTCTTGAGTGTTCACTCTATGGATGGCCTAGCCTTGAGCTTAATTCCCATGCTTAAGAGGCTAGTGCTAATCCATGGTAAATAAAGAAGCATTTCTTAATCTAATCTCTACGTTCTTTATTAGTCTTAATCCTTCTATATTCCATTATGTCATGAAGTAGTTCACCTTCTCATTATTCCAAATTTGAGTGTGTGTGATGAGTGTGTGATGACTTCTTGCTTATTGACCACTCATATCCTTCTATGAGCACTTGATTTGTGATATTTAACATCTCTAATTAGGTTGATTAAGTTGGTTCTTAATCTTGTGATTAGTGTATGTGCCCTGTTGTTTGCTTGTGTGGATGGGTTTAATGAAACTCTAGCACCATTCACCTTGTGTGTGTAGCTTTTGATGAAGTACCTTGATTGGCATGTGGTGATTGGAGAGGCCAACACCAATGCAATTAGTGTGTGCTTGTCATGAGTGTGCATTGAGATTCTAGTCTATGGTAAGTCGGACTTTGGTGGGCTTAATGTGTTTAGGTGATTCTTGATTGATGATGTACTTAGAGTTAGTGATTCATGGATAATCTCTATTGCATTATTGGAAGAGCATTCTCTTGAATCCTCTCATTTGATACATCCGATGATGCTCATGCTTCCATACCCTAGCCGGGTTGTCGGTCCTAGGATTGATGATTTTGTCGGTCTTGGGTTGATTAGGCTATGCTATGATTGCCCCCAACATTTGGCGCCGTTGCCGGGGATCAATAACCTAAGCTAGTGACTATAGGATGTTTAGAATAGAGTAATTTCACTATTAATTTCATTGATTTTGAGTGTGTGTAACTCAATTTTGGTGTGATTTGATGATAAAGTGCAAGTAATTGAAGCTAATTTTTGAGTTATTAACACCCCAAACCCCCAATTTCACTTATTCTATACTAATTCTTACTAATTTTGCTTCATTTCCATGCTAATTTTTTACTAACATTGCTAACCTAACCGCTTACATTTGAAGTGTAATGTATGTTCAATACCCTTATAAGAGGTGGAATCAACACTTTTATCAAGTTTCTTTGTGCTAATCCATGTCTAATTTGGTGATTTGAGTGTTTGATTTTTGGCCTACAATTGTCAATTTTTGGGCTAATTTGGAAGAGCCACACATGTGTGTGCATGGTGGAATTGTCGCGTGGAGCAAGAGTTAGCCTAGATGCAATTGATTGTAAGTGCATTGACCTACTCCATTCAATTTTGGGTGATTAATTTTATTCCAATGTGTTGCTAATTTATTGTTAAAATTAGGTGTGTAAATCAATTGACATACTTTGAGAGCCTAATTTGATTTTTTTGGAATGAAATTGATGGTCAATTTTGACTAATTAATGATGTGTGTGTCAAGATTAAGCTTGATTTGCAACAAAAATTCATGTGTGTGCATAAAAATCATTGTGTGTGTAATGCACCAAAGAGGGAAAATACTGCCATAAAATTCAAGTGTATGTGCACCTAATCTTGAGTGTGTGCATGCAGAGAAATTGATAGAATTGATGATATGAGAGTGTGAATTCATGTAATTGATGTGTAAGTTAGGCTAATTCAATCATTGGATAAGCCTAAATACCAAAAAATTGGACAAAATTTGAGTGTGTGTTCCTATTCAAGACAACTTGATGTTCGATCTTGATGGTCAATTGGGGCACCCAAATGCTTTTTGATTGTGAAATCTGCATAAAATGTGTGTGCAATCATTAGGGATAGACCTAAATACATTGCCAATTGAGCCAAATTTAAACTTTTGTGCTTACTTTTTTAGTGTGTGCATTTGCTTGATGGGGTCAAATTAGTGCTAATTTTTTAGAAATTGACCATGCATGCATTCGCTTATGCTTGATCAAGTTTGCAATTTGAGCATTACATTGTGCAATTGATGGACTAATTGCATAGATTTTTTGTCTAAATTTGGGTGTGTGTGCCTACTCAATGGCATTCAATGTCCAGATTGAAGATGAATGATTGGTTTTGGTTGCCAATTGTGATGAGTAATAGACATAAAATATTGGTGTGTATGATCAAATGACTTGGTATGACTCAATTGTACACAATTGAGGATGATTTTGTTGCCATTGATGTGTATGCTAATTGGATATGGTAGAAATTTGAATGATTTGTGCAATTTCTAGTATCATAATCAAAAGTGTGTAGCAATCCAAGCCTAAATGACAAACCTAATTAGGGTTGAATGATTTTAGATATTGAGAATGAGCAACTTTGGTTGCAATGATTATTAGTTGGGCTTAAATCTTCCATTGAAAAGTGGTTACACTCATTCTCCCTATGTCCATTAATATTTGATTGAGTGCAAAATTGCATTGATTTTGAGTCGAGAAAAATTGGAAATTCATGCATGCTTCCATATGTATCACATATGTGTATCCATGAGGTTGTGTCCAATTGGCGAATTGTCCAAAAAAAATTGCATGCTTTGAGGCATTTTTCTAATCAAGTGTGTGTGCCATAATTGGCCTTTGGAGCTTGTGTTTATACTTAGCTTCAAGAAGCTATAAATAAAAGGGATCAAGAGACTTCTCTACAAAAGTATGGATGTGTTGCTCAAGGATGCTCAATTGAGCATGAATAGGTGAAATCCTTCCATGATATTGCTCTTTTGTTTATCTCTCCATTCTCTATGCTTGGCTTAAGTAATTTTTACTTCTAAGCTATGGTTCTTTCATGTTCAAAAACTAAGCATATTAAAGTTTCAACACTTTGCTTTGTGAATATTAACTCATTAAAAATTTGGTTTTATTGTGCTAAGCATAGGTAATCTGCCTTGACCTTAGGTTAATGTAGGATCATTGCTCATTAGTCCTAGAGTCTTAGTGATAGTCTTAATACTCCATTCATTTTTAACATAACATAGGCCTATGATTAGGCTTTAATCTTTTAGTCCATTTTCCATAAATACTCTCATGATGGAAGCAATAAAAAGTGCTAAAAATTGAAAACAATGAAGCAAAAAAGTGTCAAGAAAAAGTAGCAAAAATGCTATTAGACACATGAAAAAGAACATTTATATGTTATGTTATGTCTATGTGAGGCCTAGCACCTTATTGGCACTTGGCAGGCGAGGGGAAACACCTTGGCTCTCTTGGTCAAGGCCCTAAACCGATGCCTTAGGCTGATAAGGGTTAGCCGTCACCTTGGTAGGCTAGTAGGCTTTTGGAACACCTTCTTGAGGGTTCAAGGAGCCGAAAGTCGTACCTAGACTTGCCTTGGGGTGGTAGCCTTGTGATGTGCTTTACTTTTTTCTATGAATGACAAAAATAAACTTCCGTGAGCTTCAAAAGGCTGTGACAATGTACTAATAGATTAGGAGCTTTTTGATAGCCCGTAGACATAATAGACTTGAATGATTTATTAAGATTGGTCACATAGTTTTTAGGCTAGTAGGTTTATGACCTTACATTAGCCTAGGGTCATAATTGATTGCTTGTGTTTCATGCATAAAACTAAAATTTCAAGTGGTTTAGTATTAATGATAGTTAGGTGTTTTTTTGCTTTATGTTGTTTAGTTTTTGACTATGATTAACCCATCTTTTAGAAAAAAAAAATCACTTTGCATGATTGTTCATTGTACTTCATGTTTTATTTATCCTTGTTGGCCTTTGATGCTCATTACTTGTTTTACGTTTTGAGGTTCAACATTTCTTCCATTTATGTGTGTTTTACCATGTCTCCGTGCTCTGCTTCAGTGGCACACGCGGACGTGCGCCAAATTAGGAAGGGGGGAATGTTAGTAGAGGCTAACACAGGCTACACCAATTATGCATCAAGTGAGAGATATGCTATGGATGTGCACAATATTTTCTATTTACATTGTATAAGTTTTTGGGATCATTGGGAGTTCCAAATTGTATATGCTAGCTAGGAGGCTTAAACTTAATCCCATAGTAGGAAGGATTGTGGTGCAAGACTTTATAAGAAAACCTTTATGCAAGGAGGCTCCATTCTTGAGTATCCATTCTTGAGGATCCATTCTTGAGAGCTCTCTCTCTCTCTTGATTACTCTATGGATGGCCTAGCCTTGAGCTTAATGCCCATGCTTAAGAGGCTAGTACTAATCCATTGTAGTTAGAGAATCATTTCTTAATCTAATATCTACTTTCTTCATTAGTTTTAATTATTATATATTCCTTTATGTCATGAAGTAGTTTCACCTTCTCATTATTCTAGATTTGAGTGTGTGTGATGACTCCTTGCTTATTGACCACTCCTATCCTTCTATGAGCACTCAATTAGTGATATTTAACATCTCTAATTAGGTTGATTAAGTTGGTTCTTATTCTTGTGATTAGTGTATGTACCCTATTGTTTGCTTGTGTGTGAATGGGTTTAATGACACTCTAGCATCATTCACCTTGTGTGTGTAGCTTTTGATGAAGTACCTTGATTGGCATGTGGTGATTGGAGAGGCCAACACCAACGCAATTAGTGTGTGCTTGTCATGAGTGTGCTTTGAAATTCTAGTCTATGGCAAGTGAGACTTTGGTGGGCTTGATGTGTTCACGTGATGCTTGATTGATGATGTGATTAGAGTTAATGATTCATGGCTAATCTCTATTGCATTGGAAGAGCATTCTCTTGAATCCTCTCATTCGATACATTCAATGATCCTCGTGCTTCCATGCCGGTCTTGGGTTGATTAGGCTATGCTACGATTGCCCCCAACATTAAGTTCAAGGCTAGGCCATCCATAGAGTGAACACTAGAGAGAGAGAGAGAGAGAGAGAGAGAGCTCTCAAGAATGGATACTCAAGAATGGAGCCTCCTTGCATAAAGGCTTTCTTATAAAGGCTTGCCGCACAATCCTTCCTACTATGGGATTAAGTTTGTGCCTCCTAGCTAGCATATACAATTTGGAACTCCCAATGAGCCCAAAATCTTATACAATGTAAATAGGAAATAATGTCCACATCCATAGCATATCTCCCACTTGATGCATAATTGGTGTAGCTTGTGTTAGCTGTTGCTAACATCCCCCTGACATCGGCACCAAATGTTGGGGAAAATCCTAGCATAGCTTAATCAACCCAAGACCGACAAAATTATCAATCCTAGGATCGGCAACCCGGCTAGGGCATGGAAGCACGAGCATCATCGGATGTATCGAATGAGAGGATCCAAGATAATTCTCTTCCAATGCAATAGAGATTATCCATGAAACATTAACTCTAATCACATCATCAATCAAGCATCACCTACACACATTAAGCCCATCAAAGTCTGACTTGCCATAGATTAGAATCTCAAAGCACACTCATGGCAAGCACACACTAATTGCATTGGTTTTTGCCTCTCCAATCACCAGATGCCAATCAAGGTACTTCATCAAAAGCTACACACACAAGGTGAATGGTGCTAGAGTTTCATTAAACCCATCCACATACAAGCAAACAATAGGTCACATACATTAATCGCAAGAATAAGAACCAAGTTAAACAACTTAATTAGAGATATTAAATATCACAAATCAAATGCTCATAGAAGGATAGGATCTTATCAATATGCAAGAAGTCATCACACACACTCAAATCTAGAATAATGAGAAGGTGAAACTACTTCATGACATAATGGAATATAGAAGAATTAAGACTAATGAAGAAAGTAGAGACTAGATTAAGAAACGATTCTCTAATTACAATGGATTAGCACTAGCCTCTTCAGCATGGGCATTAAGCTCAAGGCTAAGCCATCCATAGAGTGAACACGAGAGAGAGAGAGAGAGAGAGAGAGAGAGAGAGAGAGAGAGCTCTCAAGAATGGATATTCAAGAATGGAGCCTCCTTGCATAAAGGCTTTCTTATAAAGGCTTGCACCACAATCCTTCCTCCTATGGGATTAATTTTGAGCCTCCTAGCTAGCATATACAATTTGGAACTCCCCATGAGCCCAAAATCTTATACAATGTACATAGGAAATATTGTGCACATCCATAGCATATCTTCTGCTTGATGTATAATTGGTGTAGCATGTGTTAGTTGCTACTAACATATAAAGAAGGAGCTTAAAGAGTATAGAGACATTCACGATTTTTTTTTAGTTCCATTATAAAGAGGACCTATCATGGTGCTCAAAGAAAGTCTCACCTATTGTTAACGCTAAAGAGGCTTTTTTTTATGATTCTCGGAGTTAAGTTCAAAAGCTTCAATATCTTACAAGAAATGTAATGGTTTATGTTAATGGGAGAAGCAAAATTTTTGCAATGCTCAAAGACTTTTCACTAATGTAAACTGTTAGATGTGGATGAAGTTATCTCAAGGGTTTTGGAGAATTTTGTTTTATGGATATGATGGATGATCCTACTCAATCCATCATGATCGTATAAACTCTATGAAGGTAAATTTGGTGGACACTCATGAATTCCTTATGCATTTGAAGATTTTAATGCGGAGGCCATGCATTCAATACAAAGAACAAAATAATTAAAAATAAGATCACGCATGTAGATGTACCTCTGCCAAAGTAAAGCAATGAGATTATGGAGGAGGCTTCTCAATAGCTTAGTCTTTGGGATCCAATGAAGATTAGGCACAAGTTTTCCACAAAGACATTGTAGGAATTGAATATTGGAGATCAGGGTTTTCTGACACAAGAGGCATTAAAGCGTTTCTAGAATATAATGTAGAGACATGGGAAATATTTTCCTTTCTCCCCAAGTAAGATTAATTGTGTTGGTCTTTGTGGCTTATTCCAGTTTTACAAAGGATCATCTACCTAAGTTGATTGATTTTCTTAATGAAAAGATCAAGATGGGGATTTTGGAACCATCTTGTGTTGCCATTAGGAAGAGGATGAGGTCTAGTAGGGCCTCTTTATTTTCCATGAGATTATGGAGGTGATTAACATTTTGACGAATAGGTGCATGCCATGTGTGCAAAAATGTTGGGTGTGTAAGAGAGGTGTAAGAGTGGTCAAAGGATGCACTTTCCCTCCCATAAAAGGAGGTGCACAATTTTATGATCAGTGGCCCTCCATAAATCCTACATACAACCTTCAATTTAAGCAAAGATTATAGATATGTGATCTTTCCATAGATATGCTACATGATATGGTTTTATCCGATAGATTTTGAATTTCATTTTGGGAGAGAAAAATTGAATTCGAATAAACTATTCATTTTGCCTTTTTGAAATTAAAAGTTGCCCTTTGATTGCTTTCTTAATGCTAAAGGTTTGACTCCCTCAAACTGTCAAATGTGGACCTCCTAGATCCTATTCTCTTCCTAATGATATTCCAACATGTAGTTGACAATTCCCAAAAACAATGGACCATTGATATTGATCAAAGATATGCAACCCATGAATAAGGTAACAATCAAGAACGTGGGAGCAGGTCCAAATGTTGATTTGCAGAAGACTATTTAATTAGATCCATCTATTTTATGGGGGATTTATGATTCATTCCAACTGGCTATGGAGAATAGGGATTCGACTTCTATGTGCAATTCTTTTGGGCTGGTAAGAACAGGTACTTTACCACAAGGAGCAATCAACTTGGCTACTCATATGATAAATGACATGAATAAGGTGCTAAGGATTTCATTCCTAAACTCACCATGCCTATTGATGATGTATCAATTAAGGGGTGTGAACAGGACAAAAAGGATATGGTAGTGCATCAAAGGAGGTGCAAGAAATTTTTCCCTCACCATAATTGTTAATTTTGATAGGATTCTATTTAGGCTTGGACGGGTTAACCTTATTCTTTCAAGGTAAAAGTCTCTGTTTGGAGTGAAAGAAGTTTTGATTGTGAGCTACTTGTGTAGGCCATCCCAAATATTATTAAAGTTGAGCCTATCCAAAGAATGAGTCATGAACTTTGATTGTAGAAGTTTAAAGATTCTTAGGTGCATATTTTTTCTATTTAATTTGGTTATCTCATTTTTCCCATACTAGAGAATTTTTGTATCATCTATTGCATAAGGGGGAAAAGATTCTATGGAAAGAAGAACGTACAAAAAGTTATACAAAAGCTAAAGAAGATGTTATAGAGAGCTCCAACAATGAGGAAAGTAGATTACAAGTGTAGGAGACCAATTTTTGTGACTATTAATACTAACCCCATAGATATAGGGTGATAAATTGAACATGATGACAAGAATGGTGAAAGGTATGTAATAAGATTTAGTGCAAAGATGTTAAGTGCTCAACAAAAACCATATCCACAAGTAAAGAGAGAACTTTGGGGTATTGGAACCAACCCAATGTGTGATAAATATTATTTTATGGGTGCTATTGTGGTACTCAAGATGGATTTTATTACCTCTTCTTGGGATGATTAACGAATTGTTCAACTTGTTCAACACCAGATATTTCCATGTTGCATTAGATTGTGTACATGAAGCCTTTAAATCCTTAATTTTCACCATATTGCAAGGAAGAAAAATTCAATTACTAATATGTTATATAGGGCCAAGTTTGAAGATGAAGAGGGTATGATTATGGAGAGAAAGTATGTAGGTTTAAAGTATTTCACTTCTTGAAGTATTGTGAAAAAATGGTTGATGTGCTTCAAACTTTTTGATATATAAAGGTGCTTGGTTCTTGATTGGTTGATACTTGAGCACATTGACAAAGCCAAAAGGATGGAGTGACAGGGAGTTCAAAAGGATTTGAAGGAAGGCTTATGGTTATTTTTTGAAGGACGGGTTTTGTTGAAAGCACCCAAAATAGAGGAGAGGGAATCTTCAAAAAATGGTCTATGATGAGTCTATGATAAGACAGCTTTACATATCATGAATGAGTTTCATGACAGCTTGTGGCTGTGACAGAGGTGTTTGGCCTAATTTTGCAAAGATCAATGATCATTATTAATGGAAGGGAATGTATAAAGATGTGGTTTACTTTGTGGAAACTTGTGCTACATGTCAAATCTATTCAAGCATATGGCATCATGATGGTTTGCATCCTATTAATCCTTTGGCTATGCATTTTTAAATGGGTTGTGGATTTGGTTACTAAACCATGGGTCTATAGCAGATGCACTATATTGTGCCTACGAGCAAAGATTTAACTAACCAAGCTGAAGAAAAAGATTTGAGAACCAAAGCTATGAGTACAATAAGTAATTTTTTTCTTGAGGATTCTATATGTAGGTATGGATGCATTAGTAAGATTCATGCTGACAAAGGGATTTGGATGTTGATGAAGCCAAGGATTTCCTTATTGTTATGGGTCTTAAGTTAGCTCT
Source organism: Adiantum capillus-veneris (assembly GCF_014529385.1). Taxonomy (NCBI): domain Eukaryota; kingdom Viridiplantae; phylum Streptophyta; class Polypodiopsida; order Polypodiales; family Pteridaceae; genus Adiantum; species Adiantum capillus-veneris. Next base: position 662,475 of record NC_140938.1, read on the forward strand.
TACTACTACTTATAATCCTGAGGAAAATGGTAAAATTGAAAGGAGGCATCCTTCTATCATCAAAGCATTGTCAAATTCATGTGAGGACTCGTTCTAGAATGTCTTAGGTTGTTACCTTATGCTTTGTGGGTGAACCATACTATGATCAGTACAATTATAAGTATATCCGTGTAGAATTGAAGTATGGATAGAAGCCTAATATTCTTGACATCTTTTTGGAAGCAATGATCACTTAGAGTATTTAACCCTAGGCTACAAGCTAAGTTGAGGGGGTCTACTTCCTTTAAGGATACGCCAATCAAAACGATAGGTGCACATATTGAAGCGGCAAAGGGAAAGCAAAAGGATGTTCATTTGAAAAATGAAGGGGTATTGACAATCAACATACATTGAGGCTAAGTGAAATTCACGAAGGAGATTGGGTTTTGGTTTATGACAATAGCCTTGATAATAAGTTTACAAACATTGGAAGATGGTCAAGAGGTGGTTTGGTCCTTATGTTATAAAACATGTTTATGACAATGCTATTCAAGAAGTGGATTCAGATTTTTAGGTTGAAGACAAAATCTTGGAAGTGTATGAGGTTCAAGGATTGGATGATGAGGATGATGTATCCAATGGAATAAATAGTTTTGATGAGTTTTAAGGTTGGCACATGCCGGCAATGGATGTGCCGTTTCAAAGGGGGGGAATGTTGTGCCACTTTGTGTGCACAAATTAAAATTTTCAGTCCTAGACATAGTTGGTGGTTTCTAGGGTCCAATCGGGCTTGAAATGGCCCAAAAATAGCAAAAACCCATCATTATGTGTATTGTGGGGTTTTGAGGAGGGATAATGGAGAGGGGTCATGTGGTGATGGCCAAACCCCATATGGGGTTGTAATGGCTCAAGGATCACACTCTTTTGGGATTGTTTTGGAAAACAATGAGCGTAAGTAAAAGTGAGAAGTTTGCAACTTTGCAGCGTGAAGAGAAGAAGATAGAAAAAATAGAGATCTCTCTCTCTCTCTCTCTCTCTCTCTCTCTCTCTCTCTCTCTCTCTCTCTCTCTCTCTCTCTCTCTCTCTCTCTCTCTCTCTCTCTCTCTCTCTCTCTCTCTCTCTCTCTCTGCATAGAAATGCTAAGGTTGCATCTCTGGAAGTTTGGAATTTTGCTTAGCCTTAAGGGGTGAACTCCTCTCTGGTAAGCACTAAACCCAAGTCATACTCTATGTATACATCTTTGTACATATACTTAAAATGCCCAAATCGCAAACTAGTGACCGTTCCTTTTATCGCCTTCTCTTCTTGCTTGGTCATTTCACAAGGGATGACGCCCTCCAGCTCATTGGTGCTAAGATCCAACCATGCCAGATACATGCAATTTCCAAGTGTGGGTGAAATTGTTCCTAACAACGAATTGTTGTCAAGGTGCAAAAAATTTGATTCTTGGCATAAGCCCCTATTCCGATGGAATTAACTCATGAGACGGATATTTGAAATAGTTAGCCACTCTAGGCTACTGTAGTTTGAGAGACTGGGTGGGTTGAGGCTGAGGCTGAGCGTAAGTAGCTATAGTTTCCTTGTTGTGTTGCGGATGTCAATGGGGATTTCTTGCTCAATAAAGTTGCCCCACATAACCATCTCTTTCATGTTAGGCATAGCTAGTAGCGGTGTCAGGAAGGCTCAAGTCATCAAGTTACACCTGGCATCTATTGCAGCAAGGCTGTTGCAGCTCTCTAAGGGCACTACCCCGGACAAATCATTCATTGTCTAGCAATAGCAATGTGCGGAGCGAAGGACCACGGATCTTGCCATGAAGGCTTCCTATGAAGGCATTTGCACTAAGGTAAAGCACCTTTAAGCTATTTGCCAAGATTACTTCCTATGAAGGCATTTGCACTAAGGTAAAGTACCTTTAACCTACTAGAGTTGGGGAGGTATGCATGAAGAGGCCCCGTGAACTTGTTGAAGCTCAATACAAGCTTATACAGAGCCGACAATTTGGATCATCTTGTTTCTTCTTGTTGTCAAAAGATCCACGTCCCTAGTGTACAGAATCCCTAAAATCGGGAGGTATTGCACCTATGAGATTGTTTTTGGAGACAAAAAGCACATCTAGACTTACTAGCTAGTTGAGGATGGTGGGAAATATTCCAATGAAGGAGTTCAAGGAGGTGTTGGCATGGTGCAAGCTTCGGCAGGAGTTGAGGGATGTAAGAATTAGTCTTATTATAAAAGCCCTTTTAAAGAGACTTAAAAGGGTTAGTTCTGAGCAACTACCAATTATGACAGTTGTGAAGTTCAGTAATGAAATGAGAAGGCTTCAAAAGAGAAATAAGATTAAAGGAAATGTTAAGGTGTGTAAGTGTCCTGCACTGATTGATACGGATCGAGAGGCTACCTGAAAGGCTATTGTCTAAGATGCCAAGCCATGAGAAGGTGTTGCAATGACTCTATCATCTAGGATTGAAGCAGAAGTGCCCATAGCAAGGATCGTCATGCTTCCTCCTTGAGGAGGATAATATAGAAGTTTTTGGGGAAACTTGCAATACCCCTAATTGCATATACCTAGGCACATGTGACAGCCAATCAACTTAGTCAGAGTCTTACCAAAGGGAGAGCAAAATTTCTCAAGCAAAGAAAATATCGAGCGAGCATTCCCACAAAGAGAGAGAGAGAGAGAGAGAGAGAGAGAGAGAGAGAGAGAGAGAGAGAGAGAGAGAGAGAGAGAGAGAGAGAGAGAGAGAGAGAGAGAGAGATTATCACTCACATCATTTTTTTTGCCAATGCCACCTTAAGACTACTTACATTATCTCTCAAACCTCGTACTCTTGCATATGGTATTAGCCAACATAATGGTATTGGAGGGCACTTGTAGCAACTAAAGATGAAATTAGTTTGTAATATGTCTCCTTGTCTATGCATGTAAAGCTCGTTTCCATGTCTTGACTTAAAGGTTGCTACAAATTTCATCTTGTATGGGACTATTTGAAGACATGCCTCTTGTGGTGCAAGAGATGTATCCATCTGATATTGCATAGATCTTATATCCTACTATGGGCTTTACATGTTTTCATCTTGTATATCGAAGCTTTTGACTAGATTGATGGCACACATAGGGCTAATTCGATCACTACTCTCAAGAACACTCGAGGATTTTGCATCTAGGCTTCTCCCACCCTTCCTCTTTCTTGAGACACAAGACTAGCCACAACCAAAGAAATTACATTATTCACCATTTTCACTCAAAAACACTATTGTAAGATAATTCAGACCTTGGCTAGGGAACATGAATGAACTTTTAGATTATCATTTAGTTGCAAGAATGTTTATATCTTACAAAACAAGCATGTAAACAATATCAAGGGATCATTAATGTACTACTTGTAGCCATTCATGTCAGCACAAGCCGCAATAGTCTAATGGAAGCTAAGTGTATCATTTTGCAATCATTAAAACAAAATTTTGAAACAATATTTGTGTTTTAATTTCTTGACTAATTATTATGAAGATTGGGTAAACATAGTTCTTTAACACTAGAATGGTAACAGGACACTTTTATGTCCTTGGACACTTTTGTGTCCTGTTAAGTGACCATTTTGCTTGAATTATTTGAAGAGTATGAAAATGATTTTTTAGGTGCTATATATCCACAAAGTTGCCTTATGAGCTGAAAAAAACTTAGCATTTTTTTTTGAGTATCGATCTCACCATTAACCTTACTCTTGCACAACATTTTTGAACCTAAACTGTGTGAAAAAACGAGTCTTGTTTTTGGCTTTTTTTCAATTTTTGGCAACTATACCACTCTAAACTTCCTGTTTGTGAGGTTTAGATGGCTAGAAGGTTAGGCCTTCATAGTTATCAACATGTTTTGATGCTTGTAGGGAGAGCTAAATGTTAAAATTGAAAGTTATGACCAATTTACAAGAATTGCATAATCCTATTTTTTGGCCAAAATTAGCACTTTTATGATTTTTTCGGTGGCTTTCTTGATATCCAAATTCAATTTTGATTGTGTAAGTGTAATGTATAACATAAAGCTAATCTTCCTTGAGTTTTGGGGGACCTAATATGCTATATAGCATAGTATATGATGATGGTTGAGTTTTTTGATTGCTGAAGAATAAGATACATTTTAGAGTAGCAAGTATAACTTTCTCAATATTGCTAGTTTCTTAGACCAATTGTGTGTATTTTTTAGGTAGTAACCATATCTAATCATAGACTACAAACTTGGCTAGATATTGAGTAGTTTCTATGGGTTTCTAGAGGTCATAATGCTAAACCCAGTTTTTTCATGTTTACTGTATTTAGCACTTTATCATTGCCCCAAGGTTCCAATTGTAAGAGATCCATTATCCTTTTGACATGCTCCATGGCTCCTTTTGAATCCAAAGGCCCAAAGGGAACCAAGAAAACATGTATATAGTATCTGTATTAAGCGTGACTATAGAAACTTTGATGATAGGTCCGCAGAACGGTAAAAATGCAACTTTTTTGGAAACTTTTTTTTGCCCAAAAAAAAATAGTGAGGTAAAAGCAACCATATGTTTTGGTCACCAACCCATTGAAGTTAACGGGGCATTTTATCTCATGTCCTACAAAAATCCCCACTCTTATTTATATGCAATCAACCGTAAGAAATTGTTGTTTTGGGCAAAATGCACTGGTCCATCAACTTTGGAGGCTTGTAGTGACCAAGGGATGAGAAAAATTACAAGTTTCTCATTTTTTTCCATATGTAGTAGTTATTGAACTATAAGATCATGAAAGGATTTTTCAAAATGAGTGGATCTACTATGGTTTTGGAATTTTTTTCCAAAACCCTGAAAGGACACTTTTATGTCCTGTTAGGTTACCATTCTAGTGTTAACTAAAAATCAAGAAAGTTTAGGAAACATCATTTAAGTCCTTCAAAATATTTATGGTACCTATACATGACGTATTCATCATTTGGAACATTACCAAAACACCCCTTTGATTTGTGGAAATTTCGAAAACATTCCCCAAATAAGAAAAATTTCCAATATACCCTTGCATCATTTTGCGATGGATTTGCCCCAATTTTTGCATAGTCTAATGTTTATGATAACATAGATGTATCTTTTAGCATGTTAGACAAAATTATTCACCAATGAGCTCACATATAGAGGCACCTATGCTCAAAAATGATGAACGATTTCAAATGTGTTCAATACAATCTAAAATCCGAGTTCCATCCTCTTCTATTGAGGAGAAACAAACTTCCTGTGAAAAGTTGCAAAAACAATTGCTTGTAGAGATGTTTGTGATGTTAATTAGGTGTCTTTTGAGAATTTTGGTAAAATCAAAGGGTATTTTGGGAATTTTTGGCCAAATATGAGGGGTACATTGAGAATTTGTCAAATTTGAGGGATACTTTGAGAATTTGCATAAATTACAAGGGTATTTTGATGATTTTCCATAAGTTTTTGGTTACCACTAGCCATTTGTGGTGGCATGGATGGCTTGAAGGAAAAAAAGTCATTGAACTTTGAGAAAAACAAAGTGTTTAAATTTCTTGGCTGAATTCAATTTTTGCCTCAAATAGGGTAAAGGAGCCAATAACGGACCATGGTCCAAAACAAGGCCACCTTAAAATTAAATGAAAAACATTACCTAAATATATGGGAATTATGATTGGGATGGCCTTGGTAATGGCAAGAGCTTGATATGATCTATCTTTTTATATCAATTCATTGAAAACTGTCAATCTTATCATTTAATCCAGATCATTCAATTATATGTCCCTCTATTGGCCCCCATGTTTTAAGTGGCCTTATATTGGCCCCTTTACCCTAAGCAAGTTAGCAAGCCTCAATTCTTGAGAGGACTATTAAGAAATGCACAACAAAACCTGCTTTTAGTCATCCGCGCCATCGCGGACTGCCAAATGCGAGAGTTACATGACCTACTTTTGCTCATCCACACCGTCGCGAGCTGATGTCCAAGGTTGTTTACATGATCCTCAAAAAAACGGTTCTTAATCAAGCCTCAAGGGAAACTTTGAGAAACTCTCATCAAGATCTACCTCTACCCATCCGCACATGACCAGACGCAGGTTACTTTTGGGTGAGCAGAAGTGCTATTGGCAAGATTGGTGAGCTAGAGCACGCAGTTGTGTTGGAGAATCCGCACGTGAAGTAGTCGTCTCAACTCGATGGTGAGTTGGAGTTCAAAGGGCAACACAAATCACTTGTGAGCTGGGGTCAGGACCTGCAGTTGAAGTAGCCTAAGCATAAAAGCCTTAACCCAACCTCAAAAGGCTTGGGTGCAACACAGAAGGCTTTGGGGGGGGGGGGGGGGTTGGGTTTTCATAGCATGAGTCTGGAATCTTTGTTCCTGAAAACAAGCTTGTCAGAAACTAAGCATGTGAGTATGAATGTCTCACTTAAGTGTAAAGAGCACATTAGTTTATATGAGGCTATATGTGCAAAGATGGCACAATGCTTACTTGAAGGGCATGCAAACATCAACCAGTCGTAGTATTCAAGACTTGGAAAAGAGATTCCTTAACGGACCATCATCTATTGGCGTTGTAAGGAAATTAGTCGACCTAACTGAAATATGCAAGAGATGGGGATCAACAACCTTGAAATGAATATAATAAATGTTTAAGAGAAAAATCTTAATAAAAAAAAGGCCTATGTATTGCTTGAGAATGATAATCATCGGCTAGAGTCTATTACAATCACAAAGCCTCTAGTTGTGGGTGGGAAAAAACAAGCTGTAATTGGGAGTATTGTTGAACCTTGGCGAGATGTGAACATCTACAAATTTATATGAGCAACACAAACAATAGAACCTAGCCAAAAGAGGACATGTTGGGGCATCATTACAAGAACAATTTGTTGATGATGGCTCCCTCAATGTTCAAGTCCAAGGGAAAGTTCCTACTTTTGCGGTCGTCAAAAATATCCTTCTAGTTTGCAGCCTAGAGGATTTGTGGAGGGGTATTTCTAGTTCTACATAACCAATAGCATGCACTCTAGGAAGATTCATGATGTGATTGTTGTGCACAAGGTCTATGGGTTGTAGCACAAGGCACAAATCGGATGCCTCATGTACAAGATCAATTGCAAGCCAACTGATGTGGTTTGCAAATGGGATAGGAGATCACACAAATACATGCAGGGTGCAGAAAGGAAAAAGCGTGTGAAGTGGTTTCTATCCAAAATACAAAGATGGCAAGATAATGAAGTGGACTTGGAAAGGAATCATATGTGTTCATTCACACATATATTGCTTGAAAAGGCATGTTTTCTCTGTATCTGTTATGTTCACTCACACATATATTGCTAGAAAAAAACATGTTTTCAGAGTGTTTGTTTTTTCAGTATCATATGTGTTCACTCACACGTATATTGCTAGGAAAAAATATGTTTTCTTAGTATTTGTTATGAAAGTGGAAAAAGGTTTTGTTGTTTATCACCCCTACACATATATTGCTAGGAAAAAACATGTTTTCTTAGTATTTGTTATGATAGTGGAAAAAGGTTTTGTTGTTTATCACCCCTTATGCTTGCTAAGATAACCTTACTCTTAAATATAATGTGCTATGTCCAATGTTGCTCGCTTTTGTGATTTCTCGGGAATGTTTGCTCGGAGTTTAAAAACCCTCCTTAGTCATGGCCACCAAGGCCACAAGAGGTTGATGCCCAAGGCATGCGCCCACTTAATCTATGAGACAAACAGGTGTGTCATGGCCATCAAAGCCACAAGAGACAAATAGGTGTGTTATGGCATCAATCTACCTATGTCATATAATCACTAATCTTCTATTATCCTGTTCTAGAGGATCTCTCTCTCTCTAAAGGCTTACATGTGGTACCTAAAGGCTAATGTAGCCTGCCTAAGGTTTGCCTCTGATAAGGTATACGGGTCTTCCACCACTTTCTGTTTGAAAGGGGCATGCCTAAGGTTTGCCTCTGTCAAGGTCTCACCTCTGTTGCATCTAGCACATTTTCCATGAGAAAAAATTACTCTCTAACAAGCCCCACCTCCAAGCATGTTGTGGCCGAGAGCTTCAAGAGGCTACACAGTGACACATGCATATGGGCCATGACTTGGAGATATGCAAAAAAACAGGAGTCAACAAGCGGCAACGGCATACATGCCTATAAACAGCGACAAGGCGATCAACTCAAAAGAGTCATAAAAAAGGATGGATGGCTTGTGAGCTAGAACTCAGAGAAGGGTCTTGTGTCTATTGTTGAGAAAGCACCAGTGACCCCTCTGGTGGTTATGGACTTGATTAGTGTGCGTCCAAAAGAAATGAGAAACTGCAAGAGGTAAGATAAAGAGAGAGGAGGATTGGTCCATATGAAGATGCAGCTTGAGCTTCTGAGATGGCAGGCACCTATGAGGAAACCCCTCTCCCCCAAAAGCCCCCCTCTCTCTCATGGAGACAACCGAGCACATTGGTTGCAAAATCCTGGGCTCTTACATAGAAAGGAAAGTTCTACTAGTGGCCCCAAAACTCAGACACTCGGCAAATTATTTGTTGAGGGAAAATTACAGCCAAGTCCTACTTAGCTCTAGAAAAATCTGTTGATTGCATTGGACTTTGTGAGAAGGTGGTTCTTCTAATCTAGTTAGATTTTGGTGGCATTAAGGCTAAAATGGTGTTTCAGGCTCCACTAGTCATGCAGCCATGTATATAAGCCGTAAGTAAATGAGTTCTTAGGCGCTATCAACAGCGAAAGGACAATGATAAACCTGAACCTCCAGTGCAATCCCACACCACATTACAGTTCCTAATAGCTTGATCTTTTGTTGTTTAGAGATACCCTGCAAAAAGGAAAGGAGAGATGGACAATTTCCAGCTAGCCGGGCAGGCCAAAAAGTAAGCAATACTTTAAAAGGGCCTTGCTTGTTCTACATTTTTCTCAGGCAGCCCGAGACTGCATATAGAAACTTTGTATGAGGTTAGATCCAACAAAAGCAAGCATTCAGCAAAACAATCAATGGTTGGACTTGCCACAATTAACCCAACCTCCCTTGATAATGCATCTAATCTCAAAAGGCTGAATAAGAGCTGTCTGACGTAAGTTTTCAATTAAAGCTTTTTGGTAGAGGGGCTCCATCCTTTTGAAGGGCAAAGACGTTCATAGTAACTTTGCACGCGAAATCACCACGTTACCAAGTACTCGAGGTCTGGAGGTTCTACATATATCCTACAATGGTATACTAGACACCAATTCTAGAAGACAATAGCCTCCAGAGTAACTTTACGGGCTATAATTCGTCCATCAACATAAACTAAGGACGACAACGCTTCCAACCAGTATAGCTGACTCCATATATTTTAAGTACTCACAATCCCTCGATGCGCATGTCAACTTGGGTCGCCATAAAACCAAGTAGGAAATCCCTTTCCACCAAAAGCCACCTATTTCACAGATAGCATGACCTTAAAGCACATTAGCATCTGGCCTGTATCTAAGCATAGTATTATCTTAACTTCTACTCGAGGATAGCACCATTATTTTTGTAATGTGTCACACCAACTACGTTTCTCAATATTTGAGCATTTTTGTGAAAGTAATCAGCTTGTCCCAAAGAGCTCTTAAGTTTCAACTCATCTGTGCGATCCACTCGAAACTTTTGGAAGCAGGCAAAACAAGACACCAACCACACAATTTGCAATTTGACAGTACATGTCACAGAGCAAATCAAGAACATTCTTTCCGACACAATGTACATGCCACACAATTCTTATTGACCCGGCAAAGAATATTGTTTTTACAAACATTGTAGGGCTAGAACTAGCTTAGAACTTCACATGAAGCAGGATAAGACTCTGCCTAGGCAACCAATTACAGCATACTTTGGTCATGTTTATTTGCTTGCGGCAATGGAGTACGGATGTTTTTGGAAGTCCATGATGGAGCTTTGCTCAGCACTTGTCACCTCCTTTACTCGTAAAGTTAACTTTTCATTCTGTCTGAGATCAAGCATGAACATGACAAGAAGTGCAAGACAGGTGAAGGGGATTCTGGTAAGTGGCTCTCAACCTCAGCTGCAATGAAGACGCCCCCTTGAAGGTCAATTTGGGTTCACAATACAGCTATTGAACACAATCACTCTACTGAAGATAAGTCCACCCAAACATTACTGTGCTGTACAGCACAACAATTTCAGCAATTTTGGCCCGGTAACCATAGAAAAAAAAAACCAGAGACCACGTCTCATGGCTTCAGCACTCCCAAATGGTATGCAATGGTTTCCCAAGCTTTGAGAAGGCAAATAAAGCTATGGAGCTGAAACACCAGGTCTCCTTCCATAACGGCGATGACGTCTCTGAAAATACAATAATGCATTTGCATAATGCACTTCATCAACATCGGGCCACATGACATCCATGAAAAACAGTTCCGTGTACGCAAGCTGCCAGAGCAAGAAATTGCTGAGTCTTTGCTCTCCACTAGTCCGGATCAGCAGATCTGGGTTCCTTATATCACCAATCCAACTCGTCCCCAGCTGGTCCTCCAGGTGACGCTCTGTTATATCCTTAGGGTTCAGTTTTCCTTGCTGCACATTAGCTGCAACTCGTTGACAAGCTTGGACAATATCATAGCGACCACTATAACTAGCTGCAACTGTAAATTTTAATCCAGTATTGTTAGCCGTCTTCTGCTGTACTTTGTGAATCAATGACTGCAATGGCAGTGGGAACCTCTGAGTATCTCCAATAACACGAACTTCTATGTTCTCCCTATCACAAAAATAGTAAGCATCAGAAGTGTAAGATTTCAGAAAAGCTTAGAAACTTTCTACTGAAAGTTGACAAGTTGAATTACCATCTGGAACATGTATAATCATGTGAAGAACTTCAAATTATAAGCCGGACCCACTACTTGCTATAAGGAGAATCTAAATAGAGGCGTCCTTCACAAGCCAAATATACATTAAGACCTTTGCTGCAATTAGAAACTCCCTGCACCTCCCGCGTCCACAAACTAGAGAGAGAGAGAGAGAGAGAGAGAGAGAGAGAGAGAGAGAGAGAGAAACAAATAGTGCTCTAGTGTGCTACAATTAGAAAACATTTGAAACTTTTTGTGCTTCCAGCATCCACAAACTAAGAGATGTAGAAACAAATTGTACCTTCAACAAACAAATGCACAATAAATTTCTGAATTCCTGATACAAGAACAGAAGAGCCTGGGCTAAAAAACCATAAGAAAAGCCTACAACCAAGAGTTTAGGAAGAAAATATTTCTGGAGGTGAAATCACTTTATGCATTGTCGCCGACTTGATGACTTGGCAGCACAATGATGTGGTAGCATGATGTGTGGCAGATTTTCACATGCACAAGCTGCTTTCTCACGTAGATGTTTTTAGCCTGTGCATGCTGTTTCCCAATTGTGACTTGCTTTTAGCAACTAATTACTGTAAAAACTCAGATGCTTTTAAACAGTTGCTTAAAAAAGCACTGATTTGTCTTGATGAGTTTGTTTTGAGAACTTTGGCAGGAGTCATCCAAGGCCGATGGGGGGTATGTCCACAATGTTGTACAGTTCCTACCCGAAATGCTCCTCAAACACGTACACCAGTCATGAAACAAGATGATATATGCCTCTGAGTTAACACCCCTTCATTGAGAATAAATTGTCCCTGACATTGTGCTTTGTGATTATACCTTCAGAACCAGCTAATAGTTTTCTACATAGGCAATTCATAACAGCAACCTACCAGACACACGGACACTTCCTAACAGGGCAACCTTGGCTTTCCCATACAAGAAACAAATAGTAACGCAGTGGATGCCGTCGCGAGAGCTGCCATGCTTGTAGGAAATGTTGGGGTAATTGCCAATATGGCCGGCCGGACACGCCCATACTAACACAACTAACCTTATTCTTATACATAATATGAATAAGGACTCAGTGAGAGTGATCAGACTATCACAACAGACTCCAACACACACTGCGTACTCTCCTTCTCCCTCACCGCACGAGCATGCACATGCATCCACACTCACGCACTCCTTTCAGGGAAAAAATAATTATCACGGTTTATCTTAAAAAAAGGACCATGTTGGTGAGCAATATCATCTTTAGATGGCTGAAGTCTTTCTGCAAGAATAATTGCAACTGGCTGTTATTTTTTTATTAGAGACTACCAACTTACTTAACCAAAGTGTCGACCTCTTCTGTCAAGACGTTCTGGAACAACTGCATCAAAATTGAAATCTCCACCTGGTACAAGCAAATCATCTCCAATTCACTACAAGAAGGCACTTGAACCACCATATAAAGCATTGAAGGAACCAATTATAAGATCCTCAATCTTAATGCAACAATAATTAACAATACTTCTCTGGAAGCTAAATGGAAGTACCTGAAAATTTATGACAAAAACACAGCTGATGTTTAACACCATAAACATCTCAGAAATCTAGTCATCCATAAGAGTGTACCGTCTCTCCTATTGTTTTCTTCAATGTTTAATTGCGGTGTTTCTGTACCACCCATATGGCATTTTTCATCAACCATCCTCAAAGGTTCACATGGAATAGGAGCAGACCAACAAGGTATGACACATTAATGACATAAGAAAACATATGATTTGCAAAAAAAGTGAAAGGTGTAATTTGCAAGACATATAACAGCATCCAAACACAGTGGCTAATAGTCTCATCTACGTGTAGGGTGCAGCACGAACAAGTCCAATCATAGCCAAACCATGTCCCCACTAGCGAACTAGCATGAGCCATAAACCGCATGAAGTAGAGTATATGGCGGCTAATCCGCAAATCCCAGAGGAAGGACCAAGATCTGTACATGAAGGCATGAGATGGGCCAGCATCCAGCCAAGACTGCAATCGTGAAGGCCGACACTCCAAACTCTGCTGCCGCAATACAATATGCCGACCAATGCTAACATAATATTAAAAGATAAAGACTATCTGACACTGATCCGCAACTGAGGGCCAGCACCATTCCCCATGCATGTAGACGTTATTCTAAGCATGTCGTGCTTCTATAGCAAGACAACTTCTCTATCAGTAGATTATACATCCCATACTATATTTTTTGCGCTTGATGGTGTGTATCATGTGGTTGAGGATTCTCTATCCTCCGTAAACACCGATTCTGATATAAAACCTTATTTCAACAAAAGAGTTTGATGCATGGTGTCATAATCCTAATGTTGAAGGCTCAGTCTCTTTAATCAAGAACTCCAATGTTGCAATCTCAGTCTGTTTAGTCACGAACTCCAATGTTGACTTTACTTTTCATTATCATTCAATAAGTTGTCTGACCATGATGTGCATTTGTCTGATCATGATGCTAATGTAAACAGATAATTGGATTCTGTTTTATAAGAACTTGCTGATATGTTTCCATTAGAATGCACCGGCTACATTCAACCAAATGATGGATAGGATTTTCAAAGAATACCGATCATTGTGGGCGCTTTCTTTGACAACATTATCGTCTTCTCCAAGAGTGAGGCAGAACATAGACAACATCTGCTACAAGTTTTCCAAGCACTGCGAAAACATAGATTGGTTATCAATGGGAAAAAGAGCGAGTTTTTCTTGCTAGAGATACATTTTTTGGGACACATCGTCTCAGCAACAAGAATAACAATGGACCCAGCCAAAGCAGAGACCATTCGGATTGGCTTGATTTGAAAAATGTTCATGAAGTTCAAAGTTTTATGGGCTTGTGCTCTTATTATCGGCGGTTCATTCGGAAATTTGCAGAGACTGCTTCTCTCTTACATATTCTGACTCGAAAAGGAGATCCTTTTACTTTGGGACTGATAGAGATTGCAGCCTTTTAAACTCTTAAGGAAAAGTTGACAATTGGACCAGTGTCGGCCATGCCAGACTAGCAAAAGCCATTTGAAGTTTACTGTGATGCTTGTGGTCGTAGCCTGGGCACAGTTTTGATGCAAGAAGGCAATGTCATTGCTTGCGAGGACAGGATGTTTTCACGTCCTGAATTGGTTGCACAGATTTACGAGAAAGAGATGTTGGCAATTATCCATGCTCTTACGCAATGGCAACACTATCTACTCGGAGCCGACTTTACAGTCTTTACAGACCATCAGAGTTTACGATAATTGTCGCAGAAACAGCTTTCCAAAAAGCAGATGCGGTGGGCTAACATCTTGTCACAGATTCACTTCCAGATAGTCCATGTTCAAGGACAGAAGGACTTAGTGGCAAATGCATTGTCTCGAAAGCCCTTGGTTCTGGCTATTTCCGCAATACATCATCGAAGCTTCGAGGATATGGTAGACCAGTACGCCACAGAATACAGAGTGGGGAGACAGTTGTAGGCTATTCCATACGAACGGCCATTTGATGTCCAAAACGATGCACTAAGGCCAAAAACGGCTAACAAAGGGTTGTTTGTTAATTTAAGGATTAGGAAATAGTCCAATAGTCAATTGACACAAATACAAAAGTATGGCACTCTTGTCTCCTCTACCTTGGGTCTTTATGGTCCTATTTTGGTGGAGAACGGCTAAATGTCCCATTCTTTTGGCTAAAATCACTATATCTAGGTGTTTTCGGCGGCTAACATTAAAGTTTGGGTCCAAAGTAATGGCCTTTTGTTCCATTTTGTATTTCACAAAATCAAGCTAGAAGATAAGAAATCTCTCTTTTCAGGCTCTAAAAACAACACCATTAATGCCAAATCACCTAGTTTTTTCAAATGTCTATTTTTTTCACCTTCCCTCCATTTTCTGAGGGTTTTTTCTCTTTTTGTTGCATTTTTAAGTCACACCCCCTTCCTCTTCAATCTCTGAGCTTCCATGGCATCCACTACACGTCGTCCTTCTCATAGTATAATGTCTTGTGATTTTCATAACATCAAAGAAATAGTCTTTGACAACCCATGCCTTTTTCTGTGAATGACTGGGTAACAATGCTCCCTTCATGAAAAGGTGTCCACAGAGTGAAAAGAACCAAGTCAGATGAAGTGAAAAACCATTGGAAAGGTTGTGTTCTTGCCTTCAAAGAGACCGAGAGTGGCTATGGCCAAAGACATGGTGTTAAACTTGGATGAACATTTCATTCTCCATTCTCATTGTAAGCAACACAAAAGCTTATATATTTGATACAACCAATCTTTATCTCATTGTTCTCTCAATTTATTTATTTTTTTGCTTTAGTTTCAATTATCTTTCCATCAACAACCATGGAGTAGCAACCTATTGAGAGCTAAAGTGGTGCATTCAAAGCTATTCACAAAGGGATTGCAAATGTAATGGACGTTGGGCCATCCTCTCTTTATAAAACAATTGGTATACTTGTGTATTTTGCAAAATACAGGGTTTCATCAAGAGAAGATGCACATGAAGAACTACATGAGTTTCTTGTTCCCACCATACAATCACTAGAATGGGAAGCCCCCGATCCAAGTACCTTGAAATCCAAAATCAAAGAAGATATCCTCAAAGCTATGTCTCCGAGAGTGATTTCAAGAAGGATGAAGATTCAATGGTTCGTGCCTATACATGTCTTTGTGGCATGTTTCAAAACAATGGATTTGTAGAGGACAAGAATGATGTGGCTTAATAGAAGACTGTATATGATTGAACTAGACATCGTACTTGGAGAGGGTACTTGGAGAAGGTGGGGTACCAAGGAGACTTTCCATATTGGTGACAATATCAGTTGTACAGTAAGCCCAAACTCTATGTCTATCTCATACAAGCTATGCCGTTAAGTCATTACTTTTGGGCAATGACTTCAGGAGATGGAGAAGCAAGCTAGGTAGTTGGGTCCCTCTAGACTCTGAGAAGAACTATCCAAAGTTTGAATTGAAAATCATAGTCTATCCATTCACTAATCCTAAAAACCTTATAGTAACATCAAACTAGAGACTACAATATGTCAAAGAATCTCTCAAGTTTCTGGATGGAACGAGGGAAAGCTAGACAAACCCTTCTTTCTTGGATTACCTGCCCTCTTCAAAAACACAGATTAGGGATCGACACGCCCAAGTGGTCGGGTTACGTGCGACCACAACAAGCAAAAAGAATTATTGTGCTTCTTTGAACTTTCCTTGAGTTATGATACCAAATACTACCAAGGAGCTCTGATACCAATGTGATATGCAGTGGAAGTGAATGATGGTCTATGGCTCAAGATGAGTGATCAGTAGGTCCTCAAGGTTCCTTTTACTTAACGGAAGGGAGAGACTTCCCTACTTAGAGAGAGAATGTGCAATGACCGAAACAAGAGTGGAGTGCAAGAGTGCTAGAGAGAAAGAGGAGATGACACTAGATGGGGTCCCAAATCCCCCTCCAAGGGCCCCCCTCTCTATTGCTAGAGAGGTATTTGCTTAAGATTGCACAAAGGCCTGGTACAATGCTTCTAAATGCTGTGGTACTTGATGACAATGATGTCGACGACGACCGCAACGACGGCTGAGGGCTGAAAATGAAAAACGCTAGGGCTGAGGCTGGCTGAAAACTGAGCGCTATCCTAGGGCTGAATTCTACAACTGTGCTGGTGACGACGACGATGACGACGCGACGATGAGGCTATGCAAAAATATTGATGGCTCCTGAAATCTGAAAACGCTGGCTGAAACTGATGGCGTTCGTGGGATCCGGTGAGGAATCTAGTACGAAAAGTGTGTAAGGGTGTAGTACTGCGAGGCTAAAGGTTGATCTACTAATGCAAAACGCAAGGGCTGAAAACTCTGATCTTGGTGGCTGGAACGTTGATGCTAGACCTCCAAAAACGCTAGTCCTGCTGTTGAGAAAACGCTAGAGAGGCTATCACTCTGCCGGGCACTATGCTCTCTTCTCTATCTTGTAGATTTGTAAGCTCCAATTCATTCTTGGTTGCATCAATTTAATGCTTACTTTGTGTCACGTGACACATCCAACCCTATCTGTCCGTGGACAAGCTACAGCATGACCAAGGTTCGGTTCAGTCAAGTCAGTCTAGAATAGGAAGTGATCTGGCACTTTTGTGAGTCTATTCGCAGACCGTGCATGTCCAGACACTTAGAGTAGATGCATATCCTCCGGTTGCACACAGCATGATCATCAGCATTCCCATTAGAATCCATCACAAGCATTTTCCAATGCATTAGACCTATTTTCCCTATTTTTGACATTTTTCACTTATTTATTAAGTGACTTTTGTTGGAAACTAGGTAGGGCAATTTTGCTCAGATAATATAAAAGCAAACCAAAGTTAGCACTTTCTGGCAGAGGAGGCAGCAGGAGCATTGCTCAACAGGCCCACTCTCAGCAAGAACAAGAACCCAGCAGCCTGGCGTTTTCCCCTCAGTAGGCCAGCGTTTTCAGCCTACAGATCTAGCGTTTTCCACTCAGCTATACCAGCGTTTTGCATCAGCAAATTCAGCGGTTGAAAACCCAGCAGAGGTAGCGTTTCTGCAGCAGTATCACAGCTATAAGGCAGCGTTTTTAGGGCAGATTTCCAGCAACGTTTTCCATCACAGATTCAGCCCTACACTTGGCGTTTTGGACAGCCTCAGCCAGCGTTTTTAGGACAACAACCTCAGCGTTTTGGGCAGCCCTCATCAGCGTTTTGCACCAGCACTTCAGCACCAGTAGCATAGCGTTTTTGCGGCAGATATTCAGCAAACAGTTTCAGCCATTCGAAGCACTCAGTTTTCAGCATTAGCCTCGTCCTCGTCGTCCACACAGTCGACATCGACATAGCAAGCATTTAGAGTTCCATAGCATCTTGTACCAGATTGTGCAATCAATAGTAGACCTCTCTCGCCATAGAGAGTGGCGCCCTTGGAGGAGGGTTTGACAACTTGTCTGGTGTCGTATTCTTCTATTAGGTGCAGCGGAATGATTGTTTGCGCTTTGCTCAAGATGAGTGCTCCGAACTGTGCTCAAGGTTCCTTTTAGTTCTTATGGAAGGGAGAGCCTTTCGTTCTTTATGGAGAGTGTTGTGATCACGAACAAAGTGAGTGGATATTGTGCGTGCAAGTGAATGAGACTGAGAGATAGAGAGAGAAGAGAGATACGACACCAGAGACGTTGTAAAACCCTCCTCCGAAGGCCCCACTCTCGTCGGCGAGAGTGGTCTACTTATGATTGCACAAAGTGGTACAATGCGGATGCAATGGACTGATGCAACTTGGGACTATGCCGATGACGACGACGACGACTTTAGGGCTGAAATCTGTGGTCTTCTAACTACTGAATTTCGGGACTGTTTCGGGGCTCAAAATGACTGTTTTGGCTGCGTTTTCGAGGGCTCAATTTAGGAATCCTCTGCAACCAACTAGGGTTGGATCTGCTGTCATGTGGAATGCTGAAAAACGTTGAACATCTGTTGCATTTATGGCTGAAACCAAAAACGCTGGGCTGCCTTGGAAACGCTAGAAAAACGCTGGGGTTGTCTGGAACTTGGCGATGATACAAGGGCTGAAAAACGCCAGGGATCTGGGGGGTGCTGGCACTATGCAAAACCCTAGGGATCTGGTGTTGAAGGCGAGGATGGCAATGCTGAAAACGCCAAAAATGGGGAGGTGCTGAGGATGTCCAAAAACGCTAGGGTTGAGGGTTTTTGCTGAGAAGGTGCCTATTGAGCGGGGAGCTCCTGCTGCCTCTTCTGCCATTGACTGCTAACTTGGGTTTACTTATATATTAACTTAGCAAAATTGCCCTACCTACTTTTGTTGGAAAGTCACTTAAAAATAATAAGTGAAAAATGTCAAAAATAGGGAAAACAGGCTAAATACACTGGAAATTTCCCCTGATTGAATCTGATGGATTCTGAAGGAAATATTGATGATCATGCTGTGTGCAACCAGAGGATATGCATCTACACTAAGTGACTGGGCATGCACGGTCTACGAATAGACTCACAAAAGTGTCAGATCACTTCTAATCTAGACTTGACTGGACTGATTGAACCCTGATCATGCTGTAGCTTGTCCACGGACACATAGGGTTGGATCTGTCACGTGACATCCCCTCCTTTTCAAAGTGAGGTACTGCTACCGAACTGTATGGCGTCGAGACTCGAGGGAGATCGCCAATAGCATCCGGAATCCTGGAAGGGACTCTTCGCTAGCCCACTCTGATGTGTGGGTCGTGCGGTACTTGAACTTCATAAACGTCTGCAACGCTTGCTTCTTTGGGCCGCGCCGAGAGCGACACAAAGCTTTCTGTGGCTCCTTCCTTGCTTCAACTTCGTCTAGAGACCTGCTTCGTTCGTCTTCAAGAATCTCCATGGCTGAAAATTCCGGAAACCATTTCCAACACAAAACCATGAACAGACCCATTCCATGTAAAGTGCGTGGAAAACATCGCGTCTTCGCTAAAGACTGTGTATGCAATGTAGATGAACATAGAGACAGAGTGACAAACCGTTCATCAAACACATACAAACAATGCGACCGAATCTTTTTTGTTTGATCGAAATCAATCAACTGTGGCAAATCACAATGGAAATGCCCATGCTTGGTGCTCATACTTCCATGTGCTCTGTCTACAACTGTGTCATGCCAAGGAAGAGACATGGAATGTGACTTCCTTGAATGCATACCAAGGAAGAGACATGGAATGTGACTTCCTTGAATGCATACTTTTCAGCTTTTCATGAAAAATCCGCATACCATCCATGAGTGAGAAACGTGCTCAACATACAATATGTCATGCCTAGGAAAAGAGATCACATAATGATGCTGACTAAAATACAAGAAGCGATCACGAATGAAACATTCGAACAATGCGTGCGTATCAATCATGCGAACACATAATACTTCCTATGAGGGTTCTTTGGACCTAGGCTCGAGAGCCAAGATCAGTGCTTCGTGATTGATCGAATCTACAACGAGGTTAGCTTCGCTAGAAAAAGCATCCACTAACACATCATCCTTGTAAACAATCACATCTTCTTCATGAAACTCATCATGCTTGTGAGAAATCAAATCTTGATCATGCAAAACATCATACTTGTCATTGTCATCCAAATCATCATGTTGATCATTGTCATTCAATTCATCATCATGCAAATCATCATGCTTGTCCTTATCATTCAAATCATCATGCTTATCATTGTCATTCAAATCATCATCATGCTTCACACAATCATGCAAATCCTATGTGTCATGCTCTGGAGAAAAAGAGACTGAGAGAGTCTCTTTCTCCTGAATCCTTTCAATCTTGTCCTGCATATTAGCAATGAGAGATGGAGAATGAACAATGTCCTCTCCATGAATGACAATAGGAGAATCACTGTCGGCATTGAGAGTTATAGTGTCAGCCGAAAAATTCATGAGAGCGTCATTATCACGAAACCATCGAATGCCCAAAATCGTATCACATCCTGAGAGAGGAGAAACAACAAATCTTCTAGTGAAGGCAGCGTGTTGAATTCCAAACAACACATCAAGGCACTCCTCCGTGAGGAGAGCGTCCATACCGGGAACAAAGCCAGAGACCTCGATAGGAGATCTCGGACTACTTCGAGGCGGACACTCTCAACAAGAGAGGGACTGATCACATCATGCATACTACCTGGATCAAACAATATGACAAAACGTTGCCCCGACGTACGACCATAACATTTAATGAGAGAATCATCAATGATAGGGTCCTGAGAAACTTAGGGCACACTCGTTTTATCATTAATTGCATTGACAAAGGAAGTGGGTTCTGGGGGTTCTTTAGATTCATTCGATTCAAGCTTAAGACATATTCTTTTTATGTGACCCTTAATGTAACAATGAAAACAACGACCTTCCTTAGAATAAGTGCTTTGCTCTTCCGCCGTGATGTATCCTCCTACAATTCCTTGTGCTACCTTTTCATCTGGAGTAAGCTTAGGTTTAGCAATTGTATTAGCCTTGCCCTTGGATTCATTGAAAGAATTCTTTTCTGAGAGACTGTTGGAAGATTGGTTAGAAGAGTTACCATTCTTACCGCTCTTTCCGTTCTGAGAAGTCTGCGAGGTACTTGTGGAAGTCTTGTTCTCCTTAGGCTTTCCCTTGTTGTGCTTCATTTCTTGTGCGAGAGCGATCGCTACCGCCTTGTTGAGATCGATTGGATCAAGCACCTCGACATCGTACTTGATATACTCGTGCAATCCAAAGAGAAAAGCCTCTTTGCGCTCATCATCCGATTTTCGTAATTGAGTACCTAGCTGCAAAACACGATTAGAAAAAGACATGACTGGCATCATTTTGCTTGAGAGAGCGCCAATCGTCCTTCAATCGTGCGAAGTACTGAGGTGGGATAAACCACGCCTTGAGCTTGTCTTGGAAATCAGCCCAATTGAAGGAAAGGGACATGAATCCGTCGGCTTCTTCTAGGTGCGCGGCTAGCTGTGCCTCTTGTCATGCGTGGTACCAATTGATGGCATCACCGGCAAGGTACATAGCTGCCGTCAAAACTTTGCTATTTCTTGTCTTCTTAGTTGTCGCAAAATAAGCATTAAATTGATGCAACCAAGAATGAATAACCGCAGCATCCATCTTACCGTCATACTTTCTGAAAGTCAACTTCTCTGTCACTGGATGGTTGGAATCCGCATCGTGGCTTGCACCACTTGAGAAACTCCCACGATCCTTGGGTGGTTCGGTCTTCGAGGCAAGTACCTATCGAACCAATTCTTGAGTTCGTAGTTCTCTTTGAGGCTCTCGCTCGATCTCCAAGGCCGCGATTCGTGCTGCCTCTTCCACCTTTCTTTGTTGTTTTCTTTCTTTGCGTGCATCACGCTCGCGTTGCGATTTGCTTCTTGTTTGTCCATCATGGCCATCATCTGCTTGACCATTCCCTCCATAGGGTTTGGTACACTTGGTGACGTAGATTGCGAAGGGGGAGTGTCGAAAAAGTCTCTTGGTGGGGAAAAATCTTCGCCGCCTCTCTCATGCTCATCACCTGTATGCGAAGTATCCATTCCGCTTCGGGTGACGACCATGCACTATGATCTTTGGTCCTTAAGTCCACGAGGAACTTGGGTTCTTGAGGGTCTTGGGGTCTTGGGGTCTTGTGGGTCTTGAGGTTCTTGAGGTTTTCTTTTGCTTGCAAACCGCGTTTGAGAAGGATCTTCTCTTCACCCGAGTTCTACTCCTTTCTGCGGGCGCACCCATTGGCGGCCTTGCGCTCAGATAAAGGTTGTTTTTTCCCCACCTCACGTCGATGGGCCGGCCGCTAAGTGCACGGTCCGCTCTCAATGAGTGAAAAGAGACACAAGGGGAGGCTGGACAAGCCCTTCTTTCTTGGGATTCCTGTCACTCTTCAAAAAACACGATTAGGAATCGACACGACCAAGCGAACTTGGGTTCGTGCGACCTCAACAAGCAAAAAGAATTCTTGTGGTTCTTGTGGTTCTTTCCTTGAGTGATACAGAACAGTGCTAAAGCTCTGATACCAATGTTAGGTGCAGCGGAATGATTGTTTGCGCTTTGCTCAAGATGAGTGCTCCGAGCTGTGCTCAAGGTTCCTTTTAGTTCTTATGGAAGGGAGAGCCTTTCGTTCTTTATAAAGAGTACTGTGATCACGAACAAAGTGAGTGGATATTGTGCGTGCAAGTGAATGAGACTGAGAGATAGAGAGAGAAGAGAGATACGACACCAAAGACTTTGTAAAACCCTCCTCCGAAGGCCCCACTCTCGTCAGTGAGAGTGGTCTACTTATGATTGCACAAAGTGCGGATGCAATGGACTGATGCAACTTGGGACTATGCAGATGACGACGACGGTGATGACGACGACGACTTTAGGGCTGAAATCTGTGGTCTTCTAACTGCTGAATTTCGGGACTGTTTTGGGGCTGAAAATGATTGTTTTGGCTGCGTTTTCGAGGGCTGAATTTGGGGATCCTCTCCAACCAACTAGGGCTGGATCTGCTGTCGTATGGAATGCTGAAAAACGTTGAACATCTGCTGCATTTATGGCTGAAACCAAAAACGCTGGGCTGCCTTGGAAACGCTAGCAAAACGTTGGGGTTGTCTGGAACTTGGCGATGATGCAAAGGCTGAAAAACGCCAGGGATCTAAGGGGTGCTAGCGCTATGCAAAACGCTAGGGATCTGGTGTTGAAGGCGAGGATGGCAATGCTGAAAACGCCAGAAATGGGGAGGTGCTGAGGATGTCCAAAAACGCTAGGGTTGATGGGTTCTTGCTGAGAAGGTGCCTGTTGAGCGGGGAGCTCCTGCTGCCTCTTCTGCCATTGAGTGCTAACTTGGGTTTGCTTATATATTAACTTAGCAAAATTGCCCTACCTACTTTTGTTGGAAAGTCGCTTAAAAATAATAAGTGAAAAATGTAAAAAATAGGAAAAATAGGCTAAATGCACTGGAAAATTCCCTTGACTGAATCTGATGGATTCTGAAGGGAATACTGATGATCATGTTGTGTGCAACCAGAGGATATGCATCTACACTAAGTGATTGGGCATGCACGGTCTACGAATAGACTCACAAAAGTGCCAGATCACTTCTGACCTAGACTTAACTGGACTGACCGAACCCTGATCATGCTGTAGCTTGTCCACGGACACATAGGGTTGGAGGTGTCACGTGACATCCTCTCTCTCTCTCTCTCTCTCTCTCTCTCTCTCATGCACCATCATTCACACTGTCTATTCACTTTGTTTGTGTCCGTTGCACTCTCTCACTAAAGGAACGGAAGGCTCTCCCTTCCGTAAGTAAAAGGAAACCTTGAGCACAGTTCGGAGCACTCGTCTTGAGCAAAGTTCAACATTCACATCCGCTGCACCTTACATTGGTATCAGAGCTTTGGCAGTGTTATGTATCACTCAAGGAAAGAACCACAAGAACGTACACAAGAATTTTTTTTGCTTGTTGCGACCGCACGTAACCCAAGTCCTCTTGGGCGTATCGATTCCTAATCGTGTTTTTGAAGAGTAACAAGAATCCCAAGAAAGAAGGGCTTGTCCAGCCTCCCCTTGTGCCTCTTTTCATTCATTGAGAGCGGACCGTGCACTTGGCGGCCCGCCAATCGACGTGAGGTGGGAAAAAGCAACTTTGGTGTGAGTGCAAGGCCACCAAGGGGTGCGGTGCACCCGCGGAAAAGAGCAGAACTCGGGTGAAGAGAAGATCCTTCTCTAACACAGATTGCAAGCGAAAGAAGACCCTCAAGAACCCCAAGAACCAAGACCCCCAAGAACCCAAGTTCCTCGTGAACTTAAGAACCCAAGACCACAAAAACCGTCGACTTCAGTGGATGGTCATCACTCGAAGCAAAATGGATACTCGCTTGGAGGTGATGAGCATGAGAGAGGCGAAGAAGAATTTTCCCCACCAGGAGGTTTTTCTGACCCTCCCCCTTCCCCATCTACGCCAAGGATTGCACTAACTCCTATGGAGGAGTTGAAGCGGTTGTTTATGGAAGGAAAGTTAGAACGCGAAGAAAGAAAAGCAGAAAGAAAGGCCGACGAAGAAAGGAGGGCAACCATAGATCGTGAATACGAAGAACAAATGGCAGCCATAGAGCGTGAGCACGAGCCCGAGAACAAAGAAAGAGAAGCAAGGTTTGATCGCGAGAACAAAGAAAGACAAGCAGCATTTGATAGCGAGAACAAAGCAAGTCAAGCAATGAACGACCGACACATGAAAGAGATGTTGCGACTCTTTTCTCAAGTGCAGGCACAGATGCAAGAGATTTGGAATGGATACTTCGCTTCGAGGTGATGAGCATGAGAGAGGCAAAGAAGAATTTTCCCCACCAGGAGGTTTTTCTAACGCTCCCCCTTCCCCATCTACACCAAGGATTGCACTAACTCCTATGGAGGAGTTGAAGCAGTTGTTTATGGAAAGAAAGTTAGCACGTTTCACTCATGAATGAGCACGGATGTATGCGGATTTCTCATGAAAAGCTAAAAAGTATGCATTCAAGGAAGTCACATTCCATGTCTCTTTCTTAGCATGACAGTCGTAGAAAGAGCACAAGAAAGATTGAGCATCAAGCATGCACATTTCCATTATGATTTGCAACAGTTAATTGATTTAGATCAGAAAGAAAAGATTCGATCTCATTGTTTGCATGTGTTTGATGAACGGTTTGTCACTCCGTCTATATGTTCATCTACATTGCATGCACAGTCTTTAGAAAAGACGATATTTTTTCCAATCACTTTACATGGAATGGGTATGTTTTTGTGTTGGAAGTGGTTTCAAGAATTTTCAGCCTCGGAGATTCTTGAAGAAGGTAGACGCATGACTCTAGACGAAGTAGAAGCATTGAAGGAGACTCAGATGACTTTGTCGCTTTCGACGCGGCCCAAAGAAGAAGGCATTGCAGACCTTTATGAAGTTCAAGTATCGTGCGACCCACGCATCAAAGTGGGCCGACGAAGAGTCCTTTCGAGGATTCCGGATGTTGTTGGCGATCTCCCTCGACGCCATACAGTTCGGTACCAGTACCTCACTTTGCAGAGGAGGGGATGTCACGTGACACATCCAACCCTATGCATCCGTGGACAAGCTACAGCATGACCAAGGTTCAGTTCAGTCAAGTCAATCTAGAATAGAAAGTGATCTGGCACTTTTGTGAGTCTGTTCGCAGACCGTGCATGTCCAGACACTTAGAGTAGATGCATATCCTCCGGTTGCGCACAGCATGATCATCAGCATTCCCATCAGAATCCATCACAAGCATTTTCCAATGCATTAGACCTATTTTCCCTATTTTTGACATTTTTCACTTATTTATTAAGTGACTTTTGTTGGAAACTAGGTAGGGCAATTTTGCTCAGATAATATAAAAGCAAACCAGAGTTGGCACTTTCTGGCAGAGGAGACAGCACGAGCATTGCTCAACAAGCCCACTCTCAGCAAGAACAAGAACCCAGCAGCCTGGTGTTTTTCCCTCAGTAGGCCAGCGTTTTCAGCCTGAAGATCTGGCCTTTCCACTCAGCTATACCAGCGTTTTGCATCAGCAAATTCAGCGGTTGAAAACCCAGCAGAGGTAGCGTTTCTGCAGCAGTATCACAGCTATAAGGCAGCGTTTTTAGGGCAGATTTACAGCAGCGTTTTCCATCACAGATTCAGCCCTACACTTGGAGTTTTGAACAGCCTCAGCCAGCGTTTTTAGGACAACAACCTCAGCGTTTTGGGCAGCCCTCATCAGCGTTTTGCACCAGCACTTCAGCACCAGTAGCATAGCGTTTTTGCAGCAGAAATTCAGCAAGCAGTTTCAGCGATTCGAAGCACTCAGTTTTCAGCATTATCCTTGTCCTCGTTTTCCACACCGTCGACATCGACATAGCAAGCATTTAGAGTTGCATCAGCATCTTGTACCAGATTGTGCAATCAATAGTAGACCGCTCTCACCATAGAGAGTGGGGACCTTGGAGGAGGGTTTGACAACTTGTCTGGTGTCGTATTCTTTTCTCTCTATCTCTCAGTCTCATGCACCTTCATTCACAGTGTCTATTCACTTTGTTTGTGTCTGTTGCACTCTCTCACTAAAGGAACAGAAGGCTCTCCCTTCCGTAAGTAAAAGGAAACCTTGAGCACAGTTCGGAGCACTCGTCTTGAGCAAAGTTCAACATTCACTTCCGCTGCACCTTACACTTTGCAACTAAAAAGAAAACCAAAATAGTAAAGTTTTGACTGCTGCCATGTATCTAGTGAGTGATGCCATTAATTGGTATCAAGCCTAGCAAAAGGCACAGTTAGCTGAGCATCTTGAGCATGTCGCGGATGGAGTACCCCTCTCTTTCAGCTGGGTCAACTCCCAAGACACGTTCAAGGCTCATTTTATGCCACCACAATACCTTGATCGATTGATAGAGGATTGGAGAGGCCTTCAGTAGAATGGCACTCCTGTTATGTCTTTTTTTTTCAGAGAAAAAGATCCTTCTATTAGTTAATAAAAATTGCCCATAGGGCTACAGCCACCTCTACTAGAGAGGGCTACATCAATCATATGGGGAGACTCTCCCAACGAAAAAACAACATATGTACAATGAGGGCTAAATCAAGAGATGGGAGGAGGGAAAAGCCACACAGGTGGACGGTAGTGCCATCTGAGCTCACCCCGGACCATGGTGAAGAAAGGCCCAAGGCGCCAGAGTCAAAGGAGCTCCTCTCTGCGCTCTCGCATGCGGTCGGAGCTGCCTTGAAGTCTCTCGAAATGTCCCCTGAGAGTATGGATCAACCCCATCCAAAAATCTCGAGAAGTCTCCGCTGGTGGCGCAAGGCGAGCCTCAAAGATGCGGAAGCAACGGGCTCGCCAAATGAACCAGAGTGTCAAGCCACATACGAGCTCCAACACACCTCTCGCTCACTACACCACGCCTGTGGGGTAAGCTCTGTGGCAGGCTTGAGTGTAGGTCGACCCCCCTGTATCACTATCATCCTGCTGGTGAAGGATAGCTCAAACTGTAGTGCACGGCCCGTGAGAGTGGACCAGGCAGCTGCCCCCCAAGTGTATTGTCGTGATGTGGAAAGAGTCGGCATCAGCCGAAGGACCTGAAGCCAAATCTATTGTGCCATAGGGCAGTCCCACAAACAATAACACTGACTCTCCAAAGGGTGGTCACAAGTTGCGCATGTTGCCGAAAGGCCACTATGTACTAGCCAACTCCCCATTGTTGTAGCTCTATGTGCAACTAGCCACTGGAACAGAGTGACTCGCCACGACTGTCTGGTGGCCCACAACCTCGCCCAAAAGTCTGACAAGAACTCAGTTGTGAGACCCTCCTCCTGCCAATGAGGTGATGCAGTAGGACGAGCCTCTCTCCGTGCTGCCAGTATGTGACGTCCCAGTCAAACAGTGTACTGAAAGAAAGGGACCCCTGGATGATCGGCTGAGGAAGCAAGCTCACAGCGAAACGATCCTCTAGTCTCCTGCTCAGACCAACTCTGCACATCTCTGTAAAGATCCATCTGATGAAAGGTCTCCAAGGGCCTCCTGCCTGAGGCACTCGAGCTCTAAGCCGCTGAAGCAAAAACTCCTTCCAGGGCTCCTAGTCCTCTGACCACAAACTCCCAAGAAGGGCTTTGCTGTGCTGTGCTGGGTCTATGATCCCCAACCCCCCCTGAGAACAAGGTAGAGTGATGACCTGCCATGCTACTCTCGCCCAGGCTATCTGAATGTCACGCCTTGACCAAAAAAAGTTCTTCATCAACCTCTCTACCTGGCTGATATAGGAGCTCAAGAAGATCCAACAAGATGTAATGTACCACATAGTAGCCAACAGCACCTGGTTGGCTACTACAACTCTGTCTGCCAAAGAGAGTCATGCCAAACTCCAATGATGCAACTTCCTTCTAATCGACAAGAGGAGGGGAGCAATCTGTTGTTCACAAGACAAGTCCATGCCAACCTAACAGCCTAAGTAGCAAACTGCACTCCCTGGGGAAATCCATCTAAAACCCTCACCTGGTAGCCAATCACACGTAGGAGCACTACCAACCCAGAAAGCCATTGTCTTCCTCGAGTGGATCACTGCGCATGATGCACAACAAAAGGTCTCAAGAGCCTGCTCGCACATGTGCAAGTTGGCCTCCTGCCCTCCAAGTATAAAGTTGAGTCGTTTGAAACTCAGCATCCAGTAGCTCATCGCCCGAATAGGGAGCGCTAAGCCACGTAAACCAACTTGCTGTGAAACCAAGAATCTACTCATTGCCTCAGCATAGAACAGAAAGAGAAAGAGGGCTAGAGGGCAGCCCTATCTAACCGAGCATGTGAGCATGAAACAGTCTCCTCTACCTCCTGCCAAAAGCACCCGACTGTGTGCTCGTCTGTAGAGAGCTGACACACCTCTGATCCACGCATCTAAGAAGCCCATCCTACGTAGAGTACCCTCCAAGAAGTCCCAGTCAACTCTATCGTAGGCCTTCTTAAAATCGAAAAGAAGTATCACCAGATCCTCACCTCGAAGGCGCGCAAGGATAGACGCCTCCCAAAAAGTGAAGATGTTGTCAAGGATACTGCGCTCCTTGACAAAACCTGTCTCGGTCCCATGTATAATGCTCTCTAGAAGTGGTTGAATCCTCAAATTCAGAGCCTTGGCTAGAATTTTATAGGCTTAGTTGAGGGTGGTGATGGGCCACCACTGCC
The DNA here is from genome assembly GCF_014529385.1 of Adiantum capillus-veneris. Lineage (NCBI taxonomy): Eukaryota > Viridiplantae > Streptophyta > Polypodiopsida > Polypodiales > Pteridaceae > Adiantum > Adiantum capillus-veneris. Next base: position 691,478 of record NC_140938.1, read on the forward strand.
GAATCTCATCCAAGGAGCCACCCTCCTTGGGAATGAGGTAGATCAAGCCCTCACTCATGATGTGAGACATCTCTCTTGTGTGCAAGATGTACTGAAAAGCATTGCAAAGGTCTGAGCCCAGCAAGTCCCAGTACTCCAGGAAAAAACTGGGAGTCAAACCATCCTCACTGGGACAACTACCTCGGGGAAGTGCTCTGGGGGCCGCATGGAGCTCCTCTAGCTGGAGAGGCAGCTCAAGCCTCTGGCGCATCTCCTCAGTCACAAGACAAGGCATCTGTGCCCAAACCTACTCTTTGCATGTAGCCTGACACTTTGACTGAGGCTCTGCTGACAACAGGTCAGGGTAAAAGTCGATAGTAACTGCACGCATATCCTCTGGCTCTGAAGCAATTGACCCGTCAGGTCTCCTCAATTGGCCGACATTGGTGTGCGCATGACGAGGTTCCACTACCTCAAAGAAAGACCCAGTCACCCTGTCACCCACCTAAGTCCACTAAGATGCCTGTCAATGGAAAGCAAACTCATGACACCTCTCCTCTATGCTGGCAAGCTGGCGAGCCTGCTGCAACTGCTCCTCCAACCAAGGGTTGTCTGGATGCTGCTCATGCATCCCCAGCAAGGAAGCAACGCCCGTCAGTGGAGACGTTGCTCGTCCTCTCTCACTGCAGCCAGGCGGGCCGTAGACTCCTGGAGAAAGAAACCACTGAGCTAAGCAAGTCCAGAGGCCACACTATCAACAAGAGTTATGTGTGTCCAAGGCCTCTGTCCAAAGAGCCACCACTTGCTCTCTAAGCTCGGAGTCCAACAAGATCCTCTCAAGGATGCGTAGCATCGTGCTCCCCCTCTAACTATCTGTCACCGTGAGGATCATTGGTGCATGGTCCGAAAAAAATGTCCCAGCCAAGATGCTAACTGACCCACCCAAGTCACAAATGTGGTTACTAGCGTAGAAGCGATCTATCCAAGATAGATTCACTCCTCCCACTCTATGGTCCGAGCGAGAGAAGGCCAAGCTGTCTGGGGGCCTCACAAAGCCAGAGTACTGCCAAACATTTGAAACCCTCAAAGTCATACATAGCCTCTCCCAAGCTGCCAACTCAGCTTCGTGCACAGTAGCATGGCTACCTCCAATGTTGTCAGAGGGGTCCTCCAGCATGTTGAAGTCACCCCCAAGGCACCATTGCTCTGCATGAGGCAGAGACTCTACAATGTGAGAACTTAGCCAACGGCCACAAAGTCTGTACCAGGTCTGTACAGTGTAACCCCCAGGTCTCCCATGTGAGAGAACTCGAGGGCCTGTACCTACAGCCACTCCAGCACCGAGTCCAGAGTCCACTCAGACTGGTCCCAGCCACATAAGGGAAAAGAAGCCAACCGTTGAGTCCACGGCCTCTATCCCTCTAGCTGCAAGGAACAGAACATGAACTCTGAATCAAGTTGCCTCAAAGTCTGGTGAAGGATCGTCAAGAAACCACGTGAAATTGTAGGCAAAAAAATCCCACCTGCGACGAATGTCGAAACTCATCAGTCCACGAGGAACTGCTGCAAAGAGAGAGGTTTGCACCAAAAGGGAGGTACACAAGAAGGGTTGTCCCTCTCTCGCCAAGCGACTTGTGGCAAATGCGCTGCCAAGAGATCTCCAAGCCGTCGAGGAAGGTCCTACCCCATGGGTCGATTGCGGGGTAGGAACGAGGGGAGATGAGGAAGCAGTGGGGCTAGTGAGAGATGGAGGAGTGGTGGGGCGAGGTGCGGCAAAAGAAGAGGGGCGAGACGGGGAGGGGGAGGGAGGCGAGGGAGGGGCGGAGGAGAACTCAGGGGAAGGAGGGGTTGTCGAAGGTGAGACTGAGGTGGGGGGTGGATGAGACCTCTCCTGCTGAAGAGGGTTGAAACAGTTCCCTGTGGGAACCCACTGCTACTGGCACGAAGCCTGACGACCAACCGGAGGGCCAAGCTAACGTTGTGGTCCCTGTCGACGTCGACCATGAACCTGCTACCAACCCTCCTTTGCCTGAGCCCCAGGCTTGGAGGGTGAGTCTACCTGAGTACCCTGTGACTTCGTCTGCTGCTGCTAGCCAGCCCTAGGAGGCTGGGGCTAAACCTGAGGTGAAGGACGAGGCCTCCTTCGTGGACAAGCCTTCGCAAAACGACCAATCTGATGACAAATAAAACACTGACTTGAGAGGCCCAAATACTCCACACTTTGGCAGAGCCAACCACCACTCACCCGAGGTAGTAGAATGACCTTCGAGAGGGTCTGGGTGTCCCGAACAAGAACACGTACTGTGGGAATGCCAACTGCCTTGGCAGCTACAGAGGCTGTCGTACAGGGTGTCTCCAGAACAGTCCCAATCCCTAAGCATATCCTCGATACGAGCGGAAGGTACTCCCTCCTCAGGCCGGGGAAGCAGACTGAGATGGGAAGGTCTACCTCCTCGACAAGAACGTCGGTAGCTCAGTCCAAACCATGGCGCCACTGTCGAAAATGAGCTTGAATTGCTCGGATGGCCAAGGGACTCATCGCAATTACCTTGGATGCCATCTCGGGGGTCTCAAACTCTGTGGTAATAGCCACGCCCAAGAAGCTGAACATGCCCGCCTCTGCTAAGAGGCGGGCCTGGAGGAGGTCACGCACCTCCCCTCTGGTCTGATGCCGAGAATCTTGTAGATAACAAAGGTGACCTGAAGGTGCGCCAGCTCTGCCTCTAAGCTGGCTTGCTCTATCGGAGAAAGAGTAAGTCGAATGGTGGGTTATGTGGGGTCGGGCGAGGGGGCTTCAGTGGAGTCCCTCTATGGCGGGGCAGAATCCTCCCATCCGTGTTTGCTGCTGCGAAGGCAAGCGAAGGGGATCGAGGGTGTCGATGCGAATGAAGCGAGTCGTTGTTGTCTTGAACCAACACTGAAAGAAAAACCCAAGGTGGGGGTGGGGGGAATGTGGGCAGGCTGTCGACAGCGCAAGAAAGGGGGGATGAGGGACGGGCGAATAGCACAGGGCAACATGCGACGGAGGGGAGCTTAGGGCAACCCGGGGGGTGGATGTGGGGTGTGAATAGAGCGATGGCGATGGCGATGGCGATGGCGATGACGATGGCGATGGCGAAGGCAAGCAGGAGTGTCAGCAGCAGCAACGAGCAAGACGCTGAGATACGTTATCCAACATATGAGAAGGAACTTTACGCCGTAGTCCCCTGTTATGTCTTTTTCTAACCGTATTTGCAGATTGGCATTCAATTGCGTAAGGTGGCTTTCCTTTTTGGTTTGGACGAGTACATCAAGTTCGATGTGCAAGTCTTCGACCCAAAGGACTACGATGACACCGTTAGAATTGCTCTAGCGCAAGAAATGAAGCACAACAAAGGCAAGTCGAAGGAGAACAAGTCCATTACCCCTCAAGATCAACAGAATGGTAAGAATAACGATAATTTTTCTTCTCAATCTTCCACTACATCTAGAGTACAGAACTCTTCTCCTCATAATGATAATAAAGAAAAGGCTAAAACTAAGAAAACCCTGCCTAATGAAAAATCTGCTAAAGGAATAGTAAGAGGTTGATTAAGTATTGAAGAACGAATCGAGTATGAAAAGGAAGATGTTTTCAGTCTCACACTAAAGGTCACATGAAAAGAGTCTATCCTAAGAAAGAACCCACAGAATCCACATCTTCTGTTAATACAATAAATGAGAACACTAATGTGTCCCAAGTTTCTAATGGTCATGTAGATGAGTCTCTCATGCAGTGTTATGGTTATGGGAATGATCAACGCATTGTGATCTTGTTTGATTCTGATAGTATGCATGATGTGATTAGTGACTCGTGAAGAGTGCACGTTTAGAAGCTCTTCCAATAGATCCCATTGTGATCTCTGGATTTGCTCCAGGCATGCACTCCTCACTCACGCAGAATGTCCTCATGTGACCATCTTAGTTCAAACTGTCGATTTTCGTCGCAAGTCTGGCATCAAGTGGTTCAAAGATTATAATCCACAAGTTAGCTAGAAAGAAAACACTCTCTCACAGTCAAAAATGCTGCTCCTGTAATTCTTCGCTATGACAAGAATATACTGTCTTTGTCATTAATCTCTCTCTCTCATGTTTTGAAAGAGGATAAAGTCTCATAGTCCCTCTCAATACATAGTCCCACAGTCCAAAAAAATCAATCATTGCATTAAAACGAACCTCTCTCTGTCGTTCATTCTCCTAAGCACGACACGCATTTTGTGAATGATAGAGATTTGATTGTTTGTAAGAATCATTACGCCTTCAAGTTGCTCCAATCTGTATCGAGTACACCTTGGAGTGACCATCAAGCTAATTGGTTCCAGTCTTGTGAGTAGTTTGGTGGTTTGATTGATTGTGTTCCTAGTAAAGCTAACCCAATTGCAAATGCGATCAATCACACAGGACCGATCTTGGCTCTCAAGTCGAGGCCGAAAGAACCTAATCAAGAAGTATCTTTTGTTTGCATGAATAATCAATATGCATTGTCCCGAGTCTCATTCGTGACGGTCTCTTGTATTTTCATCACTGTCTTTGTGTGTTTTTGTGACTTTGGTAGTGAATTGTATGTTAAAAGCCCAATTACACATTATAATTTTGTACACTCTAACCCTATGCATTGCCATCAAGGAGCTTCACATTTGCTTTTTGACAACAAAGGAGGCCGATTTCTTTTACTTGAAAAGTCCCTCAAAACACCGAAATGGTGTCGATTGTGAGGGCAAGTACATCACTGATTATAGGCCCAAAGGAAATAATCTGGAAACTATTAAAAATGGAATAACTAGCCTCATGACGACTTTAAAAACTAAAAGCCACGAAAAAATGCTCTAGCAAGCTAAGTAGAGAAAGGATGACAGCAACCTCTAAAAGATAGGCACTCCCACCAAGAGCAAGCTCCTCTAATGCAAATAAAAAACCCATCAGAAGCCACCAATAGTGAAAAGGACAAGGAATATCTGCAATGGCTAGAGCTCGAACGTCAGGCATTACCCGCCAATAGATAGACATGATAGCAAAAGGCAACGGAAAGACAAAGAAAGAGAGCTGTCGGTTACCAAGATAAGAGAGAATAGACGACAGACATTAGGAAACTGCAAGAGGATGCCACACTATACATAACAGAGCATTGAACTGGAACTAACAACGAACTATCAGCTAAGGTAGAAATCAGTCTACTTGTTGAAGGTTGCCCCTGAAAGCCAGAGTTGCCAAGGGAACTCCAAGAACACAGCAAAGGAGACTCAAGGGACATCAGCTTTGAAAGCCCGATGTAAAAACTTGGTAGAGCGAGTCGAGAGCAGAGCGACAAGCCAACACACGTAAACCCAAATAAACACAAGGAAGATAACAGCAAATAAGAAACCGAGGAAATCAAACCAAAAAGACATAACTCTGAAAACAAATTTCACTCACTCCTCCGCACCCACCCAAACACACACCTATCCGCACTCACTCGCCCCAAAGTTGGTTGATAGTCAAGGAACTTCACTTACCTGTCCACGGTGCCAATTCTCGGTGGAAAAAGCAAACACGGTGAGTGCCGCAAGGCCCCATTCACAAGAAAGCCGAACTATCTCCTTTAGAGACTTTGCTCCTGCTTCATGCCCAGCCGCACACGAAAGACCCCTTGTATCTGCCCACCTAGAGTTGCCATCCATGATAATGGCCACATGGCGAGGGAGAAGATGTGCGTCCAGCCCATGAGGTAGCTCTCTGTGCGAAGGTCTGACAGCAAAGAATGCCGGAGGTAGCTCCGTAGCATGCGAAGGACTCGAATGGCATACGCCGGAAGAGCTCTTAGAATGATGAGGACTGGGGGGTTGTACTTGCTCGGAGAGCATGAGGTGCAGAGGATTTGAGAGCTTGATGGCGATCGGGCCATGGCATTTTCTGCGAGGTGGAACCGAGCTCTCTGACGAGTGACAGCAAATCGACAAAGAAGAAGAGTTCTCTAGGCTAAAAGCCATTCTTCAAAGTTCCTCATCGGAGTCTGGATGGATTGCCCTAAAAAAGATAAGACAGCTCGGCCTGCTCAAATTCACGAGAAGTTTTGGACAAATTCTCCCACATTTCTACTTGCCTCAACATCATGAGCTTCTTTGACGGAGGCTGCATACCTAGCTAGGAGGCAAGGGACCGCCCCCAATCGTACCAAGCTAGGTATGCGGTGCCTCTCGAGCAGAAGCTCATGATGTTATGCAATGTATAAAAAACACTGAGAAAGACTCCATTTTCCTATGTGAGAAAATTTCTAAATCTTCTTGTGAAAGGGAAGGCCTTAGAGATGCCTCCCCTTTTGCTAATGAAAAAGAGAGAGTTATTTTTTTTAAACATGGAGAGTTTTTTGATTGGCTGGTGGTGGAGACAAAAGACACTGATAAGTCATCACAAAGACACCATTGTAAGGATTTAGGACTCGGTATCTATACTATTATAAAAGGGGGAGGGGACCCCCCCCCCCCCCCCCCCCCGTGACACGTGGCAGAAGCGATAGTGCAGCCTGCAACCTTCGACAAGACAAGGGACTGAGCGCCCGAGAGAGGGAGAGAGAGAGAGAGAGAGAGACGGCCGAAGGCCGCCAGCCACACTAGTTAATATTATGCCTAGACGATTTAGGAAAAAGGCAAAATCTTTGAGAGCCTAGCCTAGAGGCACTACCTATTGGTGATTGGCTTGCAACTCCCAAATCCACGGCAGGTGTGAATCTTGCAGCATACTTGATCGTCGTCCCTTGATCACGACAGAATACAACTTCGGAGATACGAGCTTTCGTTTTAGAACACGTCCTTATGCTCCAAGCATCATACACCACATAACAAGCTAGCACAGACATTGTGGTGTTATGGAGTATTAAGAAGAAGTCCCCATCCCATAGGGACAAGCCGACGCCCATAAATCTCGTTCTTGGAGATGTAAACCTCCAACTGCACGGGCAGCTTTGAGTTATAGAAAGAGCAGCAGATGGAGAGCAAGCACGGCGTAATACTGATTAGAATCACCGCTATCGAACACCGTGGCTCATAGAGCAGAAGGGATTGAAGCTGGCAAGACAAAGGTGATATGACCTTGCAAAGAGGTGGAAGCACCTTCAAGGACCTTGTGAAGCATTGCCCCGGCCCCCACGACAATGAATGAGAGCGCACATGAGACCATTGTCGACCATGGCATTCCTAATGCGACGTGATAACCTTCCAATCAGCAATGAGAGAGGGGACATCCTAGAAAGCTAAGAGAGGCCCCTTGTACCGAGCAAGAAATTGCTGCCATGATGAATGCATGCACCACGGAACAAAGCTTCTAGTGTTTGGGATTGGGCAAGGGTAAGAAAAGGAGGAGCTTTTTTGTTGTCAAGATGGGCTAGTTGTTTCTCCTGTTGTAGGCCAAAAAATCCTAGGTTTTGAAGTTATGTTTGGGTGGCACAACGAATAACCTATACTCCTCATTATCAATGCATCCCTGGCTCGACTGAGGCCACACCTCCTAGCATAAGATTCCAAGCAGACAGCACATTTGTGAGCTTTGTTAAAGTTAAGGTCAAAGGATGGGGTACTTCGATAGTCAGGGAAAGCTCTAGAGTCTACGTCATCAAAGCTCTGTGTGTGTGTGTGTGTGTGTGTGTGTGTGTGTGTGTGTGTGTGTGTGTGTGTGTGTGTGTGTGTGTGTGTGTGTGTGTGTGTGTGTGTGTGTGTGTACCAATAACAATATAACATACATACCAAAGAATCCTTTCGAATTACAAAAGACACTAGAAACTATGTCAATGAAAAGGTGGTTTAATTCCCATTCATAGTACAGAATAGTCTTTATACACAAGTGTTGAAATCAAGGGCCAGAAGATATAATAGTCCGTCATCTTCAAGCCAAGGAACTTTGAAAACCGTAGTTGAGGAGGTAACCCTCACCTGCACCCATGGAAACAACACAACATTTAGTTAGCATTGGTACCGTATGCAGGTGATGCATGGGTATCCCACATGTTATAGATGTCACCCAACTAGATTGCTTTCAGAGATAAATAATAAGAAAGGTCAAGCTAATCATACATTCAGAGATGAAATCATTGACAAGGGGAAAAAAAACATATGAAGCTCCTTGTGCTTTACAGGCTCTCAAGAGATAAAGTTCAGCAGAAGAAGCTATTCAAGTGCCTCTATCGGTATATTCATGAGGAATACTCACAACCATCAAACAGTTTGGACAGCAGCCCATTTCAATGCCAAAAGTCACCTAAGATTGAGTTGGAGCAACCAACTCCACAATAGCCTGCTTATCCTTGCCCTTTGCCATAGATCCGGCACTTAATACTACCCCTTTGCAATTAAAATCCTCACAGTCCTAATGTACATACACTTCTCCCAAATACACACACCACCAATGCTAAGTGCGCATGTAAAGCTCACCTTTTTATAGGGTATGGAGCAAGTGGTCACCTCCTTCTAAGCCGTATGGCGGGCGCGGCTTCGAGAGGGGGATGGTGTAGCAACGCCGCCATGTACAGAGAGAGAAAGAGGGGGGGAAACAGAGAGAGAGAGAGAGAGAGAGTAAGAGAGAGAGCACTTAAGAGCGCAGTATTGCAGACCCGTCAGGAGGGAGCCACCTTGCTATTAAGCAGAAGAATGACATCATTTACAGAGTCGGGTAGCCCGTCCATAAACCCTTTAATAACTAAGGGTTAGGTGCCATTAAGGTACCACCTATAAAATTATTTTCTAGTGAATTTAAGCCAATAATTCACCTAAGATACCCCAGGCCAATAGTTCCAGTGTATTATACCAGGGAAATGGCAACACGAAAAAACCAGCCATATGAGTGTGTGTGTGTGTGTGTGTGTGTGTGTGTACCAGTACCAGTACTAGTAACAGTATAGTCCAGTAGTACCAGTACAACCAGTGCTACAAGTACAAGTATAGCAATATCAGTATCTGTAGTGTATATGGTCATTACCAGTACTAATATAGTCTAGTGGTATCAGTCAATACCAAAGGTACCCAGGCCAACAATTCTAGCGAATTATATTAGGGAAATGGAAACACGCAAGAACCAACCATGTGTGTGTTTGTGTACCAGTACCAATACCAGTACAACCAGTCAGTATCAGTGCTAGTATAGCAGTATCAGTATCAGTAGTGTATAGTGCCATTACAAGTACCAATATAGTCTAGTAGTACAGGTCAGTACCAAAGGGTACCCTAGGCCAACAGTTCCAGCGAATTATACCAGGGAAGTGGCAACACGTAAAACCAGCCATATGAGTGTGTGTGTGTGTACCAGTACCAGTACTAGTACCACTATAGTCCAATAGTACCAGTAAGTACCAATAATAGTACAACCAGTACTACCAGAACTAGCCGACAACAAAGAAATGTGTTAGGCAGTGGAAAGCACGTGTTATCAAAGTAACCCACGTGTTATTGATGTCCACTCAGAACACAATGCAAAAAATACTCAAAGCTACTGAAGGGAAACCTGCGTGGAGCACTCGATGGTTGACCTTGGATGTATGAAGGAGTAGGGGCCAAGAAGTTTCTCTGTGAACTCCAAGGTGGTAGTGTCATGCACAATAGCCCTCAAATTGTAAGTTTCCCTCTATACCAAATCCGAAAACCATACTTCCTTTAAAGCCGTGACAACCCAAGCATAAGCTTGTGGCAAGGTGGATCCTAGCTTCAAAGTGTAACTGCCACGTAGTGGGAGGCCCGCGTTGTAGGAGGTGGGGATGTAGCAGGTCGACCCACGAGGAGGAGTGAGGAGGAGAGTAATAATCCTCATGCAAAAAAATTGATGGCCCATGAAGTGACCTTAGCACTGAAATAAGGGGGAGTGCACACCTAGTTGGTGTTTTTTGAATCTCTTTAATGAAAAATGGGAATAAGTTTCTATGCCAAGGGTAGTGCATGAGCCCTTAAGGTAGTAAATCGGTATTTTGGGCTCGGTGTGGATCCCTCCATTCATTCCCACACTAGGGGAGAGAGAAGGGGCACTAGGCCCACTCTCAAGGGTCCTAATGCCCATTAGAAAGAGACAGATTGTGCAACACTTCTAGAGGATCATAGGCAAATATGGAGGAACTATACCCTTGTAGGGCAAGCTTGATGAGTCTCTATAGCTTAGCCTTTTGAAAACCATTGTTGCAAAAAGCAGTCACAAGTTGAAGGATGTCCTTACAAGCATGTAGGGGGTTGCTATTGCAAAACAAATTGGGTTCTATTTGTGAGAGGATAATCTTGTGTGCCCACAAACTAAGTCTATTGCTAGCCCTGTGAATGTATCTAATAGGAGCAAAAGGTAGCAAAACCACTTTTATGGTCAAATATTTGTGTATGTTATCATCCTTAATAGATAAGTAGAGGTTAAGAAAAGTGATATCTGGTGATTTTTTCCCTTCAATACTCAATTCATCGGGATAAATTCTCATGTTAGATAGAAAGAAGTTTGGATTTGGACAAGCTATCCATAGAATGCCATTAAAGTATCTAAAAGGGTGAGAAAACTTTGATAGTTTGTCTCTAGTATCAAGAGATAAGAGCATGTGCTGAAAGAAGCTGTACTCTAGGGCATGTAAATAGAGGTTACACCATATGGGGGAATAGAATAAGCCCATAGGAATCCCATTATCCTCTTTGTAAATAGTTTGGTAGCATTGCATGTACATATGGTTAATTTACTAGGTGTTCATGTTGATCACTTCATCAAGCAGAAATGAAAGCCCACACTTATATATGACTTTTGATCAAACTCCTTCTTGACAAAAATTGGGAAAGGTTTTGAAGAAGATAAAAGGGAATCCCACATACAGAAAGGTATAAGAGATTAGTTCATTCACTAGGCACGTTAGCCCAAAATCACTAGAATGGGGAATATTCTCGTAGCATTTTGTTATAATTGTAGAGAAGAAGGAAGAAGCTTCCTGGCTCTACTTTTTGGGCATCCCTTGTAACAATAAATAGGTCCACAAGCCCTCACTTCTCAGAGCATCTGGACGCTGAGTCTGAGAGTGAGACCCACGGGTCCTCTTTGTACTTTGAACACAGATTAATATAAAAAGAAATACCGAAAGGGGCGCTAGTCTTTGTGGCCAATACCTCTAGGCACGGAACTATGTCGGGCCGTGTCATCTTTGTGAACTGTTTTGAAGTGAATCTCTGTTGTGTTGCAGTAGAATCTTGACTTGGGGTGTCCAAGTTTGTTACACATTCTCTCTCTCTCTCTCTCTCTCTCTCTCTCTCTCTCTCTCTCTCTCTCTCTCTCTCTCTCTCTCACAGAATCTTCGTTCACAATATCATCGCCATATAAAACTACTCTTGTGTAGCTTGTAAAAAGCCATAAGAAAAGGAAGAGGAGTAATCGAAGGTAAGTTCAATCTCTACAACATGTCTCTTACAAGAGGGGTGGGGTCCTGAGAGAAAAGAGAAAAATCATTGCTAGAAAGTCTTTTTTGAATTTTTGCTTGAATAAATACCTTGCAGAGAAAGAGTGGATTATTTGGGACTTTGTCAATGTTGATGATAAAAATTGGACTTTCTTAGTTTTTGAAAATCAAGTGCATATCAATATTACAAACATAACCAAACTCTTTTGGTAACCAACCATTACAATACTCATAGAACAGCTTTTGGAGCATATTTTTTTCAAGCATGGGAGGTAAAAGCACTACCTTTTTAGCTATCAATCAGACCAGATTAGAAAAGAGATCTTCACATACCTTATCCAAAACATGGGGAGAAGAGGGATATAAACCATATTGAAGGATTTGCTTAACCTCCTGCTTTAGTGGCAATCCACCTCAAGAAGATCAGCATGGGTTTTTTAAGGGATGGGGTAGGGAAAAAGGCAGAGAGGTTATGCATAATCATCCATGAAGCATGCTCAAACCAAAGGATATTGCAACACAGTTTGCGGGATTTGGATTGACTCTAGAAGATGATGCAACTACATGGTTCGACTCAGTGGAAAGATGTGATTTTGAGACTCTAGACGAGCTATTTAGGAATTCATCGAAGAATTCTTGCAGAAAGGCATAGCTCACAATACAATCTCGCAAATTCACAGATTTAAACAAAAAGAGTGTGAATCAGTATGCAAAGCCACATTAGGCTCAAAAGATATGTCAAGTTCTATTTGAGAGTTGAACTACCTACGCAGGCACGATTGATGCTGATCTTTATCTAAGGAATGAGACATGTGGATCTTCAAAAGGATCTGCATATGATAAGGAGCCTGACGCTAAACAAATTGATCACAGAAGCTCTTTATCTGGTGGATAATTGTGAGAAATATAAAGAAAACAATTGTAAGAGTCAAGAGGACGACACATCCTCTCAGCACAATTATTCACAGATGAGTGAGTCCATTGCAAAATCAGCGACACCTATCGATCAAGAAACATTTATTAACAAAATGGTCAAGAGGTTAGCTCCTCTTATACATGCTAATTTGAGGGATCTTAAGTGGTGCGAAATTGAGAGAAAATGGACAAACCATACAAGGGAAGATTGTTACTATGGCATGGAATATGCTAGGGAGAGGTATGTACAACCTATTCCAGTAGCACCTCCTCCACCATTTTATAGTACGGGGAATGCTCCAGGACCAGTAGGAGTTTCAAGGCCACAACCTGTCTTAGGACAACAACCTCCGCTACCAGGTGCTAGAATGCCTATAGACATGAGATACACACCGATGATGGAAGCATCTAACAAACAAGGGCTAGTACCAACCTCAATGCACTATAACAACCAAAGTGGGTACTGCACTTCAAAGAGACAAAAGATGAGAGAAACAAATGGAATGATGAGGCCAGTACAACCTCCACCTCCTGTGTTTTGACCTGGAGAAAGAAGGTCTGAGATGGACGAAAGGACATTGCGGTTCATTGCGAATAGAGTCTTAGCTAGGTCAGAGCTGTTTACAGCCTAGAGAAATTGGAAGAAGAAGCTTCTAAACCAGAGATAGATTGTCACAAAAGCCGTGGAAACCACTTAGACAGACAATGTACTCAGACGGAGATCACAGAAGTAAATGCCTATTTTCTTGACTGTGGTGTCATTCCCTTGATCCCTGACTATCCAAAAAACCCAAACCGAGTCAAAAAGATCACAAAGAATGTCTCAGGAATCGTTCAGCTGCTCAGTAGCTCGGAAAATGAAAACATCATACCGGTTCAAGTAGTTACGAGAGTGTAAGCTCAAGGAAGCCGAGGAGAAGCAAGAGATGGAGAAAACAAAAATTGATGCGAGTCCAGAGATAAATGAGCCAAAGATCAACGAACTTAGTCAAAAAACCAAGAGAAAATGGAATAGTTGGAAATGTAGAAAGGCTAGGATGAAAGCATGTATGGAACAAGAGCAGAAATACCTAGTTGAGGAGCTCACCAAGCTAAAGAGAAGATAAGACGACACGAGGAAACGTTTCAACCTCTAGAAGAACCATCCACAAATGAGAAACCGAGAAGTGCTAGTTCTGGAGGATCAATATTGGTCAAGAAGGTTAATGATCCATTAGATGCCCTCTTGAAAACCTATGAAGTATGGTTCAAAAACAACAAAACCCAAGAATAGAGATGGATGACATATCCATATGCGAAACTAGAAAAGGACAAGCTTGAAATGTTCCAAAAAATGATTCAAACAACTCAAGATTTACTAGAACCACCAGTTGGAAAACGTGAGAATGTGATCCTTGTTCCACCTACACCAGTAATCCCACCAAACCAAGAACAAAAAGAGATAGATTCCATCACGAGCATGGACAAAAGCTCAAGGACCCCGCATTAGAACCAAAAACAGTGTTGAATACCATGGATAACTCGTACAAGAGATTTCACATAGCTATACCTGAGAGTTATAAAGAAATAGATGGTCTTGACGAATTCTGGAAACAAGTCAGAGAGGTTAATGAAGCGAGTGAGCTAAGGAGACGAGTAAACCGGATGGGTGATGGAAGAGGAGTGTCTCTTCCACCAATAGAGGAAATTGAGACTTGATCTCAAATGAATCTAAGTGGAATCGTATTGGGGAGATAAAGAATTTGTACAGTCATGGATAGTCAACCCCATTCGCTAAGAACACTACCATCCTATACGAGAGAGTACGAGGCCAAGTCAGAGGTTGTTGCAGTCCCATCACAGAGACTGTCTTCCAACAAGGTCATCGATTCCAAAGGGTTGATAGACATTTTATTGACACCAGTCACCTGTACGATAACGTTATCCGAGTTGCTCAAAATACGACCAAACATGTGGGCTACTGTGGAAAAATGCCTAGAGAACTTTGGCGTTAAAAAACCAATGACTCAAATCGAGGAAGGGATCAAGAGCTGGAAATGCCTCAGCTAAGATTTAGGCCAGTGCCACTAAACAAGATAGGTGAGTACTATGAGGGAGAAGATGGGAACACCATTCTTCCTGTGGAATGTCAAGGTGTAAAAACCATGGCAATCCTTGACAATGGATCTGCCCATCACAACAAAAGAGATCTGGAAAAAATGGGGAAAACCAGCAGTGAGGGCTACCAAGATAAAACTGCAGCTTGCAGACAAACACACGGAAAGGCCCATAGGACTGCTAGAAAAAGAAGTTGTTACTTTTTGTGGCATTGAATATGAGCAAACCTCTACTATTTTTTATTTTGTCAAGAAGAACAACTATGACATCATTCTAAGAAGACCATTCATGCAACAATTGAAAATGGTCCAAGACTGGGGTTATGACCATATCTACCTGAGACATATGGAAACCACGACAAGAATAAATATGAATGACCATAGTTACTGTTGGGTTCAAGCCCTCGTTGAGTTATTTTGGTGTCAGTCCGTGGGAACAAGCCCTTATAGCATGCAAGAAAGCTTTAGTCATTTTTACCAGTTTGCATGGCAAGCATTGCTTTATATTGTAAGTAACAAAAGAAATCAAATCATAGCGTGTGATTTTGCTTCTCTTGTGTCGAGTTGAAAGGGCGGTGGTAATGCGTGTGCTAATCTCCACCCAACCGTGCTATCTTATAGCCTCCCCCTAGCGTACACATTGTCCGGCCGTGCCGGTGGCCTTGCCCATAGGACCCATGTCCTTACATTACCCCCCCCTTGGAGAACTGTTTTCGTCCTCGAAAACGAACGTAGGAAAACGTTTCTTAAGTGCGGAGACATTTTCCCTTGTAGAACCTTCTTCAGGTCTATCTAGCCATTTTACCAACACCTGTCGTATGACATGATGTCTGGTGCGAAGCTCATGAGAATCCAAAATCTTTTCGGGCTCATGAGGAATGCTTGGCGGTTCGATAAGGTCAACCAGCACACCTGTGTCAATGACATTATCATTCAGTCCTAGTTGTTTTCGTAAACGGCTAACATGGAAAACAGGATGAACTCGTGAGTGCTCTGGAAGAGCTAACTTACAGGCCACTTGACCTATACGTTTGAGAATGGTAAATGGTCCACAATAGCGTGGTGAAAGTTTAGCAACTTTTCCTATCTTCAGACTTTCTGAATGCTCCGGAAATTTGAGGAAAACCTTGTCTCCTTCTTCGAAAGTAGCAAGATGTCGATGCTCATCTGCGTACTTCTTATATCGATCTTGAGCTTGCTTAACATTCTGTCAAGCAACTCAAAGCATGTCAAAATGGTCTTGGAGAAAATCCTTCGCTTGTTGTATCTTCTCCTTAGCCAACCCCACCATAACAGGTGATCTAAGTTGAAATCCATACAAAAGCATAAATGGACTAAACCCCGTAGTCACATGTTTTGAACTATTATAAGCAAATTCCAATATAGGTAAGTAGTCTTTTCAATTGGTTTGCTTCTTGCTAACGTATGCTCGTAGCATATCCTCTAGCACTTGATTAACTCTTTCTGTTTGACCATCCGTTTCTGGATGATCAGTCGTACTTAGATTAAGTTTAGTTTCCAACTTTTGGAACAGCTCTCAAGAAGTGATTATCGAACTTTCGATCTCTGTCACTAATGATACTAGCTGGAAGACCATAGAGTTTATGTATATGCTCTACAAATACCCGTGCTAATTCCAATGTCTTAACCGTAGTCTTAGTGGGAATGAATCGACCCATCTTTGTGAGACGGTCTACAATTACCCAAATGGCATCATGGCCACGATTTGTAGTAGGTAGTTCTACTACAAAATCCATAGAGATACTCTTGTTAAGTATGGAGCCTGATTAACCCTTGTAATTTTCTGTGGTAAAAGCGCACATTTGTAAGGCCCCCATTATGAGGAGAAGCCATCGTGCGTGAAGGAAAATCACTCACCGGAAACCAAAATTTTCATGGACAAGAATCAGGGGCAACTTTAAAGGCCTCGGGGGCGGAGGCCCCCGAGACTTTTTTTTCTCTGGAATATTCCTTTTCGCTGGAATATTAAGGCCGGACGGCGGTCGAAAAGTGGTCGGAAAATAACCGATCGGTTGACCGGTGGTCGGAAGTCAATGGCCGGTGGCCGGTGGCCGGTGGCCGAATTCAAAAGCGGACTTGTCTTCTCAAGGGCGGCCACACATGGGCGGATTGGAGGGTCCGATTTGGACTTATTCGCACAAGGGCGGCTACACATGGTTGTCTCTCATAAGAGAGGACAGCCCTTTTGGCCTATAAAAGGAGGCCATTTCTACACACATTTCATAGTGTGAAGTTGATGCAACAAGGTGAGTGTGAGGTGGTGAGAGTGAAGCAAGGCGGGAGCTCTATCAAGGGTTTAATCCCTTTGTAAACTACTTCTTCTTTTGAAGTGCTAAAGCCATTGAGTGGCTGCTTTCCCGTGGACGTAGCCCACATTGGGTGAACCACGTATATCGTGTGTACTCTCTCTCTCTCTCTCTCTCTCTCTACTCTATAATCTCTTGTGTGTGAAATCTATCTCTCTCCATTAAGTAATCTACTCAAAAATTTATTTAGCTATGTCTTATTTTCTAACAACTGGTATCAGAGCAAGGTTTGCTCGTAGCTAAATTATCTCAAGGAAAGGATTCCTTGAATTGAGTGGGAGTTATGGCGGAGGAAGGGAAGCTCAAGATTGAGAAGTTCAACGGCAAAAACTACCAACATTGGAAGATGCAGATTGAAGACTATCTCTACCAGAAGGACCTCTATTTGCCATTAGGCGGTCTTGCGAAGAAGCCCGCAACAATGGCAGATGAAGCATGGATTGTCCTTGATCGAAAGGCACTGGGAACAATCCGATTAAGCTTGGCATCAACGGTGGCCTTCAATGTTTTGGAGATGAAGACCACGGAGGACTTGATGAAGTCACTTGACGACTTCTACGAGAAACCATCGGCATCCAATAAGGTATTTCTTATGAAGCGCTTGTTCAATCTAAAGATGGCAGAGAATGGTTCAGTTGCAGAACACCTAAATGACTTTAACACAAACATAAGTCAACTTCGATCAGTGAAAATCAATTTCGATGACGAAGTGTGAGCTCTCCTTATACTATCATCTCTACCGGATAGTTGGGACAGCCTTGTGATGTCTGTAAGTAATTCTATCTCTGGCACAAATACTCTTAAGTTTGATGATGTTGTGGGTGTTCTCCTAAGCGAGGAAATGCGAAGGAGAAGCACAGGAGAATCATCAAGTGCTGCATTATCAGTGGAAACAAGAGGAAGGCCTAAGGAGAGGTTCAAAAACCAAAAGGGTCGTGATCGCTCAAGGCGGAGCAAGTCACGCACAAAGTCAGTTCTTGAATGTTGGAACTGTGGCAAGAAGGGCCACGTCAAGAAGGATTGCTGGTCCAAGAAGAAGAAGGAGACAGAGTCTCAAGACAACAAGCCAACATCGGAGGCCAATGTGGCAGGTAAAGTAGAGCAAGATGCTCTAATTCTCTCATTAAACAATGTGTCTAATTCCTGGATAGTAGATTCCGGGGCTTCATTCCATGCGACACCACACAAGCAACATTTCCAAGACTACACCAAAGGTAATTTTGGGTATGTATACTTGGGAGATGATGAAGCTTGTGAGATTGTCGGCAAAGATTTGTACACAACTCCGGGTTAATTGGGATATGCATGGGCATGTTCAAAGCATTTGCATTTTAAATTACTGCACATGTATGCCTGTTTAGCATGATTTGATGCTACTTCATATAAATGATTAGATAGAATGTGAAAGCATTTGCTGATGTTTACATTAAAATTTGAATGCTATCTTAGTTCTTTTAAGAGAAGCTCATAAGTTTTTGACCTAATTTAGCCGTTTTCAACTGGAAAGAGATGGAAAGCTCATCAGCTAGAGAAAGTTTCAAGGTGAGCATTACAATAAGAGAGTTCATTCTTAGCCAAAGTAGATCTTTGAAGTCCTGTGAGTTTGCCCTAACTTCTGTTAATGTATGTTAGTTGGTCGAGATTGTAAAATCCCAGTTAGCTTTTGAGCTTGCCTTTGAAGAAACGGGAGGTTTACACAAGTTTTATTGTAAGTACTAGGAAAAGCTTTAAATTTTGACTTAAAATCAGGGAGAGACCATGAGAATAGAGAGAACAGGCGGAGAGAAGATTTGAGCTCGAGGCTCATTTCCATGATAGAGATCTTTGAGGTCTCAGGGATTCAAAAGGCAGGAACAAAGTCTTGCTTGACCTTAAATTATTGGTAAGAATATATTTTTATAGAAATTGTTTTCTGTTTTTTGTCGGCCAGCTATGAACGGGTATGCAGTTTAGGAATCGTGAGGGCGCTGTGGAGTGAGAGGCTGAGGAGCCGCAGGGTGGCGTGCTTGAGGAAGGCATGACCAGAGCTGCCAAGAGGTGAGGGTAGTTAGAGAGTGAGAGCATGAGCACGAGGCCAGAGGGGAATCGCTAGAGGTCGCAAGCATGCTGAGTAAGGAAGGGAGAGAGCATGAATCGATTTCAAGACCAAGTAGGATACTCTGTTTGTCTGTGTGATTGATTTATTGAGAGTGTGTGTATCATCTTGTGTGTGAGTATATTAGAGAGAGAGTACATGTTTTAGTGTTGATCAAGAAGGAGAGAGAGGGCGACTCTATTCTCTGCAGCTGAGTCGGATAGAAGAGAGAGAGAGCTATATCTTTGTGGGTGAGAAACTCCAAGAGGGGAGCTAGAGAGAGAGGGTGCCAAGTTAGCCAATTCTATTGTATGGAGAGAGAATCGAGTCTGCTGTAGAGAGAGGAAGATTTGACCACCATTTCGCTGACACTTGTGTGTGGGCATGAATGAGATAGTGAGAGAGATTGAGAAATTCCTGTAGCACTATTAATGAAAGAGTGGGCCGTATGTGATTGTATGTGTGTAGTGAGATAGAGAGAGAATGAATACCTTGCTGAGTTAGAGGAGAGAGAAATAGAGGGAGTCGTGTTCCGCATGTCATAGCACGCACACACACACACACACACACACACACACACACACACACACACACACAGAGAGAGAGAGAGAGAGAGAGAGAGAGAGAGAGAGAGAGAGAGAGAGAGAGAGAGAGAGAGAGAGAGAGAGAGAATATTGTGCATATCATTAACTGAGAGGTATTTGAGAGAGAAAGAGAGCGAAATATTGATTTCCGAATGAGCAAAGAAGAAGAGACAAAGCCGAACGGGATACTACGCACAAAAGTGTTCCGGAGAAATTGAAGAGAATAGTGGTTAGTCGAGTTCATTAATGAAATAAACATTAAAAATTAGTTCTTTTTTAATGCTTACAGACTTAAACCGTTAAAATCTTTCAAACATATTAGATAGAAGCATTAAAAACTTAAAAACAATATTATTTTCATGTACTAGTTCCATAATTTAGAATAAATTTGATCATTTGAAGATGTATCTGCATTAAAAGCATTAGAAATGAAATGTTGCATATTGTTGCATGATTAGTGGCATTTGGGGAAAGGAAATTAGATTATTGATAGTTTTTGACAATTTCAATGGAAATTTAATTTTACGAAATTATTCTGATGTTTTTGATTGAAAAAGTTTGCAAATCTATTCAATTCTAGTGCAATGTTCATTAGTCTCAAATCCAATGAGTGATTGCTTTGTTCTATGAGTCTAGAATGTGTGAGTTTTGAAGTGTAGTTTTGAACTCTAGCGGTCAAGTAAATGTCTGAATAAATGTGTGTTGATGAATCTTGGTTAAAAACTCGATTTAAAATGTATATGAGAACTCAATTTTTAACCATAAATAGCATATTTAGAGACGCATACATGAGGAATAGTGCATATTAGAGAGTTGGACTACAAGACTAGGAGAGAAAGCATTGTTGGACTAGAAAATTTAGCAAAATAAATAAATTACGAATGCATATTAATAAAATTGTTAAAATGGGTTGAGAGTAGTAAATGAGAGACAGATTAGTGCACTTTTAGGTTAGTTAGGGGGCGTTGGTTTAACTGAACGTCACTAGAAAGACTTGGAAGGTAGTGTTCATCTGGTGCGTTCACCGAGAGACTCGACTAGCTACTTCAGCTACGGAGCACCCCGGTGCATAGACTTTGCATGCCAATCGTTCCCTGGTTTGACCGAGAGAGCTAGAGTGAAATAGAGAGTTGCTTAGTCTAAGTAAGTGAGTGAGAGCACACGTAAACATTCCCGCGGGCTCCTTGAACTTAAAGAGCCGTTTTCGTTTTGTGAGAGTGGCAATCATGTCAAATATAGTACACGAGTGTCCGTGGGCAGTTAGGATCTTCCAATTTCTAGAGAGAGTTAATCAAATCTCAATAGCGTAGATTTCCTTTACTCGAAGTAATACGATTGCAGTCAAGGATCCTATGTCGTTAGAATGGGTCGCAATTTGCCTTATCTCATTAAGTGGAGAATTTTAGACAAGCTTTTAGAAGCCACAAGCATAGTTGAATACACTTATAAAGGCTTGTACATAGGTTGGCTGTGTAGTACGTTAGGGGAAGAAGGAGAGTGCGTACACGAGTACACTGAAACGGAAAGGGCCCTTTCCGTAGATGCTTAGCCGTTAGAGAAATAATCGTCAACACACCTAGTGATCCTGTGACAAAGCCCTTAACGCATTTAGACACATACACAGCAATCCAACTAATCGCCCACTGAAAATTAGTGGACGTGATATACTATAGGACGATAGCATTTGACTCAGGTGGGGGTTACCATTGTGAAAGATATTCAATTCCAAAGGAAAGGCCGCTAGCATTTAGCGATTCCTGAAAGTACCTAGCATTAAGGAGAGAGCATAGAGACATCCTAGAGTGAGAAGAGCAATCTGCGTCTGAGTGTCTTCTGTAGAAGCAAGTAGCTATAAAGTATGCTTAGAGAACTACATGCTAACGTTGAGTGGCTCCAGGAGTATAAAAATTGGCACTTCGAACGCCAAAGCATTGTGTCGACTAACTTTGTAGGGTCACTAAGTCGACTACAAACAGAGAGTAGAAGGAGGACTTGTTGTCGATATTGTTGTCGTGTTCCACATCCACCCTGTGTGATTGGAAACATTAGTTCAACAATTACACTAAAGAGAAAATACTTAAGACAGATTATTGTTAAAGTGGCACATAGGAGCAGAATAAAACCCCTTTTACGACCCTTAGTAAACCAATTACTTCAGTCGCTTAGAGAGATTGGAGAGGATAATATAAATATTGAGCATGAAATCCTACCCGTGGTATACGCTGCATTGAAGGATTAGTATTGATGGAGGCTACACGATTGTGTGTGTCGTATGAGTGGAGTAGATTCTAATAGAAGAGAAGACCAAAATAGGGGTAGAGAAGCACATAGAAAGAGGCGGGAGGAGATAATTGCTCAAGATCTTGCCAATCAACTCGAACACGTTAATGTGTTGCTTTTGAAACATGTACCAGTAGTTCTTATTGAGGGAATAAGAGAA
Organism: Adiantum capillus-veneris; assembly: GCF_014529385.1. Taxonomy (NCBI): domain Eukaryota; kingdom Viridiplantae; phylum Streptophyta; class Polypodiopsida; order Polypodiales; family Pteridaceae; genus Adiantum; species Adiantum capillus-veneris. Next base: position 713,279 of record NC_140938.1, read on the forward strand.
GGTAGGCTAGTGGGCCAACCCACACCTGTAAGAGAAATAGTTGACCAACCGTTTAACTTAGACCAGTGCCACGACTTGGGGTTAAGACATTTATTCACTCTACCCAGACCACGAGCACTAAATTTTTGGGAAGACCCACACTTTGAAAATCCTTTAGATCAAATGGTAGTGCCAGTAGTGCAAGCTATGATACGATTGGTAGACTTTACACAGTTTGCAGGGCTCTGGGATGAAGACCTTGATGCTCATCTTCAAAAATTTGAAGTAACATGTGTAGCAAACAAAATCGTAGATAACGATAAAAAACAGCATATTTTCCCAGCTATCTTTAAGGATGAAGCTGCCAGTTGGTATGGAAATGTATCAACAGTGAACAAAGCTACTTACCTTGAGCTGACAATAGCATTTTTAGCAAAGTTTTGCTGTCAGGGATTCCAAGATAGACTCGCTCAACAATTAGACTATCTTCAGCAGGGAATGAACGAAATATTGATCATTACATCCAAAGGATGGAGACAATAGTACGAAAGATGGGAAATACATCACCCAATGAGGATACTAAAAAACGTAGGCTTGTAGATGGCTTGCGAGATCCGAACGCTCAACAACATGTGAGTTTAAGTAGACCGGTAGACTTAGTAGCCGCTAAACAAGAAGCTAGAAATTGGGAAGAGGTGCAATTAAGCCAACAGAGGAGAAGAGAATTGTTTAGTGGACCTAGTATGGTTACTTCTCCCACTATACCGATTCCTCAAACTCAAGAAGCTGTACCTGGGTATGGAGCTACACCCCCACAAGTGGTGGTAAATACAAATCAGACTCCTTATTATTCCCCAAATCCATACATGACAGCTCCAGCATACATGTTTCAGACTCGTATACCAACACCACCATCTCTCACAGTAGAGAGGGTAGTCCAATTATTGATAGTCACAATTGGAAAATTAAAAGAAGAAATTTGAGTGCTTTAAGACCTCAAACGAAATAAGTATATTCTATAGCTCAACAAGCAGATGGCCCGTCTATGAGTGCACCTCCAATGAGATCCAATGTGTGGTGTGGGAAGTGCAATGGTTACGGCCATTTGGCAACTGAGTGTCCAACTACATCAAGGGTAGTGCCATACCAAGTGCGTACACTATTTTTGTACCTTTTGTCTAAAAAACAATCATGTGGAAGACAATTTCTTTGTAAAGCAAGCATATGAATGCCGTCAAGCAAGGGCTATGCAAACTAATTATGACTTAATGGATAGAAGCAATACAACCTATGAGATAGGTCCACCACCACAACCTTGTATGCAAAGAGGACTACCTCAAACATATTAGCAGCAGTTACAACAACAAAGGCAAGGGTTACCCACATAGGGGATACCACCTACGCCAAGGTTGCAAGGACAAATGAGGAGAAATTCTCCATATGTAGACGCTGCCTTTGGGCTATGGATTGTTTGGCTCTAAGGCGTCCCTCACCTCATGTCTGAATGATTATGGGAAACCGCTTCAAGATCACATAGAAATTTCTAGCCACATCTCTCCCAACCATGCCACTATCCTCGACATAGGATTTTTTAAAGGAACAAAGTTTGCCTCCTCAAACCTTTTGGACTCTCTCTGCCATCAAAAACCCTTAAATGCTTATAACTACGTCCCTTGGATCTCTTGGCACCCTACACACTTAAAAGTAGCTTTCATTATCGCTGAACTCAAAAGATTTATCATTAGAGAAAGCTCTTTGGAAGGTTTCATTGCTATCCACAACCTCTTCTACCAACGCCTTAGGGAGAAAGAATACCCACAAGGTTTTCTTCATTATGTGTTCAAAAAAGCCACCTATCAGAATCGCACCTCCATCATGGAGCCCACACTCCAATTTAAAAAACCACCCCCCATAACCTTCAACTTACCTTTCACTCCTTCCACAAGAAGGCTATCACCCGCCCTTTGTATCAACAACCCTATCGCTTCGGCCTGCCAGTACAACCTCTCACTCTCGTTTCTACCTAGACCCACCATTTGTTGGACCTCTAGCCCAACCTCTGTAGCCTGCTTGTACATACCATGCACCACCCCGGAAAACTCACATAAATCTTTAAATGGGCTACATGTTTTCCCTTTTTTGCCACATACCTTTGAAAAAATATCTTTGGAAATCTCTGTTTTTCAGATACCCTACCCTTTAAGTAGTAGACTTTATTGTTTGGGCCCCTCCCTCCCTTCCGTTTTATCCCTTATTTTGTTCACACCTCTTTGTGGATATTCCCCCTCCCCCCCCCCCCGGTAACACCACTCTTTACTCCTTCATTTTGGGAACCTACCTAAATTAACTAAAAATCCCACCAATCCCGTACCTACCTCCTTCTGCACCTTTGTTAATTCATAAGCCAACTCTACCTACTAATACACCCTTGGTCTTCTAGCTCCATGAAAAATACAAAAAAAAAGGCTATAATCCTCTTCCCCCCCGCCTCTTTTCCCCCCCTAAAACTTGACCTTTCTCTGCACCCTCTATCCCCCCACTGACTTTGACATCAAATCACCATCATCTTCAAAAAACAAAACTCTATTGGGTACAACTTGTCTACCTCTCACCATTTAACCAAATACCAACCCTTCTACCATAACTCTTTCCCTTGTACTTTTGTACACTGCCATTAACTCACTTGTCCCTAACTCTTCCCCTATGTACATATGTACACTTCCATTAACTCCCTTGTTCTTTTCCCCTCAAAATCCCACCTCAGGCTGCCCCTCTATAAACCCCCACTCATCTCCTTCACTTGTATATGAAAACTCACACCACTAATGATCTCAATATGAGTGAAACGCGTTTGGTGTTGTTTCCCCCACCTTTTTACCTTAATCTCCTCCTAATCTCTTTTGGTACCCATATACACTTTGGTCTCTCAATGTTCCACCCTTTTCTTGTTTTCCCTAAACTCGGAGTCGTTTCGCACGCCTACTTACATTTATATGTGAAAATTTTGATTCTTGAATATATCGGCGATGCACACTCCACTTTGCTCTCTTTCTCTCGATTTCTCCATTTCTCTCTCTCTAAGGTCCATACAATGGCGTTACCCTTAAGAAACCTTGGGTCCATCACATTTTTTTCTTTTCCTCTAGAGTTCCTCGCTCCTCGAGTCCCTATCTCTAACTCTCTTGATTTAACTCCTCACCTTTTTATCCAGCTGTCACCTTCACCTTTTAAGAAGTTCATTAGACATGTAAGTTAAATTATTTTTCCCTGCCTTACATCGAATCCTCTGCATTCTGCTCCTTCTCCGGGCTTCCCCGCCATGGCTCGGGATGCAAGCTCCTTCTTGCACAGGCTTCCCCGCCATCATGCAGTGTGCTTGCTCCTACCTGCACATCCCTCCCCGCCTGCCTCATGTTTCCTGCCCCACAACCTCCCCGCCTTGCATCAAGCTCCATAGATCAGGTGCGCTTCTCCTGGCACTCAGCCACATGCTCTATCGCCTACCATCGGCACCCTGCTGAAGACATCTCCAACACCATATCCAATTAAAGGAAGGTGCCAAACCAGTGGTGCAAAGGCTAAGGAGATTAGGGCTAGTGCAACAAGATACACTCTTAAAAGAAGTAAAAGGATTACTCAAGGCAGGATTTATCTACCCAGTGGAAGATTCTGAGTAGGTGTCTCCAGTTGTGGTAGCACCAAAGAAAAATGGGAAGTGGAGGGTATGTGTGGATTACAAGTCTCTAAACACAGCCACAAAAAGGGACCATTTTCCTTTGCCTTTTCAAGATGCAATACTAAATGAAGTGGCTGGTCATGAAAGGCACACAGTGTGTGATGGGTACTCAGGCTACTTCCAAATCAGAATTACAGATGAAGACCAAAGAAAGACTACCTTCATAACACCTTGGGGGTGTTTTGCTTATAGAGTTATGCCTTTTGGTTTAACTAATGCCCCGGCTACTTTCTAGAGGTTTATGAACTTGGTGTTTCAACCTTACTTTGGTAAGTCCATACGAGTCTTCATTGATGATTTTTGCATTTACAGCTCTAGGGAAGTACATCTGTCCAAGGTTGATGAAGGTTTCACCCGTCTGGCCCAATTGGGTGGGCAATTGAATAAAGACAAGTGCCACATAGGTGAGAGCAAGGTCACTCTACTAGGCCATGTTGTGTCTCAAGATGGTATTGAGGCTGATCCTGAAAAGGTAAAGACATTGTTAGCTTTACCTACTCCTTCAAACGTGAAGCAACTAGTCTCCTTCATTCAAAAGGTTCGCTACATGGGACGATTCATACATCTCCTTTCTCAGGCAATCTATCCTTTGCAGCAGCTCACTAAACACACTACTTTGACATGGAGTGAGGAGGGTGAAAGGTGCTTTCAAGAAGTTAAAACCCTATTGAGCTCATTGCCTGTCGTCCTACAACCCACATGGGGTGAATTATTCTATGTAAATCCTAGTGTAGGTCCAGAAGCTCTAGGAGCTGTCTTGATGCAAAAAGACCCAAAGACATCTCTCATGAGACCAGTCTACTTCTCTAGTAGAGTGATGCCAGCTGCTGAAAAGGGTTTCAACGCAACTGAGCAATTGGTGCTAGCTCTTAAGTTTGTAGTGGAGAAGTTTCGGGCTTACTTACTTCCGAGACAATTTGTGGTGATCACAACTGAGGAGGTTTTTCCATATGCCCTACAACACATGTAATTGTCTCAAAGAATAGCAAAGTGGGTGGTGCAGCTTCAAGAGTTTGACTACACACTACAAGTAGAGGATTCCACCCGTGCTTGTTTGGCAGATGTCCTCACACAAAGGTGTTATGAGAAGGCCAAGAAAGAGGCACCTAGTAAGGTACCGCCTATCCCGGAGCCTGAAGTTCTACTGGGAGCACACAGTCTGTATTTTGATGGGGCTTACAAGAGGACCAAAGACAAGGCATCAGCAGGCATAGTAATATTAGGTCCAGAGAAGGAGAAGATCTTTGCAAAAGGGTTTCATCTAAAAGAGGTTCATTCTAACAATGAGGCAGAGTACCATGCCCTTGTTTTAGGGTTGCAATGTTGTCTTTCTCAGGGCATCACAAAGCTAAATGTTTTTGGTGACTCCATGTTGATTGTTAAGCAAATGGTTGGTGTATGGGCCTGTAAAAATGACAAATTGTCTGTTAAGATGAGGGAAGCAAAGGCCTTGTTGAAGGGTTTTAAAGAAGTTCGAGTGCACTTTGTACCTAGAGATCAAAATCGAGAAGCAGATGCCTTAGCAGGTGAAGAACTACAAACTCTCATAGTAGGTGCTATCCTTGTGAAAAGTCCTTTATACCAGGGAAAGGAGGAGCTGCATGATTTACTTTACTTTCTTGAGCATTGTGAAGCACCCTCTGGTATGAGTAAAAGTGAACGTAGGTTGTTGGCAAAAAAGGCTACCAGCTATAGCTTAGTGAATGAGGACTTGTATTGTAGAGAGAAAGATGTTGTCTTAAGGAGTGTTCCTGCATCCCAAGAGATAAAGGATATTTTGTTTAGTTGTCATGAAGGTGTGTGTGGTGGCCACTTTGCACAAGAGATTACTAGCAGAAAGATTTTACAAGCAGGGTTCACGTCCAAGCCTCCATCGAGATGTACAACATTGGTGCCGCACATGTGAGGTTTGCCAAAAAGCTGGACCAAGGCGTCTTACCCATGAAAATCAGCATCCAATCAAAACCTATGGGCCATTTGAAAAATGGGGGATAGATGCAATAGGGCCACTACCTTGCACTCAATCAAGGAAGGAATACATCATTATGGGGGTGGAGTACATGACCAGATGGGCAGAAGCTCGTCCCACAAAGCGCATCACAGCCAAGGACGTGAGTGATTTCATTTTTGAATGCCTTTGTTGCCGTTTTGGCACACCTTTGGAGATTCTCTCGGATAGGGGACCAGGATTTCGAGCTGATTTAGTCGGGCAATTGATGAGCAAGTTAAAAATCAAGCGCAGGCACTCTACACCGTACTACCCTCAGTGCAATGGTCTTGTGGAAAAGGTAAATGGTCTTATATGTAAAATCATCACTAAGCAAGTGCATTTACATCCTAAGGCATGGGACAAACACCTAGATGCAGCACTTTGGGCCTACAGAACATCCTTTAAAACATCCTTGGGATATACACCTTTTCACTTGGTTTACGGGCAAGAGGCACTATTGCCTATAGAAGTGGAGCTAGCGAGCCTTCGAGTTCTAAACGCACATCAAGAGGATAGTCAAGAGAAGCAGGTGGAAGGAAGAATCATGGATTTGGAGAGGTTAGGGCTAGATCGAGAGTCAGCAGTGAAGTACTATGCAGCCCAGGCAGAGAAGAAACGAAGGAAGCTCAATCGCAACCTTGTCAAGAAAGGTATCAAGGAAGGTTCTTTAGTGCTCAGATACGACAATCGCTTTGATCGCAGGAAGGATGGTAAGTTCTTGCTTAAGTGGGAAGGCCCTTTTGTAGTGATACAGAGGTTCTCAAATGGTAGTTACCAACTAGGTGACCTAGATGGTAAGGTACATCAGACCCCGGTAAATGGTTGGCGATTGAAGGCCTACCAATGTCGTCTTTCACAGCCATATGCTGGTGAAATCAATGCTAAGGATGGTTCAGAGGGGAGCTCATCATATTCGAGCTCCAACTAAGGTAACAATCATGTACATAGTCGTTTCAAAAAAAAAAAAAAAAAAGGAAAAAAAAGAGAAGAAAAAAAGAAAAAAAGAGAATGCTACCAGTGAAAGCGGATATTGACAATGGATGGGGTATGGCTTTCAAGGGTCTAGGAGACCAGTTGTTAGTCATGGATGGATACAATTATTCATCAGAAAGGACTAAACAGGGTGCATCAGCCAAGAAAGCAGTAACATGGCAAATTCAATTGGTACCAGGTGGGTAAGTATTCAAGAGAACCCTATTGTAGCACAACCTACAGCTAGAGGCATCAAATACCTCTAGCTTAAGCGGAAGGGCTATATGATGCATGGTTTTTAGGACCCCTTGTGAAGATGCAATAAAGGCACAGTCAGTTGTTGGGGAGATGAGGATACTCTAGTCCAAGGGATCTCGAAAGAGAAGAAAAATCTACTTCACAAGCACCAAAGAGTAAAAAGTGCCGTGGACAGAAGATACGTGGGAACGAGCTCTTATGCATGCCTACAACCTATATCTTACAGAATAGCCCATTTTAGGTGTGAATTTCTAGTGAAATTTACACGAGGATGTTCGTGTGGACTCACAGCACAGCATACTCCGTTTTCACTTTTTTACCGACAGTAAATATTTTTTACCACAGTAAATATTTTTCACCTACATGGTAAATACAAATCACTTTTTACCTACAGTAACTTTTTTTTACCCATGGTAAATATTTTTTACTGCACCATAAGTATTTGGTAGGTAACAGTTCACTGTTACTAGAAGCAGTGATTGGGCATCAACAATGCAGTTACAGGAGGAGAAAAGGGGAAAATCTTATGGTAAAGGTGAGTCAACAGGGATAAAGACTTTTGAGTTGAAAAGAGACATGCTGAAATTTTTCAAAGAACACATGTCAAAAGAAGCCATGGTTGAGGATTTTTTGAGAATTTGATATTCAGGAGGACCCAGCTGCCACCTCCCCCCCGCAGGTCCCCCCCTGACATGTGCAGAACCTCCAGTTTCAACAGCCACCTTACCTGCTCTTAAATGCTGGTCAAGGCCTTATCCCCATGTGTCACAATCAGAAAAATCAGCATTTACCCTCCCCTCTCACATCACTCTAGAGAATATCTTGATGGTGACATATCAGGTGACCTCAATCTGTTGACCACCCTAAGCAAAAAGTAACCCCAATCAACGGATTTAAGCATGTTTATCCCTAATCCTAAACCCTCTCAGAAACCTATATAAGGAGGCCTTCTCTCACTCAAAACCAACACTTCACCCACTTCACCAAGCAACGAAGCTATGACGACATTGCTCACAACGAGGAGCTATGGATGGAGCTCTACTCTCTCTCCCTCTCTCTCTCTCCCTCTGGTATGCTACATTACTAGCCCTAAAACCTAAATAAGGAGTCTTCTCTCATGCTCCATGGCCACCATCCTCGCCATCATTCTCTAAGGTATTGATGTGTTGCTAGTAGGATCATACCTACTTGCTGGGTTGATTGTTTTTGACAAGGGATTATGCCATCCTTGGCTTGCTTCTCTATATCCTTGTTATGTATGATCAGATGCCGTTGTATTGTTAAGCTGATGTCTTGTGTATATATATGCTACATAAGGTCCCTAAGCTTCGTTTCTATGTGTTTTGCCATATGTTTTGATGCCATCATAATGCCAGAAGTCTCACTTGCCTATGTGCACTATGTGTGAGGTCCCTAAACCTCTTAATTTAGGGTGGTGCCCCCTTTGTTTTGTTCTTTGCTTGTTTGCATGAGGCGTGGTTTGTGGAGTGTGCACGAGTACAGAGGGCACCCGATTGCACTGCTCTTTTTCCCGCTATCATTTTGGTGCCCCCATTGAGGAGGGCTACACAGACCTTCAGTCCACAAGCAATGAAGATGTGCAATCTACAACATGGACGAATGGCGTGAGGAGTTTGCAAATTGGAGAACAGAAGAGGAGGAGGCTTTAGAGGCCTTAAAAGCTTTCATCGAGGTCTTGTTACCAGGTTGCAGTGTCATTGAAATTCAAGAAGTAAGTTCTTCTACATGCCTTGTTCGTGATCGTCGCCAACGAAGGAGAGTAAGAAGAAGAGCTTGATATACCTCTCCTCTCAACCTATGAGTGCTCCAGAAACCTCCAACGCACACGAGCTTGAAATATTCTACATCAACATACACGAAGGTACTGTGACACACATTAAGGGAAGAGAAAGCATCACCAGACCTCTCTTTCCTGAGGAGCCGACTAAGAGGAGGAAGATCACCTCTACACCTAAGTGGCCCAAGGCCGCAGCGCGTGCTCAAGCGTAAGGTAACATTTGGCTTAATCTCATTAATAAGGGATTACATGACCACTACATGCAAGAAAAAGGCTAGTGAGCAACCAACTTCAACCTCCAACTTGCAACCACGACTCTCACCCCTAAATCCTCCTGAAGCAAAGAGACGAAGGCTTGCCTACAAGATTGCCGCCCGTCTGCGAGTGCTCCCAGTGCACTTTGTGAATCCAGACACCACCAATCCCAAGCCAACCTCCTGTCCGCGTGAAGATCACTTTGGATATTGTCCAAAGTGCTTTGGAGACTGGGTGAAAAGCCTCCCTGCCCTACCTTTGCTGCTAATTTTCAAGAAGTTATCTCAATCTAAGGAAACTATCTTAGTTGATGATGTGCTGCACATTAATGGTGTCACTTTCATTCGTCATGCTGATTATGGTAATAGCATCCAATTGTTGCTTGCTAAAAGGCTCAGCATTGTACAAAGTGTTGCCATCACGCCTTACGTCTTCACAAATGCATCAGGAAGAGTCGAAGTGATCCGAGGTGCTGACCTTCTGTGGCTGATCAGGCTCATTGGTCCCAAGGTGGTGCAACTAAGCTAGGCTCTTGTGTGTAAGTATGGATGCCAATAATGAGAATGATGATCCCCGCATGTTTCCTTTCCATTTTGTGCGTCATATCCGTGTGAATATTTGTATTGATAGAAAAATCTTTTATCAGCAAAGAATAGCCCTGTTGTTTGGAGCCGAGAGACTTGGGGAAATCTTGCGCTCTCCTCATCCTGTCATTCTACCCTTACTAGACTATTACCATTCCTTTGATGTGTCGATCTTCATCCTATTTTGAGCTAAGTTGTGCTAAAGCTCCAAATTGCAATTACCATACTCTATTTTAAAATAAATTGGAGCTGTTTGTGTAATTGTTTACTCTCTCACTTATGGCCTTCCCTAATTTTTATGGTAAGCCTGGGGAGGTTGCTCCAGACTTTTTGGATAATTTGGAAATGGCCTTTCTGGTATCGGGAATGGATGACGAAGCTACTAAGTTAAGGGCCTTTCCTTTGGTCTTGAGGGAAGGTGCAAACTTATGGTATCAAACTTTGGCACCTGAAGAAAGAAGAGACTGGGAGTCCTTAAAGATGGCCTTCATCGAAGAATTTCGCCACCATGAGCCTCCAGAGGAGATATGGAGACAGCTCTTAGAGCTCCGCCAAACATCACCCAATGACTATAGAAGCTATGAAGGAAAGTTTTCCAACCTGTGGGAGAAATGGTGTGCATCACTAGGTGAAGGAGAAAGGGCGCCAGAATGCCTAAAGAAGGATTGTTTCCTGGCAGGGCTTTACCCCATTCTTCGAGAAAAGGTAAAAGGTAAATTCCCAGATACCTTTGATAAAGCTATGACTTATGCAAGGGAGAAGGATAGGAAGTTAAAATTCCAAGCTCAACTACAAGGGGGAATGGAGCCTCCACCGCTAGCTCAACCTACGGCAAGGGTAGTAGCAGGGACAGGAGCAACAGACCAAGAGTCCTCTCAACAAGAATTACTTCAACAAATCACCAATCAACTAGAGAGCCTGTCCATCAATCTGGTTCAAGGTGTAAGGGCTCCCCAGTCAGGAAATGAACGAAATAGACAAGAAGGACAAAGGCAAGCACGTGAGTACATTTGATACAACTGTGGAGAGGTAGGTCACGGCATGTATTATTGCCCCCATCCACGACGCTATCAAGGAAATGGTAATCAAAGACGGCCTCCTCGCCAGCAAGTCACTCCTCCTCGAGCTAGGCCACTAAATGGACAAAATGCACACGTGGCTCCACCAATCCAAATATTGAGACCCCCTCCTCCACCACCACAAGCACCAGCAGAGATCCCTCCACTACCATCGGGAGGGGAGGACAGGGCTGTCTCTGTCATAAGTCTTGACAATGGTAAGGATAAAGGGAAAGAAAAAATGGAGGAAGCTGTTGCCATGCCAATAAAGAGAGTTAGGAGACAAAGAACTGATGAAATGGAAGCTTCAGAGCCGGATAAAGGGAATGAGGGTTCCTCCCAAGTGATAGGAGACAAGAAAAGGAAGAGTAGGTCAAGGAGGCACATAGGAGTAGAAGACTTTCCACTTGGGGTAGGATCCATACCTTACGACCTGGTAGCAGATGTGAGTAAGCAAGGACCAAAGATTTCATGGCAGCAACTCCTCCACCTTTCCCCAAAGATGCGTAGAACCTGGTCTAAGATGGTCAGCACCAGGAGGGCTAAGGCAAAGTCAGTTGGGTCTATTAGTGCAAGAGGCATGAAGGATATCGTGCCAGTCATTGATGCAGAGATTAAGAGTCAGCGAGTCTCCAATGTGTACGTAGATGGTGGAGCCGAGACTTGTGTTATGACAGAGAAATTAATGCACAGGTTGGGTTTGGAAGTAAACGAGCAAACTTCCTTACAAGCTAAGATGGCAAATAATGTAAGGGTGGCTTGTGTGGGAAAGGTTAATGGAGTGAAGGTTTCAACTTTTGGTGTGGCAATCTCAATTGATGCTTATGTGATCCCAACTAAGGGGGAGGGCTATCCGCTAATCCTTGGAAGACCTTGGCTTATGGCTATGAAAGCTAGGCAAGATTGGGAGACAGGTTCCCTTGAGTTGCGACCAAATCATAAGGTAGGTGGCAAGCAACAAAAAATTGTGTATGAAATGAAGCAGGGTAGACAACAAGACCTAGAGATGGAGACTTCTATGGATGAATGGAGCACAAGCAGCTGCTCTTCATCTGAGGATGAGTCATCTGAGGAGGATGCTAGCTCTTTGGAAGTCATGGGTATAATACTGCAAAACCCAGAAGGAGAAGGTGGTCAAGACTCTCTAAACAAGGAAGAAGCCACACGTACTAAAGAAGCATGTTGGCCTCTATATAACTGATTACGAGCACATTAAAGGAGTGACGGTAACCCAACACCATACCCAATTAAAGGAAGGTGCCAAACCAGTGGTGCAAAGGCTAAGGAGATTAGGGCTAGTGCAACAAGATGCACTCTTAAAAGAAGTAAAAAGATTACTCAAGGCAGGATTTATCTACCCAGTGGAAGATTCTGAGTGGGTGTCTCCAGTTGTGGTAGCACCAAAGAAAAATGGGAAGTGGAGGGTATGTGTGGATTACAAGCCTCTAAACGCAGCCACAAAAAGGGACCATTTTCCTTTGCCTTTTCAAGATGAAATACTAAATGAAGTGGCTGGTCATGAAAGGTACACAGTGTGTGATGGGTACTCAGGCTACTTCCAAATCAGAATTACAGATGAAGACCAAAGAAAGACTACCTTCATAACACCTTGGGGGTGTTTTGCTTATAGAGTTATGCCTTTTGGTTTAACTAATGCCCCGGCAACTTTCCAGAGGTTTATGAACTTGGTGTTTCAACCTTACTTTGGTAAGTCCATACGAGTCTTCATTGATGATTTTTGCATTTACAGCTCTAGGGAAGTACATCTGTCCAAGGTTGATGAAGGTTTCACCCGTCTGGCCCAATTGGGTGGGCAATTGAATAAAGACAAGTGCCACATAGGTGAGAGCAAGGTCACTCTACTAGGCCATGTTGTGTCTCAAGATGGTATTGAGGCTGACCCTGAAAAGGTAAAGACATTGTTAGCTTTACCTACTCCTTCAAACGTGAAGCAACTAGTCTCCTTCATTCAAAAGGTTCGCTACATGGGACGATTCATACATCTCCTTTCTCAGGCAATCTATCCTTTGCAGCAGCTCACTAAACACACTACATTGACATGGAGTGAGGAGGGTGAAAGGTGCTTTCAAGAAGTTAAAACCCTATTGAGCTCATTGCCTGTCGTCCTACAACCCACATGGGGTGAATTATTCTATGTAAATCCTAGTGTAGGTCCAGAAGCTCTAGGAGCTGTCTTGATGCAAAAAGACCCAAAGACATCTCTCATGAGACCAGTCTACTTCTCTAGTAGAGTGATGACAGCTGCTGAAAAGGGTTTCAGCGCAACTGAGCAATTGGTGCTAGCTCTTAAGTTTGCAGTGGAGAAGTTTCGGGCTTACTTACTTCCGAGACAATTTGTGGTGATCACAACTGAGGAGGTTTTTCCATATGCCCTACAACACATGGAATTGTCTCAAAGAATAGCAAAGTGGGTGGTGCAGCTTCAAGAGTTTGACTACACACTACAAGTAGAGGATTCCACCCGTGCTTGTTTGGCAGATGTCCTCACACAAAGGTGTTATGAGAAGGCCAAGAAAGAGGCACCTAGTAAGGTACCGCCTATCCCGGAGCCTGAAGTTCTACTGGGAGCACACAGTCTGTATTTTGATGGGGCTTACAAGAGGACCAAAGACAAGGCATCAGCAGGCATAGTAATATTAGGTCCAGAGAAGGAGAAGATCTTTGCAAAAGGGTTTCATCTAAAAGAGGTTCATTCTAACAATGAGGCAGAGTACCATGCCCTTGTTTTAGGGTTGCAATGTTGTCTTTCTCAGGGCATCACAAAGCTAAATGTTTTTGGTGACTCCATGTTGATTGTTAAGCAAATGGTTGGTGTATGGGCCTGTAAAAATGACAAATTGTCTGTTAAGATGAGGGAAGCAAAGGCCTTGTTGAAGGGTTTTAAAGAAGTTCGAGTGCACTTTGTACCTAGAGATCAAAATCGAGAAGCAGATGCCTTAGCAAGTGAAGAACTACAAACTCTCATAGTAGGTGCTATCCTTGTGAAAAGTCCTTTATACCAGGGAAAGGAGGAGCTGCATGATTTACTTTACTTTCTTGAGCATTGTGAAGCACCCTCTGGTATGAGTAAAAGTGAACGTAGGTGGTTGGCAAAAAAGGCTACCAGCTATAGCTTAGTGAATGAGGACTTGTATTGTAGAGGGAAAGATGCTGTCTTAAGGAGAGTTCCTGCATCCCAAGAGATAAAGGATATTTTGTTTAGTTGTCATGAAGGTGTGTGTGGTGGCCACTTTGCACAAGAGATTACTAGCAGAAAGATTTTACAAGCAGGGTTCACGTGGCCAAGCCTCCATCGAGATGTACAACATTGGTGCCGCACATGTGAGGTTTGCCAAAAAGCTGGACCAAGGCGTCTTACCCATGAAAATCAGCATCCAATCAAAACCTATGGGCCATTTGAAAAATGGGGGATAGATGCAATAGGGCCACTAACTTGCACTCAATCAGGGAAGGAATACATCATTATGGGGGTGGAGTACATGACTAGATGGGCAGAAGCTCGTCCCACAAAGCGCATCACAGCCAAGGACGTGAGTGATTTCATTTTTGAATGCCTTTGTTGCCGTTTTGGCACACCTTTGGAGATTCTCTCGGATAGGGGACCGGGATTTCGAGCTGATTTAGTCGGGCAATTGATGAGCAAGTTAAAAATCAAGCGCAGGCACTCTACACCATACTACCCTCAGTGCAATGGTCTTGTGGAAAAGGTAAATGGTCTTATATGTAAAATCATCACTAAGCAAGTGCATTTACATCCTAAGGCATGGGACAAACACCTAGATGCAGCACTTTGGGCCTACAGAACATCCTTTAAAACATCCTTGGGATATACACCTTTTCACTTGGTTTACGGGCAAGAGGCACTATTGCCTATAGAAGTGGAGCTAGCGAGCCTCCGAGTTCTAAAAGCACATCAAGAGGATAGTCAAGAGAAGCAGGTGGAAGGAAGAATCATCGATTTGGAGAGGTTAGGGCTAGATCGAGAGTCAGCAATGAAGTACTATGCAGCCCAGGCAGAGAAGAAACGAAAGAAGTTCAATCGCAACCTTGTCAAGAAAGGTATCAAGGAAGGTTCTTTAGTGCTCAGATACGACAATCGCTTTGATCGCAGGAAGGATGGTAACTTCTTGCTTAAGTGGGAAGGCCCTTTTGTAGTGATACAGAGGTTCTCAAATGGTAGTTACCAACTAGGTGACCTAGATGGTAAGGTACATCAGAACCCGGTAAATGGTTGGCGATTGAAGGCCTACCAATGTCGTCTTTCACAGCCATATGCTGGTGAAATCAATGCTAAGGATGGTTCAGAGGGGAGCTCATCATATTCGAGCTCCAACTAAGGTAACAATCATGTACATAGTCGTTTCAAAAAAACAAAAAAAAAAAGTGGAAAAAAGAGAAGAAAAAAAGAAAAAAAGAGAATGCTACCAGTGAAAGCGGATATTGACAATGGATGGGGTATGGCTTTCAAGGGTCTAGGAGACCAGTTGTTAGTCATGGATGGACACAATTATTCATCAGAAAGGACTAAACAGGGTGCATCAGCCAAGAAAGCAGTAACATGGCAAATTCAATTGGTACCAGGTGGGCAAGTATTCAAGAGAACCCTATTGTAGCACAACCTACAGCTAGAGGCATCAAATACCTCTAGCTTAAGGGGGAGGGCTATATGATGCATGGTTTTTAGGACCCCTTCTGAAGATGCAATAAAGGCACAGTCAATTGTTGGGGAGATGAGGATACTCTAGTCCAAGGGATCTCGAAAGAGAAGAAAAATCTACTTCACAAGCACCAAAGAGTAAAAAGTGCCCTGGACAGAAGATACGTGGGAACGAGCTCTTATGCATGCCTACAACCTATATTTTACAGAATAGCCCATTCTAGGTGTGAATTTCTAGTGAAATTTACACGAGGATGTTCGTGTGGACTCACAGCACAGCATACTCCGTTTTCACTTTTTTACCGACAGTAAATATTTTTTACCACAGTAAATATTTTTCACCTACATGGTAAATACAAATCACTTTTTACCTACAGTAACTTTTTTTACCCATGGTAAATATTTTTTACTGCACCATAAGTATTTGGTAGGTAACAGTTCACTGTTACTAGAAGCAGTGATTGGGCATCAACAATGCAGTTACAGGAGGAGAAAAGGGGAAAATCTTATGGTAAAGGTGAGTCAACAGGGATAAAGACTTTTGAGTTGAAAAGAGACATGCTGAAAGTTTTCAAAGAACACATGTCAAAAGAAGCCATGGTTGAGGATTTTTTGAGAATTTGATATTCAGGAGGACCCAGCTGCCACCTCCCCCCCGCAGGTCCCCCCCTGACATGTGCAGAACCTCCAGTTTCAACAGCCACCTTACCTGCTCTTGAATGCTGGTCAAGGCCTTATCCCCATGTGTCACAATCAGAAAAATCAGCATTTACCCTCCCCTCTCACATCACTCTAGAGAATATCTTGATGGTGACATATCAGGTGACCTCAATCTGTTGACCACCCTAAGCAAAAAGTAACCCCAATCAACGGATTTAAGCATGTTTATCCCTAATCCTAAACCCTCTCAGAAACCTATATAAGGAGGCCTTCTCTCACTCAAAACCAACACTTCACCCACTTCACCAAGCAACGAAGCTATGACGACATTGCTCACAACGAGGAGCTATGGATGGAGCTGTACTCTCTCTCCCTCTCTCTCTCTCTCCCTCTAGTATGCTACATTACTAGCCCTAAAACCTAAATAAGGAGTCTTCTCTCATGCTCCATGGCCACCATCCTCGCCATCATTCTCTAAGGTATTGATGTGTTGCTAGTAGGATCATACCTACTTGCTGGGTTGATTGTTTTTGACAAGGGATTATGCCATCCTTGGCTTGCTTCTCTATATCCTTGTTATGTATGATCAGATGCCGTTGTATTGTTAAGCTGATGTCTTGTGTATATATATGCTACATAAGGTCCCTAAGCTTCGTTTCTATGTGTTTTGCCATATGTTTTGATGCCATCATAATGCCAGAAGTCTCACTTGCCTATGTGCACTATGTGTGAGGTCCCTAAACCTCTTAATTTAGGGTGGTGCCCCCTTTGTTTTGTTCTTTGCTTGTTTGCATGAGGCGTGGTTTGTGGAGTGTGCACAAGTACAGAGGCCACCCGATTGCACTGCTCTTTTTCCCGCTATCACATATCACAGAGGAATTGGAAAAACTCCCCGAAGATTCTTTTGACTTCTCCTTGGTGCTTGCCAAAAATGACCTAACCCATAACTGCCTGAATGGAGCTTCATCCTCCACCATCGACACACCTCCCGTTTTCGGAAAGCCAAAGGTTTCCTCTTCAATTTACCCCTCCACCAATTTGCCAACGCTACAGCAACTCAAGAAGCTAGTGGATTTTGAGGTGATTCTCTCCAATTCTATTTTGGAATTTAAGAAGCTACACGGTAAATTAAAAAGAGCTAAAAACTTCTTGGCACATCTCAATGAGTTACTTTGTAACCAAAAATCTCCCAATAGCCTTTGTATCAAACCTCCCAAGCTTACCATTGATGATTCCCAAGCCCAAGCTCTTCTCAATGCCAATCTCGCTTCACTCGCCGTAGATTTCCAACTTGATTCCACAGATGCTCTCATCCAAGCACAAACTCTACTTATAAAAAACCTCCAATCTTATCTTGATGGCTACCACTCACTAGTTGAAGAACGCCTCAATGATTGTAGCAATAGGTTTCTCTTGATTTCCACTCCCCTATTGTCAAAACATGATTGAAGTCTTAAGCTTAAAGAATGGAAAACCTCTTCTCTCAACCTCTTCCTTTTTGAAATACAAACCTACATCTTGAATACCCATCTAACATCTATCGAGGAGGAGGACGCCATACTTGCACGCAAAAGATCCATCAATGCATTGGAAGAGGAAGTCATTTCCCTTCCAAAAGAACAAACTATAAAAGAACTTGTGGAGCAAGTGGTGGCGGAGAACTTTGGTTCAAGTAACACCAATGGACGCTTAAGTGCAAGTCACGCTAAACCTCGCTTCCCCCCATCCTCTCCCCCAATTAAACCCTATCCCCCTCCCAAAAAACCCTTCCTTTCCTCACAAAGAACCCTCAACCTCCCTTCCAAAAAACCCTTCCAATCCCCTAGACCCTCTACCTACCATCAACCCTCTCCGTTGGAGCCTCAATCTATAGCTCTCAAGGCCCAACCAATAAATGAACTTTAGAATCTCCCCACCAAGCATCACCTCCTTATGTAAGAAAACCCCACTATACCCACCACCACAATATACCTTCTAATCTTGTCTACCCTCTTAAACCCATTAGCCCCCCACACCCTACCATTTCCCACCCCAATATTTCTTCTCTTGCTTCCTTCCCCCACAAGAAAACTTTTTTTTAAAGAACACCTCCCACTACAATTCAAAGCACTCGGGAAAAGTGAGAGGGAGGAGGGATTAGGGCTTAAACACCCCACTACATGGGTGCATCTTTCCTTCTCCAAGCCCCCCTCCTCCTGTATCTTTGGATCTCCAAAACTGCCACTGCATCACCTCTTGACAAAGATTACCTCGAGCTTCCAACCTGCAACGGACGATTGAGAAGAAAGTATTGGCTACCCCTTTTAAATCCCCAACACTACAAGCTTCTTCATTTTGGTAAGCTTAAAGCCTTCTCTTTGGAACTCGGTGTTTCCAACTTTAAAGTGCACAACCTTTCACCTAAAAAATTCTCTCTCCTTGAAAAGTGTTGCTTAGCTTTAGGTTTAAAATACATCCCCCCCCCCCTCTTCAAACCCTTCATCCGCATCTCTTCTTAACGCACATACCAACATGGCAAGAAATTTCAAACTAAAGTTTTTTTTCAAGAATCATCCAACTCTTCCACCCTCTCCTTTCAAGATACCAAATCCC
The DNA here is from genome assembly GCF_014529385.1 of Adiantum capillus-veneris. Classification (NCBI taxonomy): domain Eukaryota; kingdom Viridiplantae; phylum Streptophyta; class Polypodiopsida; order Polypodiales; family Pteridaceae; genus Adiantum; species Adiantum capillus-veneris. Next base: position 731,839 of record NC_140938.1, read on the forward strand.
CTTTGGAAGCCACCTTTGCAAAACCCCACTCTCAACCAAATCTTACTCACTAACCATATTAACATTAACCTCATTTTAAACTCTACTTTCCTCCCACCCTCTAAACCTCCCCGTTTTGTCACTCAAGCCTTATCTAGCCTCAAATTGGATCCTTCCATTGTCATAAAACCCGTCGACAAAAACTTAGGCTTGATCATACTACCTCTGGATTGGTACAGAAGTAACGCCCTCACCCACCTCAATGATACCACCACTTACGAGCCTTGCCCCTCCATCCCCTTTCCCTTTATTGCTTCCCTCCTCTCCTCCCTTACCATCCAATTTTTGACGTTACCTGCTATAGATCGTAAATTTATCCTCTCGCCCCTTGACAAGCAACTTAAACCTTGCCCCGTTTATTTAATCCCAAAACTGCACAAACCCTCCCTTGTCTCACGGCCTATTTTCTCTTATAAAGGCTATATCTTTGAAAAAGATTCCATTTGGCTTCACTTCGAACTTTTTCTATCCTCCTCACCTTTAAACAAAATCTTAAAAACTCTCTCACCCTCATCCAAGACCTTAACAACCTCCCCCTCCCACCCAATACCCTACTCTTCACCTTTGATATGGAGGTCCTCTACTCTAGTATCCCAATCAACCATGGCCTCATGGCCCTCAAAGCCTCTATTTCTACCCATTTTGACCCGCTCAAAACCCACTTTATCCTCTCTCTTGCAGCGCTCATCTTGTCATACCACTACATTACTTTCAAAGGACAATTCTGGAAACAAATCAAAGGCACCGATATGGGCTCCAATTTTGCCATAGTATATGCATGCCTCTTCTTATGCCATTTAGAAGCCTCTTCTTCCCTTTTGAGCAATCCTAACCTTCTCTACTTCAAGAGTATGTAGACGATGCCTTTGGGCTATCGATTGGCTCTAAGGCGTCCCTCACCTCTTGTTTGAATGATTATGGGAAACCGCTTCAAGATCACATTAAAATCTCTAGCCACATCTCTCCCAACCATGCCACTATCCTCGACATAGGATTTTTTAAAGGAACAAAGTTTGCCTCCTCAAACCTTTTGGACTCTGTCTGCCATCAAAAACCCTTAAATGCTTATAACTACATCCCTTGGATCTCTTGGCACCCTACACACTTAAAAGTAGCTTTCATTATCGCTAAACTCAAAAGATTTATCATTAGAGAAAGCTCCTTGGAAGGTTTCATTTCTATCCGCAACCTCTTCTACCAACGCCTTAGGGCGAAAGGATACCCACAAGGTTTTCTTCATTATGTGTTCAAAAAAGTCACCTATCAGAATTGCATGGAGCCCACACTCTGATTTAAAGAACCACCCCCCATAACCTTCAAGTTACCTTTCACTCCTTCCACAAGAAGGCTATCACCCGCCTTTTGTATCAGTAACCCTATCGCTTCGGCCTGCTAGTACAACCCCTCACTCTCATTTCTACCTAGACCCACCATTTGTTGGACCTCTGGGCCCAACCTCCATAGCCTGCTTGTACATACCATGCACCACCACTGAAAACTCACATAAATATTTGAGTGGGCTACATGTTTTCCCTTTTTTGCAAAAATATCTTTGGAAATCTCAGTTTTTCGGATACCCCTTGAAGTAGTAGACTTTATTGTTTGGGCCCCTCCCTGCCTTCCATTTTATCCCTTACTTTGTTCACACCTCTTCATGGATATTCCCCCTATCCCCCCCCCCCCCCCCCCCCCCCCCTCATAACATTACTCTTTACTCCTTCATTTTGGGAACCTACCTCAGTTAACTAAAAATCCCACCAATCCCTTACCTACCTCCTTCTGCACCTTTGTTAATTCATAAGCCAACTCTACCTACTAATACACCCTTGTTCTTCTAGCTCCATGAAAAATAAAAAAATAAAATGGCTATAATCCTCTTCTCCCCCCCCCCCCCCCCCCCCCCCCCCCCCCCCCCCCCCCCCTCTCTTTTCCCCCCTAAAACTTGACCTTTCTCTTCACCCTCTATCCCCCCACTAACTTTGACATCAAATCACCATCATCTTCAAAAAACAAAACTCTATTGGGTACAAATTGTCTACCTCTCACCATTTAACCAAATACCAACCCTTCTACCCTAACTCTTTCCCTTGTACTTTTGTACACTGCCATTAACTCACTTGTCCCTAACTCTTCCCCTATGTACATATGTACACTTCCATTAACTCCCTTGTTCTTTTCCCCCCCAAAATCCCACCTCAGGCTGCCCCTCTATAAACCCCCAATCACCTCCTTCCCTTGTATATGCAAACTCAGACCATTGATGAGCTCAGTATGAGCGAAACATGTTTGGTGTTGTTTCCTTCACCTTTTTACCTTAATCTCCTCCTAATCTCTTTTGGTACCCATATACACTTTGGTCTCTCAATGTTCCACCCTTTTCTTGTTTTCCTAAACTGGGAGTTGTTTTGCATGCCTACTTACATATATGTGAAAATGTTCCACCCTTTTCTTGTTCCACCCTTTTCTTGCTTCCCTAAACTAGGAGTCGTTTCGCACGCCTACTTACGTTTATATGTGAAAATTATGAATATTTATACCCAAAACAGGTAAGTTCAGTGCAAAATGACAAAGGGAAATAGAAGGTCGATGAGGGTCCTAGTACCTTTGCCAATTTAGTGGAGGTTGATGAACAATTGCAGGATGGATTCCCTTGTAAACAAAACGTAAGGAAAGTAACTTTTGCTAAAGAACCCGTGATGGTCGGGGTAGTTACTCGATCTCAAAAGATGGACCATGATAGAGGGATCACTGTCCCGAATGTGAGTAAGAAGATTGAGGACTCTTTTATAAAAGATTTTGTAGAATCTCCTGATGAAGTATCTGAGGATCATTTTGGTCATGAATCACCGATTGCTTTTAAGCTACAAGAAGAGAAAGAAATTACAAAAGGTATAGCACCTTTTCCGAAAGGTTACAGACATCTACAACTCACAAAAAGAGTGTAGCAAATACCTTTAATTTATGGGAGTCTATGAAAGATTGCAAAATATCATTGGACTTGACCACTTTAGTAGAGATATCTCCTCTTTGTAAGAAGCAATTATATCATAAGCTCGTACATAGGAGAGGGAAGAGAAAAAGCTCTAAAATGATGGAGCGAGTCAAAGAAAAAGGAGTTCAAGTAGTAGATATGTTTATGGACCTAGAAGCACCTACTATTTCGTTGGAAATAGGAAGCCATAGCGTGACGGGAGTGCAATTAGATAGTGGAGGAGGAGTCAGTTTAATGACTGAGCAAAATATGGGAGAGTTGGGATTGAAACAAGTGGAACCTACGAACATCATTCTACGCTTGGCCGATCAACGGCGTGTAAAACCTTAAGGGATTTTACAAGGGGTCAAGACTATAGTGGCAGAACTTGAGTTTCAAGTGAGTTACTTGATAATTTGACCGCATTTGTACGGGACCTCTTTCCCAATATTGTTAGGAAGACCTTGGCTTGTACAAGCCAGGTGTGTGCAAATTTGGCATAAAGGAGTGATCACTATTGGTCCTTGCAATGATAGAGTAGAATTGCGAGTTGTCTCTAAGGAGTTTTTGAGGGAGTATAAAAAGCCGATTGTGTCAGAAACAAAAGAGAACACAGATTATAGTGGTGATAAATCAGAGGATGAAGAAGCAATGAAACAACGCTTCTCATTAAATACGGATAAATATTCTTGATTTTTGCACAATGGTTACCATATGTGGATAGAGGATGATTCCACTAGGACAATCTCCACATCAGAGGGTATTGGTAATTATGCTGGTCACTTAGGAATGGGTGAATATGAAGTTCATTACTCTTTGGGTTATGATTCTGATAAGGACATTGCACAATGGTTGTCCACCTCAGATGAGTGTTTGGCAAACTATTTTAATATAGCCCTGAAGAACAACTTAGATGATATGGATAAGCCTAGAGAAAAATCCAGTGCACTAGTAGAAGTAAAGGATATTTGGGAACAATCACTAAAAGAGCGTGAGTTAGCAGATGGAGCTATGGTTCAAGTGCCACAAAAAATGGCTCAATTAGAAAAAGAAAAAGGGCAGGATATTTTAGAGGCTAAGCATATCAAAGAATTATTGAAGCAATGGGAAGATTATTATAAGCAGGAAGATATGGAAGAACGGTCAGAGGAATATGGGATCACTGACGTCCCTGAATTCTAGACTGAGGGCTCTTTAATGACTGAAGTAACACTTGATACCTACATCAAAATATTGATGAGTGGTCAACAAAGAATTATGAAACTGCAATTGTACCCTATTGTGGGACACAATCTTTGGCTGTTGTGAGTGATACGAAGAATAAAAATGAAGAGTCTGAATCTCTTATAAATAAACACAACCTACTTGAAAATGTTGTCTATAAGGAGGACAAACATCCTCTAATTAGGGCTATGCCACGTACACAATCTTCGTTTTTGTTATCAAAAGATAAATTAACTGTTCGATGGGAAGTGTCAAAAGGAAAATTCTTGACATTAGGAAGTCAATTAAAAGGAGAAGTGTTGGAGCGTTTCAAAGAAGTACTTACAAAGTATCAACATGCTTTTGCATGGTCCTATAAAGACCTACGAGGAGTCAAGCCTGAGCTATGTCAACACTATATTGACTTAGAACTTGGAGCTAGACCTATTTGTCAACATTAGCGTCGCACCAATCCTGTTTATGCTGAATTGGTAAAAGTAGAGATAATGAAACTTTTGGATGTGGGATTTATTTATGCGGTTGCTTATAGTGATTAGGTTTCCCCAATCATAGTGGTTCCTAAGAAAAATAAGAAAATCCGTATTTGTGTAGATTATAGAAAACTCAATGGGGAAATTAAGAAGGATCATTTTCCTTTGCCCTTTACCGATCAAGTTTTAGATCGTGTTGCCGGATATGCCCTTTATTCCTTTATGGATGGATTCAGTGGCTATATTCAAATTCAAATACATGAAGATGATCAATCAAAAACTACTTTTACTACTGAATGGGGAACATTTTCTTATCGAGTTAGCCATTTGGGCTATGTAATGCCCCTGCCACATTCCATCGTGTTATGATTGCAGCTTATTAGGCTTTCCTACAAAAGTGGATGGATATTTTCTTAAATGATTTTTTAGTGCAAGGAACTGAAGAGGATATGCCTGAAAAGTTGGCCTTGGTGTTTGAGCGTAGCATTGAAATGGGAATTTCTTTAAACCTTGAGAAGTGTGTCTTTGAGGTAACCAAAGGAATACTACTAGGTCATGTTGTCTCTTGGGATGGCATTACAGGTGATGAGAGTAAGGTTAGTAAAATCAAAGATTTAACAGTACCACATAATCTTCGTCAACTACGAGGATTTCTAGGGCATGCAAATTACTATAGGAAATTAATTTTGAACCTTGCTTCAATTGTGGGACCTCTGACAAATTTTCTTAAAAAGGATATAGGTTATATGTGGACTGATAAATGCCAAGTTGCATTTGAAGACATTAAAGACCAGCAAGTAAAAGCGCCAATTCTAGTGAGTCCTGATTGGACAAAAGAATCTCATATCCATGTTGATGCATCTCATACAACAGTTGGGGCTGTGTTGTGTGAGGCTAATGATAAGAAAGTTTATCATCCAATCTATTATGCTAGTAGGGTCTTAAGTTACCCTAAGCATAATTACATTACGACTGAAAAAAATGCCTATCTATGGTTTTCTGTGTTGATAAATTTTGGCATTATCTATTGGGAAATCATTCTGTATTCTATGTAGATCATGCCGCATGGAAATACTTGTTAAATAAACCAAAAATCTCTGGAAGAGTCATTCGATGGATGTTACTTCTACAAGAGTTTGACTTTGAAGTAGTTGTACAACCAGGCAAGTCACATGTGTTAGTTGATCATCTTTCTAGATTACTTACTGATGATGTAGAGAGGGGAGTTGATGACGAGTTACCCGATGCTAACTTATTTCTGTTTGAAAGTGAGTTACCTTGATATGCAGACATAGCTAATTTTCTTAGCACGTCTGAATATCCTCATAAAGCGACTAAGCATGAAAAGAAGAAGCTACTTCTTCAAGCCCGTCACTATTCGTAGATGATGGGGGGTTTCTTATATCATTATTTTCCTCGTGAACAAATCTATAGATGGTGTTTAAGAGAGGATGAAATTTATCAAGTTTTAAAGGCTTGTGGAGGCCATTTTGCAGGGGAATTAACTACAAGAAAAGTATTGATGGCAGGATATTGGTGGCCAACTATTTACAAAGACTCCTTTATGCATTGTAAAAGGTGTGATAAATGTCAGCGAGTTGGTCGACCCACTACGCAATATGCAATGCCATTAACACCAATACTAGATTTGAAGCCATTTGAGAAATGGGGAATAGATTTTGTAGGACCCATAGATCCTCCATCTTGATATCATTCTAATCGATATATTTTGTCTGTATAGACTATGTTACCAAGTGGGTTGAAGCTAAACCTTTGAAGACTGATAGAGCCTTAGATGTGGCTAAGTTCCTCTATGAGAATATCATTAGAAGATTTGGTTGTCCACTATAGCTGGTTAGCGATTGAGGGTCTCATTTTCTTAATGACACTATTAGGGAATTGATCGAGTTATATAGAATTAAACATCAAAAGTCTACACCTTATTATCCACGTGCAAATGGGCAAGTGGAAGTTACCAACAAAATTTTGGGTAACATTTTAACAAAAACGGTAGCTGATAATCGTCGTGATTGGGATGAACGATTACCTGAAGCATTATGGGCTTATCGCACCACTTTTAAGGTAACAACCCAAACTACACCCTTCACTTTGGTTTATGGTGCTGAAGCCATATTTCCAATTGAAAAGGAGATTCGAACCTGAAGGGTTGCCCTATCTACTAGACTTGGTGAAGAGGAATCTTTAAAAGATAGGTTGTTTACCTTGACCAAACGCGATGAGATGCGCTTACAAAGTCTTGAGGCTATGCAAAGGCGACGTAAAGCTTGGCATGATCGCCATATCAAAGTTTGGAAATCTCAAAGAGACGATAAGGTTTTAATTTATGATAGTCGTTACTATAAATTCCCTGGAAAACTGCAGATACGATGGTTAGGTCCTTTTAAAGTACTTCGGACCTTCACTAATGGGTCCTTGTTAGTTCAGGACATTGACGAAGCTTTAGATCCTTTCACACTCAATGGTCGGCGAGTGAAACACTATTTCACTTAGTTTAAAAAAAACAACATAAGGGCAAAACCATAAAAAAGACAAACAAAATCCAAGTAAAAAGAGAAAAAATTTGAGTTGCATTAGAAGTTTGTCTATTTCTTTCTTGTTTTGGAATATGTAATAACACTCGTTATTCTATGGTAGGAATTATCACCTCGTTCATCATCAAATTTTTTCCATTCCATCCATATTTGGTGAGTCATGGACACCTCTATAGACTACTTGTTTGCTGTGCTTAGACCTTTCATTTGTGGGTTAGGCATAGAGACCATTGTCTGCATGATTGATGATATACATGAGGTAGAATGGCTATTACGATGGTGGGCCATGGGTTTTGACTTGGAGGTGCATGAGTGGGATTATCTATGGTTCTTGCTTGCACTTTTTGGGTATTTTTGTGAGAATGGCCCTATAGCATGTAGGGAGATGTTTCCTGACTTAGATGAGGATATTATGATTGACCCCATGTTAGATTTGGAGTTTGTTATTCTTGACGATGAGGATGAGGGGGTACCCTTGGGTTTACCTAGGGGATTATATCAGATGTTGTTGTGTAGACAACAAGCAATACTCCAATATGGCCAAGCACAACCCTATGGAGGGGGTCTTCAACATGCAGCACCTTTTGGCTTATCCAATGCACCTGCAATATTCCGTAATATGTAGTGAGAGGTTATATAAAAAAAAACCACAAAACCTAAACGAATGAAAATTCACAAAATCCAAAAAGAATCATTTCTTTTATGTTTGATTTTTTAAAATTAAAAACGCAACACTAAAAACACAAAAACAAGCAAAAACAATCAAAAGAAACAAAACAAAATCAAACAAAAATTCCATAAAAATTAGGAGTAGGGTGTGTGGATTTTATTTTGCAGATTAAAGTAGAGATGTGGCCACTTAGAGTGCTGAAAAGTGTAGTCGTGTTGAAGCTGTACCTGGGGATGCAGATTAATGAAAGCTTTCAAGTAAATAAACAGGTGGTTCTGTTCCAATTATAATGATGCTTTGTATTAAAAGAAATTATGTTTAAATAATGTTAAGTCAGTAGGAATTAACATGCTACTTTTTAATAGTATATTGAACTTCTTAGCTTAGTAGTTTATATAGGTAAACTATTATTCTTTAGTCTGACTTATTAGTTAAGAGTTTCTAAATGGGTTCATAGGTAGCTGAAAGGGATAGTAGAGATGATTAATTAATAGAAATATTGTAGCTAAACTAAGTTCTAGCTTAATATATTTATGCTCTTAATATTGATTTAACAACTTTGGAAGTGTAGTAGGTCTATACGGTTAGGTTTTGTCCCTTGACCTTAGCTTATTAGAGGTATGATAGAATGTTTTACGAATATAATGAGCTTGGGGAAGGAAACTTATATGTTATATGTTGTGTACCCATCACCATGTAAGCTTCGTAGGTGGGTGGACCAACTTTGTCTCTAGTGACAGAGCCACGAGCCGTAGCCAAGTTTTATATGGGTTGGTAAGTGAATGTGAAAGGATATTCCTGCTCAACGTAGCAGTGAGTGTGGAATGCATGTCTAAATGAATTAAATCAAAAAAAAAATGCAAGTCCGATGTGGCTTTAATTTTTTAAAAAAAACTTGAAAAAAATCTGAGAAAATGCTTGAATGACTGTAGTAAATTAAAAAAAAAACAAACAAACAAACAAAGAGGAAAATTTTAAGTCGTGCTGTGACTTCCTTATTATTAATTGCTATTATAGTTCTCATATGTTAAGGTTTGGGAGATGTTACCATTGTAAAGACTTAACACATGGAAAGGGGTGTTCTCATTATCAAATAGTAATAGATTTATTGACTAGATTTGGTAAGGTTTCTATATTTATATTAATTAATCACCTTTAGTATGTACTTCTTAGTTACTTGTGACTAGTAAGGGATTTTTAACCTGATACTGTCTACAATTGATTAGTTAGTTCAGTTATATAACTCGCTATATTAATTTGTTCAATGTACTATGGTTAGTACATTTTAATTTACATTGACTACGTGTCAATTTAATGAAAATGTGGAATTTAATATGCTTTTTAATTTTGAATGGAATCACTAGCGTTAGTGTATTGTGTTTAAGGATATTATGCTCACGAGGACGTTCTCATTTAAGGAGGGAAGAGAGTTATTTTTCAATAGTTGCTTTGAAGTATAGTTGTAAAGCTGGGGAACTGCAGCTTTATGAAGTAATGAAGTGTAGAAGACATTCTTGTTTATCGAGGGCGACTTCACATTTCAGTAGGGGAGGAATGTAGACCCCAATACTTTTTGACAATTTGTATACAACTCCGGGTTAATTGGGATATGCATGGGCATGCTAGAAGCATTTGCATTTTAAATTATTGCACATGTATGCCTGTTTAGCATGATTTAATGCTACTGCATATAAATGATTAGATAGAATTTGAAAGAATTTGCTGATGTTTACATTAAATTTGAATGCTATCTTAGTTCTTTTAAGAGAAGCTCATAAGTGTTTGACCTAATTTAGCCGTTTTCGACTGGAAAGAGATGGAAAGCTTACCAGCTAGAGAAAGTTTCAAGGTGAGCATTACAATAAGAGGTCTTGAGTTCAATCTTAGCCAAAGTAGATCTTCGAAGTCCTTTGAGTTTGCCCTAACTTGTGTTAATGTATGTTAGTCAATCGAGATTGTAAAACCACAGTTAGATTTTGAGCTTACCTTTGAAGAAACGGGATTTTTATTTAAAAAAAAAACATTTTTGTTTTTTGTCGTCGAGCTATGAACGGGTATGCGGTTTAGGAATCCCGAGGGCGCTGTGGAGTGAGAGGCTGAGGAGCCGCGGGGTGGCGTGCTTGAGGAAGGCGTGACTAGAGCCGCCAAGAGGCGAGGGTAGTTAGAGAGTGAGAGCGTGAGCACGAGGCCAGAGGGGAATCGCTAGAGGTCGCAAGCATGCTGAGTAAGGAAGGGAGAGAGCATGGATCGATTTCAAGACCAAGTAGGATACTGTGTGCGTCTGTGTGATTGATTTATTGAGAGTGTGTGTATCATCTTGTGTGTGAGTATATTAGAGAGAGTACCTGTTTTAGTGTTGATCAAGAAGGAGAGAGAGGACAACTCTATTCTTTGCAGCTGAGTTCGATAGAAGAGAGAGAGAGATATATCTTTGTGGGCTGCTGAGAAACTCCAGGAGGGTGTGGTTGCAGGGAGAGGAGCCGCAAGGAGGGGAGTTAGAGAGAGAGGGTGCCAAGTTAGCCAACTCTATTGTATGGAGAGAGAATCGAGTCTGTTGTAGAGAGAGAAAGATTTGACCACAATTTCGTTGAGAGTTGTGTGTGGGCATGAATGAGATAGTGAGAGTTGTGTGTGGGCATGAATGAGATAGTGAGAGAGATTGAGAAATTCCTGCTTGCTGAGTTAGAGGAGAGAGAAATAGAGGGAGTCGTGTTCCGCATGTCATAGCAAAGAGAGAGAGAGAGAGAGAGAGAGAGAGAGAGAGAGAGAGAGAGAGAGAATACTGTGCATACCATTACCTGAGAGGTATTTGACAGAGAAAGAGAGCAAAATACTGATTTCCGAATGAGCAAAGAAGAAGAGATGAAGCCAAACAGGATTCTAGGCACAAAAGTGTTCCGGAGAAATTGAAGAGAACAACGGTTAGTCGAGTTCTTTAATGAAATAAACATTAAAATTAGTTCTTTTTTAATATTTACAGACTTAAAAACGTTAAAATCTTTAAAACATATTAGATAGAAGCATTAAAAACTTAAAAACAATATTATTTTCATGCACTAGTTCCATAATTTAGAATAAATTTGATCATTTGAAGATGTATCTACATTAAAAGCATGTTTTGGAAATGAAATGTTGCATATTGTTGCATGATTAGTGGCATTTGGGGAAAGGAAATTAGATTATTGATAGTTTTTGACAATTTCAATGGAAATTTACACTTTACGAGATTATTCTGGTGATTTTGATTGGAAAAGTTTGCAAACCTGTTTAGTGATTCTAGTTGCAATGTTCATTAGTCTTAAATTCAATGAGTGATTGCTTTGTTCTATGAGTCTAGAATGTGTGAGTTTTGAAGTGTAGTTTTGAACTCTAGTGGTCAAGTAAATGTCTAAATAAATGCGTGTTGATAAATCTTGGTTAAAAACTCCATTTAAAATGTATATGAGAACTCAATTTTTAACCATAAATAGCATATTTAGAGACGCTAGAGAGAGGGAATGGGGAACACACCCAACACAGAAATACCTGTCCTTATATAGCTCAGGGTATTCATAGCACCTCTGTCCTCTCAAAAACACCTTCACAAAAGACAACTCACACTAGTAGGGCCTCGCCTGTACTTCGCCCAGCGCACACACAACCTGCACAGTTGCTAGACAACGATCACACCGATCTTGTTGGATTCTAGCTCTTCCACAACTCAACACCTCTCTCTCTTTATCTTTCACACACAGGGAGCCCGGGAGGATGCACACGCTCACACACACTGGCACCACACAACCTGGAGACGAGCAAAGAAGAAAGGGGGAAAGGGGAGAGAAACGAAGCCAAAATCGGCACTGATAGCTTTCCTTCAATGAAAAACCCCATGTACAAAATCCATACAGTTGCACCATGGCCATCACTGTTTCACACTGAGGGGCACACACCTCCCTCCAAACTCGACTACGTCGGCACATTTTTCGACAAAAAATCGACCATTGGCTTTGCTCTGACAACAGCTCCGCGTCTTGATAGCCCTTGCTAGCCACCTTCTCCGTAAGGCGCTAGACCTTTTTGAGCTGCTTCACAGGCGACACTCTTTTACGTTGGCTTCGATCACCGGGCGTACAAAAGAAAGAACCCTTTTTCTCCTCCTCTTCCTCCAACTCAAGAAGAAAAAACCCTCCTCTCTTTCGAAAAGCGGCTCCCCTCCTTTTCCCTTCTTTTTTTTCCCTAGTTTCTAGAAAAGTCTCTTTTTGGCAGTAGCACCCGGCGTCACTGCATTTGGCCTCTTCACTCACTTTCTCTTTGTCTTTTCCTCTTTGCCTCCTTATCCTAGAAGTTCAATTCTTGATTTATTTTTTCCCCCAAAAGTGAAGTTCCACTATTTCCCTTTATTTTCATAAAATGAATGTTGGAATACCCGATTCCTATGTTGCCGGTGTTTGCATGTGCACGGGCTTGTTGAATATTCTTGGTAGCTTCACTATGTTATCATCAAACCCCAAGAGATGCCGCATCTCAACCACGATTTGACTACTCTAGGTCCACAAAATGGAAGCGAGAGAAAAATGGGCCGAATCATTTGTACACACCTTCTCGTAAACTGGATCTCACTTTGCCGAGCTGTATCTTGCTCAATGTAAATCCGATCGTTGCACTGTCATTTTTGGCTGGCCCTACACAACCAGAATCACTTCTAGAACCCTGGTGAGGATAAGAGACCTGCACATGGCACGCTCGATGGGACGATCAAACCATGCCAAAACTGGCCCCCACAAATGTTCATCATTCCATAACTTGCAGATCTGAGCTCTGAATGGCAATCCGAAAGACCGGCATGCTCCACAGCTTGAGCTTTACACGTGTATCCACTGATCCCAATTTTGGACATTTGTCTGTACTTTCCCTCCTCGTCGGGGATCTGCTAAACCTTCTAACTTTGCACTACAATATCTTAAGCATCGGGGCTCCGTTTGACAAACCGTCTGGACTAGCTTTTGAAGCACATCAAACACTACATGCTTGAGCACCGACTTGGCAATTCAAGAAACTTCACCTGCTATCCCATATGGACCTATATTGAAGCTTTTTCGTTAAAAAAACCACCTTAAGCATACATTTCAGCTTCCACTTGCCTGCCCAAGGCCTTCATATCTGCTTTAGCCCTTTGCCATGCGTCTGCTACCACCCTTTGCACTACCTAGCACACTTCCCAGTGCGGACCAACTTTGGCTGCACCAACGCACGCATACATGAGGAATAGTGCATATTAGAGAGTTGGACTACAAGACTAGGAGAGCAGGCATTGTTGGACTATAAAATTTAGCAAAAATAAATTACGAATGCATATTAATAAAATTGTTAAAATGGGCTTGAGAGTAGTAAATGAAAGACAAATTAGTGCACTTTTAGGTTAGTTAGGGGGCCGTTGGTTTACCTGAATGTCACTAGAAAGACTTGTAAGAAGGCAACATTCAAATTTGACTCACAAGGGTCTATAGGTGACAGGTAAGAACACAATTTACGTTTAAGCACCCAAATTTGATCATTCCCTTCATAGTAGCCTTGGGCTTCCAATATATAGTCGTTTAGGAATCAAACACAACATTTTCTTACATTTCTTGGAGCGAGTGGAGCATCTCTTACAAGGCTTCTGTTAGCGCCATAAATGGTTGCTAAAGAAGCTTTAGGGACCCATTTGTATGTTTTCTTTGTTGTATTACGATGAGTCTTGTGTGTCTCATGCTTTGTTTCAGCTACCAAAGTTGAGGCTCTAGAGAGTTGGGCTATAGGTATAGATGGTTCAACCTCTTGGACATGCAATGTTTGGGTTGTATTTTCTCAGAAGGTGATATCTCAAGGACTGTTGCTTGAGTGATAGAGCTAAGAGTTGGTTTCTATGTTGTGACACTCCTAGTCTCCCAATCAATAGTGCATTATGTCGCTATCATCCACACGAGTCCTAGGTTTGTATTGTCTTCCATAGTTCCAACAGGCATGAACAAAAAGTCTTGAGCTAGGAACTCATTGTCATACCTGAGAGAAGTGTGCCGGTTTCCAAAAATCGTAGTTTTTTTCTTGATGATACCCTTGACTTGGATGGTACTCTCAGATAGAGATGGCTTTACTAACTGACACGACACTCCATATGATAGCAGATTATATTTAGCACATGTTTCCAATAAGGTGTTATATAGCACTTTTCCATAGGTGCTATTTAACTCAATAGGGTATCGTAGAGGTGTGTCAGAGTCCAGCCAATCATCCTTTGTTTCAACTTGAAATGCATGTGTAACTCCAAGGTTAGCCTCTTGTTCCCACCTTATATGTTGTTGTCACTCCTTAGCCTTAGCTTGAGATTGTATCTTTTTCAATTCCGCTTGTACCTTGGCTGCCTTTTTTTAATGGATGGCATGTAGCTCCTCTTGGCTTAAAGGATCATAATATCTTTTAAATTTACTCCCATTGAGAAATCCAATGATTTCAATGGTACCTTGTGGGGTGATTTTGCATACTCTATACGGTTCTTTTTTAGTATATTTCAACTTTTTCTTCTCGTTACGCACTCCATACATAAGAACTTTATCCCCAACCTTGATATCCTTGTTCTTCAAATGACCGTCAAACCATTTCTTTCTTCTATCTTTCTCCACAAGTGCATTTTGCACAGCCAATTGTCTTTTGTCATCTTAACTCTCAAGGATATATAAACGCTCAACTAAAGGGTTACCATCCCAACCTTCTTGTGAAGCTACCGCAGACTAGGAATTACAAACTCCCATGGCATAATTGCTTCTTGGCCATATACCATTTTGAATGGTGTACAATTAATAGCCACTTTGTAAGAAGTACGGTAAGCCCATAGAGCTAACATCAACTTCAAAAACCAATATGTGCGATGAGCTTTCATTGTTTTGGTTAAGATAGAAATTAAGGTCTTGTTAGTGCTCTCAACTTGGCCATTTTCTTGTGGATAATAAGGTATAGACTTATGGTGGGCTATCATGAAGTTTGTAGAGTTCCTTTATCACTCCATTTATAAATTGAGTAACATTTTCACTTACAATTTCAAAGGGACAACCAAATCGTGTAATAATGTTCTCAAAGAGAAACGTAGCGGTTGACCTTGCATCCACCTTGCATGTCGCCTTGGCTTCCACCCACTTTGTCACATAGTCAGTGGTAACAATAATATATCGATATTGAGTGTTACGAGCTGCTGGACTAATTGGGTCTACAAAGTTTGGGTCTACAAAGTTTAAACCCCATTTTTCAAATGGTTGAGTCACTTTAATAGGATGTAAGGGCATCTTATCCTTTTTCTGTGTGACCTTGTAACGTTGGCATTCATCACACTCTTTTGTAAAAAATGATGCAGCCTTGAATAAGGTAGGCCACCAATAGCCTGATTGCAACACCTTTCTAGCAGTTAGTTCCCCTAAAAAATGTCCTCTGACTATACCCATTTGCAGTATGTATAAATACTCATCCTCATGAGCACAATGTCTAAGAATATCATCCTTCCCTAACTTGTAGAGAGTTTTTTTAATTAGGAATAAGGTGCACATTCCTTTAATAGTATTCAAGCTATATCCTTACGAATCTCTTTGGGTGGGAAACCATTAATTGTAAACTTCACAATCTTTTCACTCCATTCAAGCTTGGTCTCGACTAGGAATAGGGAAGTAATGGGCATTTCATGATCAATTCTAGTAGGGGCTTCACCATTGGGTATGCGAGACAAATGATCCGTCACATGACATGTCTTTTACCGTGTCTCACCACAACTGTAAAATCAAACTCAAGAAGAATTAACAACCATCATCATTCTTCCCATGGAACAAGGTTTATTTACTAGATAAAACAATGCCTGATGATCCACATAGAAAACAAATTTGCTGGCAAGAAGGTAGTAGCAAAATTTCTTTAATGCGTAAATCATAGCTAAACCTTCCCACTCTGTAGTGGTGTAATTTCTTATCATTTAATTGATGGCTTGCAAAGCTAATGGGGTAGTCCAATTTATGTTCTCTTGGTTGAGCTAGAACACACCCAATAGCAAAGTTTGATGCATCAATATGCACATGGAAAACTACATTCCAATCGAACACTCATACTTACTAACTCATAAGCATGGTCACACTCCGTGGTCCAGTGGAACTAAATAAGAAGCTTGTAAAATAGGCGAGCTATCTCGACAAAGTTTCAAATAAATCGCCCGTTACATGGCCCATGAACCTTTGAACTCCTTTATAGTTTGTAGGTGGTGGAAAATTGGAAATGGCGTTAATTTTGCTCTCATACGTGGAAATCCCATTTTTGAACACTATATGCCCTAAAAAGGCTCTGTTTTTAACCCAAAATTGGCATTTGAAAGGGTTTAATGAGATGCGATACAATCTGCACTTTTTGAACACTTTTCATAAACATGAAAGACGTTCTTTCCAAGAGGAATAAACACAAAGGTCATTTAAGAAAGCTTCACAAAACTCCCTCAAATATTCCCTAAAAGCAGTGTTTATTAATATTTGGAAGGTAGCAGGGGCAGGGGCATTGGTTAAGCCAAAAGTCATAACACAAAATGCGAACACTCCAAATTCGGTTATAAAAGTAGTTTTAGCTAGGTCCTCTAGTGCAATTGATTGTAGCTAGAGTACCCATCTAAAAAGCTATAAGCTTCCTTCCCTGCAACTCTTTCAAGCACATGTTCCGAATATGCCAAGGGGTATGATCTCTCCTAGTGGCGGCATTGACCTTCTTGAGATCCATGCACACTCTGAATTTCCCATCCTTTTTTTTCACAATAACTATTGGAGACACCCATTTTGAGTGCTCAATAGGGTATATGAATCTGCATTTGACAAGATTTTCAATCTCTTCTTGAACAATATTTGCATACTTAGGATTCATTGGGTAGGGCCGTTGCTAGACTGGTTTAGCCATGCTATTCATGGGAATTGTGTGTTGTACCATGGAAGGTGGAATACCTTTCATATCATGATATATCTAAGCAAATATATCCTTGAGTTCCTTGAGAAGATCTTTAAGTACTATTCCTCAGTCTCTATTATATTTTGGGCAATGAAAACAGGTTTGGACTCCTCATCTGGGTCTACTAAATCTATTTCCTTAACTATCGCGAGACCATCACAAACTCCATTACCTTTGCATACACAACCTTACGTTCATTTGTGGTGTGGGATTTGAAATGCTCAGGTGCAGGATGTAAGTCTGTGGGGTCTTGTTGTTCTATGGACTGTGATTTCTCTTCCTCTTCCCTTTGTTGTTGAGCTAGATCTTGATTTTGTCATCTCCTTATAGTACATCTCAACTTTGGCTTCCCTGTAGCTTCTAGCTGTGTGATGTCAATGGGTTGTGGACTACACCACATGACTATTTGAAGGTATTTACCCCAATTATCTACCAACATCACATGCCCCTATATAATTAAGTTTTGCGGTATAGTTCTTTTCATTTATCCTAGCATGCACATTTTCTCAATATCGTTGCCTCTTATATCTCTTACTCTTCTTGTCTAAATTTTTATTATGGCTGATCTCTAGTGAAGAGTCACTAGATGAACCACTACTTGTGTCTTATCCTCTCTAGGATAGATTTTCATCTAGAGTACCATTGGGCCTTGAATGGGTTGTCCCCACATTTGCATCAAGATTTAACTCAGATTCTTCATTTTTAGAGTCAATTGCAATTGATGATTTTGACTTTGAATCCTGTGGGCTATAGTCTTATGAGACGCTACTGGTTCCAATGTCAGTCAAGCCTCATCTGGTAGGTCATCAAAAGCTATATGCATTGCTCCTATCATATTTATAGGTACAAATTGTGGCATTTCATCCCCTCAGGTGTTACCCAGGTCATCCCCCTATTTTCCCAAGTGTCTATGGTTGCTGCTAGGTGGATCCAATCCACATTGTCAGACTCAATCATCCTAGGTAGAACATCCATATAAGGGGAATCTTACCCAACATCAGTGTCCTTTTTACACGTGTAACAATACTACAATGGGGTCGAGTGAATTGCGGTGTCAGATCTATGATCGGTCATAAATCTATTTCCTAGAGGATGTGCTCAACCAGTTACAAGATCAACTGGAATGACAGAGTCTTGGAATTGCAAGTAGGCATGGTTTTTAGACCAATCATGCACCATTTTTGCTTCCCTCATGAAATGACGTCCTAAGATCTTCTCAGATGACATAGTGTGCTTGGGAAAATCCATAACAACGAAGGTATGCCTTGTTTTATGTCTAAAGACCTTAACCTTGAGCTCTTCTAGCATCCCAATAGGTTTAACAATATTCCCATTGGCCATCTTTACCACTATGTTTGTAGTCCCAAGGTGATTTCTTCCCATAGATTCCCAATAATTTTTAGTTACAATGCTAACCCCAACACCACCATGAAGGATTCCCTTCATAGTTAATCCCTTGTTAGTAATTGGTATGGTCGCATTGGATTCATCGCCTTCAAAGTATTGTCGCAACTTGTTAATAGGTATTTCAACAACAGAGTTCTCATCTAGGTTGGGTTGTGGATCTAAATGTTCCTCCCCTATTGGCACCTCCTTAGCTCCATTCATCTGTGCAAATTATGGTAGTCAGACTTTCAGTTCTCCATTGAGGAAATCTCAAAGAGCTAAGAATAGCTTGGGGTCTCCATATAGTTTAGACATTATGGTGGTTCTGACTTTTGAAGCCATGAAATCCATCAATTTGGCAATATTTAACGATACTTTTTGGGCTTTAGTCCCTTGACATGGGGAAGATGGGATCTCCATTTCTTTGAAAGGGTCAGGTAATCTCTCTGTTAACATTCTCTCCAACAAGAAGGGAGTACGTCCACTTCCCAATTACTTAAAGTCACTTTCTTCTTGGATGACACTAGGTATGGCTAGTGGTCTATGGTCTTTGTGAAGTTGATTTTGCATACGGATCACTATGTTTGTAATCTACATCTACCTACGTGCTAGCTCTAAATCCCTTTGGGTCTCTTCTACCAAACCCATTAATTGCTTGACTCGCTCGATCTCCTTTATAGGGTTTTCTTGGGTTCCTTGGGTCCTGGTCATTGTGGCTCATGATGATCTTCCTTGTTTGTTTCTTTCCTAGTGACCATTTTAGTCTCCATGGTCTCATTCAAATCAGAATCCTCTTCAACGTCGTTCATATACACGGGGTCATCACCAGTCCCTATGTTGGTCTTTGAACTAGGGTCTAACTTCGCAGCTTTTTGCGATGTCTTCCTTCCTGTTTTCTTCTTCTTTTGAGATTGGGCAATTGATGTTGTGTCTCTTTCTTCAAGAATATAATTTTGGTTTTGGAGCATCGATCGTGTGAGTACGTTTACTGGTACCACAGGTGTACTTTGTGATGGCTCCTCGGTAACCTCAATTAGGTTTAATGGCGTGATCTTTGGTGCATTTGGATTATTAGGACATTGGGCAATCAAATGATTAATGCCACATCGATTACACATGAGTATCTTCATTGTAGATGTGTCGCTTTATTGGATTGCATTAGCGTGGCATTCTCTTGTAGTCTAATAGGACACTCGGCTACACGATGTGGACCCCCACACTCGTAGCATTGAAGAGGTGGTCTCTTGGCAGTGAAATTGATATTTTGGCCTCTTGCCGCAAGCGTAGATACTTGATAGACAGGTTTGACTTGTCCCCAATAGTCCTCCATTTAGTATTGTGGACTTTCTTCAAGTGCATCAATCCCATAGTTAATATCTATATCTTCCTCACAGCCTTCCAAACAAGCAATAGATGACTCACAACCCACTTGATTCATAGAAGTGATTCTCGGATGCGGGGGTTGCATCCTAGCAATGGAGGTGGTAAGGGTGTTGTTTGAACAATATTTTGGACCCTAGGGACCATGTATTGTGACGATTGTTCAAGAGGTGGGGCCGGCACAATGTAGGCACTCGAGGTCTATTCGTCCATGCTAAGGTTGGTCTATTGGCCATCACATGTTTAAATACTATGCAATCCTTGGTTTGATGACCATACCTCCCTCGTGCATTGCAATTCCCAGTAAATTTTACTCTAAATGTAGGGCATTCACTGGTACTATGTGGACCATAGCAAACGAAGCACCATTGTATCTCCCTTCTTGGATGCATATGGTTGTTTTATGGAGCACGATTGTCTCTAAAAAAATCTTGAATGGTCTTGGTGAGATTTGCTAAAGTCATCTCAGATATCTTTGGCTCTTTTGCAATAGGTTTTATGGTCATTGGCTCACGCCTTGATGCTTCAACAGACACTCTTTCTCCTTGAATCATCAAATTCTCCTTTAATTGGATCGCATTGGCGGTGACTGCTTCCCAAGTGGTGATACCTCTAATGACTAGGCCATTGGAGATATCCTCATTTTTTGTAGTCCCCTAATGAATCTATCAAGCAATTAGTTATTATTGAAGTGCTCATTTGGAATACAATGAGAATTAAAATGGTTTAAGCGACTAATAAAGTCTCTCATGGACTCTCCTTCCTCTTGTTGGGCTTTTTAAAGCTGAGATACTACACCCCAAAGCACTCCCTCTGGTATGTACTCTTTCAAGAATAGTCTCCTAAGAGTAGGGTATATTATTTTCTCTTCCATCCTCAGAGTTCTATACCAATCCCTAGCCTTCTCACTCAAGCTTAGGCTTAAAGCATTACTCTTATGCAGGTCATTGTGTTCTCCTAGAGAATCGCATATTTGTTTAAATACTTTGACATGATTTCTCACATCCCCCTCTCCACTAAATTTTTGTGTGAGCTTGGCTATTTGTATTACCTTATTTCTAGGCTCTCTATTAGGCGTGTTACGCATATTTTCAACAATGGATCTACCAATAGCTTGAGCAAATGTTGCCAAGTCACCCAAGTGACTAGGTATAGTGGAGACAAGCACTCTCGAACTGCATGTGGAATAGGGGTTGGCATCGGGTTTGGCATATAGGAAGCCCTTGGGTTCCGGGTTGGGTATGATGTTGTGCCATGTGGTAGCCCAAAGTTCGTATGTGTGGCCTTAGGTATAATAGACGTGGTATGTGACATGCTAATGCTAGCTGGCATGGTCACATTGAAATAAGGGCTTGGATGTTGTGGTTGTGGAGCATTAGTTGTTGAAACAATGGGAGGGGTAGGAGCTATATGAGCAAGAGGGTCCATAGGTGCATATGATTGCTACACACTCCCAATTTTTATTTTCATTTAGACACGCTCCATCTAGGATTTTCATTTTGTAGTTCATACTCCCAATTTTCATTTAGAATGCTCCATCGGGCCTCCATCTAGGATTGAGGTGCTAGGGGTGTCCTTTGAACTGGATGCAATGTGGATCTCTATGGCTTGACCCTTAGTGGTTGCTAATTCAAGAGCACTCGATTGCTAGGCTAGCATGGATGTTGACATAGGAGCCTTCACCTTTAGCTCTCTTTGTTTCTCTGCCTTACGTAAGCTCTCAATTTCCTTTTCCCTAGCTGTAATGATATATCGCTCAACCTCTTGCACTTCGGCAAGGCTTCTACCATCAGGTAATATAACCTCGGAGGGGAATAGCTCTGAACAGTAGGGGAGTGCAGTGAATGGAGTATTGGTCTACATTGGTCATGAATGGAAAATTTATTTCCCCACCCCCTTCATTTACACCGCTAACTCCATGTTCGGAGCGAGTGGCTCTACTCAAAGTCTCTTTCAAGCGGCTAAATACGCTCGGCCGAATCGTGGGCCCATGGCATACATGGCTTGGCTTGAACTATTGGGATTGGGTGTCGGTAACCTTCTATGACATCGTAGTCAGAGGAAAATTCATTAGATGCAATATGTGGATCCTGAGTGTTACTACCTTGGGTTCCCGCTCAGGGCCTAGAGCCTAATGTGGAGGAATAATGGGTGTCCACGTAAACAGAGACACTCGCTATATGATTGTCCTCTAGCACACAACCAGAGCGTATGTGCATGTGACCTCAACACCCTAGAAGTGTTGGTGAGTGCCCGTGAAGGCTGATCACCTAGTTTTTTGGGTGTTTTGCAACCTACATTTACTCTCAATTTTTTATTTATTTTTGGTCCTTTTCTTAAACCAAGCCACGAAATATGGTGTGTGATAGATCAAAATGAGTGTCTTGGTTAGAGGGACGTGTTGTGCTTTACAGCCCCCAATTCGGCTACTTAGAGCCCTCAAAATCCTAAAAACGGGCTTTTGCTAATCAAGAAGAACCTAAAATTAGTAAGTTCAAGGGGTAAGTGTGAAGGGAAGGGTGGAGGACTTGAAGGAGTTGTCCCACATGCCTTCCCTTCACTTGAGAGTCTAGCCTTTATATATATAGTAGTGTCTATACTATATCATAAGACTCAGGATTGAGGAGTGGGCTTAGGCTAGAGCTCAAGCAATGATCCCGATCCTTCCTTTTAATATAAGTTTTTTTTCTTTTTCCTTTTGGTCTCATATTTCATAGCTTTTTTTAATAAGCCATTTATTTATTTTTAATAAAAAAACTTTTTCAAAAAAACTTTATGTGGATTATGTGGTGCTGCGTGGATGTTGAGCTCATGTGCACAGAGCCTACCTCAAGTGCGCACACAGTGCAGCTCTATCTAAGCTACCTACACTGACAGCCACTAACATATCTAACACAACTCAGAAAAAATCGGGAATGATAGAAGTGAATGGCTTCATGAGGTAGCACTGAGTGCTCCTCAAGCTTAGTGCAAGGCAGTCCCCGACAACGGCGCCAAAAATGTGCACTTTTACCGCACGTGTCGGAGGCTAAGAACTTGCCAAACACTGTGTACGAGCCACAAATGGCTGCAAGCACACAACTAGACTATCTTAACAAGCTCAAAGGGGCAATGGTGTGTCAGTCACCGCTCAATGCTTTGCCGTCGTGAAGGATTCCGTGCCGTGAAGAAGAAGGAGCCACCATCACCATGCTCAACCACCTCGTCGCCTCCAATGCCACCACAATGCTCGATCACACACACATTCTCTCTCTCTCTCTCTCTCTCTCTCTCTCTCTCTCTCTCTCTCTCTCTCAAGCATACACACACACACACACACACACACACACACACTTGTGAGCAAACGATGGAGAAGAAGGTAGAGGTAGAGCAAGAGGACTTCTTTAGCATGCACCTCCAAGAATGAGGATTTTAGGTCAAAATGGACCTTTTATATGAATCGGACCCATTCACACATGGGTGCCCATAGTGGTCGGTCATTGCAAAAATCATGTCAAAATGGGATAAGTGGTGCGCCTCTCATCGACGATCACCTACACACCTATAGGACTGACAACTTGGTCCATGACTCAAATAAGCGATAAGGTGTTCGTCAAAGGTGATAGAGTGTCCGTAAGTGGTTACCATTTTGTTACTGCACTGCCGCTTGAATTCTTTCAATTCCTCCTACGGTTATAGTACAGTTAGAAGAGAACCCACTGTTGAGGAACGATGCCCAATACAAAAACCAACCACAAGGATAAAATGGATCCCAAAGAAGCATCAAACAAATAAGTAAGCCTTTGAAAAAGCTCTACAACCTTCAATCAAGCAAACGACACAGGAGCTTCAAAGAACATCACATTGCTTAGAATAGGAAGCCTCACCATTGGAAATGCCAATAAGCAAATATTGCTTATACCCACATCTTGCACAACATAAATTTTTCCATGCATTGAGTATGTATGCATAATAGGGCTACATTACAAGGCCTGCATCGGCACATTTTTTGATTGCCCAAGCACAACACATACCCTTGGCGATACCTGTCATCAAGGAGGACTCCAAATAGGAGGGGGGAGGCATTCTAAATGCAAACCTAATATATGAATGTTGTATTGAATTTTTGCGTTTGATTGTGATGATTTTTTGACAAAATTTAGAGTATATGTCCTCATAATAGCATTACAAGAGGAGTAAGGGGACAAAATCCATATATAAGCCCCTACGGATATTGTACAATGTACATAGCATTTAGAATTCTATTACAAAAGTTTTGCTTTTTTGTTGAGTTGATATTTGGTTTTATTTTGTTGTTTTTGAGATTTTCTTTGAATCAAAAAAGAAGAAGGCAAAAAATCCATAATCCAGGTGAAAAATACACTGAAGCGATGTCGAGTAGTACAAAACAAATCCATATGCACAATTCATCTATTGTGATAGATGCTTGCAAGAGCAACCAGGGATCAAGACAAATTTTAGTCGTCATCATTGGTTCTACATGTGTTTGGCATCCAAAAGGTGCCAGAGAAGCCCAACATCCTTTCTCAAGACTGAAATACAGACAGTTAGCTTGCAAAGACCAATACAAATCCAAATCAAGCCAAACTTTTTTAGGAGGCTATGCATAGAGAGTACAAGCTAAGGGGTTTCAAAAGAAAAAACGGTATAACACCTAGCTAGTCGTAGGTGCATTTTTTTTTCAAATCTGAAGCCATGATAGCCATCTACATACCGTGTACATCATGTATCTGAATTTTGGGGACAATTGGACAATGATAGCTCATTGATGGTCATCTATCGCGAATGATGTCAGATAAGGCCCTTTTGAAGCAAGTTACTAACTTGGGGAATTAACTGGGGTTTGTCAGGCATTAATTAAATCATGTATCAAGTGGAAGCAGTATAATGTTTTACACATCACACAAAAGCTAACAGTGGAAAATGCGACTTGGATCACCTTGCTGCAAGAACAAAGGAATCATCGATGAAGAAGATCATACACAAATTTTTGACAAACCAACCTTCAGAGGGTTACATATCTTGTCCTTGATGAGGCGAATTGAATGTTGGACATGGGTTTTCAACCTCAAATAAGACAAATTACCTCTCAAATTTGGCATGACAGACATACTTGTTATTGAGTGAAGAAGTTGACGGTTTTGCCAGACAATTTCTACAAAATTCCTACAAAGTTTCCATTGGCTCACAAGATCTAAAATCCAATCATTCAATTCTACAGATTGTAGAAATTGTTTCTGAGAATCACAAATACTCAGAATTGACAGATTTGTTGGAGCAAGTGATGGATGGAACTTTATCTATCCATGATGATAAAGTCAAGTTGAACAAGATTTGGTTTTTTCTGAATTTAGATCTGGCAATAGCCCTATAATGACAACAACAAATATTGCAGCTCGGGGATTGACAGTGAAGGACATAAAGTTCGTCATCAATTATGATTTTCATCGATCATAGTTCTTGTTGTGGTTTGACAAAAGTAAAGCAGTGGTTTGACAAAAGTACAAGTAGTGGAGCACAAAAGAAAAAATGACAACACAGACCGTATCGACATTGAGAACCAAGTCATGTTAAGGACCACATGAATTCTGAGGGGCGGAGTGTTGAGTCGTGGGTAAACAACACAACATAACTCAACAAAAGCCTTATTTTCTATGAGTTATGAAATGTTGCAGATTATGGTCATTTGTAATAAGTAGCTGGTCTAGTTGTAAAAGCCGGGGTGCAATGGCACTTCCAGATTATACATACAAATCCATTTGACCCATTAAACTCTATTTTAGGTTTAACCTATGGTAGCCTTAGTATATAAGGTACCTATGTCATTTCGTAAATGAACTTCTATCATAATCAAGTTTTAAGCTGTTGTCAACTGTGTGTGAGAGAGAAAGAGAGAGAGCGTGAGCTTCATCTTGGCGCTACTCCCCGATCACTAACCACATTCAAGATTCGACTGCACCATCATGCTAGGCTCGACAAGATCTATGCATGCTAAGCATTCCTCATGGAACGGAGCAAATGTGATGACGCATCTCTACGAGCTAGTTGTGGCCATAAGTGTATCAAACGATGTCTATTTTTTGTGTGCAAGTAGTCATTAGAACCGAGCTATGCATACACTTTATAGAGTCAGGTTCCAAATGTAGAAAGGTGAGCTCTAAGATCCATGCGTCCTCTATGTCTGATAATGAAGTTATTGATTTGATTAATGATGAGTTTAAAGAAAAAGACAAGCTTGCAAGATAAGGGGGAATTCTTAGAAGGCAAAAATCTAGGGCCAAGTGAAATGAGACTTGGGTTAAAACCTTTGATCGAGAGGTAGGTCATATCTTGTATGCATTTTGCAGGCAAGATCCCAAGTATAAAAGTGAGTTTGGTAAGTTTTGTTTAGTAAACATTTAGATCAGTGCCCTTAGAGATCATGCTAGGACAAGTGCTCATAAGTTGGTATCACTGTGGTGAGAAAAAAATTGCAATAGCAGAGACTTTAGAAAAGCAAAAAGACAAAGATGACCGTGCTTTGAAAATTATTTTCTCTCTTGCTTATCACGTTGGAAAGCATGATCAGTCTTTCACTTTTGAGCATCATTTTAAATTGCTTTAAGTGGTTGATTGTGAATGTGTGCCGCTATAAATGACAAGGCTAATGCAATATTTGTTCTACATATAAGTGAGTCAACTTTATAATCACAAGCATCAAGAATCAAGCTGTCTCCCTTTCTTTTTAATGCTTGATCAGTCCACAGATGTAGCAACTTGGCAAACTACGGTTGTTATGTGTCATTTTTAGATACTTTTGAACCAATTAGGATTATCAGAAGTAGAGAATGGAACAGTTGCTTGTATGTTTAATGCATGTGTGGTCTTTATGTCACAGTATGGGTTAGATGTACCAAAAATGATACGCTTTGGATCCGATGGTGCATCCGCAATGAGAGATTGTCATGTAGGGGTTTCTACTCGATTTAAGAGAGAGAACCCGTACATGAAAAGTATCCATTGCATTGCACATCGGACTAGTTTGAGCTTGGCTAATGCTATGAAAGCATTCCAAATTGCTCAAGAGATAGATGCATGTACGAACTTAATTGCGTCTTTATTTACAAGGAGTGCTTGCAAACAAAAATCCTTGAAAGTTTTACAGGTTGAATTCAATGGTACCATATGGTGTTAGGGTCAACCCAAACAAGAATGTGTGAACACATTGTATAAGTATACAAAGGGTCCAAAACCTAATGATAAACCCCTTTTCATTTTTCTTCAATCGTTCCTTATCTCTCTCTATCTCTTGTTTATGCACTTCATCCACAAAGATGGCCCTACATGTGGTGGGAACACCGTGTTCTTAGGGTCTTTGACCACTCAAAGGCAGCCCAAAAGGGGCACTCACACACAAGCTTGCCCACTTCCCGACAAGCTGCCCGTCCTAGCCCCGCCTACTGCCCGGCTTGACCCCACTATCGGAGTGCGCAGTTCCCCAGGGTCGACCGAGAAAGCACCGGGCCTCTAGTTGTAGATAGGAGCTTAGCAGACGCTCAAACTAGGATAAAAGAGTGCAGATAGACTTAATTAACAGTTTAATGCACGCAATACTTTTGATTCAAGAGAGTCTGAGAGAGAAGACAACAAATAAGAACAATATTAAATGATATGATGCTAAGAAACAAAGATTCAAGACTCAAGAGATCTAGCCAACTGACACTAGATACATCTGAAGATTTTTGACTGCTCTTTTACAATTCCATTGCATACGCCCACTTCGATGTGCCCTTCAAATTGCAACCCTCGATTCATAAAACTCCTCCAAGTTGCACCTCCATCCAGCCATTTCGTGCTTTCCCGCCCTTCCCTTGTCTTCTCCAACTACTCGCAAGCTCGAGAATTCCCTTTTGCTGTCGGTTCTCCAAAAGCTTTCCCATAAAAGAATGCCAAAAAGGCCCTCAAGTTGACACAAAAATGCTCTTTATAGGGAGGCTCTGCTCATTTTTATAAACTTCCACTTTCATTGGTTCCACTAGCACTTCATTTTTTGAAATTTTTGATCCGCTTGCATGCTCTAGCTCCATCTGCCTAGTGCTCATTTGCCCACCTTCCTTGAATGGCCTTTGAAACTTCCATTTTGGACCCCCTTTAATCCCCACTTTGTCCGGCTTTGGCTTTGGCTTTGGCTTTGACTGTCCAACTGCTCCTTCTCTCTCTCATGTGATCCCCCATCCCTTTGCTTTGTCCTCTTGGCTTGCCCTCTTGTCCACCCGGCTTGGCCACCCTCTCTCTCTCTCTCTCTCTCTCTCTCTCTCTCTCTCTCTCTCTCTCTCTCTCTCTCTCTCTCTCTCTCTCTCTCTCTCTGCCCCTTCCCTTGTACCAGGGAGCTCGGCCTTTAAACTCTCTCTCATGTGATCCCTCCCTCCTACCACTAGCCTTCTCTCTCTTTGTCTTATAGTTGTCACAGGACAACCCCCTTGTTTCACAGCTACGGTTGATTGTGTATGGCTCAGACGCCTTGTGGCTGATTTGGGTGTTGGAGAGGACACTGCCAACACTATCTACACTGATAGTCAGAGTGCATTGGCAGTTGCGAGGAACCTAGTCTTTCATGCTCACACAAAGCACATTGAGGTGCATTACCACTATGTCAGGGAGAGGCTCTCAGCAGGAGAGATCAACTTGGCTTATGTGCCAACACAGGACAACCTTGCAGATCTTTTCACAAAGGCATTGTCTCGTGAGAAGCTCGAAGCTTTCCGCAAAGCTTTGGGCTTACTCCCCTTTGTGGACTGATCGTGTCCTCAGGGCATGGCACTTCCCTTTACTCATATGCCAACTCTTGTTCGCCGCATCACTCCAGGGGGGATTTGTTATCATATACATGTGGTAGTGGTGTGTGTGAACACACTAGGACCGCCGGGGCATTTTTTCCCTCTTTAGGAGGTTTTTCCCCCCGTGCATTGTATATACACCCATCACTCTAGTTCTATCTATCTTTCCATTGCAAACTATGTAATACACTCTCTATTGTGTGCCTTGAGATTCCTTTGTCTTCTCCAAGCTGTGTGCGTTTCTCTGCAACCCTAATTCCAGCACTAAACATACCAATCGGAGCAATTGATGTTAGTAATTTCCCCGTCCAAGAAGTCTTGTTAGGCAACCCGTTCATTGCATTTATTGAGCATGAGATATTCTTATAAATGAGGTGTCCAACACATTTACTTCTCTTGATCAAAGCTAGATATCTCATTCTAGAATGAGCTGGCTTAACCCAACAATTGCCATCATACTTTTGATCCATTCCCATCATTTTGGGAGCGCCATCTAGCACCACATCTAGCTCAAAAACACAGTCCCCATTGTATATTTGAAGAACTTCATCAACACACTTCTTAACTAAACATCTAGAGATCATTCGACTTAACTTGGGGTACTTGTGGATATTTAATCCAATTCACTCCAATGTACTTTGAGTTTTTTCCACTTGCTTAAAATCAACCCTTTTTTTGTGTTTTTGGTATGTTTCTCACTTAATTTACCTGCCATTTCTTCTTTACAAGCATAAAAGGAATCCTTACTCTTACATATGAAATTTTGGTAGACCTTTCTCCTTGTTTTTCAATGGAGCTATCAGAAATCTACTATTGCCACCTTCAATGTTGATGACATTTTCACATTGTCGTGCATGACCAACAAAAACTTTGAAGACAAGGTTGAATCTAGCACAATTTGAAATTGTTGACCTACTTGCACACCATCTGTCACCTCTGGTCGAATGTCACGTGCAGGAGTTGAAATGATGGCAAACATCTTATTGTCACCACAACCTCCATAGTCCCCAAGATTCACCATCGAATATCTTGATGGGCAATCAAGCAACAATGGGACATTGCCAACATTATTCAAAAATAAACTCACGTTGCTCAACAAGGATGAAGCCATTGCTCACCAAATATAGTAGAAGCAAATGGATATATGTTAATTTTTTAGCTTTCCCCTTATCATATATTTATAGGCATCCGAGATACCCAGACAAACATTAGGAAGCACAATCTATCATATCATAAATTAGATTTGGAACTCAAAGAGCATATTAGGGAAAATCCTAAATCTAGACATATAAGATATTAGTATAAGACATTTGAAAATCAGAAACCATGCCAGTCTCAAACCCAAATCTATCATATCATAGATTTGATTTGGAAATCAGAGAACATATTAGTATCAATCCCAAATCTAGGCATATAAGATAGTATACCCACACCTATATTCTGGTTTTTTCTCCCTCCTTCCTACTCTCTTATCTGCAATCTCCTAATTTTTATCTCAATCTGACACTCATTAACTATCCTCCTTCTAATTCTACCTTTTTGTCTCTATCTATCTCCCTGACTATGTCTATATATCTAGCACTCCTACTTGTCAATCTCTATCTATTTCACTTCACAATATACTAGGTCATCTGGACCTATCTTTGAATTTTGCTACATCTCTTCACAATATACTCTATCATCTGATAATATCTTTATTAGTACACTACTCTAGAGAAATTGGTAGGCCTAGAACTACCCAAAACACCCCTAGTTGCGAGATTATATTTTCCCAAAAATAAAAATACTTGTAGCCTTCCATACGAGGACGGACTGCTTCATTACGTCTTGCCTTTTTTCCACTAGGTAATTTGTGAAAAATTATTTTCCAAGAACTCAAAAATTGGATATCAATTATTAAAAAGGAAAAAGATAAAAAATCCTTAAGCAAGCCAACAAAAATATTACAAGAGTATTTAAAAAATTCTCAAAATACCCCCACTATTTTGTCATAAATTCCTAAAATGCCATTGAAAATTTACAAAACCCCCCAAAACAACCCTAGTTAGGAGATTATATATTTTCAAAAAGATATAAAGTTGTAGCTTTTGATAAGAGGACTGATTGTATATCATAACAAGATGCTAAAAGTGGGATTTGGGTGGGTTATATAAATTTTGGTGAGTAATTGCTTCATTAATGGCAAGCGTAGTTCCCTTTTTTTGCTATGTGATTTGTGACAAATCACGTGCACTCAAAAAGGATCTCAATTTTCACTAAGGAATATTTTCACTAAGGAATAAAGTTCAAGAACAAAGATTAGAAGGCCTTGAACAATCAAACAAAAATAGATAAAATGGCATATACACCCTCTATTTTGTCATGAAAATCCAAAATGCCCTCTGTTCTGTGAAAAGTTGCCCAAAATCCCCTTTAAATTTTCCATAATTCCCAAAATACTCCTAGTTACGAGAATATATTTTCCCAAAAAAAGAACTTGTAACCTTCCATAAGAGGACGAATTGCTTCATTACGTCTTGGCATTAGTGCCTTTTTTTCACTAGGCAATTTGTGAAAAATTACTTGCCAAGAACTCAAAATTGGATCTCAATTATTAAATAAGGAAAAAGATTATAAATCCTTAAACAAGCTAACAAAAATGTTACAAGGGTATTTAAAATATTCTCAAAATACCCCCACTATTTTGTCATAAATTTCCAAAATGCCATTCAAAATTTACAAAACTCCCAAAACAACCCTGATTAGGAGATTATATATTTTCAAAAAGATATAAAGTTGTAGCTTTTGATAAGAGGACTGATTGTATATCATAACAAGATGCTAAAGATGGGATTTGGGTGGGTTATATAAGTTTTGGAGAGTAATTGCTTCATTAATTGCAGGCATAGTTCCCTTTTTTGCTATGTAATTTGTGACAAATCACATGTTAAGCACTCAAAACGGATCTCAATTTCCATTAATGAATAAAGTTTAGGAACAAAGATTAGAAGGCCTTGAACAAACAAACAAAAATAGATAAAAGGGCATATACACCCTATCTTTTGTCATAAAAACTCAAAATGCCCTCTATTCTATGAAAAAATACCTAGCTAGGCACTCAAAATTGGATATCAATATTTACATTAGAAAAAAGCTAAGAAACCCTTGCATATTCTAACAAAAATAGATACTAGTTAAAATTAATTCATATCACCAGCTCACAGTGTACCTATTGCTTTTATCCCTCTCTCACACTTTTTCTCTATCTCCCTCAAGATCACCAAGTAGGCTGAGCGCTCAGCCTTGTTGGAATTAGGGTTGCAGAGAAAAGCACACAGCTTGGAGAAGAAGAAGAAGCTCAAGGCACACAACTGAGAGTGTATTACTCAGTTTGCAATGGAAAGATAGATAGCCCTGGAGTGATGGGCATATATACAATGCACGGGGGGGGAATCTCCTAAAGAGGAAAAAAATGCCCGAGAGGTCCTAGTGTGTTCACACACATCACTACCACGTGTATATGGTAACAAATCCCCCCTGGAGTGATGCGGTGAATGAGAGCTGGCACATGAGTAAAGGGAAGTGCCATGCCCTGAGGACATGATCAGTCCACAAAGGGGAGTAAGCCCAAAGCTTTGCAGAAAGCTTCGAACTTCTCACGAAACAATGCCTTTGTGAAAAGATCTGCAAGGTTGTCCTGTGTTGGCACATAAGCCAAGTTGATCTCTCCTGCTGAGAGCCTCTCCCTGACATAGTGGTAATGCACCTCAATGTGCTTTGTGCAAGGATGAAAAACTGGGTTCCTCGCAACCACCAATGCGCTCTGACTGTCAGTGTAGATAGTGTTGGCAGTGTCCTATCCAACACCCAAATCAGCCATAAAGCGTCTGAGCCATACACACTCAATCGTAGATGTGAAGATTGCCCTGTACTCAGCCTCACAACTCGAAGTGGCCACAGTAGGTTGCTTCTTGCTCAACCATGATATACATGAACTTCCAAGCATGAAACAAAAACCACTTGTGGACACTCGCGTGTCAAAACAACTCGAAGTGGCCACAGTCGGTTGCTTCTTGCTCAACCATGATATACATGAACTTTCAAGCATGAAACAAAAACCACTTGTGGACACTCGTGTGTCAAAACAACCAGCCCAATATAAGTCCGAAAAAGCAATATAAGTCCGAAAAAGCATGTAAGTCTGGCGGCAATGACCCCCCCCTTGAGATAAAACAAGCCAAGATGTAAAGTGCCACTAAGGTAGTGGAAAATCCTCTTGACAGCCTGCCAATGCTTAGACCCTGGGCTATGTATAAATTTGCTCACTTGTGAGATTGCAAACTGAATATCCGGCCTCGTGTTGCATACATGAATGAGGCAACCAGCAACAGTTTGGTAAAGAGTGACATCAACAGGATCACCAGCGTCATGTAGACTCAATTTCAAACCTGTTTCCATGGGAGTGGCAATAGGTTTGCAATCCTCAAGTCCAAATTTACATAGCAATATTTGTATGTAACTTTTTTGACACAAGGCAATACCACCATCACACTGCTTAAACTGTATGCCCAAGTAATGATGCAACAGCCCCAACTCTTTCATCTTGAAAGTAGCATTCAAATCAGCCTTAAATTCAGCAATATGTGCCTCATGGGACCATTGATCAGCAAATTATCCACATAAAGTACAACAATGAGAAGTGCATCGCCCTCACGCTTTACAAACAATGTGATTTTTGTTGGACTGTTACTAAAGCCTCATTTGACCAAATGAGTGTCAAACTTCTCATACCAAGCATGAGGAGATTGCTTCAACTCATACAAAGCCTTCTTACATCTGCACACTTTGTCCTCTTGTCCTTTCATGACAAAACCGCGAGGCTGCGTTACATAAACTTCCTCAAATATGTCACCATTCAAGAAAGCAGTAACAATGTCTGATTGATGTACATCCCAACCAAAATGAGCTGCCAATGCACATAGAAAGCGAACAGGAGTCATAGGACAAGTGGGAGAAAAAGTCTCTTCATAATCTACGCCTTTTTGTTGTGCATAACCCTTTGCAACAAGTCGAGCCTTATGGCGATCAACTTCACAATAGGGCTTGCGTTTCAACTTGTAAAACCACTTTGTACCAATGGCCTTTTAACAAGGAGGCAAATCACATAAAGTCCATATGCCATTTTCTAAGTGCCATCATATTTTGATTGCATGGCAGCCATCCAATTTTCTAAATTCTGTGCTTCATTAAAACACAGAGGTTCCTCAACATCATGTAAGCTAGACACAGCCAACGCATAACAATCTGATGCATAAGATGCATGGCGAGAGCCTGAACAAGTACGACTAGACAAAGGTGCATCCAATTTACTGTCACGCAAAGTGTGCACCAGCCATTTTGGCATACCTCTAGCATGCTCATTTTCAGCCCGCTCTTCATCAAGTACATCACGTGCATCTGTATCAGTAATAGGCTGATCTATAACATTTTTGAAACCCCCATAGGCTGTACATTTGGCCCATTGGAATTTACATTCGTATTTTCACCACTGAAAAGAGGCAACAAAGTTTCATAAATGTCATGTGGGCTTACACTACTGTCTCTAGTACATGGCAGCAAGAGCTGAACAGAATCTTCCACAAACACTACATCTCGTGAAACCAAAATGCGCTTTGTTTGCAGATGATACAACCTGTAACCTTTGCTTTTAGCACTATAACCAAGAAAAATACATTTGACAGCCTTATCATCCAATTTTCTACGCCGTGTTTGTGGCACCAAAGCATATGCCAAACAACCAAAAACACGCATGTGCTCAATTGAAGGCTTTCTATCATGCCATGCTTCATATGGAGTAATAGACTACAAAGCTTTTGTAGGACACCTGTTAACTACATAAATGGAACACATGATCTCCTCAAGCCAAAAAGAATGCGGCAAAGCTTGACTTTTGACCATACATCGTGCCATTTTTTTAAGTGACCTATTTTTCCTCTCAGCAACACCATTTTGCTGAGGTGTATAAGGCAACTTACATTGGTGTTTTATCCCACGACTAGCCAGAAATGCATTAAATTCATGAGACATATACTCCCCCCCTCGATTGGAACGGAGGGTGCCCATAGTACATTTCGATACATTTTCAGCCATAGCCAGAAATTGTTTGAAGCACATAAAAACTTTGGACTTCCCTTTAAGAGGAAATACTTATGCATGCGTGGAGTAATCATCAATGAAAGTCACAAAGTAAAGGTAACTGCCCAAGGACAGAGTTTGCATGGGCCCACAAACATCACTATGCACAAGCTGCAACCTGCATGTGGGCCTAATTGAACCATCCTTTGGAATCTTAGAATGCTGCATTTTACCCAAAATATAGTCCTCACAAACATGTTTGACAGGTGCACAAGTGACAAAATTCCCATGAGGGATAGACGAGAGAGAGGTGAACAATTCACGATGTGAGGTAATGTGCTTTGTAGCACCACTGTCAAAATACCACACATGTGTATCTGCAGCAACTAACATGCATGCATCATGGACAACA
Organism: Adiantum capillus-veneris; assembly: GCF_014529385.1. Taxonomy (NCBI): domain Eukaryota; kingdom Viridiplantae; phylum Streptophyta; class Polypodiopsida; order Polypodiales; family Pteridaceae; genus Adiantum; species Adiantum capillus-veneris. Next base: position 766,849 of record NC_140938.1, read on the forward strand.
GGATTGTAAGTGCACTCTGCACTGAAAGCCCATTCTGCATCAACATCAGCATCACAGTCTTTCATAGAAGACTTGACAATGGCTGCATTTGTAGTGGAACTAGCATTTGCAATGGAACCACCCTCTTTCTTCTTAGCCTCTTTGGCCTTCAACTTAGGACACTTTGATCAAGTGATCATAAACTTTACAATAATGGCAACACATCTTCTTTTTGCCCTTATCACCAAAATTTCCATGCGAATTGCTGCCAGCAGAAGAATTAGGAACATAAGTTTTGCCACTCGCAGCAGAACCATAAAAGTGGATGCATTGTTGTTACCACCCTTTCTTTAAGAAGCAATAAAAGCCAGCTCAGCTGCATGCTGCCTAGTCCTATTTTTTCTAGAAAGTGACTCTTGCAACAACAATGTGTATAATGCATCAAACTTAACAACTTCAGGATTTCCTTGGGTCATAAGTGTCCAAGTACTAGCAAAAGTTTGGTAAGAATCTGGTAAGGCATCAAGAATAGTCTGCACAAGGGAACTGTCTGAAATGACTTCACCTGCAGAAATAAGTTGCTCATTGATATCCTTGACACTAGCAAGGAAATTGTCCATATCATCTTCCTCATGTATAATCTTCGATTCCAGCTCTTTACGCAACAAAGTAATTTTAGCCTCATTGCGGCTTGCATAAAGACCTACTAGAATATCATGTTTTGCAGATTTCGTTGAACAAATGTGAGGAGTAATGGTGCACTTCACATACAACACAATCAATGCATGAGCCTACGCATCCTTTACATCCCAACGAGCTTGTTCTACCGTAGGCAAAACAACTCTAATAGCAGGAATGCTTGCAGCAAGACCTACAACATCCTCAACATCGCCTACATCCTCAGAACCAAGACGTACATCAATGCCCTGCACAATATTCTAGACGCCCTTTGACACAAAAACATGTTGCATCATGTAAGCCCACATAGGGTAGCCCATCCAACCTGTCCTCAGCAGCAAACATCTTGAACACATCAGTGTTGTTGTCAGCCATGGAAAATGTCTGCACGTAATGTGAAAACTGCCCGAAATGAGGAGAAACTGAGTGAGACCAGCACGTGCTATATAGCAGAACTTGCAGTAGACTATATAGGACCTGCTATGTAGAAACGGCACTGACAGAAATTTTACACTAAATGACAAAATTGCATGTGTAGACCTGCTTGTAGTGGAAACGAAGACCAAAATGAGCCTAAATCAAAAATTTGAGTAGATTGAGCTCTATGAGCTAACCCGAAATATTTTTTGACATATGAACGCTCGCCAAACCTCACTGAAATTGGAGAAAGTGAGAAAGCGTGTGCTAGAGCTGCTGGCGAGACTAAGCTCGGGAGGATGCAACTTGCTCTGATACCAATTGTTGGAATTAGGGTTGCAAAAAAATGCACACAGCTTGGAGAAGATGAAGGAAGCTCAAGGCACACAACTGAGAGTGTATTACTTAGTGTGCAATGGAAAGATAGATAGCCCTAGAGTGATGGGCGTATATACAATGCACAGGGGGGGAAACCTCTTAAAGAGGGAAAAAATGCCCCGGCGGTCCTAATGTGTTCACACACATCACTACCACATGTATATGGTAACAAGCCAGAGGAGGGTGATAGATGGAGGGATGGTAAGTTGATTGTGGCTCATTGAATAAATGTGATAGACAAAATATGGGTCTTTAGGAGCTATTGATTATCACATTGAATTCATATTCCATTCCTCTCTTCCTACTCTCTACTCATCACCCTACTCTCTTGATTGCTTCTACACCTCTTTCGCTCTATCTCTCTCCCTCAATGCCATCTTGAGGGGTGAGCGCTAGCACCCACTCTTCGAGATGGCATTGAGGGAGAGAGATTGAACGGAAGATTTGAGGGGTATTTTCAGCAAAATTTTGAGAAATTACAGCAAAGCGAATCTCTCCCTCAATATCTATAGCAATTACATATAGGTGTTAAAACTTGTAGCGTTTCAGCAGGGGCGAAGTGCTTTTGCAAAGGAATTGCAAGGCTGGCCACAAAGGGTGCACGCAAACAAGGAAGCCAAAGATCCTTTCATCAAAGCAGGCCAGCTTTTTCATCTTCTTGCTCATCATGTTGCCCAAGCACTAGCACTCAGGCATCATGAACAACAGGTATAGTGCATAGAGAGTACAAGAGAGTACACGTCTGTCTCTGCAGAATTTGTCTCCATAGTTAGCGTCTTGAAGCATCTTGCTGTTCAAGCCATCCCAAGGGATGATTGTAGTAAGTTCAAGCTTTCTCAGGTGCAAAATTTCTTTACTGAGTAAAGATTTATGTACCTCTCTAGTATGTATCTAGAGATGCATGCATACTCAATGGTGAAAGATATTCAATGCAGTTTGTAGATCTCAAGCTTTTCCCGAGTGAGATGTTTCACTTTGGCAGAATGGACAAATAAAAGAATTTAAATTTGAAACAAACAAACTCTCTCTCTCTCTCTCTCTCTCTCTCTCTCTCTCTCTCTCTCTCTCTCTCTCTCTCTCTCTCTCTCTCTCTCTCTCTCTCTCTCTCTCTCTCTCTCTTTGGGCATGGAATAGGAGTGCACTTGCATGTGCCCTCCATATCAACCAGCGTTGTCAGCTTTGTAGTGGGATTTACTTTATTGAAGCATTGGTGTGGAGAGAGTAGTAGGCAGCATCTGGAATGAAAGAAAATTGGTGGTTGTTGTTTGAGAGATCCACTTTAGGCAATGGCTATTAGAGCAGTTGAGTTATAAGCTGCTATCATTTTTGGTTGTTTGATATGGTGATTTCTAGAGTGGCAACTTCCGAAGACTTGTGTAGGTTGACTGAGCTTAGCTTGAGTTTACTCTTTGAGGCTAGCGCTCATCATCATGTTGCCCAAGCGCTAGCCCTCAGGCATGATGAAGAGCAGGCATGTTGCATAGAATGATAATCTAAGAGAACACAATGAGGGTGCATGAAGTGCTAGCATAGGGAAGTGTAGACATAGCATGGTGCATAGCATAGCATAGGGAAGTGAAGGCATGGTGCATAGCATTGGGATGCAATTTCGCCTTGTGGACATCGCACTTCATGGCAATAAGAGCCTGTCGGCAAGAAAATTAGGTAAAGTGACGGATTACATATAGGCAAAACAAAACAAATCATTTGATATTGCATCCCTCCTATCATAATGCCTGAGCGCTAGCGCTTGGGCAAAATGATAAGCAAGAGGGTGAGAGAAAATGCTTGAGAAGATATCAATGAAGAAATTTAAGATGGGGAGGGAAATGCCTATAAATAAAGGTGCCTCCATGATGATAAAGAGTTTCAAGAAGGTGGTTACATCCGAGAAGCTACTTGTAAGGTAATCATCCCGCCCTCCATCTTTCATCATCCTATCTAACTTCCATCTCTCTCACACACACACATCCCCTCTACACTTCGTGAGCTCAAGGGAGGTAGAGGGGATGTGTGTGTGTGTGTGTGTGTGTGTGTGTGTGTGTGTGTGTTTGTGTGTGTGTGTGTGTGTGTGTGTGTGTGTGTGTGTGTGTGTGTGTGTGTGTGTGTGTGTGTGTGTGAGAGAGAGAGAGAGAGAGAGAGAGAGATATGGATGTTAGATTGGATGATGAAATATGGAGGGCGGGATAGGGAATTATAGATGCCTATAAATAAGGGTAACTCATTGATGATTGAGAGTAGATTGAAAGCGGTTACATCCAAGAAGATACTTGTAAGGTAACCATCCCCTTGAAACTCTCACTCCCACCCTCTTTCATCCTCCTATATAACTTTTATCTCTCTCTCTATCTCTTCCCCTAGAGTTCACCACACATGGTGAGCCTAAGGGAGGTAGATGAACGCTAGAGAGAGAGAGAGAGAGAGAGAGAGAGAGAGAGAGAGAGAGAGATAAAAGTTAGATAGGAGGATGAAATAGGGAGGGCGGTATAGGGAATTATAGATGCACAAAGGGATCTTAACCTGATTGCCTTTACCACGGGTGCTTCCCGCTCTCTCTTTCTCTCAATTTATTTCTATCTCCCTCTAGGTCAACAAGAGAGGAATCTAGAAACTAGTATATAGATAAAAAGATAGATGATTGAGATAGAAAGGGGAAGGGCCTATATATAGGGGTTCATCATAGATATATTGGGAGTAACAAGAGAATCTATCGAGCTATCTTGCTCAAGATCATCATGTGGGGAATTAAGAGCAGTTGAATTTATACAAAGACAATAGATGAGATTCACTTGATGTGGGACATTAAGAGCTATTAAGAGGTATGTCCTAGTTGATTCTTGTCATCTGTGTAGATATCAAGTGGCTTTGAATAAGGTAGCAAGACATGTTTACAGTATTTACAATAAATTTATAACTATCCCCCTCTATCTTGTCACAAACCTCTCTCTCCTTGTCCCGATTGTTCTCTATCGACATAATAATAAAACAGCAGTGTGTTGTATTGTTTATAAGTAAAATGATGGTAATTTGGTTTTGATTGGTTTTGCAAAGTTCACTATCTTTGCATTAAGTCTAAATCTTCTAAGAAAATTGATGTTGGTGTATACGTTGAATTTATTTATAATGGAGAAGCTATTGGCATTGGGAAAATAGATCAGACTTCAAATTTGGCCAAGCTTCATGGAAGCAAATTGCCAACTGGATGCTTCTCTATTGTTGTGGTGGAGATATAGGAAGGGAAGGATGGTCCCTTGCCTCATGTTTCTTCTGGAAATGAGGAGATGACTACTTTGAAGAAGGCGGAGAACAGTTTTGTTGCATGGCCTAGAACTGATTTGGTAATTTTTGGTTTCATTTCACTAATGGCTAGACAGTGATTTCCTCTAAGTGAATAGTGTATTGTGTACATCTGCAATGGGGTAACTTGGTGAATGATTTTCTTCTGGTTTTTGTTACATAGCGGTTCACTAAAGTACTGAACCAACCCAAATGTCACCAACCGCTACTATCGGACACTACACTAGTAGCCAACTAGTTAGTGCTATTCCACCTCCACTTGTTTCATCTGTGGAAAAGTCTAAAAAGTCTACTAAGGGCAAGACAAAGTTGCAAGAAGGGACATATTCTGGGTTTGTGCAAGATGCTAATAGCTCATCTGAGGATATCGATGACCAAAAGATGGAGGCTTACATGATAGCAAGGGCAAATGTCGGGGTGGAGTTTCCCATTTACAAGGATATCATTGTTCGACAAAATACGTTGTCCAAGCATTTTTAAAATTTAAAGGTAATTGTAATCCTTTGTATTGAACTTAAGTGGTGACTTATGCAAATTGAGTTTTTGGACATAATTTGGTTATCGCAGATAGAGCATGAGACTCCATTGCCATGGGTTCCTCTATGTTGGATGCTTAAACTAGAGAAAACAAGATAAGTAAGTCGGGATTCCAAGCGTCTCCAGACACTAGCAAATATCTTTTTGTTGGAGGGATATTATGAGCCAAAGGGATGTATGCTCTATCGATACACCTGGCTATCCTAGCGTCGATGTTGACGGCGCTATCATGCAAACATGGGATCCTTTGTGGCGAATGGTAAATGAAGAGTTTGAGGCAAAATTTAAAGATACATGCTGGGTTGACCTTTGTGGAAAAATGTTATATACGTGGGATGGGAACCATGGGTTGGCCGCTTGGATGGAAGTTCTTAAACAAAGCGAGTTTTGTTCTCTAAGCGCCACCATCTCTCTCTATCTCCCCCTCTAACACTTGGCGATCCTGCTGATTGTGGAGCAAACTTTGATCAAGTCAAAATGGGCAATGGGATTTAGTTGAGACATATGGCGGTTGAACCTGAAGATTCCTAAAAACTTTCTTTAATTGGAAGTCAAAGGAAGAAGAACAGGAAGAGTACAATTTGATCTTTCTTCAAGATCATTTTCCAAAAATACCCGATGATTTAAAACTTTAGATTGCTTCAAAGGTGTTTCAATATTACAAGGCACTATTACTTCCATTTGGTTTATTGAATGGTCCAATCAGTCTAACTACCTATTCTAGTAGTAGGCAACTCAGAACTTTCCTAAAAATTACAAGTGGAAGGACATATGTATGAGTGATTCAGAGGTCCACCACCACCAATCTCCTATGGCACCAGGTTTCAAAGAAGAAGGTGGGATTCATGGTTGGAATCTCAACTTCAAAGAATAGATAGTCATACAGAAGAAGAGATTCCTGAAGTAGGAGCAGTTGCAGGTTTGCCACCAATTTTTGAAGGGGCAGGCTCTGGAGTGACCAGCAACACAAGTGGGGATCAATAACAGGAAGCAGGGGAGACTTCTTCACCTAGGCCAACAGAGCACACAAGAAACCCAACTCCTAAAAGGGTCATCCATGAGTTAGTTGGCATTCAGGTAGTCCATCAGTTTTTGAGGGAAAAGAGGAAACTGCAATTTCCTACACCACACCTTTACCATTGTTGAACTTCAATCCTTTGGGAGGTCAACAAATTCAACAAGTACCCATTATGGCACAACCACCACTCAACCCTAAAGTTGGGGCACCAAAATTCAGTGGGAAAGAATCCCAGGATGCTGACAGTCATGTGGGACAGTTTGAGACAAGATGGTCTGCTAGCGGGTATGATGCACTTTACAATGATGCTATAAAAAAGGAGCAGTTTGCAGCAACATTGCAGGGAAAATCCATGTCCTGGTTTATGAAATATGGTACTGTTGTATTCCCTGACTATGATAATTTGAAAATCAGATTTCTCGCCAGGTTCAGGGTAGAGAAAACCCCTGAAGATGTCCTGAAGAAAATTGAAAAAAAAAAGCAAAAGGATTTGTTGGTGGAAGACTATGCCCAACAATTTAGAAACTTGATAAACAGGTTGCAAGCCAATCAAAAACCCTCTTGGGAGCAATTGGCTGACTACTTTGTAGAGGTTTGAGGAAGCAGGTGAAGAGTGCAAAATTGCAGGTCATGCTCCTCTTACCCAACCTCAAGATTTTGGAAAGATACGAGATGTAGCCATGAGAGCTGAGAGAAGATATGGCACCAGTGAACAAAAGAAGAGTAAGAAGAAGAAGTCCAAGCAGGACTCAGATTCAAAGAAAGAGGATTCAGATCCAGATTTAGATGGTGATGAGGAAACAGATTCAGATTCTGATCAGGAGACAGATTCTGAGGATGAGGAAGAGGACACATGGAGTGCCAAGAAGAAGAAGAAGAAGAAGAAGAAATCCAAAAAGAAAAGATCAAAGTCAAACAAACAAAAAAGCAAAGGCAAAGCCAAGAATGATAAGTCTAAATCTAAGGAACCAAATAATATTAGTAAATAGATTTTGGAAAAAATGAAGGAGCTGCAGTCACAATCATTTTCTAGTCCTGCCAAATCACCATTTTGTTAGGTATGTCAAAGACCTGGACATGAGTATGATAATTGCTATTATAACCCCAATTTTAGAGGAAGGATACCAGCACACATCTTAACAAAAATGGAGTCAAGTGCTAATGTGGTTGCACCACAACCCTTCAGGGGTAGATTTTAGAATTCTAATCGACCAAGGTAGTGAATGTGTGTGTGCGTGTGTGTCAGGTGATTGAATCCGAACTGAAAACTGAATACACAAGAAAACAAGAATTCAACATTGCACAGGGCTTCAATCCTCTTCTTCTTCTTCTTCATTCCACACATCCAAGGCAACTTTGATTCTGGAAAATTCTTCCTTTGAGACTAAATCACTATGCTCATCAAATCATACAAAACAAACTTGTAGAGCCATGAATCAATCATGACATTCACAATCCATGAATGTGAAACACAATGTAAAAATATCCATGAACTTTCAAATTTGCATCATAGGCAAAACATATCCTATATCCAAAGTTTGAAGATGAGTAAACACCTTCAATTGCCCTATTTACTGACAAAGTACTGCAAAAACATATTCAAAACAGGCTAGATATAACTGCATCAGAAACTCCTCAAATACTGAATCATCTTCTAGCATTTGCATCTTTAAAACTTGATCCAATATTGTTGGATCTTGCTTTTCTTGACATATCAAGTTTGAATAACTTGCAAATTGAAATTTTGAAATTTGCAACTCTTGCAAAAACAATTTAGGGACCTCGAGAGAAATTAATTCCTGATATCTTTTGTTTGTATCCGCACTTGCTAGACTTGATTCAGTTAGGGCCACATGCAGGTTGCAGCTTGTGCATAGTCATGTTTGTGGGCCCATGCAAACTCCGTCCTTGGGCAATTATCTTTACTTCATGACTTCATTGATGATTACTCCAGGCATGCATGGATGTGTTCGCTTAAAGCAAAGTCCAAAGTATTTATGTGCTTCAAAGGATTTTTGGCTATGGCTGAAAATGTCTCGAGATGTACTATGGGCACCCTCCGTTTGATTGAGGGGTGGAGTATATGTCTCATGAATTTAATGCATTTCTAGTTAGTCATGGGATAAAACACCAATGTACAGTGCCTTATATGCCTCATCAAAATGGCGTTGCTAAGAGGAAAAACAAGTCACTTACGGAAATGGCACGATGTATGGTCAAAAGTCAAGCTCTTTTGCATTCGTTTTGGCTTGAGGCCATCATGTGTGCCACTTATGTACTAACATGTGTTCTACAAAAGCTTTGCATTCTATGACTCCATATGAAGCATGGCATGATAGAAGCCTTCTATTGAGCACATGCAAGTTTTTGGTTGTTTGACATATGCTTTGGTGCCACAAACGCAATGCAAAAAATTGGATGATAAGTCTGTCAAATGTGTTTTTGTTGGTTATAGTGCTGAAAGCAAAGGTTACAGGTTGTATCATCCACAATCAAAGTGTATCTTGGTCTCACGAGATGTTGTGTTTGTGGAAGATTCATTTCAGCCCTTGTTGTCATGTACTAGAGACAGTAATGTAAGCTCACATGACATTTATGACACGTTGTTGCCTCTTTTCAGTGGTGCAAGTTCGAATGTAAATTCCAATGAGGCAAATGTACAACCTATGGGGGTTTCTAAAAATGTTACATATCAGCCTATTATTGATGCAGATGTACATGATGTAGTTGATGAGGAAAGGGCTGAGAATGAGCATGCTAGAGGTATGCCTAAATGGTTGGTGCATACTTTGCATGACAGTAAATTGGATGCACCTTTGTCTAGTCATACTCATTCAGGTTCTCGCCATGCATCTTATACATCAGATTGTTATGCTTTGGCTGTGTCTAGCTTATGTGATGTTGAGGAACCTCTGTCTTTTGATGAAGCACAGAATTCAAAAATTTGGATGGCTGCCATGCAATCTGAATGTGATGCACTTATAAAACATGACACATGGACTTTATGCGATTTGCCAAGGCCATTGGTACAAAGTGGGTTTACAAGTTGAAACGCAAGCGGGATACTGAAATTGATCGCTATAAGGCTCGACTTGTTGCAAAGGGTTATGCACATAAAAATGTGTAGATTATAAAGAGATTTTTTCTCCCACTTGTTGTTGACTATTGTGCATTTTCTATGTGCATTGGCAGCTCATTTTGGTTGGAATGTACATCGGTCAGACATTGTTACTACTTTTTGAATGGTGACATATTGAGGAACTTTATGTAACGTAGCCTTGTGGTTTTGTCAAGAAAGGACAAGAGGATAAAGTGTGAAAATGTATGAAAGCTTTGTATGGGTTGAAGCAATCTCCTCATGCTTGGTATGAGAAGGCTGACACTCATTTGGTCAAATGAGGCTTTCGTAACAGTCCAATAGAAAGCACATTGTATGTAGCATGTGAGGGTGATGTACTTCTCATTGTCGTTCTCTATGTGGATGATTTGCTGATCACTGGACCAAATGAGAGACATATTCTTAAATTTAAGGCTGATTTGAATGCTACTTTCAAGATGAAAGATTTGTGGCAGTTGCATCATTACTTGGATATACTGTTTAAGCAGTGTGATGGTGGTATTGCCTTGTGTTAGGCAAGCTACATAGAGACATTGCTATGTATTTTTGGACTTGAGGATTGCAAACCTATTGCCACTTCCATGGAAACAGGTTTGAAATTGAGTCTTCATGATGCTGGTGATCTTGCAAGGCCAGATATTCAGTTTATGTATGCAACACAAGGCAAGATATTGAGTTTGCAGTCTCACAGGTCTGTAGATTCATGCATAGCCCAGGGTCTAAGCATTGACAAGTTGTCAAAAGGAATTTTCACTACTTGAGTGGCACTTTACATCTTGGCTTGTTTTATCCCAAGGGGCCGCCAGATTTACATGCTTTTTTGGACTCAGATTGGGCTGGTTGTTTTGACACACGAGTGTCCACAAGTGGTTTTTGTTTCATGCTCGGCAGTTCATGTATCTCATGGTTGAGCAAGAAGCAACCTATTGTGGCAAATTCCATTTGTGAGGCTGAGTACATGGAAATCTTCGCAGCTACGGTTGAGTGTGTATGGCTCATACGCCTTATGGATGATTTGGGTGTTGGACAACCTTGCAGATCTTTTCACAAAGGCATTGTCTCGTGAGAAGTTTGAAGCTTTCCATAAAGCTTTCGGCTTAGTCTCATGTGTGGATTGATCATGTCCTTAGGGCATGGAACTTCCCTATACTCTATGTGCCAGCTCTTCTTCACCGCAGCACTACCAGGGGAGGTTTGTTACCATATACATGTGGTAGTGATGTGTGTGCACACACTTAGGACCGCTAGGGCATTTTTTCCCTCACTAGGAGGTTTTTGCCCCCGTGCATTGTATAGACGCCCATCACTCTAGGGATATCTTATCTTTCCATTGCACACTAAGTAATATACTCTTTGTTGTGTGCCTTGAGCTTCCTTCATCTTCTCCAAGCTGAGTGTGTTTTCTTTCAACCCTAATTCCAACAGGCGGCCAAGAATGTGTGAACACATTATATAAGTATATAAAAGGTTGGAAACCTAATGATAAACCCCTTTTCATTTTTCTCCAATCGTGCGTTATCTCTCTCTATCTCTCATCTCCGCACTTTGATCATCTCTCTTCCATAGTTATGAGCATAAGAGATTCTATTTGCTTTCGCTACGCAAGCTCTTCATATTGCATCCATGCGGTACGCTGGCTAAGTATGAGAACTGTTGTGAGAAAATTTTGTGATTCTTTTGAAGCACTCTTAGCTTATACGAAGACATAGAATGCTGAGGCTTTTGAGAAGATTTCAAAGTTTGATTTCATGTATAGTTTGTATTTATTATTTGATGTTTTTGATCATCTTGGCATGCTAAGTAGAGTTTTTCAAAGTGAATATGTGGATGTCATTGTGGTTTCTAGCTTTATTGAAACAAAAATAAGGGCTTTGAAGATGTACTTTATTAATGATCCCATTGTTGATATCAATGCATCCGCCCATGATAGATGTAGCTATCACATTATTCCTAGTTATGGACCTCCAAATGGGCAATTACGTGCTCTAAGAGTCTCCATTAGGGGTAATCATTATGGAAGCATTGCAATAACTAGAAAAGAAGATGGCTCAAATTTAGATCCATGCATTGACTTTCAAAAATCATTTGTGAGATGCATCGTTGAAAATTTAAAGCAAAGATTTTTTGACAATGGCATTACTAGTTGTTTAAGATTTTAGCACCATGCTCATTCCCCCAAAAGAGAGAAACATTTAGAGACTTTGGAAATGTAGAAATAGAGAAGTTGATAGCATTCTATGGGGAGGGAAAGATTAGTGAGAGTGGTGTGAGATATGACTCTTTGATTAGGAAAGTTGAAACCAAAAAAGAGTATCAATATTTCAAGCTCCAAGCCCCATCTGAGTGGCATGAGTGGAGTTTAAAAGATACATGGATGGCCATTGGTAGAAACTCCACCATGCAAGAAAAATACCCTATGTTGCTTACATTGGCTAATATTGCATTGTTGAACAATGTTGTAGTAAAACCTCTTGAGAAAGAGGTTTTTAGCAAACAAAATTTGATCAAGTCCAAGATTTGAAGTCACTTGAATGTAAGGATGGTGGAAGCTTTATGAGAATATCCTTAGAAGGTCCTCTTCTACAAGATTTCGATTTCTTGGATCCGATTGAAATGTGGAGACGCGGTGCAAAAACCAGTAGACATCTTTATGGTGATATTATGAGGTGAGTCTAAAATAACAATCTCTCTCTCTAAGGTGTTTTTGTTAAGCTTATATGAATACTAAGCTTATATGGATACTAAGCTTTTTTATATCTACATGTAGGTTGACCAGCATGAAGTGTTATATGGATACTAAACTTTTATATATGTAAATATAAATTGGCCAGCATGGAGTGATGCATGGAGTCTGGTATTTTGTGTGGAGAAGAGTTATGTTCAAGTTTCAACTCTTTTGAGGCCAATATTGTTGGATATTTTTCTCTTATGTGACATGAGGGTTCTCTTCTTGTATATTTGGGATTAAGTTATGGCTTTTGATTATGTAAATTTTCCCTCTTAACTTTGAATCTTGTCCCTCTTAGCTTGTCGCCTTAGTCTACCTTGGAATCAAATGTTATGCTCTTTTGTCTCTCATAGTCTAAGTCTACCTTGGAATCAAAGGTTATGCTCTTTCGTCTCTCTCACAACTTTTCCTCTCTAATCATAAGGGTCTATTTAATGTTATCAAAGTATAAATTCTGATTTTCTTGTCAACAAGGTGTATGCCTCAATGTTCCCTTGTAAATGAAAAAGTTTGGCTTTGAGTCTTTTGTAACTGGCTCTAATTAGAAAATCCCGACTGGCTTGAAGGCAAGCAGGTTTTTCCTTTGATTTAATATAAAGGTTTTTCATGAACACTGGGTTGAAGCAGTATTGGAACCAGCGAATGAGTGTGGTGCAGTAGCTTAGGTGGAGCCTAGCTAGTCAACACGGGTATTGTGTGTATGTGTGGGGAGTAGGTTGAGGCGTATGCAAGGTTTGAGAGTTACAAGCTCAATAAGGGTGCTATGCTGAGGTGTGGGGCTACATTTTTGTTGTTGACTACAAGGCAAGATGTCACAAGTAGTGCGGTGTTGAACAGCACGTCGAGTAGCACAAGCAGTAGGTTGGCAAGCTTTGGTAGAGCCGTTAGTGAAGATTAATGTTGCTTTTGGTTAGCCCTTCAGTTGATGTGATCGTTTGTGATAGTAAGAGAGATCATCTTTGCTAAGGATAGCACACAATGCTTTGTACTTGAGTAACTCTGCACAACCATGCTTTGAGAACTCTGTGTTAACAATTTTAAGAATTGATGGTCCCAAGTTCACATAGAAAACTTGCCAATATCAATGTGGTATGCAATAGAAACATTTTAAAGAACATTATTTCTAATTGTAAGCAAAATGTAAGCAATTATTTAGATCTAAGTATGTTTTATCTCAATATCCTCATGAATCCATTTCTTTTAGAATTTTCTTCTTAAGGGTGATGCTAGAACAATCATCTCCACCCATTGAAATCTTTGGTTTGTGTGAGTGACAAGTGCTTTTGAATAGGCTCTCATGGTTTGTGTGAGTGACAAGTGATTTTGAACGGGCTCTTATAAAAAGAAGCACAAGATGTTACTTCCACCCGAGTGTTTGCCAAAGAGTCTTGCCAAAAGACTTTAGTCTTCAAAATTGTTTTCAAATAGTATCGACACTGATTTTCCACTTGGATCCTTCATGATCGCATAGATAGCGAGCACTTATAATGACTTGTTCTCTCTCAGTCCAAGTGTCTTTGCAATATCATCAAGGAAAAGAAATTGACGACCCTCCACCACCACTGTATGCAAAGTGAGTAATTGAAAGACAAGGACGCCCGCTATCATTCAATCTTCCTCCTCGATGGAGCTAGGATCTTGAAGAAAACAAGTGCTACGGATACTTTCATTTGCTCATAAAATCTCTTCAAAATCTTTATTTGCCTCCTCCAAGATGGTTACCATGTCCTTTTTGCTAGCATTTTCTTTTGATTTTCTTCCTCCACATGAAGAAGAGAATGGGGTCTAGCAGAGCCTCTTTATCTGGCATTTTAAGGGAGTCAAACCTCTAGTATTAAGAAAGAAATCAAACAACATCTTTTGAATTCAAAAAAGAAAAACTGCTAGTTTATTCGAATTCGAATTCCCCCCCAAAATGAATTTTAAAATCTAGCATGCAAAACCATATCATGTAGCATGTCTACAGAAAGAGCTTCGCGTGTAGATCCCAAATTTATAATCTTCACCCAAATCGAAGATCGTATGTAAGAGTTATGGAAGGCCAAAAGTCATAAAGTTTTTCACCCCCTTTTTGGGGGGAAAGTGCATCCTTTGACCACTCTTACACCTCTCTTACACACCCACCATTCTTGCACACATGGCATGCACCTGTTCGTCAAATTTTTAATCACCTCCATAATCTCATGGCAAATAAAGAGGCCCTCCTAGACCCCATCCTCTTCTTAATGCATCTTCATTTTCCTTCGCCACAATGTTTACTAGGTCCTTTTGCTAGCCTTTTCTTTTAATGTTCCTTTGTCCATACCCTCAAACACAAGCAAACCATTAGGAAAGAAATAGAGTCATTTTTGGGCCTTTTAGCTCTAGTGAGAGAATGCTCCTTAGCCAACAGGAAGAAGGCTAACGTTGAGTAGAAAAAGCCTTTTTTCTCATTTTGAAAATATCCATGAAAACCACTTTAGTAATATTGTCACTATCATCAGAAAAATAAGGCACTTGATAGTGACATCTTGCACAAGCACCGAATGTCTTTTTATGACCCACTGTTGCTATCCTATAAAGTGAAGTACTTGTACTTGTGCATCTTGCACAAGCATCAATCGCCTTTTTATGAAGTACTCACAATTCAAATTCAAACGGATCGTACTTGATAGCGATTGATAGGTACTATTTAAGACTGCGAAGGAGTCAGAACAAAGCGAATAGAGACCCTTGAGGGGTCTCTAGGACCTCTATTCGCTTGGTTCTGACCTCATGAGGCCCTAGGATTAATATTTAGCATTTTTAAGCCCACGGATGCATCCGGAACGTCCAAAAATCCTAGAATAGCACTTTAAATCGCTGAAATCTGACGTCTTGAGCTAGAGACGTCAGATTTCAGCGATTTAAAGTGTTATCCTAAGGTTTTTGGACGTTCCGAATGCATCTGTGGTATTCTTTTTGTATTTTGAAACCATCCCTTATGTGTTTTCTCTCATCGCATATCACATCACTCATTAAAATTGACAGACATGGATTTTTGTGTACACTTAAGTTAGGCTCTCGAAAAATCATTTTGTATGAGCATGCATTTAAGTGATCGAGAAACTTTTACGTATGTACTATGAGAAATAGAATTCCAAAAAAGTACTTTTGCATTTTTTAGAATTACCTCTCTCTATGCTGAGTTGGCGTTTCTTACAGGGCCCAAAATTGAGTCCAAGTTTCTCCTGATGCTCAAAACCATATCCCAAGCTATGAACTGAGTGCCTATACACTCTATCCCCAAATCTTTGTTATACTTTATTTTGTAGTCTCATTCTATGAGCCCTTTGAAGAACCTCAAAAGGCAAAAGAAAAATTTCTTGTTGGTCACATAGGTGTTTAAGAAAATCCATCGCAATCACATAGTGTCAGATTCCTCAAACACGTTTCATATTCGATCATGTGCTCATCCATGTAGTCAAGAAAGCTTTGGAAAGCCTCTTCATACAAGTTAGCTATAGTCTACATGTCGATAGAGCCCTCGAACACACACGGTAGATCATGTGCTCTATCTACAAGGCCAACTTTTTTGAGTTGTGCAAGGAGTGAATCATATGATGTTTTTGTGGGTTCGTGCACGAGGAAGATGCCAAGAGAGCTTAGAGCTAAAGGTTTGCAAAAGTAAGAAATGAACTCAAAAAACTTACAAAGTGATTTATATATCCAAAGTCACTTTTATTTATTTAAATTTAAAATCAATATTAAAATATAAATTAAAAAATTCTTACGACAAAAGAATATGACACCATTTGAACTGGTTGACAACCGCAATCAATCAAGCTGAACATTTTCACTTGAAAACTTGTTAAAAAATAAATACTCTAGAAATAAAAAACAAATATTAGCAGAGACTAGATAAAAAACACTGTATTTATCACTAACAGCAAAATTCACATCAATTATAATAGCTTATTACATTGATACACCATGGCAATGTCCTCACAAAGAAAGCCTTTTTCTTCCTTAAACTGAGCAACTTTGTCATTGATACCAAAGAGGTATAGCTTCATCAATGTATATCTCAGAATGAGATACTTACAAAAATGGCCTAGGTGCCAGTCATTATACACAAAGATGTTGTGCACCCCATCACCGTGGAGACATAGTTCTAGGTCTACAATTTTTTGAGCAACAACATTAGAGTCGAATGCCTTTCATACTCCCATTGTGTTTGCCTCCACTTCGAGAAAGACCATTGACAAGTTTTCCTTCGCAATGCAATATTTGAACACCAATTTCTTTCCAATTACGCAACACAATGTTATCTCTCTAGTGATGCACCGCCTTGATTTTATATCCAGCTATAAAGAAGCCATTCATTGCACCATCCTCTTTGAAAATTCACATTGTTGGTGTCCTATGAACACTTTGCAATCAAAAGATATACACAAACATATGAAGAGACATAAACTATGTTATCATTGCCTTGTGTGACCCATAGGTACACTTTATGGCTGCATGCACATCCACTTTCATTCTCCTTTTGGTTTCTTTTATCAATGCATTATTTGACGTAGGCCAGTCCAAACTCTCCAAAGTTGGTGAGCGAATGGAAGTTAGATTTTCGTACCCGTTCGCCTAAGCGTGCCATCAGTATGGCTATAAAAGAAAATGTCCCGTGAAGCAAGCTTGGAGAATATACAACTAGCATACATCAATTTGCCAAGTTCCACGTGAATGGCCTCAAAGGTCCTTGTGAAGGACTCTACCAACTTCCACTCTATAATCAAATGAAAAAATATCATGCACAGACTAGAAGCGACCTATGAGGTGAAGACATAAAAGAGACGATCCTAAGTATTTAAAGAGAAGGGGACGTACAGTTTGGAGGAAACCTCAATTGAGTTAATGTTTTCCTTAGCTTCAATTGAAAATCTATATACACGTTGCACCTTTCCTAACCGCTTACCATTTTGAATTTTCTTGAACTTGTGATTCTTCCCTTCCAGTGATGTGCTCAAGCAGCTGTGTATCTTCTTGAGGCTTTGTGTGCACCTCATGAACTTGGTTACATTATCACTCACATAAATCGTTTGTACTAGAAAGTAATCCAATGACCATTGTCATTGTGTATATTGCTACAAGAAAATGAGTCAATAACTCTCTTAGGTCGTCGAGCACCTAGGGATACCATTGAAGACAATAAACAAGTAGACCACTTGTACAAAAAAAAAATTATGATTAGTTTATGCACACTCATGTTCTAAATTACATAAAGAAGGACGTTAAAAGATATACAAAACCAATTTGTATCATCGCTATAAACCTCCATCCACAAGTTGGGTCATTCGTAATATGGTGAGCATATTTATGGGTAGATAGAAAATAGGATATTCCTTACCTAATAAAGCGCCCAAGGAAGCTTAATGATTTTACGAAACAATGCTTTAGTGCATAAGAAGAGATTAAATATTCAAAAAAAGTTGTGATGGAAGGGAATACCATTTGAAATTTAAATGGCAAAGATGGAGCAAAGAAGCTGTTGAGAAAAATAAATCCACTCAAGAGAGAAGCTCTAAGAATAAGATAAGGTTTAGATCTACACCTTTAAAGAGAGATGTAAAGTAAGGTTCATAGAGCAGTGGAGAGCTTCAATAGGTGGTGGCTACCACTGAAGAGAATCCAACAAGCTTAAAGAGAAAAAAGAGGTTTCAAACAAGTCCACAGAAAAAAAGTGCACTGAAGAAACACGTGCAACTTGCAAAGTGGAGTGGAGAGAGGAGATATATGGTAAAGTAGAGAGAGAGGGAAGGAACGACTAGTACAGTTTTGGAGGGATCTCCTTTAAAAACTCGCAACCAATAGAGAGAGAGAGCACACAGAATGGTTTTTTATCTCAACTTTTTAAAAAAATGGTTTAATTTTATATCTTATAAGATATTTGACTAAAGATTTATTTTCCACCACCTCCAAACCTACAAGTTTGACCACTCACTTTTAAGCCCTAATATACCTACCAATTTAGTCCACATAGCATCTACCCATTTGTCTAATCCATAATCCCGTTTTTCATCTCATGGCTAATTAAAAAACCATGATACTTCACATCAATAAAACGTAATCAACAACTTATCGATAAAAGAAACGGCTTGAAAATTGGATTATCAAACATAATGTTGTAGGAATCTAGTCAAGTGCTAGAAAATTGACATGATATGAAATAAAGCAATGTCACAAATAAATTAAATAATGTGTGTACCCACCTCTAACGTGGAGTAATTCCAAATACATGTGGTGCAATAGGCTACCACTTGTGTAAACAGCCAAAAGCACATTACTATTCAAAAGTATTATGTCCTAAAAGTAGAGTAAAAACACCTAGTTGGTGAAGTTTTAATGCTTACCTAGACATTACCAATGTACAGTCTTAGTTGGCGCCACTAGCAAAGTCTATTAGTTAATCAAGCCCAACTACGATATGTGCCTTTCATAGTTAGTGGAGAAAATAATCACGAAATGAAAAAAAAAACTATGCCTTAAAACTGATGTCCCAATCCAATCCAAGAGTGAAAAGTGGTTATATAATTTGTAACATTGGTAGTTATGGCTTCCTCTAAACCAACCTTCATCTAGGCCACAATGGTTGCGAGTCATAGCCCTGACCAAGAACCTATTGCAACCTCCTTACTAAGTCGACGGGAGAAGATAAGTCCAAGTATCAAGTAGATAGGTAACACTTACCAAAAGAAGGAGCCATATTGTACATAGCGTTGTTCGGAGAATATATATATATATATATATACACACAAGTGAAAGGACAACTATTTGAAGACCCTAGCCGACTCTATTGTCAAGACAATGGTCAACATGTATATTTGTTGTGATACACAGAACATGTATTGATATACAACTACACGAAAAGGTTCATCATTAAAAGAAGGAACGTAGCTTGTCAACCCCCGAGTTACATTTTCAAAGAGAAAGTACTTCGAAATTTTGTTTGCCCGTTCTTAAGTGAAGGGTTTATAGCATATCATTATTCTCTCCACTTTACACATGCTAATGCATTGACACCAACAAGCCATAGCTTTATTATTCCACTCAAGAACAGCCATGGAGGAGACACAGAATTTGGCTGATGTAGTTCTCGCAAATAGACAAGCACAAACGCTTCTGCCCTTCAGTCTGCCTGACAAGGTCGAGCACAGCTAGCGCGACACAAAGTATAACACAACTGGCTCAAGAAACCACAATCAAAAATATCGCATCACCTTCATTACAAAGGCGATGCAAGAAACCCTGCCAAAGATTTATAAAAAGAAGAGAAGAACAATATGTTTCCCAAAATGTGGGTTAAAAAAACCCAAACTAGAGTATCCAGTGCAGAAGCACGATCTTTATTAACTTGAGAATTTTCAAGTCTGTACAATATATGGACAACACACATGGGCATCTTCAGGCATTAGCTTCAATACAGGTTTCTCTTTGAACTGGTGACTTCTAAGGGTGCTAAAATTTTGCCGTAGGCAAAACATCACGTAATACATCAACCTTGTATGGACCAATGGGCTTATTCCAAAATTGTGAAGCCATTCTCAATCAAAATATTTGCAGTAGAAACATCAAAACAACAATAACACCCTGTGCTAATGTATCTTGTTTCCACCTTTGAGTAAAAAATGGCCGTCTCCGGAGGCACAAACCTGTGGTTTTCTGTCTCACTCCTGGTAGTATCTAGCTTGCCCATATATCCTATAGGCATGAACCTGTGCTCCACAAGGTTTGATACAAGCTGACACGATCATCCAAACCCATCTTCATAAGCCTCACTCTACTGCTACAAAAACCAGTCTGATCAAGTGCACTACCCAAACAGCTGCTTTTTCAATCTTCTTACGCCATCTGCTGCAATTTTGTTCGTGGGCTCCAGTACAAGGGCTTGCTTGAAATCTACAATGCCACAAAAGACAGCTCAGTAGGAGTTTCTTCAAGGCACAATTGCTCTCCACACGCATAAAGTTGCTTAGCAGATTACACGGTCAGTTGTCACCTTGATCGGCATCCTTCAAACAACCCAGAGATTCTCGCGCTGTTGCTCGTCTCATATAAGCTTTTACATTCTGCAGAAATTGGAACAGACAGCATTGAAATTCATTGTAGCAGTACAAATAAAAAATGTAACATGCAACTCGAGCATAGAAAAAACAAGTGAAGAAAAAGTAGTGCATGTCTTTCAGACACTAAAGAAGCCACAGAAATGTCGACAAACTGAGAAGGTTAACCTTCTTGTCAAGGTCAATGGCCTGGCTACAGTCCGTCTCTGCAAGGTGAAAGCTGCACAATAATCCAACAATTAAAATTCAGGATCTGAGACTCACAAAGGACTATGAACCTCTTGGGATGCAAGAACAACAGCTTTCTCCCCTCAAACAAAAGATCAGTAAGACTTTCTCACATACTTGCCCAAAGCGAGGTAAGCTGCAGCCCGATTGCTATAGTAGGTTGCATTTCCTTCATCACACTCTATAGCTTCCGAGTAGCTTAAAATTGCAGTTTTAAAATCCTTCTTTCTGAAAGCTTCATTTCCCTGCCGAGGTTCAAATTTTACTACAAGATAGGTAGCACTCAAGAACATCAAGAATAATCAAAACTTCTTACTCAAGCGGTCCACAATTGAATGGAAATAACCTTCTCTTTAGCTGCCTCAGCAGCCTCTGGCATCGGAGTTGCTCTATCATCTTCATGGTCAGTGCTTGTATAAATTTCTGCTTCCTTCTGTAAAACGGGAAAAAGCAGGTCTGCGGCATTCAGCAGGAAATGATCTGCCCCATGCTTGCCGACCAATGAGATGGCACTTGGATAGCCATTGATGCTCCCCACAGGTATACTCACCTGCATAAGAAAGAGAGAATTCTTTTAAGCCATTGCAAAGCAGACTATGATTGCTGGTCTCTTTGATTTCCTCACCTGACAACAGCCTGACATACTAGCAACACTTAGAAGTGTTAAAGCCTTCTCCTCAAAGTCTACCCATACGGAAGGTTTTGTCCGCAGCATTGGAGGTGGGCCCACCACAGTCGGAATCAACAGTAAGCTGTCACTCTGCATGCTGAGCAAATGAGCACACAGTAGATCCTGAACTCATTGCTAACTAAAACTCAGCAGGAAGCCCAGACAAGAAGTTGAATAGTACCATTAAGAGCTCGCTCATGGAAGAACGAGTCTCATTTCTCAATTTCAAGGACTCTGATACAAGCTCCGAATTTGTTTCTAGAGCTGATTTCACACGCCCAGAAGCACTCAATGCCGTGGAATTATGGATCCAATCCTCGTGGTTCAGCTTGAATTCATGACTACATGGACTCAAATTAGTCTGTTTAGTGTAAGGCCGAATATCACAACAAAGACACCACATTCAGAAGTTACCCTTGCAGCAGCTGGCATGCATCACTCAAAGATTTTAATGCAGCAAATCCACGTTCAGCTTTTCCCTTCTCCCCATCGACCCGAAAGCAAACAAGGGACATCTTGAGACCAGAAATCTTGGAAGCAAAATACTCTCCAAGTTTTACATGAGTTATTGCTTGCTCTGATTCAATAAAACCAGAATTTTTAAGACTTCTGGAAACACCAGCTATAAAACAACTGACACACTTAAATTGGCATTCGACTACATACTTCCAAAAGCATTTTCGATAGCATTCAAAGCCACTGAAAGGTGTCTGCTCTCAGAGACCGAGAGAAGTCTGAAACAGTCGTCGGCAATCAAGATACGCCTTGGTTGTTTTACTTCAGAAAGAGGCGGTCTAAGGAGAACCTGACCCACTTTGTACAAAACCTTCGCATCCCTAGCAAACCATCCTAAAAACAAAACAGAGGAACACTTGAGATTGAGGTGTAACACGAGCTTGAGAGGATAGAGAATTGAAACAGACCAACTGTATCAAGGCTTTGCGACACAGGCACTACTCCTGAGCAAGATACCGATCCATGCGAGGGTCGAAACCCTAGGACTTCACAAAATGCTGCAGGTACTCTCACATCACCACCTGTATCTGTGCCTGGTCAAACAAAGCAAACACACCTGATGATCAGATAATTATGGTAGGCCAAAAGGACCAAACAATAAACAAACAGAACACACGTTAAATATTGAGTGATACTTATAGAACATCTGGCAGGACATCCTTACAAGCACGATGATCCTAAAATTTTAAGAGTTGCTATTGTATGCGTGGATAGCTGAAGCCTAGTGCATCACTAAAACTCGTGAGCATTCCAGACTTCGTCCCCTCTTATGGCCATAAAACTTGTCGTTTCATCAGATGCTGGATCAAACACAAAACGTGTGCATTTGACTCCTGAAACTGCTTGAACTGATTAAGAAATGAGATGATGGGCATCAGAAGCTGAAACTTAGTTTGCAGCTTTGGCATGAGCATTCCAGACTTTGTTCCCTCGATGCCCATCACCTAAGTTTAATGAATCTCTCTTATCACAGCTGAAACTTAGTTTGCAGCTTTGGCATGAGCACTCCAGACTTTGTTCCCTCGATGCACATCACCTATGTTTAATGAAACTCTCTTGTCACAGCTACAATCAATAAATCCTACAACGAGGTGCAAAAACTCATCAGCGTCCTCCCTTCAAGGTCCTCTCTATGCCCGATGCCCAACAAAGGGAGGATTGTGGCACTAGCTATTGGGATGAGAGTTTTTCATAGCTGTTCTTAAGCAATATAAAAGAAATACCAAAAGGGGCGCCACGGTTTTGGGGCCAGTGCACTCTGGGAGTGGAACTCCACCACTCAGTCTCTCCCCCCCTGCACCCCCCCCAAGTTGTTAGTGCTAAAAGTCTGTTTCAGTCTGTTCTTTTCAGACACCGAGGTGCAAAAACCCATCACCGTCCTCCCTTCAAGGTCGTCTCTATGCCCATTGCCCAATAAAGGGAGGATTGTGGCACTAGCTTTTGGGATGAGAGTTTTTTATAGCTTTTCTTAAGCAATATAAAAGAAATGCCAAAAGGGACGCCACAGTTTTGGGGCCAGTGCACTCTAGGAGTATAACTCCGCCACTCCACGTCTCTCTCTCTCTCCCCCCCCCCCAAAAAAAGTTGTTAAGTGCTAAAAGCCTGTTCCAGTCTGTTCTTTTCAGTTGGCACGTGGTGCCCTCCCATTACAGTGGTATCAGAGCTTCAAGTGTCTGCTTTTTTGAAAGCACACCGACCCCTCCCGAACACACAAGGACAAGATGGCATTTTTAGATTCTACTAAGTATCTGCAGTTCCTTCTCGACAAACTCTGTGACATTCTCAAGACACCCTCAACAAAACCTTCGGACTCTGAAGAGCTTCCAACAGTTTGGGAACTACATGTTGCCATCTCTATTGCCTCACGTTTTTCCTCCTCCGGCACCAAAAAGCACAAGGGTCTCCTCTCAACAACCTACATAGTCTTCTATTACGATTGGGAAAGTTTCAAAAATATGGTGCAACCATCTGTCACAAAACGATAACGTGGCATGAATACCCACGGACGGACATGCTGACGTGGTAAACAGTATGGCCTGCTGACGTGGCACACAATGCAGACCCCCACGATTTGTGTTGACAGGTGCTGACATGGCAACCTGTACGAATTTCAGCTGCTTTTCTTAACAGATTTTTGACCAGTTGCTTTTGGGGCTAATTGCTTTTGGGTTTAGAAGCTTTTGGGGCTCTGCTTTTGGGGCATCCCTTGTAAGAATAAATAAGCCCGTGAGGCCTCACTCTACACGGCATTTGGACGCAGAGTCTGAGAGCAGAGGTCCCTCCAGAGTTGTACTTTTGCAATGATTAATGAAAAAGAAATAGCGAAAGGGGCGCCAGACTTTGGGGCCAATACCTCTGGGCACCGAACTACGTCAGGCCGTGTCGACTCTCTCTCTCTCTCTCTCTCTCTCTCTCTCTCTCTCTCTCTCTCAATTAAAGTTCAGTGATTATGAAGTTTATGTTTGCGTGTTGCTATTGATTTCTCGCTTGGAGTGTCCAAGCTTGTTACAATAATATCAGAGCTCAGAAAAATTCTTCTTCTACGGAGGATCCGATCTTTTTTGCAGCACACGCATGTCTGAAAGAATCTTCGTGTCCTGACCCCGGACTTATGAGGCACTCCCACCCTTCGTACATCGCGCATCGCGCGCGCTCCTGTCTTCATCGCTCTGTCTTACATGGCATAAGCCATAAAGAACTCCAAATTATACATAAGTTCTCGCAGAGAATTTGACAGAGATAACACTTCTCGGTGGGGAGGCAAAGAAAAGTTGAAATCCGACGCGGGCACTGAAGAAAAGAATGAAGATTTGGGCAAATTTTTCAGCGGAGAAGTTTGCTAGAGTTGAGTACAAACGTCAACTGCAGGTTGACACGTATGAAAAGATTGATCAAGTACTCCAGAAACCCAACATTTGCGAAACACCTGAAGAATTATCCGATTGATGAGATTTTCTTGAGATGGCAAGGAGCCATTGATTCTCCTCTCAAATCGGGAGGAAAGCTGAAAGGACAAACGAGTGCAGACAAGTGGAACCTGTACTCGCAAAAAGAGCTGGTAAGAACTCTTGAAAAGAAGATGAACGAGAGGGCCACCAGAAGATAAGCCGAAGAGTTACAGAGCAACAGCCGAGCGCGGAAGAAAAGAAAAGACGAATGCGGGATTGGTACCAGATTTTGTGGGGACTACCGACCTTGATCAGATGAACAAAAATATTGAACTTTGCACAACATGGGACAAAGTGCGAGACCGGGAAACCCTTACCTTCTTTGATGGAGAAGCCAAGGTCAACTTCAACTGAATTGGCAGCTAGATTTGGAATTACGCCCAAGGAAATGGAGCCATAGGCCAAGGCTGTTCTAGCGGAACCCGGACGGAATATTGCCATTACATCGGTCATTGGCGAACTACATTTGCAGTGTCAGGGGTCTTTAAGGCACGAGGACTTTTACATCATGCCTTTGGAAGGGTGTGACGTCCTCCAAGGAATCCCTTGGTTCCCCAAGAACAGTCCCGTGGTCAATTTCAGGGCAAGAAAAGCCATCTGGAAGAATGAGAAGGGCAAAGAGAATGTACTTGATGGAAAACTGAAAGACCTCAAAAAAGGAACGACAAGATTTTTTGCAAGCTCGGGCTGACTGTTTCTCTGAGGGCTTACCAGGCGAGTTGCCTCCTTCACGTCCTGAAGATCACACAATTGATTTGATTCCTGATAGTACACCATCGAATCGGCCATCTTACCGACCTAAACGAGCCCAAAATGAAGAAATAATGAACCAGAACAGATTTTCCCCATCCCGAAGGTCGATGATATACTCGACAGACTTCAGGGTTCTACTTGCCGAATTGATATGAAGAGTGGTTATCATCAAATCCGAATTGCTCCTGGCAAGACAGCTTTCAGGACGACATTTGGTTTGCAAGAATATTTGGTGATGCCTTTTGGTATTACGAATGCTCCGGCTACTTTCAACCACATGATGGATAGGATTTTCTGAAAGTATCAATCATTTGCGGGCACTTTTTTTGACAACATCATCTTCTTCTCCAAGAATGAAGCAGAACACAGACACCACCGGTTCAGGCATTGCGAAAGCATAAGTTGGTTATGGATGCGAAAAAGAGCAAATTTTTCTTGCCTGAGATACATTTCTTGGGACACATCGTCTCAGTAGAAGGGGGTACATATGGACCCGGCCAAAAATTGAGACTATTCGTTATTGGCCTGATTTGAAGAATGTTCATGAAGTTCGAAGCTTTCTGGGCTTGTGCCCATATTATCAACGGTTCATTCGGGAATTTGCAGAGATAGCTTCTCCTTTGCATGTGTTGATTCAGAAAGGGGTTCCTTCTAATTGGGGACAGTCACAGATTGCAACCTTTCAAACTCTCAAGGAAAAGTTGACAACCGGAACAGTATTGACTTTACTAGACTTGCAAAAGCCCTTTGATGTTTACTGTGATGCATGTGGTCGCAGTTTGGGAGCAGTCTTGATGTAAGAAGGTCATGGCATAGCTTACGAGAGCAGGATGTTTTTACGTCCTCAGTTGGTTGCATAGATATATGAAAAAGAGCTTTTGGACAATTATTCATGCTCTTACGCAATGGCGACACTATTTACTCGGAGCTAATTTTACAGTCTTTATGACCGTCAGAGTTTACGCTATTTCTTGTCACGGAAGCAGCTTTCAAAAAAAGCAGATGCGATGGGCTAACATCCTGTCACAGTCTCATTTCCAGATTGTCAATGGTCAGGGACACAAGAATTTAGTGGCAAATGCATTGTCTCGGAAGCCCTTCATTCTTGCTATTTCCGCAATAAATCCCAGAAGCTTCGAGGATATGGTTGATCAATACGCCACGGATCCTGACTAAACTAATATTTTCACCATGATTCAAGAAGGGGAGACAATTTTAGGCTATTCCATACGGGATGGCTATTTGATGCGGAAAACAACGTTGTGTTTTACACAACCTTTGAGGGAAAAGGTTTTGACAGAGAACCACTGTCCACCTTTTTTTGGCCACCGCGGCATAGATACAGTAAAGAAGACAGTTAAGCCCGATCATTTGGCAAAACTATTTGTCTCACAGATTTTACGACTATATGGCATGCCTCCTTCCTTTGTTTTGGACACAGACCCCCGGTTTACTACAATGTTGTGGAGGGCAATCTAGGAGAACATTGGCACGCGGCTGCAATTCTCGTCCTCGTTCCACCCGCAGACAAATGAGCAATTTGAGATAGCCAATTCAATGGTTTTGGATTTGTTGACGTCCTATCGGAAGACTAAATGGAAAAAGTATTTTCCCTTGGTGCAGTTTGCCTACAACCACACACGGGGAAGGCGCCATTTGAAGTATTCAAGGGTGCTACGAAGGTTCCTAAATTTCTAAGCACCTATGAAGTGTCACAAGACGGGCACACGTGCCAATAGAAAAGAACAAATTGAACAGACTTTTAGCACTTCAATAACAACTCAACTGAAAGAGAGACGACACACGACACGGAGTGGCGGAATTCCACCCCAAAGAGTATTGGCCCCAAACCTTGGCGCCCTTTTCGATATTTCTTTATATCATCAACACAGTACAAGCCAGTACTCCAAGCTCTGCACCTTCTCCAAGAAGCATGCCAGAGAATGAGCCCTAACCTCATATTTAAAGGCCCTTGGCCTTAAAAGCAGTTACAGTGAAAAGCCTTCAAACTCAAAAGCATCTGGTCCAAAGGCAAGGCCAAAAAGCTGCCAACGTAAATCACGAAAATCCGTACAGCCTACCACGTCATGAGCCAGCGCAAAACACAAAAATCCGTACAGCCTGCCACGTCATCAATCAACGTAATTTTTGGATAAACATGCCATGTCATCAGTTCCGCGCAATTTCCTTTAGTGTGTGTGTGTGGGTCCTGCTTTATTTTAATCCTTTATGTCACTAGGGCCCCATCATACGGGTCTCCATAAGTTGGTAGGACTTCTTCTTCTTCTACTGCTTGTTCTTCTTAGGGTTTAGGCCCCTCGGCCGGCATCTGTAAGTTGGCTCCATTCTTTAGGCTTTGACACGTCAGCAGTTTGTGACAACAAGAGGGGAGTTACTCCACTCCTTTGTCGCAGATTGTTTGGATGGAATAAAGTAACTGATTTCCCTTTGGACTTCACGGATACTGATGTGCTGACAGTATTCTGTTGGATGACTTTATGAAAGAAGTACTTCAAAATGGGAATTCCCGAAAATGAATCTGATTTTTATGCTCACTCATGTGATTGTGTTGAGTGCAGGTTTGCAAGACGGAATGGCTACAACATTTCGGTCTTGTGAGACTCTGGACATGATCGCAATAAGGATAAGTTAATCCGACATCATTGAGGTCCTTTGTAGATCTAGATGCGATTGCTAAATACATTGCAAGGAATCATGACTTGAGAATCTATAGACATGATCGTAATAAGGATTAGTTGAATCCGACATCAGTGAGGTCCTGTGTGGATCCAGATACGATTGCTAAATACGTTGCACGGAATCATGGTCTTAGATCTGGAATCGATTTTTATGTGATTAATTTGATGTGAATGTGCAATGACTGTGTCGTCTTCGTGCAAGTACTAGATGTGTGTTGTCTAGTGCGTCGGTACTGTCAATGTCTACTAAACTAGTTTATGGCCTCTGTCCGTTTTGCAGGCGTGATCGAGAGCAATTCATAGTTACCTGGAACGGGAAATCGAAACGATGGGCAAAAACACCAAGGGGAGTGGATGGCCTAGGGCTGAAAACGCTAGGGGTGCTGAGAGGGGGGTACTGCTGAGAAGTTGTCTGTTGAGCGGGAAGCTCCTGCTGCCTCTTCTACCAGAAAGTGCTAAATTGGATTTGCTTATATATTAACTTAGCAAAATTGCCCTACCTACTTTTGTTGGAAAGTCACTTAAAAATAATAAGTGAAAATAACCAAAAATAGGAAAATAGGCTAAATGCACTGGAAAATTCCCCTGACTGAATCTGATGGATCATGAAGGGAATATTGATGATCATGCTCTGTGCAACCGGAGGATATGCATCTATGCTAAGTGACTGGGCATGCACGGTCTACGAATAGACTCACAAAAGTGCCAGATCACTGCTAATCTAAACTGACTTGACTTGACTGACGGGAACCCTGCTATGGTGTAGCTTGTCCACGGACACACAGGGTTGGGATGTGTCACGTGACATCCCCTCCTTTTCAAAGTGAGGTACTGGTACCGAACTGTATGGCGTCGAAGGAGATCGCCAACAGCATCCGGAATCCTGGAAGGGACTCTTCGCCGGCCCACCCTAATGTGTGGGTCGTGCAGTACTTGAACTTCATAAAGGTCTGCAACGCTTGCTTCTTTGGGCCGCGCCGAAAGCGACACAAAGTCGCTTGAATCTCCTTTCTTGCGTCAACTTCGTCTAGAGATCTGCTCCTTTCGTCTTCAAGAATCTCCATGGCTGAAAATTCCTAGAACCATCTCCAACACAAAACCATGAACATACCCATTCCATGTAAAGTGACGGAAAAAAATCTTGTCTTCTCTAAAGACTGTATGCAATGTAGATGAACATAGAGACGGAGACAACCCGTTTATCAAACACATGCAAACAATGCGCTTGAATCTTTTCTGTTTGATCGAAATCAATCAACTGTGGTAAATCACAATGAAAATGCCCATGTTTAGTGCTCATACTATCATTTGCTCTTTCGGAAACTGTGTCATACCAAGGAAGAGACATGGAATGCGACTTCCTTACATACAACTTTTCAGTTTTTCACGAAAAATCCGCATACATTCGTGCTCATCCATGAGAGAAACGTGCTCAACATACAATATGTCATGCCTAGGAAAAGGGATCACATAACGATGCTGACTAAAATACAGGAAACCTTAACGAATGAAAAACTCCAACAATGCGTGCGTATCAATCATGCGAACACATAATACTTCCTGTGATGGCTCTATGGACCAAGGCTCGAGAGCCAAGATCGTTGCTTACGGATCTATCGAATCTTCTTGTGGGGGATCTATGGACCTTGACTCGAAAGCCAAGATCAATTCTTGGTGATTGATCAAATCTACAACGAGGTTAGCTTCGCTAGAAAAAGCATCAACTAACACATCATCCTTGTGAACAATCACATCTTCTTCATGCAACTCATCATGCTTGTGAGAAATCACATCTTGATCATGGAAATCATCATGCTTGTCATTGTCATCCAAATCATCATGCTTCTCATAATCATGCAAATCCTGTGTGTCATGCTGTGGAGAAAAAGAGTTGAGAGAGCCTCCTTATCTCGAATCCTTTCAACCTTGTCCTGCATATTAGCAATGAGAGATGGAGAAGGAGCAATGTCCTCTCCATGAAAGAAGGAGCAATGTCCTCTCCATGAAAGACAATAGGAGAATCACTATCGGCATCGATAGTTATAGTGTTAGCCGCAAATTTCACGAGAGCGTCATTATCACGAAACCATCGAATACCCAAAATCATATCACATCGTGAGAGAGGAGAAACAACAAATCTTCTAGTGAAGGCAGTCTGTTGAATTGCAAACAACACATCAAGGCATTCCTCTGTGATGAGAGCGTCCATACCGGGACGAAAGCCAGAGACCTCGATAGGAGATCTCGGACTAACTTCGAGGCGAGCTCTCTCAACAAGAGAGGAACTGATCACATCATGCATACTACCTAGGTCAAACAATATGACAAAACGGTGCCCCGACGTACGACCATAACATTTAATGAGAGAATACAACATTCATTCCGCTTAGGACATGTTCTTTTTATGTGACCTTAATGTGACAATGAAAACAACGACCTTCCTTAGAATAAGTGCTTTGTTCTTCCGACGTGATGTATCCTCCTACAATTCCTTGTGCTACCTTTTCATCTGGAGTAAGCTTAGGTTTAGCAATTGTGTTAGCCTTACCCTTAGATTCATTGGAAGAATTCTTTGATGAGATACTGTTGGAAGATTGGTTAAAAGAGTTATCATTCTTACCATTCTTACCGTTCTTTCCGTTTTGAGGTGGGCGAGGGCAATTGCTACCGCTTTGTTGAGATCGATTGGATCGAGTACCTCGACATCATACTTGATATACTCGTCCAATCCGTAAAGAAATGCCTCCTTGCGCTTCACATCCCATTTGCATAATTGAGTGTCGAGCTGCAAAACACAATTAGAGAAAGACATAACCGGTATACCGTTTGCTTCAGAGCTCGCCAATCGTCCTTCAATCGTGCAAGGTACTGAGGACGTGGCATAAACCGCACCTTGAGCTTGTCTTGGAAATCAGCCCAACTAAAAGAGGGGGGCGTGAAATCGTCGGCTGCCTCTAGGTGCGCGGCTAGTTGTGCCTCTTGCCATGCTTGGTACCAATTAATGGCATCACCGGCAAGGTACATAGCTGCCGTCAAAACTTTGCTATTGCCTGTTTTCTTAGTTGTCGCAAAATAAGCATTAAATTGATGCAACCAAGAATGAATAACAGTAGCATCCACCTTACCGTCATACTTACTGAAAGTCAACTTCTCTATGACTGGATGGTTGGAATCCGCATCGTGGCTTGTGCCACTTGACGAACTCCCACGATCTTTGGGTGGTTCGGTCTTCGAGGCTAGGACTTGGGCAAGCAATTCTTGAGTGCGTAGCTCTCGTCGAGCTTCACGCTCGGTCTCCAAAGCCAATCTATGAGCGGCACGATCGGCCTCCAATGCCGCGTTTCTTGTTGCCGCTTCCTCCTTCCTTAGTTCTTTTCTTTCTTTCCTTGCGTCGCACTCGCGCTCTAAAGCAAGGCGCTTGTCTTCCTGTCTATCCATCATGGCCATCATCTGCTTGACCATTGCCTCCATAGGGTCTGGTGCACTTGGTGGCGTAGATGGCGAAGGGGGAGGGTTGAAGAAATCATCTCCGGGTGGGGACGAGTCTTCGTCGCCTCTCTCATGCTCATTACCTGTATGCGAAGTATCCATTCCACTTCGGGTGACGACCATGCACTATGATCTTGGGGTCTTAAGCTCGCGAGGAACTTGGGTTCTTGAGGGTCTGAGGTTCTTGAGGTCCTTGATTCGTGAGAATCTTGGGTTCTTGAGGTTCTTGAGTCTTGAGGGTCTTGGGTTCTTGGGGTTCTTTAGGTTTTCTTTTGCTTGCAAATCGCGGTTGAGAAGGATCTTCTCTTCACCCGAGTTCTACCCTTTTCTGCGGGCGCACCCCTTGGCGGCCTTGCGCTCACACCAAGGTTGCTTTTTCCCACCTCACGTCGATTGGCTGGCCGCTAAGTGCACGGTCTGCTCTCAATGAGTGAAAAGAGACACAAGGGGAGGCTGGACAAGCCCTTCTTTCTTGGGATTCCTGTCACTCTTCAACAGAACACGATTAGGAATCGCCACGCCCAAGTAAACTTGGGTTCGTGCGACCTCAACAAGCAAAAAAAATTCTTGTGGTTCTTTCCTTGAGTAATGCAGAACACTTCCAAAGCTCTGATACCAATGTAAGGTGCAGCGCAATGAATGTTGTATTTTCTCAAGATTAGTGATCTTTATTGCTCAAAATTCCTTTTAGTTCTTAGGGAAGGAGAGAGCCTTCCGTCTTATGGAGAGTGCTATGATCACGAACAAAGCGAGTGGATATTGTGCGTGCAAGTGAATGAGACTGAGAGAAGGAGAGAAAAGAGATACGACACCCGAGAGGTTGTAAAACCCTCCTCTGAAGGCCCCACTCTCGTCGACGAGAGTGGTCTACTTGATTGCACAAAGGTGTACAATGCGTATGCAATGGACTGATGCAAACGGGGACTATGTCGATGACGACGACGGTGATGACGACGACAACTTGATGGCTGAAATCTGGGCTCTTCTAATCGCTGAATTTCGGGACTATTCGGTGGCTGAAAATGACTGTTTTGGCTGCGTTTTTATGGCTGAAAATGGGGGAACATTCTGCAACCAATCTGGGGCTGATGTGCTGCTGTGCATAAGGCTGAAAACGCTGTGGTCTGATGCAGATTAGGGCTGAAAACAAAACGCTGATGCATTCTGCTGCTAGCGTTAGTAAATTGCTGCTCTTGGCTGAAAACTGTGAGTCCAAAACGCTGGCTCTGCTAGCGACCAAAACGCTGATGGCAGGGGCTGTTGCAGATGAGCAAAAACGCCAAGGGGAGTGGATGGCCTAGGGCTGAAAACGCTAGGGGTGCTGAGAGGGGGGTACTGCTGAGAAGTTGCTTGTTGAGCGGGAAGCTCCTGCTGCCTCTTCTGCCAGAAAGTGCTAAATTGGGTTTGCTTATATATTAACTTAGCAAAATTGCCTACCTACTTTTGTTGGAAAGTCACTTAAAAATAATAAGTGAAAATAACCAAAAATAGGAAAATAGGCTAAATGCATTGGAAAATTCCCCTAACTGATGCTAATGGATTCTGATGGGAATTCCAATGATCATGTTGTGTGCAACCGGAGGATATGCATCTATGCTAAGTGACTGGGCATGCACGGTCTACGAATAGACTCACAAAAGTGCCAGATCACTGCTAATCTAGACTTGACTGGACGGACTGAACCCTGCTGTGGTGTAGCTTGTCCACGGACACATAGGGTTGAAATGTGTCACGTGACACGGATCCTCACAAGATCTCTAACAGCTGTGTATCAGAGAGACATGGATCACACCGAGACAGCCTCTTCCACCGAAGACGTTGTACTCCAGGGATCAATTCTTGACTACTTTAGAGGATGGCTTCATCCAGAGGCCTAGATACATGGATATTTACATGTCTCACAGTGCCAGAGTAGCCATTGGACAGCTAAGAGTTTTATCACACAAATTGGAGATTGAGAAAGGCCGAGAATCACATACTCCCAGAGACCAGAGGATATGTAGGGTATGTACAGAAGAGGCGGAGAGCGAGGAGCATTATGTTTGTAGATGTCGAGCTTACTAGGATATCTGCAGCCGCTACCCTACCCTGTTTTCAGGGCAACCTACACTCAGAGAGCTTATAAAGTCCAGAAACCAGAGACAACTTGGGCACGTTCTCCTTGAGATTCAGAAACATAGAGACATGATACTACAGTCATCAAGTGGGAGTAGACAGTCCCAGCTTAAAAAATTCTTTCATCGAGCGACTCGAGCACCACTTGCTACGACTACACAGAGAGGGGTTACTCTCCATCAAGCAAATGGGATCCGCGCCAGGAGACGACCTAGAGCAGAGGGATATCGTGCTCGACGAGCACGATCTACCAGATTCGGACAC
This sequence comes from Adiantum capillus-veneris, assembly GCF_014529385.1. NCBI lineage: Eukaryota > Viridiplantae > Streptophyta > Polypodiopsida > Polypodiales > Pteridaceae > Adiantum > Adiantum capillus-veneris. Next base: position 800,759 of record NC_140938.1, read on the forward strand.
AGCATGAGCAGGCCAGACAGAGAGAGATACAACGAGTCTTCTCCGACCCAACTGCCATACTACAAGGGCTCTTCACACCCTACCCTCCTATGCATGATATCCTACACCCTCAGTTTTCTATCGGATGGAGCTAGATTGCATCTCATCATTGTACCCCTGAGCATATAGTTTCACATCTACTAGAGATAGAGCTCCATCCCCTCAGTATACTGGCACATGTATTACCCCACCTCTTATCTGATTACTGCAGCACTGTACCACCTCACCTCTAGTCTTGTATCACTTTAGTTCAATTCTTTTTCAACACTTTTATCCTTTTTTGGATACCTAGAGGATACACACATGTACATGGTTTTGTCTCATAGGCCGAGTTCAGCCTCTAGAAGACGTTAATAAAGCTCTCTCTCTCTCTCTCTCTCTCTCTCTCTCTCTCTCTCTCTCTCTCTCTCTCTCTCTCTCTCTCTCACACATCATTGTCTTCAGTTCAATTTCTTGTTTCAAATGAAGTAAAGTAACCTTGTGTTTGTGGGGAGTACTAGATCCAAGCTAAACCCTTTAACACTTTCGTTGCACCTGACACATAGAAAGCAATCTAGCAATTCAGAGGAGGAGACCTCATCCTCTTCTGACAGTTCAGACAATGAGAAAATGAGAAAGAAGAGCAAGGAGTTCAAGGATGGGGGTCAAGCAGTTAAAGTTTGATACGTTTTCACGATACCATGACACCCATCAAGCCCTTGCTTTATACAACAATTTGAAATCTCCTTTTCGTGAGGACGTTTCCTCTAAGGTACGAAGGCCAGCGTCTCATCTTAAAGGTAATGCCCAAACATGGTGGTCTAATCTGCTGTTGCACAGAGAAGCACCTAAGAGGTGGATAAAATTCAAGAGAATTTTTCACTTCGGTTTGGTTAATGGACAACAGACCATTCAGCCCTAGAAGCATTGCAGATACCCCCATTTTCAGCCATCGAAAACGCAGCCAAAACAGTCATTTTCAGCCATCGAAACAGTCCCGAAATTCAGCAATTGAAGACCACAGATTTCAGCCCTAAAGTCGTCATCGTAATCACCGTCGTCGTCATCGGCATAGTCCCAAGTTGCATCAGTCCATGCATCATCATTGTACACCTTTGTGCAATCAAAAGTAGACCACTCTCGCCGACGAGAGTGGGGCCTTCGGAGGAGGGTTTTACAACCTCTCGGGTGTCGTATCTCTTTTCTCTCCTTCTCTCAGTCTCATACACTTGCACGCACAATATCCACTCACTTTGTTCGTGATCATATCACTCTCCATAAAGACGAAAGGTTCTCTCCTTCCCTAAGAACTAAAAGGAACCTTGAGCAAATATAGATCAATAATCTTGAGAAAATACAACATTCATTCCGCTGCACCTTACAGTCTCCTAGGAATATCCTAAGAAAGAACCAAGAGAACAAGTTTATCAAAGAGTTCTCCGAAGAACCAAAGCAAACACCTAATAGCTCATCAGAGAATTTTGAAGATTCAAATTAATGTGCAAGTGGACAGGGAAGGCCAGGATAAGAACCAACAGGTCCCAAGGTACAAGAAACAGAACAGAAAAAGGTACGCTAGGTCCCTGATAATTTGTTGAAGGGAAGGATTTTCTAGCTCTCAATGCAAAGTGGATGGGGGAAGAGAACCTCACAGATTCTCTTCAATTTTGAGTCATACCTTCAAGGCTTTTCGGAAATTTTTTTAGCAATGTCTATTCCTTAAGTGCACGTCGAATCGACGAATTGAATTTGGTGCAATGCATGCTCTACAAGAGAGAAGCCACTCAATTCCCTTGTCATAGGTTGCCTAAATTGAATAAAGTCACTAATTTCTCTTTGAGATTTTAGGGATACTTTGGTCTGACAGTATTCTACGGAATGATCTTATGAAAATACGTACATTAAATTGCAAATTCCTACACGTGTGTATTGATAGAGTAATGCAAAGAAAGATAAAATGTCTGGAGTATTTTGTCTCATGAACGATCTAATGAACTCAGTGCATCTAGAGATTAAAAAGATCTAGAAAATGTAATTTTGGTGTATCAAGATTTGTATCCGGATGAGATGATTAGCAACTGTTGTGAGTGCATCAAGAGTTCGAGAAGGATGAGATGGCTACGCATGAATCTTGATGCATCAAGAGTTCTAGACTAGATTAGATAGCTAGATTGAATGATTGAAACAGTATCCAGTGTGAACTAAGTGTGTGATTTGTGAAATGCATGCTCTGTGAATGTACTATCTTACGGGGATGGTCATGGACATGGTTTGCTTGAAATAAGAAAAAGGATATGAATATGATAGTGACACAATATTTAGTGGATCAAGACATCCGAGTAAAGGTCTATACAGTCTGGATGTGATTGCTAAATACATTACAACAATCATGATTTGCATTTGGGACCCCTCGACGGAAATGTAATTGATCAGTGACTCATGTCTTAGTACAAGTGGTGGAAGTGTGCATTTTTGGTGCATGAGTACATAAAGTCAATGTCTACTGAAGAAAGTTTTTGGCCTTCATCTATTTTGTAGACGTAATCGAGGACGATTACAATTCTTTCAAGAGGGGGGTATGTCACAAGTTTGTGATGTGGCATGACCAACTTAAGGAGATCGCTGGCAAGAGGACAAGGGGTATGTCACAAGTTTGTGATGTGGCATGCCCAACTTAAGGAACTCACGGAGAGGACAAGGGGTTAGAAGAACTTATGGATCAAAAAGGATGTCGCCAAGGGGCCTAGGGGGTTAAAACCTAACCCCTACCAACTGATGGACGCCGGTTGAGGGGCCTAAACCCTGAAAAGACCAAAAGCGTAACGACTATAAGCTGATGTGGCACAGTTCGTACAAATTTCCATAATTTGTGCTGGCTGAATTTGGCAGTTTTACACCATGCTTTTTGGGAGCAGATGCTTTAGGTACCAAAGTGCTTTTGGACTAGAGCTTTCAGAGCTCTACTGTTGGGCATCCCTTGTACTGTTTCTAAGAGCCCCAAGGGGCAATCTTCTGGGGCATTTGGACGCAAAGTCTCGAAGAGCTGGACTCTCAAAAAGTTGTACCGTTGTGAAGAAATAATAAAGAAATACCGGAAGGGCTACCAATCTTTAGGGTCAATGCATCTAGGAACAGAACTCTGCCAATCCGTGTCAACTCTCCTCTTCTCTCTCTCTATTCAGATTTAGTTCAGTTGCTATTTGTGTTTTGCTATTGATCTTTGGCTTGGGATGTCCAAGTCTATTACAGGTTGTCATCTTCTGTACATCTTTCTTTTCTCTTTAGTGATAACTTACAAGAGAGAAAGAGATGGACTATGCAGGTACAAAAGATGGCATGCACTTGTCAAATGATGAAACCCTGAAGCTCATACGATACATAAGAATGACTGGATGTAGGAAGTATGTTTCAATAGCAGCATTATAGATCATTTATCCAGAGGCTCAGCCACAACGAACAGAGCATGTAACATCACCAAATTGGCAGCAAAGAGCAGTTATGTGGCACCTTACCCAAGGCAAAATCAACAAGTTCGGTGGATACAGCAACTGCTGACCCACCCGATGACCCTCCAGGTGCATAATCAGAAGAAACTGGATTGACAAGATCTTCGTAATGATCGTTGTGTCCGCTGATGCTGAAAGATGACAACATCAATGTTGGTATGTATATTGTAACAAGGACATAGCGGCAATCTTCAAAAACTCATACAGGCTACATGTCCTAGCTCACTTAAACCAAAAAGGGAGAATCTTACCCGCAACCCATCTCATCCATTTGGGTTTTCCCAATGCAAGTGGCACCTGCTTGAACGAGGGTTGCTACAGCATGTGCAGTATGTGGGGCAGGCTCATGAGTCATTTCCCATTCGGGCAAACCAAATCCAGTGACAAAACCCTCCACGTCAAAACTGCAACGAAGCTCTTCATCAAACCTTGGCAGATAATAGATGACATACTTATAAAAAGTTCTTGATTGGGCACCTCAAGATACTAACTTGTGGGTAACAATCATGAGATCCTTATCCTTACTATCAAATGCTTAACATAGTGCAAAACGGAAGCATAAGTGCATCAACAGCATGAGCGCAACAGAGGACCAAATGGAATGCTAGCCAAAAACTTTGACTCTAAAATGCCACGATGCAACAACCCTGTCAGGCTAAGTTTGTACACAACGATGGTCCACACACATTTCCAAATAGATGACCAATCATTAAAGGCAATGCAAAGCATAGACCTGTAAGCAAATCAATGTACTCACATGTCCTTGATAGCAAATGTGAGGCCGGTAAGAGGATGAGGAGCTATAGGTGGGGCAGGTTGCGGGGGTGGGTGCAGTTCCAAGAATTTTATGAAAGCTCCAAGGTCCTTTCTTAGTTGCTTCCTCCGAGAGCGTGAGACAACAAGGATACCAGTGGCAATGCTAGTGGCAATGCCAAAGCCTAGCAGTAACCACAAGCTGTTAGGCCACCTCATGATGCCTGCATACCAACCCTCTCCTTCTAAAGCGCTGGAACTGGATACATCACCCCCACTGCTGCTCTTGCTGGCATTGTTAACGCTGCTTCTCGAAGCGCCAGACGATGTAACCGTGCTACTTGAGCTGGGAGCACCTCCTCTGATGCTTGCCTCCTTCCTGAACATAGAATCTCTCTTATGTATATCCTCCTTTCGCCCTGTGTATGTGTGTGTGTACGCTTGTGTTCGCACGTTTGCAGCCTGGCAAGGTTTGTGGGGGGCGATCGCAGAAAACCTTCCTCTGAAGCCAGATCTTACGAAGCGGTAACTCCTCTAAACCCCATTTTTAACTCTTGTTATCACGGTCAAACCCCACATCTTCGTGATAGCCATTTTCATCCTCCTCTAGGGTACTTGAGAAGCTCTCATCGACGCTCAATTTCATCGTTGACCACCTCATCTAAATCGCCTAAACAAGAGCATTCACAGTTATTCTGATGCAAGTCACAAATAAAGAGATACGGCATCATCTATGCAATCCCGTGTAACAAAAAGAGGGGCAGAAAGGGAGATGTACCCTGGCTAAAAGAGAGCAAAATGTGCCACAAAGGTTTGAACAGCCAATACAATTTCTTTATTTCAAACGAGATAGCCATTCGAGCCTGCCTTTTTGGTTGTCAAGCTAGTTCAAAAACAGGATATTATTGGAGGGGTACCACAGTCCTTGTTTTGGGGGCAGTCCACTTATTGGCCCCTCTACCCTATGATGATAATCCTAGAAATCCCTTCACGACATGTTGAATGCTGATGGGATTAGGCCTAGGTCTCCCCAATCTCAGAAAAATAAAAATTCTTTCAAAACATATTAAGTGCATAAGTGAAGGGCGAGTTTAGGAAATGAAAAGACAGATGAAGGTGGAAAGTCAAAAGACTTTTGTGTCCATATAAATAATTGTTTCTCTTCTCCTTTATTTTCTCTTTAGTGTTTTCTTCTCTTTAAAGTGTCCTCTCTCTCTCTCTCTCTCTCTCTCTCTCTCTCTCTCAATGTTGTATCCATCCTTCCCAACTAATATTGTTGCAAATCTATGTGCTTCATCATTGTTCGTTGCTACTTGCTATAGACTAGTGCATCGTTTTTCTTGTTGGTGAGGGAATCTTTGAATTAGGAATACCTTTTAATTTTTTGGAACCATTAGGAATACCTTTTTTTTTTAAATATTGGGATTAAACTCCTCAACCAAAGAAAATTCTTTTATCGGTATAAGATCTTGCCCTATCTTTTGATCCACATCCTTCATGAAGGCTAATGGTATTCCCATTCATGGAAATAAACTTAAGTCATACCTCTTGGTCTCTACCCACCACCTCTTTTGCATTAGCAATCATACTTGTGGCAATTTGTGACACATGCACAATCCCTTTCTTTTGATTACAAAAGCCCACAAATTGTCCCAAATAGCCATGATCCATGATTCGTGAAACCCTACCTCGGTAAACATTGAACAAATCAAGTTCTTGTGGTTGATGCACTTTTGAAAAGCTATGTTTTCTATCATCTCAATCCCTCCTGCTATGATCTTTGTGTCCATCATTGGCATCATTGCCATCACATCCATTGCATCTTTCCTTGTGATCATCATTCTCTCAGTGAGTCCTTCGATCATCATATCCCTTTACCTACAATCCCTTCTATATTCATTCGCTCTTTCATGATCTCTTTGTCAGCTTCTTTGATATTGATCATGTCAACCCGGATCTCCATCATGATGTCGATCATGCCAACCCGGATCTCCATCATGATGTCAATCGTGTCTATTGCAATCTCCCCTGTCTTTCATGATCTCTTTGTTGGCTTTGTTGATATTGATCGTGTCAACTTGGTGTTGGGATCGGAGAGCACACACACAAAGAGCCAACACGAAGAAGGAGATAGACACAGTGTATGGCGGGGCGGTACTCACACTACAATGTGTAGTTATGAGTATAGTTATTATGAATGAGTAAATGAATGGCTGTACATGGGCGGCTGAACAACGGGCAGCCGGGCACACGGGCCTTTAACCCAACAATCTCCCACTTAAAGGCAGTGTGCCTTTAAAGTGGCCAAAGTACAGCAAAAGAAGTCAAGCCATACCCATCAACGATCTGCAGTGTGCAAACCGCTGTGAGGCTAACGACTTCGTGAGTAGATCAGCAGGGTTATCGTCAGTGTGTACCTTGACAAGCTCTATGTGCTTGTCCTCTAGCACCTCTCGTATGAAGTGATACCTCACCTCAATGTGCTTTGTCTTCGCATGGAAGACAGGATTCCGTGCCAATGCTATGGCACTCTGGCTATCACAATGTAGAATCGGAGCATCACAAGCCATACCAAGATCTCCCACTAGTCGTGAGAGCCATACGGCCTCCTTGGCAGCCTCAGTGGCAACCATATATTCAGCCTCTGTAGTGCTCAAAGCAACGCATGGCTGTAAACGTGATGCCCACGAAATCGATCCACCTGCAATTGTGAACACATAGCCGCTAGTAGACTTCCTCGAGTCCACTGACCCTGCATAGTCTGAATCTGTATATCCGCAAACAGACATATCCTTCTCACCATAACATAGGGACAACTCTGAAGTCCCTCTCAAGTATCTGAGAATACCTCTCACTGCATCCCAATGACGCTTGCCCGGGTTAGACATGTACCTGCTAACCACACCAACTGCATGAGCAAGATCTGGACGCGTAGCCACCATGGCATACATCAAGGAATCAACAGCTGACGCATAGGGAATCTGAGACATCTCTGTAGTCTCCAAATCTGTCTGAGGGCAGTCATCATGGCTGAGTTTTACATATGGAGGCAACGGGGTACTAATGGCCTTCCCCCCTTCCATATGAAAACGCTCAAGCACCCTGTCAATGTACTCTTTCTGACTAAGAAAGAGCATCTTGCGAGAACGATCACGAGTGATCCGCATACCCAAAATATGACTGGCATCCCCAAGATCCTTCATGGAAAAGGTCTCATGTAGCCTATGTTTCAAGGCATCCACATCAGAAATACACTTCCCTGCGATCAGCATGTCATCCACATACAAAACCAAAACAATAAGACTACCATCTGCAGCCTTGCGAGTATAGAGGCATGGGTCCTCATAACTGCGTACATAACCCAATGAACTCATGAATGCATCAAACTTACGATACCATTCACGAGATGATTGCTTCAGCCCATACAAGGTCTTAAGAAGCCGGCATACCATCTTCTTTGAACCATGAATAACAAACCTACTTGGTTGCTCCATGTACAAATCCTCGTGCAAGTCCGGATGTAAGAAAGCTGTCTTTACATCCATTTGCTTCAACTCCATGTCTTCTGTAGCTACCAAGGCAAACAACATACGCAAAGTAGACATCTTCACCACTGGGGAGAAGATCTCGTCAAAATCAATGCCCTTCTGTTGCTTGAATCCTTTAGCCACAAGCCTTGCTTTGTACCTAGGCTTTGCATCCATTGAACACAATTTTATCTTGTAAACCCACTTGCATGGTAGTGCCTTCTTACCCTTTGGCAAAGGAGTAAGCTCCCACGTTTTATTTTGGATCAACGAATCCATCTCTGACTGCATAGCCTGCTCCCACTTGAGCTTGTCAACACTAGACATGGCCTCATCATAACATGATGGCTCCCCGCAATCAGTCAACAATACATAATCCATAGAAGGCACAAAACGCTGAGGCTGTCTTGCACGCCGCTCTGAACGCCTCAAAGACTGTGCAGGAGGTGCATCTGGCTGTCCCACATCTACATGATCTCCCAACAAGGGCTGATCTCCCACTTGAGGGTCAATGGGCTGCCCACGAGCAGCCATGGGACCATCATACCGATGACCATCCTCCTCAAATATCACACGCCGAACCTCAACCGTTCGCGGTGATGCTCTATACATAGAGTCCTCATGAAAAACAACATCATGGCTGCGCACAATCTTCCTGTCAATAGGATCCCACAATCGATAACCCATCTCACCAGAGCTACCATAACCCAAGAAGATACATCTCTTGCTCTTTGGATCCAATTTGCTACGTTTTGCCTTAGGTACATGTACATAAGCTTCACAGCCAAAAACACGAAGGTGACCATACGAAGGTGGCAAACCTGTCCATACCTCTTCAGGCACTTTGAAGCCCAAAGTAACACTAGGTGAACGATTTATCAAATGCACAGAAGTGGCAACAGCTTCAGCCCAAAATCCATTTGACAAACCAGCCATAGAAAGCATACTGCGGACTTTTTCCTGTATAGTCCTGTTCATGCGCTCTGCCACACCATTTTGAGGAGGTGTATAGGGAGCACTAAGCTCGCGCCGTATACCCTTCTCAACACATAATGTTGTGAAAGCATGAGACATAAATTCACCCCCATTGTCCGTACGTAAGCACTTCAACTTACAACCTGATTGGTTCTCAACAAGAGCCAACCATTGCTTAAATATATCAAACACCATATCCTTCTTACGAATGGGGTATGCCCATACCTTCCTGCTAGCATCATCAATGAACGTAACAAAGTACATAGCACCTCCAAGAGAAGCATTGGGCATCGGCCCACATACATCACTATGCACCAAAGCTAGCTTTTCCAAAGATCTGTGTGGAACACTTTTCTTATGAGAAGACCGAGCATGTCGACCATAAAGGCAATGCTCACAAAACTCAAAACCACCAAAATTTGAAACGGGAATGTAATACGCACGTGCCAACAACTTCAAACCTTTTAGTGACATATGCCCCAAACGCTGATGCCATAAAGAAGCAGGAGGTTGCTCAGTGATCCCCACAATGTGATCAGCCACACTAGCTACACAAAGGGAATACAACGTATTCCTCTTAGCACCTTTAACCAAAACAAGGCTGCCCTTAGTGATCTTCCAACCTCCATCACCAAAAGATACATTGAAACCAAGTGAATCCAACTGACCCACACTAATCAAGCTTTTTGCAAGAGCCGGCACATGACGCACACGCTGCAAGACAAACGTAGTAGAGTTTGGCATAGCCAAATGAATATCCCCAATGCCATGAATCTGCATAGAACGCCCATCGGCAATCCTGACAGTACCTGTGCTCGAAGTATCATAGTCATGAAACCACGACCTATGAGGCGTAACGTGAAAAGAAGCACCACTGTCAATGACCCAATCCATAGGCATACTACGCTCATGAGTGAGAAGAAAAGCGTCATCAAAATAGGATGCAAGCAACACATCAGCAAGCTCTTCACTAGTAGCACTAGTCGGAGCACATACATGGTCATCTTGAGAGCTACACTCTCCCTGTGTTGCATTTAACTCCTCAATCTTGACATTGGATTTAGGCTTGTCCTTAGCATCATGGTCTTTCTTCTTACCATCTCCATTTTCCCTTTTCCACTTGTAGCAATCCTTTTTGAAATGGCCTTTTCTACCACAATGGAAACATTCCACATCCTTTTTACTTGTGCCTACACGGGACCTGCTTCTAGATTTACCCCTGTTGGACTTATACTTGTCCATAGTCCTGCCTCTGACAACCATTGCACTAGAAGACTTATTACCTGCATTATTCTTTCGATTAATCTCTTCCGTGAGAAGACTAGACTCCACATTAGTACTTGTCAACTCATTCGCAGGAACCGAGTTACTTATGGCTGTCCTAAATGTGTCCCATGACTCAGGCAACGTGACAAGTAAAAACATAGCTTTTACATTTTCCTTAAACGTAATTTCCTGCGTAGCAAGTTGGCTGAAAATTGTATTGAACTCATTCAAATGCGCATTCATGGAAGCACCTTCCTCCATTCGCAAATCAATAAGCTTTTTAATCCAATACACCATAGAAGCAGCCGAATGCTTATCATACATATCGCAAATCCGCTGCCATAGCTCATAAGCTCCACCCTGTGCATCTTTCACATTGTAATAAACAGACTTTGAAAGGGAAAGCCTAATGGTAGACCTGCACATCTCATCCAACTCCTCCCAATCATCCCTCTCCATGTTCTCTGGCTTAACTCCCTGCAACTTTAGAGGTCGAATCTGTTTCTTCTGCACCAAGACATCCCAAATCTGATCTTTCCAATATGAGAAGTTAGCACCATCCAACTTCTCAATATTGAAAACTGTGTCCTCTTTAGTGCCCATTACAACAAGAATGCAACAATGAGAAACCTGTAACCAACCAACAAACTGCCACAACAAAGTAGTGTTGCAAATCTGACAACACCTGCTGCTCAATCAAAGAGCAAACGCATAGAGTATAAATCAGCCCATAATATGGTCAAAAAACGTACGTAGAAATCCACAAACAAATGCATAAACCCGTGACACCTGTAACTCAACCGGCCTAGGCAAACTGTGCCACAAAATGCATCAACAATGAGCTGTCATAGAGGCATAAACATACTCCATGTCTGAATAACCACAATAGAGACATAAGCTGACCAAGCTTACACAAATCCGTGAGCATAAATGGATCCAAGTGAGCATATAACCAATGCACAAGCTCAGCGAAGTCCAATCTCTACTGTCAACCAAGTACCTGTCCGTACTCAAACCGCAACACTGCAAGCAAGAGCAAACCCGCTCTATGTATAAGTGAACCAAATCTCCACAATATCATGCATAAAGAGTGTCTGTCAAACTGCCATATCCACATCCATCAACATACATAGATGATGTAAACCTGTAGCTCAAGAACACGCATAAACAGACTGCCCAGAAGAGTAGAAGCTCCCACTCAAACCACAACCATATGCATGGCTGTCCCACAGTCAAAATACATGTTTTGTAACCACAGAAGAAACCTGTATCCAAAGCTCACTGTAACCTGTAACCTGTACCCGTACCTGCACCTGTACCTGTACCTGTAGTCGAAGAAGACAATGTCGCCAAACTCCCACTCTATCTGTGTGTATGAGGCCACTCCAAGAAGAGGCTACACACTCTCAAATGAGCTGTGGGCTCACGTAAGTGGAAGACACTACAACAATGGCACCTGTAATGGCTATGGAAGCTCTGGCAGTAGAAAACTACCAAAGAGAGCTAAAAAACGCAGCTCCTAGTCTGTAGCTCGGATGGGATTTCTGATGGCACGAATGGCTCCGAAAGGGGGGTTAAACCGCAGGACACCTGCTGAAAATACTCGCGGAGAGCTGAACCTTCCAATGCCAAGCTCAAAAAAACCTTCTGCTCTTTAGAAATACGCGCGTGCACGAAACCGAAAAACGGCAATGAAACAGCAACAAGTTTCAACACACTCAACAATGATGATGAAGCTCTCAATGCTCTCACTACCAAGCTCTGATACCACTTGTTGGGATCGGAGAGCACACACACAGAGAGCCAACACGAAGAAGGAGATAGACACAGTGTATGGTGGGGCGGTACTCACACTACAATGTGTAGTTATGAGTATAGTTATTATGAATGAGTAAATGAATGGCTGTACATGGGCGGCTGAACAACGGACAGCCGGGCACACGGGCCTTTTCTCTATCATGATGTTGATCATGTCTACTGCAATCTCCCCCACGGGATCCATTGCATAATCATGTTAATATACCATGCGAGTTCAACATGAGGGTTTTTATTTTTGAGAATCTAAACAACTTAACAAAGATACATTAACAACATGGGTTTTTTTTTCTTTTTGAAAAAAATCCCATAAATTCACCAAAAAAGAGGGGTTGATCTATTCATGTCAACATTTTAGCCAAGGGGTTTTTTAAGTACCCTATGAATGCACATTATATAGGGGGTTATTAGACCCCCAAGCAATCTTTTCTTTTCTGACGTATGTCCTCGTATTGGCTATTGTGCTCACTTCTGCTATCATGCCTACCATCACTACTCCTTCTATGTTGTTCCTCTTCTTTCAACTTGGCCTCATGTTGTAGATTGTCTATTCTCTCTCTAGCATCAAGGACAAGAAGCCCAATGAAGGTTGAATCTATGCTTAATTTTGTATTTCTCCTTGTCTAGAGTCTTGCTTTTAGGGGGAAGAATAGCATAAATGCTTGTGTGCAAGCTTTTACTTAGAAAGCTCAACATACATTCTCTTTGAGGTTTTCCCAGCATAGCATCCACATGCTATTTTTCTTCTCATGAGGCAATAATCATTTTTTGGTATGTTGATTTTCCTACTTTGCTTCATCACAACATTGCTCCCTATACCACCTTTGTGTCCTTGCCACATTGGAACTACCCCTTGCTCAAAAAGGAAAGGGGGGGGGGGGGGGGGGGGGGGGGGGGGGGGGCATAATTTTCTATTCTAGGTTGACAAAGTACTCAGGAAGCTCAGTGCAATTCTCTTTGAGGCTCTCGAGAAATGCTTTCTGCTTTTCACTCTTTTGGGTGAGGTCAAGGATAACGTTGTTGATGTTGGAATTAGGGTTGCAGGAAAACACACACAGCTTGGAGAAGATGAAGGAAGCTCAAGGCACACAGTAGAGAGTGTTTTACTTAGTGTGCAATAGAAAGATGGATAACCCTAGAATGATGGGCATCTATACAATGCACGGGGGGAAAAACCTCCTAGTGAGGGAAAAAAATGCCCCGACGGTCCTAAGTGTGTTCACACACATTAGTACCGCATGTATATGGTAACAAATCCCCCTTGGAGTGATGTGGTGAACGAGAGCTGACACATAGAGTAAAGAGAAGTGCCATGCCTTGAGGACATGATCAGTCCACAAAGGGGAATAAGCCCAAAGCTTTGCGGAAAGCTTCGAACTTCTCACGAGACAATGCCTTTGTGAAAAGATCTGCAAGGTTGTCCTGTGTTGGCACATAAGCCAAGCCGATCTCTCTTACTGAGAGCCTCTCCTTGACATAGTGGTAATGCACCTCAATGTGCTTGTACGAGCATGAAAAACTAGGTTCCTCGCAACTACCAATGCGTTCTGACTGTTAGTGTAGATAGTGTTGGCAGTGTCCTGTCCAACACCCAAATCATCCATAAGGAATCTAAGCCATACACACTCAACCGTAGTTGTGAAGACTACCTTGTACTCAGCCTCACAACTAGAAGTGTCCACAGTAGGTTTCTTCTTGCTCAACCTTGTTATACATGAATTGCCAAGCATGAAACAAAAACCATTTGTGGACACTCGCGTATCAAAACAGCCAGCCCAATCTAAGTCCAAAAAAGCATGTAAGTTGGCGGCAATGATCCCCCCTTGGGATAAAACAAGCCAAGATGTAAAGTGCCACTCAAGTAGCGAAAAATCCTCTTGACAACCTGCCAATGCTCTATGCATAAATCTGGTGGCCTGTAAGACTACAAACTGAATATATGGCCTCGTGTTGCATACATAAATGAGGCATCCAACAACAGTTTGGTAAAGCGTGACATCTGCAGGATCACCAGCATCATGAAGAGTCCATTTCAAACCATTTTCCATGGGAGTGGCAATAGGTTTGCAATCCTCAAGTCCAAACTTACATAGCAATGTCTCTATGTAACTTTTCTGACACAAGGCAATACCATGATCACACTGCTTAAATTGTATACCCAAGTAATGATGCGACAGCCCCAAATATTTCACCTTGAAAGTAGCATTCAAATCAGCCTTAAATTCAGCAATATGTCTCTCATTTGGTCCAATGATGAACAAATCATCCACATAAAGAACCACAATGAGAACTACATCACCCTCACACTTTACATACAATCTGCTTTATGTTGGACTGTTACGAAAGCCTCGTTTGACCAAATGAGTGTCAACCTTCTCATACAAGCACGAGGAGATTGCTTCAACCCATACAAAGCTTTCTTACATATGCACACTTTATCCTCTTCCTTTGTTAACAAAACCACGAGGCTGTGTTACATAAACTTCCTCAAATATGTCACCATTCAAGAAAAGAGTAACAATGTCAGATTGATGTACATCCCAAACAAAAAAATATCTGCCAATGCAGATAGAAAATGTACACTAGTCATACGACAATTGGAAGCAAAAGTCTCTTCATAATCTATGCCTTTCTGTTGTGCATAACCCTTTGCAACAAGTCAAGCATTATAGTGATCAATCTCACCATCCAGCTTGCGTTTCAACTTGTAAACCCACGTCGTACCAATGGCCTTTTTGCCATGAGGCAAATTACATAAAGTCCATGTGTCATTTTGCATGGCAGCCATCCAAATTTTCGAAGTTTGTGCTTCATCAAAAGATAGAGGTTCCTAAACATCATGTAAGCTAGACACAGCCAAAGCATAACAATCTGATGCATAAGATGCATGGCGAGAACCTAAACGAGTGCGACTAGACAAAGGTGCATCCAATTTACTATCACGCAAAGTATGCACCAGCCATTTAGGCATACCTCTAGCTTGCTCATTCTTAGCCCTTTCCTCATCATTAATATACAACATTTTCAGAAACCCCCATAGGCTGTACATTTGCCTCATTGGAATTTATATTTGAACTTCCACCACTAAAAAGAGGCAACAAAGTGTCATAAATGTCCTGTGAGCTGACATTACTATCTCTAGTACATGACAACAAGGATTGAACAGAGTCTTTCACAAACACAACATCCCATGAGACCAAGATACGCTTTGTTTGTGGATGATGCAACCTATAACCTTTGCTTTCAGCACTATAACCGACAAAAATACATTTGATAGCCTTATCATCCAATTTTTTGTGTTGTGTCTGTGGCACCAAAGCATATGCGAAACACCCAAAAACACGCATGCGCTCAATAGAAGGCTTTCTATCATGCCATGCTTCATTTGGAGTAATAGATTGCAAAGCTTTCGTAGGACACATGTTAAACACATAAGTGGCACACATGATGGCCTCAAGCCAAAACAAATGCGACAAAGCTAGACTTTTGACCATACATCGTGCCATTTTCATAAGTGACCTGTTTTTCCTCTCAGCAACACCATTTTTTTGAGGCATATAAGGCACTGTACATTGGTGTTTTATCCCACAACTAGCCAGAAATGCATTAAATTCATGAGACATATACTCCCCCCTTTGATCAGAACGGAGGGTGCCCATAGTACATTTTAAGACATTTTCAGCCATAGCCAAAAATTGTTTGAAACACATAAATACTTCAGACTTCGCTTTAAGCGAAAATACCCATGCATGCCTGGAGTAATTATCAATGAAAGTCACGAAGTAAAGGTAATTGCCCAAGGACAGAGTTTGAATGGATCCACAAACATCATCATGCACAGCATGTGGCCCTAACTAAACCATCCTCTGGAAACTTCACACGCTGCATCTTACTTAAAATACAGCCTTCACAAACATGTTTGACAGGTGCTTTAAGAGGCGGCAAAGAAGCAACCATATCAGATTTTTGCAAACGCAGCAAACTGGTAAAATTCAAATGTCCAAACGTGCGTGCCAAAGTTTTGCATATGAAATAGCCTTAGAATCCACAGCTGCATTTGTGAAATTCTTCCCACACTTGTCATACAAAGTGAGCTTATACAGCCCACGGCATAAAATGCCAGATGCAACAATTTCATCACCAAAATTGAGATCATGTATTGTATATCTGTCATCCACAAATTTGACTACAAGACCAAGTCTAGCAAGTGCAGATACAGACAAAAGATTCTTCTTGATCCCAGGTACATAAAGTGCGTCAACAACTGTGAAAGAACTATCATTTGCAGTAGTAAGCACAATCTTTCCAACTCCCTGAACGAGATAAGAGGCATTGTTGGCACAAGTAACTGAATTCCCACGAGGGGTAGACTCAAGAGAGGTGAACAAATCATGATGTGAGGTAATGTGCTTTGTAGCACCACTGTCAAAATACCACATGTGAATCTGCAACAATTGACATGCATGCATCATGGACAACAGGATTATAGGTACACTCTGCACTAAAAGCCCATTTTGCACCAACATCAACATCATAGTCTCCTCTCACGGAAGACTCAACAATGGCTGCATTTGTAGTGGAACCAACATTTGAAGTGGAACCACCCTCTTTCTTCTTCTTAGCCTCTTTGGCCTTCAACTTAGGACACTGCTTGATCAAGTGATCATTAGCTTTACAATAATGGTAACGCATCTTCATTTTGCCCTTATCACCAGAATTCCAAACGAAATGCTGCCAGCAAAAGCATTAGGAACATGTGATTTTCCACTCGCAGAAGAACCATAAGAAGTGGCTGCATTGCTGTTACCACCTTTTCTTTGAGCAGCAATAAAGAAAAGGTATGGTGTGATGGGAGTGCATAAAATGAAGTAAATGTGCTTAGGTGCGGAGTGCAACATTGGTCAAAAATATAGTTCCAAATAGACCACCATTTGTTACCCTTCCACCTTGCCAACCAATTCATCATATCCGTTCATATCAATCCATACCAAATGTGGTGGGCCAGTTCCACATATAGTGTACCCACGGAGAGTCCTGCCCTCTTCAAGCATAGAAGCTCTAACAAGTGTATAAATTTTCCCATTCCCATTCAGTCTAACCGATAAGATCCTTGCCATAACAATGTACAATGTCTCAACTAGTGTGCGGGGACAAATTGCAAATCACTAGAATGAAAATATTGTTGCTCATGTATGAAGCTTGTTAATACAAAGTGCAGATGATAATGAGAGTTGTTAAGGTTAGTCATCACACAAGTTAGCCATCTAATATTACATAGAAAGAGCTTACTAACGTTAACCAAGGGTAATTGAAATGATTTTGCTAGAGGGATATTATCAGAATGCATTAAGAAATTGCATACCTTAAGATTATTTGAGATTAAGCATTGTACTAAGCTTTTATTTGTAAAAGTGTTATGCAAAGAAAAAGCACTAAAGGAAATTGCTTATTAGATTCAACAACAATTCAACTAGATAGTAAGTACATCGACATTTCAAAAGGCGTAAAAATGAGTATTATTTGCCAATAAAAGAGAATGAGAACAATCAACTGTGGGCGGAGAATGAAGGGGTTATATGAATTTGTAGAATGATTTGTGAGGCTGGGATGATCAATAGATATTGGTCTTGTTGCAAAGCGGTATTAAGCGCTATGATTAATTATTGGGCGAGGATAAAAATAGGTCTTTAATGAGTCTCTTATTAACTCAAAAGATGGTGTAAATAACTGATATGAATTGCCATCTACTGTCGGCAACATCACTTATCTGCATAGTCCATAGGTCAAAAGGTACAGAAATATTGGACTCATCATTCCATGACAGCCTAATGAGTAATTTGTTGGACACTGTTTTTTTAATTTAAAAAAAGTTTCTAAGGCTATTTATAAGAGATAGATTATGGTTTTACTTGTGAATGACAATGTGCAAATGATATAAGCTCAATCTATTACCACTTGCCTTGTCATAGTCTAAAGCGAGCAAAAATTTAGCTTTATCAAGTTGAGACTATCTTTTTGTAAGAATAAACACCAATGGCAATTACATTATCCAAAACCCAATAATGAGGAGATTGTCACTGCCAAGCGAAAATTACAATGACGATTGCAAAGGAATACAATTGGTTGATACAGAGTTCATAATTGTGTTATGTGATTCTCTATCGTCATGACGAAGTTTGACAAACACCCTAGAATCCTTCTTACCCTACTAATGTCAGCTTTATTATTATCATTATTATTTCAAAAATTTCGTGGGTGAAATCTCTATTCTGGACGTTGCTTTTGTTAGGGTTACAGTCGTAGTGGTCCTGTGGGTGGTTCCACTTGTACACGAGATCTAACGGAAATGCCTATCACACAAAGATATGTGAAAACTGACAAATAAAGAAGGTGATCGAGCTGGGGGATGTGTGACTCAAGTGCAGTGACCGGCATGATGATGAATGGTGCCAATGTATATATCATAAATGTACATGAAAGTAGAGCACTCCTACATAGAGTTGGAGGTCAAAATGATACGATCTGGGTAGATCTAATACAATGTCTGGGTACAAAAATAGACTAAAAATCATCATCGTCGTCATCAATTCCTGTGGATGCCCAGCATCGGAGAAAGTATTGCAGTGGTCGCCGAAGAGCTTCCTCAATGTCCATTACCTTATGCAGTTCTACTGGGGAAGAGAGAGAGTGTTCCCCGGCGGCAAGGGGCCGGCTCTCTGTTGACGTTTCTTGCAAGGTGCTATATTCTCCGAGCTCCTCCCATTTGGTGCGTGTGTGAATTTTCCCTCTTCCTCGCCTTCTGCTCTTGTGCTCCCTCATATCGAGCTGCCGTGCTTCTTACTCTCCTTCTACAAGCATGCACGACCATACACACACCGAGAGAATGCTGCCAATTATTACAAGGCCCTAATGGCAGCACCTGAAATTGTTGCAGTAATCGCCTATGAAGCGTCTACATGGACACAACAGAGGATTGGAAGCTCGACAAGGATGGTTGTGGCAAAACCTGCAAAGAGTGAGAGATAGATAGAGAGATGTGGTCGGCTGTGAGCAGTGTGTGGGAGAAAAGAGAGAGAGATTGGGACATGGGGTGTGAACGTTACAAGCAACAAGAGATAAAGAGAGAGCAAGAGTTTTGAATGTTGGTTGGTAGTGTTAGCTACAATGCTACAAAAGTTGTGGTTAGTAGGAGTTTCCGCATAGGGACAAAGAGTGAAAGAGCGATGAACGGGTGGATGAGAGGGACATTGAGAGAGATACATTCAAAGCCTGTGGACAAAGTAGCTGACCGAGAGAGAGAGAGAGAGAGAGAGAGAGAGAGAGAGAGAGAGAGAGAGAGAGAGAGAGAGAGAGAGAGAGAGAGAGAGAGAGAGAGAGAGAGAGAGATAGATAGATTTTATTATCGTCCTCGGAGGTCAAATATGACCTATGGGAGAGAGAGAGAGAGAGAGAGAGAGAGAGAGAGAGAGAGAGAGAGAGAGAGAGAGAGAGAGAGAGAGAGAGAGAGAGAGAGAGAGAGAGAGAGAGAGAGAGAGAGAGAGAGAGAGACAAGGATGACGATTGGCAAGCTGGAGTCGAGGAGAGCAACAACAGCTGGATAAGAAAAAGAGGGTGGGTGGTGGCTGGAGTTAGGGAGAAAGAGAGGGAGAGTTGGTTGGTTGGGTGCGGCTGCATGTCATGAGCATGGGTGGTAAGGTTGTGGTTGATTGGGGCTGCATGAAGGAGTACGAGCGGAAGTGTGACGCGAGAGAGAGTGCGAGAAGAAGAGCACGACGATATGGTGAACTCGTTCTACTGTAATGTGTAGAGCATAGTGAGTTCTTATTAGGTTTTCACAAAAGAACATGTGTACATACCTGGCGGCCCGCCCACTTACCTAGGCGACCACATTGGGCTTTATACCCCAACAACCTCCCACTTAAAGTCCAATGTGGTACTTTAAGTGTGAGAGAAGCTACTATACAAGCTAATATACAAGAGATGTAGAGAAGTGATGTACTACCCTACACCTAACTGCTTGCGAAAATGCGCAAAGCTCTCTGAGGCAAGTCCTTTTGTAAGTAGATCAGCAGGATTTTCTGTGGTGTGAACTTTGACAAGCTAAAGTTGCTTATCCTCGAGCATTTCCCTGATGAAATGATACTTCACATCCACATGCTTTGTCTTTGAGTGATAAACTGGATTGCGAGCCAATTGTATAGCACTTTGACTATCACAATATAACACATGCATCTCTTCTTTGATTCCCAAATCTGTTACTAGTCGATTAAGCCAAATTGATTCTTTGCATGCCTCTGATGCTGCAACATATTCAGCCTCTGTAGTAGACTGAGTAACACAATCTTGTAATCTAGAACGCCATGATACTGCTCCACCAGCCAATGTAAAGACATACCGTGACGTAGACCTTCGGTTGTCTAAGTCACCTGCATAATTTGAGTCTGTAAAACCCTTTACACTTAGCTCCTGACTCCCATAGCATATGCGCATACTCTTTGTAGCTTTCAGGTATCTTAATATTCCTTTCACTGCCTCCCAATGTTTCTTGCTTGGGTTTGACATGTATCGACTTACTACTCCCACTGCAAATGCAATGTCTGGGCGAGTAGCAATCATTGCATACATCAAATTACCCACTGCAGATGCATATGGAATCTTATCCATTTCAGCCTATTCTTCCTCAGACACATGACAATCTTGTTTGCTAAGTTTCACCTATGGTGGCAATGGAACACTCAATGCCTTTCCCTTCTCCATATTGAAACATTGCAAAACCTTGTCAATATACTCTGTTTGAGATAACCAAATCAACTTCTTTGATCTGTCTCTCTCAATGCGCATACCAAGTATATGACTTGCCTCACCCATGTCTTTCATGTCAAACGATTTTGCCATCTTTGACTTCAAAGCTGAAATTTCTTCCAAGTGCTTGCCAACAATCAACATGTCATCCACATACAAAATAAGGATCAGCCAACTGCCATCCTTAGCCTTCTTTGTATATAGACAGTGATCGAACTCACTACGTTTGTAGCCTTGAGAAAGCATAAACTTGTGGAATTTATCATACCATGCCCTCGGTGATTGTTTTAAGCCATAAAGACTCTTTAACAACTGGCATACCAAATCTTCCTTGCCTTTCTCAACAAACCCTTCTGGCTGCTGCATGTAAATTTCCACATCTAAATCACCATGCAAGAACGCTGTCTTGACATCCATTTGGTGCAACACCAAATGTAATATGGCAACCAATGCAAGAAAGCATCTCAATGTAGTCATCTTGACCACCGGAGAGAAGACTTCATCAAAGTCAACGCCTTGTTCTTGCTTAAGGCCCTTGGAAACAAGCCTTGCTTTGTACTTTGGCTGACTATCATGAGCGGTGATCTTATACCTGTAAACCCATTTACAAGGTAGAGCCTTTTTGCCCTGTGGTAATTTAACTAGCTTCCATGTCTGGTTTTTATGCAGAGCTGTCATCTCTGATTGCATGGCCAATTGCCAATTCCCGGAGTCCTTCATTTGCACTGCTTCCTTGTAACATGAAGGCTCATTGCAATCAGTCAACATGACATAGTTCATAGATGGAACAAACCTATCAGGAGGTCGCGTGATACGTCTAGATCTACGCACAATAGGTGGCTCAGGCTCAGCCACAACCTGTGGTTCCACTCTATCTTGTCCTTGATCCTCTTGAGCCCTGACATTTTGTCTTGCACGTGCAGGTCCATCTTCTTGGAAGACAACTCTTCTAATCTCCTCAACCCTCTCTGGTTTAGAATGATATTTGGATTCATTAAAGTGAACATCATTGCTGCAGACAACCTTTCTGGATTCGGGATCCCAAAGTCTGTACCCCATCTCACCAGAATTACCATAGCCTAGAAAGATGCACTTTCTACTCTTTGGCTCAAGTTTGTTCCTAAATTCCTTTGGAACGTGAGTATATGCCTCACAACCAAAGACTCTGAGATGCTTGTATGAGGGCATTTTGCCTGACCATACCATCTCTGGCACTGAATAATTCTGCAAAACCTTGCTAGGAGATCTATTTACAAGATGAACAGCTGTTGATACAGCTTCAGCCCAAAACCCATTTGGCAGCTGTGCATTAGAAAACATACTTCTGACCTTCTCTTGTATGGTCCTATTCATCCTCTCAGCAACACCATTTTGAGGAGGATTGTAAGGAGCAGTAAGTTCACGTTTTATACCTTTTGAATCACAAAAGTCCTGAAAGGCCTTTGAAACATACTCTCCACCATTGTCAGTGCGTAAGCATTTAAGCTTCTTGCCACTCTGATTCTCCACAAGTGTCACAAACGTTTTGAAAACACTAAACGCTTCATCCTTGTGCTTGAGAAAGTAAACCCATACTTTCCTCGAGTAATCATCTATAAATGTCATAAAGTAAGAAGCTTCCCCTAGAGATAGGTTAGGCATAGGTCCACACAAATCACTATGAACAAGTGCCAACTGTGTATCTCTTCTACTGCTTCTATGCTTATGTGGCTGCTGTGTTTGCTTACCATACAGACAATGTTCACAGAATTCAAAATCGTTAAATGAAAAGCTAGGCAAATAACCAGAACGAGACAAGATTTCCATTCCCTTCTTGGACATATGTCCTAACCGGCTATGCCACAAAGAAACGTTCAGCTGCTCGGTTACATTGATTACATTTTTAGAGACATTTGATACATAAATCATGTAAAGTCCTCCAGACTTTACTCCATGTGCTACTGTCATAGAACCCTTGGATATCTTCCACGTGTTCTGTCCAAAAGTGGTGACGTAGCTAGCATCATCAAGTAAACTTGTGGTGATCAAGCTCTTTGTAATTGTGGGAACATGTCTCACATTCTTCAGCGTGAAAGAAGAGCCATTCTGAAACTTCAATTGAACATCTCCAACACCTAAGATCTCACATGTTTGCCCATTGCCTAGCCGAACATGATCTTTAGTGGTCACATAAGAGGTAAACCACTCCTTGTTTGGAGACACATGAAGTGATGCCCCTGAGTCTATAATCAAGTCACTCAGTGCATTTCCATCAGATGCTGTAAGAAGAGGTGAGTCCGTTGTATTCTTCAAGAAGTAGATGTCTCCTGACACTAGACTGTCATCCTCTGCAACAGTGTTTGTCACATTTATTTCTTGAATCTTCACTGAGGACTTGTTCTTCTCACCATGGTCTTCAGCTTTCTCTTTGCCTTTTTCTGCTTTCCATTCTCTGCAGTCTCTTTTCATGGGACCCTTCTTGCCACAATGGTAGCATTCTATGTCACTCTTGCCACTGCGGGACTTGCTACGAGACTGATTCCTCTTTCCACCTTTGTACTTTTCTTTGGTCCTTCCCCTGACAACTAAGGCTGTTCCTTTGCCTTTGTCCATTGTCTTTCTATTGGTTTCTTCAGTAAGCAGACTTCCTTCCATACCTGCTATGTTCAAACCATCTGGAGGTGCAGAATTACTCAAAGCTGTGTGAAAAGTGTCCCAACTTTCCGGGAATGTGATCAACAGGAACATAGCTCTAACACGTTCATCAAACTTGACACCTTGAGCTGACAATTGATTGTAGATTGTGTTGAATTCATTTAGATGATTGGACATAGGTGTCCCTTCTTTCATCTTCAAGTCAACAAGCTTCTTAAGCCAGTATACCTGTGAAGCTGCACTCTGCTTCTCATAAAGATCACTCAGCTTTAACCATGCTTGATAAGCCGACATCTCGTCTGCTACATTGAAGTAAACGCTTTCTGCCAAAGTCAGCATAATGGTAGAAAGTGCCAATTCATCCATTTCGCTTCATTCATCTTCGTCCATATCTTTTGGTTTTATCCCCTTGAGCTTTATAGGTTTTATCTGCTTCTTTTTGTACCAACACGTGCCAAATCTGCTTCTTCCACAATGGGAAATTGGTTCCATCCAGCTTCTTGATATTGTAAAGAGCAGTGTCCTGTGATCCAGCCATAGCTACGCTTCACAGTAGTTTACTTTCCTGGGAAAAATTCGGTAGAGTTTCCCCTGTAAACTGACCTCTGAACCAATATCAACCTGTCAAATGAACCAAGAAAGCTTCAGATTCTGCATAAATTTCGGCAGAGTCTCCTTTGTAAAATGGCTCTGGTGTGCTCAAAAACAGACCAAAAACAGCTCAAAAAACCACTGTCTCTCTAACACTCTAAGCTGTGGGTAAACCTGTCCTGTACCTGTACTGTCTCTCACTGTCCTGTAAGCATAGACTGCGAAAATGCCTCAACGGCAGTAAATCAAAGATGCAATCCCAACTGTCTAACTCACAGTCAATACATCCTAGCTGCCTATCTAAGGGTGCTCGAGGGATCGCTCCAAGACCTGTATCACCGAAAGGATCTAAACATTCGAGAATCCCCCAGCTCAATAAAACCTCACTCGACCCTCAACAAAGGTTGCAGTAAATCTGACAGTACATAGACTTCCCACAAAGTCATACATCCACAAATTTCCCACTATATGCTGTAACCGCTGCGACGGTTGTTTGCTGCGTGACTCACAGCCAGCAAACCCTCAACAGACATACATCATCTCTGACAATACATCCCATGTGGAAGTATCTGCAATGTCAGGATGAAATCTGGAATATGTAGCAGCAAACACAAGCTACCTGATGAACTAGTGGATGTCGCCTACTACAATCTGTGTAGATGCGCCCGTGTCATATGTGACATGCCTCCAAGAACTGTGAGCCGTCCTTCGATGTGTAGACAGCCACAAATCAACACTCTGGGAGTGTCGATATCCTCAGCACCTGTAGTCGTAGGCCGAAACCCCAAATTTGCAGAGTCAGATCTGCGCCTGCTGAGACCATGTAGTCGAAAATGGCCTGCGCAGAACTTTGTCGAAGCCGAACGGTGGCCGAGATGCCCTCAGAATGAAATGTTGAGAACACCAAGCCCTTCGAGCTATCCCACAAGATTTGGGGCCGTGTCTTCGCCTGTCGAATCTCACTCCAATCTGAGCAGGTGACTCTGGCTACCTGCAAATGCTGCCCCGAGCCTCGATCTGAGCTCTGATACCAATTGAAGGAGTATGAGCGGAAGTGTGACGCGAGAGAGAGTGCGAGAAGAAGAGCACGATGATATGTTGAACTCGCTCTACTGTAATGTGTAGAGCATAGTGAGTTCTTATTAGGTTTTCACAAAAGAATATGTGTACATACCTGGCGGCCCGCCCACTTACCTGGGCGACCACATTGGGCTTTATACCCCAACACTGCAGGCCATCAAAAGTGGGTTGGTGGGTAGAAACCGTCTATACGAGGAGAGTAGGAAGAGGGAAGGATGAATGGGTGGGAGGAATATCAGCATGGCGGCTTCTGCTGTGAAGTGGAGAGTGAAAGTAAGAGAGAGAAATTGTGAAATGCGCTCAGTGTGTTGGAGAAGGTGCCATGCATGCGGAAGCGAGTTGGGTGAGCGACAATGTAGTTACAGTCCTACATATCAAGCCCGAATCCAATCAACTGGGGTGGGTGGGTGTCACATTATCCAACACAGCGTACTGGTGGAGGCTGAGCACATGTAGCACTAATGGCGCATGCAATAGACGGTGATGTTTGGCATTGAGGTGGAGATGAGGCTCGTGTTGTTGGCATCCTCTCAAACCAGCAGTATGGTTTTCAAGAAAATAAGAGACGACTTTTTTTTGTTAAAAAAAAAAAAAGTTGATGTTGGGGTCATTCCTATGACGGTTACAAGCTTACACTTGGAATTGCTCGAGACGAATGTTACAATCGAGAATAGTCAGGCCCAAGTCTTATCCAAACAATCTTCGATGGTTGTCGAGATTAATTTCATGTAATTGAGATTAAAAAAATAAAATGAAAAAATCCATCTTATTCCATTACTATCAATGTGTACTCAGAGTCGTCAAGCCTCGATACCTAATCCTATTTCATCTTCTCTATTATACAGATATTGTTGTCATTATATAACCATAAACACAATGGAATACTCATCGTTACTGCATCAACTCAAATATAATTAACTTTCCCTCTACATCATAAACTATTAATTTTTCTATTATAAGGTTTACTTGCTAGCTATGAATTATGCAAGCATAAACACCTTGCCTCCCAGTGAAGAAGAAAGATCAAACGTAAGGGAAAACAAAAATTGCCACTATAATGATAAAACACACTTAGCTTTGGTAGATTGGTTGTGAAGTTCTTCGTATCTATACCCTACATACAAACCCAGGGGCATCTCCGTGATCCTATTTCATCTTCTCTATTATACATATATTGTTGTCATTATATAACCATAAACATAATGGAATACTCATCGATACTGCATCAACTCAAATATAATTTTCACTCTACATCATAAACTATTAATTTCTCTATTATAAGGTTTACTTGCTAGCTATGAATTATTCAAGCATAAACACCTTGCCTCCCAGTGAAGAAGAAAGATCAAAAGTAAAGGAAAACAAAAATTGCCACTATAATGATAAAACACACTTAGCTTTGGTAGATTGGTTGTGAAGTTCTTCGTATCTATGCCTTACATACAAACCCAGGGGCATCTCCATGGCTGTAATACCACTGCTACAAACGGATGTGCGGCGTCCCTACAAAATACCAAAAACAACATACTGCAAGCCATAAAACTGACAAACCTCCTTACCTCGAAAATCCACAAGCACACAATCGACGTTATACGCGAACAGATAGAGACAGAGAGCTAGATAGAGCAAGAGAGCACGTGCGGCATACCTCCTAAAGCGGAGTGCTACGTTGTCATGACAAGAAAGGAGGGAGGAGAGGAGAGATGAAAGACGCAAGCACTGGGTGCAATCTCCCCCCGTGCAAGAGTGAGCATTTCCCTCTTGCATGTATTTTATTTATAGATTCTTCAATGCTCAAAATGAATACACATTGGCCGGTCTGCACAAATGACCATAGCTTGTAATGAGCACTTGAGTAATAAATGTACATATCCCTTATCCATAACAACAACAACAATGTGCATAATGCATCAAACTTGACAACTTCAGGATTTCCTTGGGTCATAAGTTTCCAAGTACTAGCAAAAGTCTGATAAGAATCTGGCAAGGCATCAAGAACAATCTGCACAAGGGAATTGTCTGAAATGACTTCACTTGCACAAATAAGTTGCTCATTGATATCCTTGACACCAGCAAGGAAAGTGTCCATGTCATCTTCCTCATGCATAATCTTTGACTCCAGCTCTTTACGCAGCAATGCAATTTTAGCCTCATTGTGACTTGCATAAAGACTAGCTAGAATATCCCAAGCCTGTTTTATAGATATTGCTGAACGAATGTGAGGAGTAATAGTGCGCTTCACAGACAATGAAATCAATGCATGAGCCTATGCATCCTTTATATCCCAATGATCTTGCTCAGCTATAGGCAAAACAACTCTAATAGTAGCAATCCTTGCAGCAAGACCTGTAACATCCTCAACATTGTCTGTATCCTCAGAACCAGGATGTACATCAATGCCCTGCACAATGTTCCAAATGCCCTTTGACACAAGAACATATGTTGGGGTATAGGCGCCTGTGCCTTGCCCGGCCGCCCAGAGTCTGGGCGCCCACTGACTTGTATACCTTATACATAGCATAAGTGTATAGGGGGCTGCTCACTCTTTTGAGTCTCCCCACCCATATCGTCGTGTGTCTCCTTCTCTCTCTCTCTCGCACTCTCCGTCTGTGGTGCTCCCCGATCCCCTTCAATTAGTATTAGAGCTATGGTGACCGCGGAGAGAACGACGGCTTTGAGAGCTTCGAGGCGATAGCTCGCTCGCTCTCGACGGTGGAGTTCGATCGCGGAGTTTCACGAAGAGCGATTTTAGCTTGAGGAGCATTGTCTTTGGAGCTTAGGAGCTTGGTGTGGTCAAGCTTGGTCGAGGAGGCGGTTGCGGCTTCCTTGGTGAGAGGAGCTTGTGAGCTCAGTTGAGAGTGATGTATGCTCTTGTGGAAGCTCAGAAAGGAGTGTGGAAGATTGTGTGTAAGTGAAGGTGCTGCCCTAAAACTGTGTGCGCAGCAGCACTGTTTTCAGATTCGTTTTTCTCCTTGTAGAATGCAGATCTGAGAATTCTGTCCTCCCTGCCCATCCGTTTCGACGTGGTCTACAACTTTGCAGAAGAAACTTTTTGCAAATTCCTCACCGTTTTGCTGATATTCAGCTCAGACTGACTGTATACAGAAATTCCAGATTTTCTGTTGTCGCATTGTGTGCGAGTTTGATGCACTTTTGGAAGCACGGGAGATGCTTGAAGTTGAGTGCATAAATTCTGAGCTGAAGATGCAATTGCAGCTTGTGTTAAGCTTGTGGTTTGAAAGTTTTTTGGTAGACTTGGGCAACGAAGTACGGAGGCGTTTACACACCACCGAAGCGGTCTCTTAAGAGACGCAGGTTTTTGGAGCACACAGGTGGAGCTTCTTTCACTGGTTTTCACAGGATACTTTGGCAGTGATTTTGTGCTTGGATTCACGGTCTTTGCGAATGGTTTGCATATGGTTATGGCGCATGGTTGATGCCCATCATACATGCATTTTGGCGAGCACTTTCAAGTGCCGGTGAGCTCTCTTTGAGAGCATTGTTTTCGCATTGATCAAGTTTCCGGATTGCAAATCTTTTGGCGTTTGCTTATGCGCAGTCACTCCGTTGATGTACGTTGAGTGCGGATTGCCATTGTATGTGAAAATGTGGAGCCATTTTGGCATTTCTACTCATTGGCATTGAGTAGTGTTATGGTTTATGGTAGAGATTGTACTTGAGTTTTTTGCTCAGTTTTCAAGGGAAATTCTATTGGATTTTTCCCAGATTCTCGCCATAGTTTGTGATCGAGTGCTTACTCTCACTTTGACAGGTTTTGTCAGTTTGGACACAGTTTTGTGTTTTTGTATCCACTCTCGCAAGAGTGAGGAGTTGTGTATCTTTCTTTGCTTGAGACAGTGGTTTGCTCTCAGGTGGGAGAGTCTTGTGATCTCGAGCATTGTTTGCCATAGTTTTGCAGAGCTTATGCATGTATATTGAGTGTAGTTTGATGCGCATTGATTGCTCATTGTATTGAGCTTGCAGGACAATGGTTATTTTGTGTTGATAGCCATTGTGCGTGGAAACTCTGGCGAAATTTTCCCAAGAGTTTTATGCGTATCATTTATGCGATCTAGGTAGAGATTGCAGGTTGCACTCAGCTTTTGTGTGCAGTGTTCTCTACAGGTGGGAGATTTGTGCGTGTGTATGCATCAATACCGCACAGTGTGGGCTTGGTGATTAGCTCACGGGTTTGACAGGCGTACAGTTATCTTGGCACACTCACAGGAGTGAGTATTGTGATGTATGCTTGTGTGGCTACGAGCTAGGTAGCCGGATTCGAGCACTAATGGCTTGAGGTTTTTCAGCAGGTTTCAGCTATAGGTTTACAAGTTTACAATAAGATTTGAGGGCTTATTTGGGCACTGAATTTTCAGCCATTGTTTCCTCTTTGCAGGTGTCCATGTATGGCTCAGTTGTAGGCTGATTTGGGACACGTTTGTGACTTGTTTATGCAGCTGTTTAAGAGCTGAATTTTGGGGCTGATTTGCAGCCATATCTTACAGCCATATTTGCAGACTTTTGTTGATGCGATTCGAGCCAGTTTAGGGCTGATTTGGTTGACATTTGCTACTCATTGTTGGTTGCTCTTTTGCGAGAATTATGGCTGATTTTTCATTTGACTTCCACCGTTATGGTCTGACACAGTTTGATGGTGCAGATTTTGTTGCTTGGAAGGAGCATATGCTCGTTGCATTGGCGGATTCGGGGCAGGATAAACCCTTGCGTGGTTTATCGGCGAAGCCCAAGTCTATGCGTGATGATGATTGGCAGGATCTTGATGAGTTGGCAATGTCTACGATTCGTTTGCATCTGGTTGAGTCTGTTGACTGGCAGGTCTCGAGAGAGACTACAACTCATGCTTTATGGCAGAGTTTACATGCTATGTACGCAACATCCATGTCTACAGGGGAGTCTAGTCCCACTTCTATGTCCATGGGAGAGATTGGTCCCACACGCAAGTCTCGACGGCATAGAGACTTGACATGTTGGCATTGTGGACATAGAGGGCACATTAGGCGTCGATGTTTCAGGCGTTTGAGACAACGGAGGCGACAGATGCGTGATGCAGATTTGGGCATGACAGATGCTAGTGAGATCAGTACGGTGGATAATGAGTATGCTTGTGACGGCGATGTCACATTTACATCTAGCTTGTCTTCAGACGATCTTATGTCTACGGATTACATATCGGATTGCACATTGTCTTCACATTGGTTACTAGATTCAGATGCTAGTCACGTCGCATCGTGAGTGGTTTAGCACGTTTTCTAGTGGGAGACTTGGTTGTGTGCACATGGCTGATGGTGTTGTGTATGACATTGAGGGAGCAGGAGACGTATGTTTGTCCTTGCCTAGTGGTATGAGATTTACCCTGCGTCATGTGCGTTATGTGCCAGATCTGAGACGGGATTTGATCTCAGTTAGACAGTTACGGGATAGTGGATGTCGGGTATCGCTGCTTGAGCGATCTCTTGTGATGCATTTGGGTTCGCTAGTGATTGCGAGAGGTGTCAGGAGTGGTACAGGTTACCCATTGCATGTGGATCACGGGAGAGACGGTGTTGTCTCTGTGATCACGCAGCCAGGTAGAGAGCGAGAGAGCAGGCGAGTCTCTTTTGCTCATGGGTTGCAGGGTACTTTGGATGGAGTGTAGAGTAGTGAGCTTTGCATGGAGAGCAGACATGCATGCTTTGCTAGTGACTGAGCAAAGCAAAGAGTCAGTTGTGTGAGATACTTCTATGCAGGATAGACAGGTAGAGCGGTCTTGCTCTAGTGAGTCACGACAGGAGGACGTTGTGCAAGAGTCTATGCATATGGAGTTAGAGCATGAGAGCTCTAGTGAGTCACAACAGATTGAGTGTTCATGTTTGGAGTGGATGATTGCAGAGGAGACTGAGATGTCAGCGATTATGCAGTCATTCCTTTCTATGCTCGACAGTGAGCATGGGGATATAGTTGTGCAGGATATGTCTTCCAGCAGACACCTAGAGCAGCTGGTTTGCTCTGAGGTTGCACGACAGTTTGATGCGTCTTTTGCGGACAGTCAGGAGATGCATGTGGCTGACACGCCTTGTCAGTCAGAGATGCCTATTGCCAGGGATATATATGTTGATGCATGCTCCGTAGAGCTAGCAGGGCCCGCTAGCATTGCATCGGCATTCGGTGGTCTCATGTATGAGATGTTGATCTTGAGACCGGATATCGCAGCTGCAGTGGGAGCATTTGCAGTTGGGGTTGTCAGTCGTTTGTTGACTGATGATGGCATAGTGCACGAGGGAGATATGCAGGTATTGCGTACATACTTGCAGTACGTGTGCGGTACGTCTGGTGGTGTATGGACTTACACGAGAGCAGGACAGTCGGATGCACACGATCACAGCCAGCCAGTGGGCATCGGTTGAGAGCGGTTTTCTCTCACCTTTTGTAGTCTTTAGACTAGGTTCCCTTGCTTAAAGGCACAGTCGCCTTTAAGTGGGAGGTTGTTGGGGTATAGCCGCCTGTGCCTTGCCCGGCCGCCCAGAGTTTGGGCGCCCACTGACTTGTATACCTTATACATAGCATAAGTGTATAGGAGGCTGCTCACTCTTTTGAGTCTCCCCACCCATATTGTCGTGTGTCTCCTTCTCTCTCTCTCTCGCACTCTCCGTCTGTGGTGCTCCCCGATCCCCTTCAACATATTTCATTATATAACCCCATATAGGGTAATTGTCCACATCCAATCTGTTCTCAACATCAAACATCTTGAACACATTTGTGTTGTTGTCAGCCATGGTAAATGTTACACATGATGTGAAAACTACCCAAAAAGAGGAGAAGGAAAGCGGGAAGAACATGTGCTATATAGCACAAACCATAGAAGATCATAAGGAACCTGTTATGCAGAAAACATAATTGATAAAATTTTTGCACAAAATGACAAAATAGCCTGTGCAATACTACCTGTAGTGGAAACGAAGGCCGATATGAGCCCGAAACTTTTGTCGACCTGCGAACGCTCGTCGAAGCTCACAAAAATTGGAGAAAGTGAGCAAGCATGTGCTGTAATTGCTGGCGATTAAGCCTGGGAGGACGCAGCCTGCTATATACCGATTGTCGGAATTAGGGTTGCAAGAAAACACACACAGCTTGGAGAAGATGAAGGAAGCTCAAGGCACACAACAGAGAGTGTTTTACTTAGTGTGCAATAGAAAGATGCATAGCCCTAGAATGATGGGCATATATACAATGCACGGGGGGAAAAACCTCCTAGTGAGGGAAAAAATGCCCCGGCGTTCCTAAGTGTGTTCACACACATCACTACCACATTTATATGGTAATAGTTGACACTTTTCCCGAACAACTTATATTGGCTTCCATCTTGTGCACATTTGAAAATTGAGGGATAAGTACTCTAAAACTATTAATGCATCATCACACATACAACAATAATAAAATTATGTGAGGATCAAAACATTCCAAGCGAGATATTGTCAATATAACTCAACATTGTAAAGGTGTTGAGTCTATCGGCATAGAAAAAACATTTAGCAATGGGGGTTTATTTTAGGCAAGCCTTCATTTGTGAACACTTTTTCACTCCAAGCAAGCTTTTCTTAGGCTCAAATTATAGGTATTAAAAAAAATATGATTCTAATTATGAAAATTTATGATAATATTATCTTCAAGGGTTAGCCTACCCATAACACTCATGCTATCATACTAACTATCTTCAAGGTTGGACTGATATCATTTAGGGTTCTTGTCATTAAAGTTTCATACAACCATTAAAAGATTACAAGACTAATAACACGATTGAAAGAGCATATTAAATTCAAGGTTGGAACTAATAACAAACATCTCATTCATGGCGTGTACTTTGCCACTTTCTACACAAGTTGCTCATAAAGCATGGTTGCCTACTACTCGTTGATTATGTTCTAGGCTTTCCAAATAGAGATGGCATATTCACCCTTCTCATTGAGCATGGAAAAATGTGATCGCCTAGTGTGATCAAATTGAATCCAACAAGGCGATCAAATTGAATCCATGCTCGTCAAAGATCGTCAGTTCCTTTTGGTCTCATTCTATTCACAAGGTCTATGTTGGACACCACACCAATCATTGACATTGTGAAAACAAAGCACTGCTCAGTCTCTTTACCTTGCTTTGGAAAATGAATATGCTAAAAAAATCATACTTGGATGGGTTTTGAGCTTTAACAATGCATCTAATCCATAGCTTTCCTTGGAGCATTTAGTGCAAATGGCCAATACTGACCTTCTAAACCTATGTTACCAAAAGAACGGTGAGATCTTACTAATGAAAAAGGTATACCTAAGGAATTAAAGTAATATCATTTATTTGCGACTAAGTACAATCCCATCTCCTTTGTAATGGATGCAAGTTCTTTCTTTTCAAGTCGCTTGTGCCACCTTCTTTTCCCAAGAATCCCAAGTCGCTCGCACCACCTTCTTTTGTGAAGGATCCCATGACAATTTCCTTCGTAAAACACATTTCCCCTTATTTAAGATCGATGGTGTGATGAGCTCATGTGATTCACCTTATCTCCTTTATGTGATACCTAAGGCTTTTAGATGCAAGGGATGCTCGTAGTGACCACAATGGATCATAAATTTGCTCATGATTTCATCATTGGGCGTCACATAGTACACTCATTCACTCAATTTAAACTTCCTGTACATAGGATCTTCTTGCGCAATCCAAAAAATACAATGCTGATGTGATTGCCTTTGTCCAAAGGTGAGGACAAAATATTTCCAATCCATTGCCTACATGACTTTGCATTTTCCAAATGTTGGTGAAACTTCATAATGTAACATGAATAGGGAAATACAATGTTGACATGATTGCCTTCATTTTGTGAGTGTGTGTGTGCACAGTGTGGTGCAGTGCGGTGCCTGTGGGAAGGGGAGAAGCACGAGAGTGTGGCTAGAGCAACCTCATGAAGTATAAGTGAGGAGATCCTTATTCTTCATATACAAAGAATAAGTGTATGCACACACTGTGGGCGGTCGGCCAAACACCGGACATTCGGTCCTAGGCAAAGGTGCAGTGCTTTTACCCCAACAAACTCCCACTTAAAGGTGATTCACCGATAAGTGAGACCTACTAGCTAAACTACTAGTATGTACAAGAAACTAGGTGAGAGACTCTCTCAACCTATGCCCACTGGCTCACTCAGTCAATCTACATGCAGCCGTATCGGCTATAGTGGTAGGCGCGCATGCATGTATGTGCTAGAACCTGCATGTAAATCCCACAGACAACACTATATGGTCTACAAAGCTCCATGAAGCGTCATGCTAGTGTCGATCACCATACGACCGACAATCCTTGCTGCAAATGCTCCCATTGCAGCTGCTAGATCGAGCCTCGACACTTGTAGGTCGTACATGAGATGCCCGAACACTGACAAAATCTACGCAAACATGGATGTACTCGCCTCCCCTGTGCTATTTGCATGTACTGCATCATCAGGAATACTCATCACGTATGGATGTGTCAGCACTGACACTGGATAGCTACGTTCCTCTCATCCATAGGAGGAACCCTGTGCCATGGTTTCAACTCATCAGCCTCTAGCATGAGCATATCAAAGAACTCCATGTTCGTCATCTCTGTTTATGTATCTAGGGAGCAGACCTCCTCTACCTTTGCCTGCACAAAATTTGACAACACTTGATGTATCTCACTAGAGCACTATCGCTCTACCTCAGTCTCTATAGAGTCTACTGGCACGTCCTGCACAACTAAATGCTCTATCTCGTGAGCATGGTGGAGCTCACCCACAAAGGAAACACGTCTCGTCTCTCGCTCAAGCATGCTAGCAAAAGAAAACCGATACTATGCCGTCTCAAACCTCAAACACATGTATAGGATATACCAAGCCGCTATGGGCTCCTTTGACAATCACTAATGAACCGTAATGCATCTGGAAAGACTCCTCTCTAAGAAGTGTCTAACAACCAAAATATACTAACCATTTCACTGAGATCAAACTCTATCTCAGCTGAGGAACGTAGCGCACATGTCGTAGCGTGTATGATGCACCACTAGGCAATGACAAACAAACATCTCTTGCACCCTCTATGTCACATGCTGAACCATCAGCAAGTCGCATGCAACCAAGTATTTGACTAGAAATTGTATTGAACCACTCACGACATGGTGTGACGTGGAAAGCAACATCACTATCTAGTAGCCACTGAAGAAAGTGTTAATAAACACTGCTTTTAGAGAATATTTGAGGGAGTTTTGCGAAGCTTTCTTAGATGACCTTTGTGTTTATTCCTCTTGGAAAGAACATCTATCATGTTCACGAAAAGTGTTTGAGAAGTACAAATTGTATCGCATCTCCTTAAACCCTTTCAAATGCCAATTTTGGGTTAAACATGGAGTCATTTTAGGACATATAGTGTCCAAAAACGGGATTTCCACAAATGAGAGCAAAATTAAAGCCATTGCTGAATTGCCACCACCTACAAACTATAAAGGACTTCAAAGGTTCATGGGAGGTCATGTTGGTTCTTATCGGCGGTTTATTTTAATCTTTGTCGAGATAGCTCATCCTAGCTCTTATTGAGTTCCACTGGACCGCAGAGTGTAACCATGCTTATGAGTCATTGAAAAAGACCTTGACAAGTGCTCCGATTCTATGAGTGCCTGATTGGAATGTAATTTTCCATGTGCATGTTGATGCATCGAACTTTGCTATTGGGTGTGTTCTAGCTCAACCAAGAGAACATAAATTGGACTACCCCATTAGCTTTGCAAGTTGTCAATTAAATGATGTCGAGAGAAACTACACCACAACCCCAATGGTGAAGCCCCTATTGGAGTCGATGATGAATTGCTCGATACTTCCCTATTCCTAGTCGAGACCATGCTTGAATGGAGTGAGAAGATTGTGAAATTTCTAGTTAATGGTTTTCCACCCAAAGAGCTTCGTAAGGATATAGCTCAAAAACTGTTAAAAGAATGTGAACCTTATTCTCTGTTTGCAGGAACTCTCTAAAAGCTAGGGAAGGAAAACATTCTCAGACATTGTGCTCGTGAGGATGAGTATTTATACATACTGCAAGAAGCCCACATGGGTATAGCCGGAGGACATTTTTTAAGGGGAACTAACTGCTAGAAAGGTGTTGACAATCAGGCTACTGGTGGCCTACCTTATTCAAAGATGCATCACTTTTTGCAAAAGGGTGTGATGAATGTCAACGTTACAAGATCACACAACAAAAGGATAAGATGCCCTTACATCCTATTAATGTGACTCAACCATTTGAAAAATGGGGTTTAGACATTGTAGGCCCAATTAGTCCAGCAGCTCATAACACTCAATCTCGATATATTATTGTTGCCACTGACTATGTGACAAAGTGGACGTAAGCCAAGGCGACACGCAAGGCTGATGCAAGATCAACTACCAAGTTTCTCTTTGAGAACATTATTACAAAATTTGGTTGTCCCTTTGAAAATTTGAGTGACAATGGTACTCATTTTATAAATGGAGTGATAAAGGAACTCACAACAAACTTCATGATAGCTCACCATAAGTCTACACCGTATTACCCACAAGCAAATGGCCAAGCTGAGAGTACTAACAAGACCTTAATTTCTATCTTGACCAAAACATTGGAAGCTCATCGCACAGATTGAGATTTGAAGCTGACATCAGCTATATGGGCTTATCGTACTTCTTACAAAGTGGCTATTAATTGTACACCATTCAAAATGGTATATAGCCAAGAAGCAATTATGCCATGGGAGTTTGTAACTCATAGTCTGTGTGTAGCTTCACAAGAAGGTTGGGATGATAACCCTTTAGTTGAGCGTTTATATATTCTTGAAAGGCTAGACGAAGAAAGCAATTAGTTATGCAAAATACACTTGTGGAGAAAGATAGAAGGAAGAAATGGTTTGACTGTCATCTAAAGAACAAAGATATCAATGTTGGTGATAAAGTCCTTATGTATGGAGTGCGTAACAACTCACAAGAAGAAAAAGTTGAAATATGCCGGAAAAGGACCATATAGAGTATGCGAAATCACCCACAAGGTACCATTCGTGTGGAAACTCTTGATGGAGTTGAAACCATTGGATTCCTCAATGGGAGAAAATTTAAAAGATACTATGATCCTTTAAGCCAAGAGGAGCTATGTGCCATCCATAAAAAAAAAGGTAGCCAAGGCACAAGCAAAATTAAAAAAGATACAAGCTCAAGCTGAGGTTAGGGAGCGACAACAACGTATAAGGCGCCAATGAGAGGCCAACCTTGGAGTCACACATGCATTTCACGTTGAAACAGAGGATGATTGGTTGGACTCTAACACACCTCTACGATACCCTATTGAGATAAATAGCACCTATGGGAAAGTGCTATATAACGCCTTATTGGACACTTGTGCTAAATATAATCTGTTGTCATATGGGGTGTAGTGTCAATTAGGAAAGCCATCTCTATCTGAGAGTACTATCCAAGTCAAGGGTGTCAAGAAGAAAAAAACCATTGTTTTTGGAACCTGGCACACTTCTGTCAGTTATGAAAACGGGTTTGTAACTCAAGATTTTTTGGTCATGCCTGCTAGAACTATGGAGGGTAATATAAACCTAGGATGCATGTGGATGATAGCCACCAAAGGCACTATTGATTAGGGGACTGGGAGTGTCACAACACAGAAACCAACTCTTAGCCCTACCACTCAAGCCATAGTCTTTGAGATATTGCCTCTTGAGGAAATAAAACCCAAAACATTGCATGTCCAGGAGGTTGAACCATATGTCCCTATAGCCCAACTCTCTACAACTTCAACTTCTGTAATTGAAACAAAGCTTGAGACACACAAGACCCATCCTAATATAACAAAGAAAACATACAAGTGGATCCCTAAAGCTTCTTTAGTGACCATTACTGATGCTAAAAAACAAAAACCTTGTAAGAAACACCCCACTCGCTCCCAAAAATGTAAGAAAACATTGTGTTGGATTCCTAAATGGCTATTGGAAGCCCAAGGCTACTATGAAGGGAATGATCAAATCTGGGTGCCAAAACATAAATTGTGTTCTTACCTGTCACCTGACCCATGTGAGTTAAATTCTATGACGATAAAGCTGATTGAAGATCGTGGGAAAGGAAAGATCACAGAACACCATACACGTGATCTTGAGCTAGTTTGGGATCCAAGCGAGAAAAGCTTGTTTCACTCAGCTCAACCATAGAACAAACAAATAAAGCTTCTTGCTCTTCATGTATTTCATCTACGAAAATAGAAGCTTCGACACAACCTCCACCTACCAGTGTACATATCCATACAAACAAGAAAGAGTTTGCACCTCCCGTTGTAAGTTCACCACCTACAACAACATTGCAAATAAAATCATGGGAGAGTACCTTATCACCCTTGCAACTAGATGAAATCCCTAGGGCGGTCAAAAACTATTGGTCAAATTCTTCACCCAACAACTTGGAACAATTGGTTTTAAAAGGTGACGACATCATTCCAAAAGGTATGATCTACCCAAGGAAGGGGGGAATGTTTGCTGACATCCATCATTCACTTGCTCCCCTCTTAACCTTCCTCCCTGAACTCTCAATCTCCCAATCTTAGGGAATGCATATATAAAGCTTTATATTCACAAAAACAAAAATAAAAAAGTAAAAGAGCAAGAGTCACCAAATGAAAATCTGAAAACCTACAAGTTCTATACATGACACACAATCATAAAAACACATTATGCACAAGGACACGACCTTTCGACACAACCCTTTTAATATTTGCACTCTAACCATCATTTATCTGTGTGTACAGATATGGCTAGTATGCTAGAGTCATCCACTCCTACCTTGGGTGAGAGGTACCCTCTTTACTTTTCACAAGTGTTTCACATTGTCTACCCGGTGCTTGCATGTGAATGGGATTTGGTAGATATGCTAGCATGTGAGTGGAATTTCGAGGAGTTAGAATGCATGATACGTCTCTTGACCACGACTAATCCATACTTAGTAGAGGACGTCTCTCCAATTGCACAAGCTTACCCTCTTCACCAAGATGACTATAGATGCCTAGTGACATTCTTAGTGAACATTTGTGCCTCTAATGATGAGGAAGAGTTACATGATTACACGGATGGCACGTATGGTCTCACTACAACTCTTTTTAATGGTCATACAATGACTCTTAACTAACAATTATGTGAAATAAAAAATTAACGGTTATTTAGTGGCTCTTTTTAATAGTCACGTTATAATTCTTCATCATCATCAACAAACGGTTATCTAATGACTCTATTAAATATCATTTTTAGTAAAAGATAATAAAAGTGCTAGTAGAAGATACTAAATTCCAAAAAATCTATTCAAATGGATGCTAAGAGGACTCTCTCTCTCTCTCTCTCTCTCTCTCTCTCTCTCTCTCTCTCTCTCTCTAGTTAAAAATAAAATTGACTCTATCTTGAAAAATAATGTTTTGGTTAAATAGATGAATTCCACTTTACTTATATATAATGCCTTGGTAATTTGATTAAATCTCTCTCTCTCTCTCTCTCTCTCTCTCTCTCTCTCTCTTTAATTTTTTTTTCGACTCTAACTTTAAATAATGCTTTAGTTATTTATCTAAAAAATGTACCTCTCTCTCTCTCTCTCTCTCTCTCTCTCTCTCTCTCGTGCATAAACGATCGTTTAGAACGTCCGCAATAGAAACACGATTGCAAGTCGCTTGAAGAGGGCCATGGGAACTAATCTACAAACAAGCATAAGTAAAAAAAAGGTTTTTAATGCAATCCCATGAAGCAAATAAACACAAATGTTTTTCAAATGACTCAATACTTAAAGCATAAGTGGAAAAAAAAGTTTTTAATGCTTACGAAGTGAATAAACAGAAAGTTACACTCTCACACCTTTTTCTTTCGCTTCGTGTAGGAAGGGAGGGAACTAATTGTTTCTCCAATGACTAAATACTTAAAGCATAAGTGAACTAGTCTTGATTGGTGAACATCTATAAAACATAATAGGACATATGAAGATTGACAACAAGCATCTAGCACTGAAGAAACAAGTACAAAGTGCATTCACAAATTTTTAAAAAAGAATTGCAATTACGATGATTGGTTACCCCTATAGCTGACATGCCCTTGTCGGTACACTGAGTCTAGCTTCTGATCCACATTCCAACAAAACTCCTCCAAAATTGCCTTCATCTCATATGGCCCACTAATTTTTATCAATAACAATTGTTGATATAGTAGTATTGTACTCCAGCTCATAGAGTAGCACATAATGCATCGAAATTGTGCTCAGATCCATGTAGCTCATGTACTTGATGAGCATCACCCATGTCCCACTCAAATGAGCCTTGATGGCTGCCTCTACAACCCTGTCTAGCGTGTCCTCGTTCATCTTGTCACCATCTACACTCAGTGCCACATTCTTTCGGCACATGAAGTCAAACTACGGTGCCTCATTGTGGAAGCTCGTCACTCGCAAGATGTCTCCCACCCTATAGCGGTACTGTCATAATAATCAATATCTAATTCTCCTAAATGATTTTCTCATGTTAAACTGATCATTTAATATGGGGAAGTGCTAAAGGAGAAAAAGCTAGAATATTGGTTAAGTTAGCAGACCGGCCACAGTAGGGATCCAAAGGGGGGGCCATCCGCAAAAGAGCTATGTGTACCAATGGGCTTAAAAGAACCTAAGGTTCAGCCCATTAAGACTTCCAAAATGCTAAAGTTCCAAAATTCAAAGGCTGTGTCCAAAGGTCAAACATTAGGGAAATTGGATGCTTTGTGTGTGCCCTAAAAGTCTTCATCCATCCCTACATAGGAGGGGGCAACCTTGCAAGTAGGGGATGAGAGAGAAAATCACACACACACACACACACACACACACACAAGCTCCCTTTACACAAAAGGGAATGAGGGACACATATCAGCTCCCTAGCCCAGATGCCCAGATGCCCACAAGGTGTACTCAAATCCTATTGGATGGCCTTGGAGGTGGACCAATGAGAATTAGGCTAGAGTAAATCTAGTTTAATCAATTTAAAACACTTAATAAAAGAACCAATGGGAATTAAGCTCTCTAGAAGACTATTGGACAGACTCCCAAGGGGTCCAATAAGCATTCAGCAGCCCAATGGCTTGCCTGATTCCTATTCGCCAAGAGGCAAAGGGTTCCCATGAGAGTTTAGTTGCATTTATTAATTACCTAAAGCTCTCACAAAAGGGGAAACGGGGACACATGTCATAAGGCTATCACTTATGCTGCTTAATTACCATTGGCTAAGCCTAGGGAGGTCCAATAGGATGCTAGCAAGAGCAAATAGCAAGAGGGGTCGACCAAGAGAGAGGGGGGGATGATTTTTCAAAGGCATTATCACCTACACACTCACACTAGCTCATGTGTGGAGTAAAAATACTCTCTCTCCTTCTCAAGCTTTAATGCAAAGCTTATCACCTACTCCAAGCTTGTGAGAAGGAAGGCCTACACAACCAACTCTTGGCTTTGTGATGCAAATCCAACCAAGAGCCAAGGTTCAATGCATGCTCATCTCCTCTACCATGCTAATTACTAAGCTAAGCTATGCTAATATGAGTGATTATGTAAGGAGATGTACATCTTTCTCGTCATACCCCGCTAGCTCTCACCATCTTCGAAGGTGTGTGAGGTCTTGGGTCTGAGACCGTGAGGGAATTGATGTTGTGTTTGATAATTGTTTTGCTTAGTGCATGAAGTTTCCATCTTCATTGCACTAGCTAGTATTGAAGGAAAACAAAGAATTGTATTGTAAAATGTCTCTCTTGATGGGAGAAACCATAATACAAAGCCTTTTGGAGGGGGGACCGGCTCCATGAAAATCCGGTCCTCAACTGTTGTCAATTGCTTAATTTCTCTCTCTTTTGAAGTATTGTTCATGCTATCTAACTAGGTGTTATGTTTTTTGTTGCTCTCTCCACCCAAGCACTATTGTTATTCTCATTAGGAAGCGATTCTAATGAAATGCTCACTATGTTCATGCTATTTTCCGCTACACATGAGTTACTAGAACATTAAATGTTACATTGGTATCAGAGCACAAGGTTTCTCTTTTCTTGCTCAAGAACGGAGGTCCTCAAGCTAGCTATAAATGGTTGGTACTATTAATTGCATGTGAATAAGTAGAATAGGGATTTTTCAGCCTTGCAGTGCGCCTGCCTTTGTGCAGATAACGGGGCATCACCGCCGAGAGCTATAGTCTTAATAGTGGAGTCCTACGGGGCTTGCCTACGGCTTAACCACTATTGAGCTATTAGAAGCTTGATAGGAGCCGATGCTGTTTTGGTGCTGAACGACCCTCCTATTCCTTGCAATTAATGGTATTCAAGCCACGGGTACAGTAGCTTGAGTGTTATTTCTAAAGGGGTAAAGAGGAGTAGAAACTAGGGCTTGAAGTGCCAAAGTACACTTAAAAAGTTTACACCTAAAAGTTGTTAGAATGGCTGACAATAGTAAAGAGAGTGAAATTAATGTTAATAACTTTGATTTTGCTAACGAGCAAGCTACTAATGATGCCCTGATGCTTGTTAACTATCTTGTTTCTAGGCTTCAACAAGCCATGGGCAATCCATCCCTCCAAAGTGAAGTGCAAAGGTAGCTCCATGCTCATGGGATTCTCCAAGCTCCCCACCATGACAAGAGAGAACCTAGGAAGCCTCCTTGCGAGACTTCCAAAAGAGGTCTCTCTCCGATTCAGGAAGAAGAAGAGGATCCCTATGAAGGGCTCATAAATTTGCTCCTTGATGACGCATCTCTTTCTCAAAAGAGAACTCAAGAGCCTCCACCAAAGGAACGAGAAAGAAGTGAGTCTCCCGCCACCTCGAAGGAGATCGCTTTAAGAAGACGGCGGGCTAAACGCTCTCCATCGCCTGCAAAACGGAGAAGACCATCACATACTTCTCCACACCATACTTCAAAGAGGGATGACAAAAAGCAAGAGAAGAAAAAGGAGAGAAATAGGACACCCTCTTCTCCATCTTCTTCATCCTCTTCCTCTTATGAAAGTGATGGTGAAGACAACAAAGATCAAGGCAAGAAAAAGGCGAGAAAGAGGTCACCCTCTTCTCCATCTTCCTCAAATTCTTCATCTTCTGAAGAAAGTGATGGTGCAACCTTTGAACCATCAAAAAGAAGAGGCCATAGAAAATCCTATGCGGCGTGGAAGAGGTCATCCAAGCTCAAGAAGTTCAAAGAGGGAGGGAAGAGCATCTCTTTCCTTACCTACAATGGCACTTTTGGTGCTACAGACAAAGTCTTGGCCTTCATCCAACAATTTGATGCGGCATTCGGAGATGAGGGCTTCACGGAGTCCTCTAAGCTACGCCATGTTGCTATGCACATTCAAAAGTCCACCAGACAATGGTGGTCTAGCCTACGGGTCAACAATGAAGCTCCACAAACATGGAAAGCTTTAAGAGCTTCCATTATGAAGCAGTTTTTGGCCACCTATGCCAAAGACAAAGTACTCACCAAATGGCGAAGCTTGAAGCTCTCTCCCTATGAATCCATCCACAAATATGTAAACAAGTTTTGGGACCTACAACTCAAAGCCACTATCTTCAAAAAGTTGGATTTTGGAGAGCAAAAGCAATAGTTTTGTGCGGGCTTAACCGAAGAAATGGCGGAGTATGTCAACTCCCAAAGGCCACGCACCATATCCGCAATAATACATGATACTATGGTGGCCTCTCAAATCAATTTCCAAATAGGGGCTAAGATGAATTCTAAGCCCCCTGAAAACAAGGGTTCCAATGAGTCTAAGGGGAAGGACAATGTCCAAAAGTCTTATGAGGGCAGTTCCAACGAAGCTAAGGAGAAGGGAGTTTACAAAGGCAAAAATAAACTCTCTCCTGAAGAGCTTGAGCGTTATCGCAAGGATAGCTGGTGTTTCAAGTGCGGCGAACAAGGGCATGCGTACTGTGCTTGACCCCAAACAAACAACTGCCATGATCCTCCTAGAGCTACCTTGGTCGAAATCCAAGAGGAGGAAACTCACCACAAAGGATCTCCTCCATGCCATGCTTGGGGAAAGGTAAGAGAACATGATGCTTTCATTCTCTTTGACCCTGGTTCTACTCACAATTTTATATCTATAGAGTTGGCCACCAAGCTAGGCATACAAGCCTACGAGATGGGAGATGTCCTACCCGTAGATGGTGCTTTCAAGGGGCAAGAAGCTTCAGTCACTCCCTTAATCAAGAAATTGAGGCTCCATGTCCAAAGCTATGTGGACAAAGAGGACTTCTTTATC
The DNA here is from genome assembly GCF_014529385.1 of Adiantum capillus-veneris. Classification (NCBI taxonomy): domain Eukaryota; kingdom Viridiplantae; phylum Streptophyta; class Polypodiopsida; order Polypodiales; family Pteridaceae; genus Adiantum; species Adiantum capillus-veneris. The sequence goes on from NC_140938.1 coordinate 845,015, forward strand.
TCTCGTGTCAAGCATGAGAATGTAATCCTAGGGGCACCATGGTTTGATCGCATGGCTGCCAATGTTAAATTCCCTGAAAGGAGAATCTCCTTTAAGTTCAGGAAAAAAGATATGTATATAGATGCTAAGGAAATGGGTAATACTATACCCATTGTACATACACAAGCTTTCAACAAGTCAATAAAGAGCTCTATTTCCGTGTACATGATTTTTGTTAAAGATTCTCAAGATGAACTTAATGTTTTACCAAAAGAAAATATACACAATCAAAAGGAATTACAGTTATCCAATTTTCTCAAGGGGTTTCAAGATGTCTTTATTGACGACATCCCTTGTGAGCTACCTCCTAAACGAGGCAATGATGACCATGCAATTGAACTTCTTCCAAGAAGTTCACCGCCTAACAAACCTCCTTATAGAGTTTCTCAAGCTCAACAAGAGGAGATTATGCAGCAAGTGCATGAGTTAGTTGAGAAGGGCATGGTTAGGCCTAGCTCATCTCCATTTTGTTCTCCTGTGCTACTAGTGCAAAAGAAAGACGGCACATATTGTATGTGTGTTGACTATAGAGCACTAAATAGGATCACTATCAAGAATAGGTTTCCCATTCCACAGGTAGAAGACTTATTTGATAAGCTACAAGGGTCTACCTACTTCAGTAGGATTGACCTAAAAAGTGGCTATCATCAAATAAGGATAGTTGATCAAGACATTGTAAAGACCGCATTTCGCACTACGTTTGGTCTTTACGAATACATTGACATGCCTTTTGGCTTGACCAATGCACCAACCTCATTCAACCGCTTGACGGAGAAGCTATTCAGGCCTCACTAAACCTTTACTGGAGTGTTCTTTGATGATATCATCATCCACTCTAATTCATTAGATGAACACAAGCAACACCTCCAGGTAATATTTCAAGTTCTAAGAGAGAATAAACTTCATGTTAATTGAAAGAAAAGTGAATTTTTCTTACAAGAGATTGAGTATTTATGTCACATTATCTCTCAAGATGGAATCCAAATGGATCCATCAAAGTTAGAGGTAATAAAAGGATGACCTAAACCAACGAATCTTCATGAATTAAGAAGCTTTATAGGTATGTGTGCATACTATAGACGCTTCATAGAAAAGTTCTCACTAATAGCAAGACCATTACATGACCTAACAAAGAAAAACATTAGGTACACATGGTCTGCCAAGGAGAACAATGCTTTTGAAAAGCTTAAAGCAAAGCTTATCTCTCAGCCTGTGCTTACACTATCGGATCTCACAAAGCCATTTGAGGTCCAATGTGACGCTTGTGGTGATTGCCTTGGAGCTGTTTTGCTTCAAGAAGGGCACACCATAGGCTATGAAAATCAAAGGCTCGACCCTGTTGAGCAAGATCTAGGCATATATGAAAAGGAACTCTTCGCAGTTCTACATGCCTTAGACTCATGGAAGCACTATTTATCGGGGACTCCTTTCATTCTGCGAACGGACCACCAAAGTCTTAAGTACTTCATGACGCATACCAAGCTCTCCGACAAACAAATGAGGTTGGCAAATTTCCTTTTGCAATTTCATTTTCATATCGCTCACATTGCTGGCAAGCATAATCAAGTAGCCGATGCACTCTCAAGACGGCCAAGAGTGAATGCGGTTTCCATAGTAACCCACAATGATCTATCTTCTATGATAGATGAGTATGCTATTGATCCCGATTTTAGAGATGTGATTTCAGCCCTTGCACTAGGGAAGAAAGAGGAACCATTTACTTTACAAGATGGTTATCTTCTCTATGGCAATAGACTATGCGTTACTAGCTCACTACGTGAGAAAGTAATGTATGAATCTCATGCTCCTCCTTATGCAGGGCATAGAGGGATTCAGTCTACCCTAAAGGGAATTGAAACATATTTCTATTGGCCTACCATGAAAGCAAACATATAAGAGTATGTTTCTAAATGTGTGGTATGCCAAAAGATGAAGTTTGATAGAGGGAAGCAACTTGGATTACTTCAACATTTGCCGATCCCTAATTCACCATGGGAGAGCATATCCATGGATTTTATCTTTGGATTGCCTAAGTCTATCCATGGGAATACGGGAATATGGATGATAGTAGACAGGTTCAGTAAACGAGCTCATTATACCTGTCAAAAAGACTATCAAAGCCCATCAAATGGCAACCCTCTTCATTTCACAAATCTTCAAGTACCATGGCTTGCCAATGTCCATAGTGTCGGATAGAGATCCTAGAATGACCAATAATTTTTGGAAGGGTCTCTTTGAGAATTTAGGAACAAGGCTAAACTTCTCTTTGGCCTATCACCCGCAAACGGATGGCCAAAGTGAAATAGCTAACCTAACATTTCTCGAGCTACTAAAAGCCTATGTAACGGAAGTAGATCAAAGATCCCAATGGGAGAAGTACTTACCCTTAGTGGAGTATGCCTACAATAACAAAGTACATACTTCCACGGGAAAAGCACCTTTTGAGGTAATTGAGGGAAGATCAAAAAGTCCCTTGCTACTTAGGGTACATGGGAAGATCTTCGCTGTAGATGAGTATAACTGAGACCTACAAGAATCTTTTCAAAAGATTAAGGATGCTATCTCTATCTCACAACAAAGGCAAAAGGCTGCTACTGACAAGAACAGAAGAGCCCAAGCCTTTAAAGAAAATGATTGGGTCTTACTCAAATTTCCCAAGGCTCGATTAAGGCACACGACAGGCAAGAATCCTACGGGACACCAAAAGTACTATGCTAAGTTAGCAAAAAGGTACTATGGTCCCTTCCAGATTCTTAGGCCAATCAATGAGATGGCCTATCAACTCAAGTTGCCTAATCACTGGCTCATACAAAATGCTTTCCATGTGAGCCTATTAAAGCCTTACAAAGGAGAGCCACCTCAAGAACCAACTACTGAAGACCCACCGGAGATTCAGGACCAAGAAGAGGTGCTGCAGCCCGAGTCCATTCTCCGACATGAAGACAAGGTACTAAGAGGCGGTAAGACTATCCGACGATCTCTTATTAAGTGTAAGAATTATCCTTTTAAAGATGCTAGCTAGATGGATGCAAGGCATACAATTAAAGGATAACCTAAACCTTGTCAATGCTTACAATGCTTCCCAAGAGTAAGCAAACGTACAAATGTTAAAAAATGAACAAAATCTTTGTCTTATACAACTCTCTTTTTCTTTATTGTGCACAAAAATGAAGTAGTATGCATGCTTAGATCAAGTTTGCGGAGACGACGTCTCCCGAACACCATGTAGAGCTTGTCACTCTACTATGGAAGATGATAGGACTAATGTGCATACATGCTTGCGAAAGCCTCAGGCTCTCAAGCGCCAAATGGACTAGTCATCCATTGTGGAACGATGTCATTGGGTAACATAGGGATCCTCTACCCGCTAGGAAAAAGGACTAATCAATATGCTTTATCTTTTCTACCCCATAGTCAAGGACGACTATGATTTCAAGAGAGAGGTAATGTCATAATAATCAATATCTAATTCTCCTAAATGATTTTCTCATGTTAAACTGATCATTTAATATGGGGAAGTGCTAAAGGAGAAAAAGCTAGAATATTGGTTAAGTTAGCAGACCGGCCACAGTAGGGATCCAAA